>NC_068434.1:69607633-70244265 GCF_023373465.1 Oncorhynchus keta | reverse complement strand
TAATGATTGATAAATTATTTATTAATTAAGGAAGGTTCAAATAAAGTGTTACCAAATAGACTATTCAAAACTTTCTATAAGCTACTTAAATAAAACCCATGCCTACACTGTAAGAAAAAAAGATGCTATCCAGAACCTAAGAGGGTTATTCAGCTGTCCCCATAAGAGAACCCTTGGAAGAACCCTTGTTGGTTCCAGGTAGAACCCTTTTGGTTCCAAGTAGAACCGTTTTGGCTTCCAAGTAGAAACATTTCTACAGAGGGTTCTACATGGAACCCAAAATGGTTCTACCTGGAACCAAAAGGGTTTTACCTGGAACCAGCAAGGGAGAGTGGTGGGAAAAGTAGCCAATTGTCATACTTGAGTAAAAGTAAATATACCTTATTAGAAAATGACACAGTAAAATACTACTTGAGTAAAAGTCTACAAGTATTTGGTTTTATACATACTTAAGTATCAAATGTAAATGTAATTGCAAAAATATACATAAGTATAAAAAGTAAAAGTATAAATTATTTCACATTCCTTATATTGGGCAAACCAGACAGCATCATTTTCTTGTTATTTTAATTTATGGATAGCCAGGGGCACACTCCAACAGTCAGACATCATTTGCACACGAAGAATTTGGGTTCAGTGAGTCTGCCAGATCAGAAGCAGTAGAGATGATCAGGGTGTTCTCTTGATAAGTGTGTGAATTGGACCATTTTCCTGTTCTGCTAAGCATTCGAAATGCATTGCGTACCACTGGGTGCCAGGGAAAATGTATGAAGTAAAAAGTTGCCTACATTCTTTTCTTTGAGAATGTAGCGGTGTAAAAGTTGGCAAAATATATAGTAAAGCACAGATACCACAAAAAAAACTTAAGTAGTACATTTAAGTATTTTTACTTAAGTACTTTACACCACTGCCTATTGGGTCACCCGAAGAACACGTTTGAAACCCTTTTTCTTAGAGAATAGGTTTATAGCCTAATCTTGTGCCTGCATAGCCTGCAGTGTTTTGGCTGCAGCGGGGTTTTATTGTGTGCAATATAGGCAAGCTCTCATCGAATTCAAACTGGCTATCTGTAGTCTATTTCATTCCATCCACATTGAATCATATGGGAAGGACGTTTTGGCTATCTTCCTGTCACTTTGACCGGGGCCGTTATCAGAAACGAGAGCTACTGCCGCCACATAACTCTTGCGCTTTCTCACAGAAATCTCAAATTCTCTCCCAGGAATGATCGTCGTTGCTATGGCAATGATCTGGTTGTGCCCGAGTTAATGGTTAATTCGAATAGGCGAAACATGTTTATGAAGTGATAGATGAACGTTTGTTCCTTCTGACCGAGCATAATATCATCTAGTTGTTTATTTATCGTACCTGCTCTCGCTGGTGAATGACATGTCGGTGGCGGTTGGGGAAATTGTTAGATTTATTTCTCTCGCTGTCTTGATGCGAAGTGATACAGTTTTCGACTTGAAAGATGGGGGTGGAGTGATTCACTCACGGGGTGGATTGACAATAGTGCAGCACGCGGACTGGTTTGAGTGCCAGGGCCGGTTTATTGCAAGGGCTTACCGGGGCTAAAGCCCCTTAGCCCAGGCCTGTGGGGGGCCCAAGAGGCCCCCAAAAATAAAATAAAGATATATATATATGTAGTTAATGCACTGCTCTTAGAACGCAGGGAAATATGACTTCACTCAAGAGGATACTACTTAAGCAATGTTAAAAACACCCTTTTATCACTATCATGACATTAAACTACACAGCAGTGTTCATCATTATGTTGGTATTACCTTTGTTAACTTGTATTTGACCACGCTGTTACTGGAAATGCATTATTTAATTGTAATTTGAGCTGGTACATGCCACTTTCAGCGGCGTTGTTCTCGTCTAATCTCTGCTAATTTTACAATTTAGAGATGCGTTTCTAGTTTTTTGTTTCTGCGGTTTGGACAAATCATCCTCAACTTGATCTATATGTCATTTGGATCTACAGAAGTCCAGCTTCCTCTTCCTACTATCACATCGATTCGCCAATCTTTTAAAGACATTTTTCTGTGGCAATTTAAAGAGAAGAAGTCCAAAATACACCATGGAATTTGAAGTTCCTGATCGTCGGGTGAGATATTATTGAATTGTAGATTGTTTACTTTGTATGTACATATATATTCACCCACAGTCATGCTTAATATTCTGCAGATTTCAGATAGAAAATGTACTATCCCCGTAAAACTGCCGCCATGAAACTCAGAGCTAGCAGCTTAGCTAACAAATGAAATTCCAGAGGTGCAGCATTCGAGGATGCTGCCCAGTTTTCCCTATAGTGATTAGTGAAGTGTTTTTACAGTGTTGCAGGTGGTGAATATGTAATAGTTATGTTATTCAGAAAACGTTGTCCAAATGAATGGACTGTTGACTGTCAAATATGAAGAAAGACAACTTTCAGGTGTTTCATCCATCAGGAGAGCTTCCCCTGTTCGGATTTCCTGCCCCTCGTTTCCGCCCCTCAATTCTGCCCCTCGTTTCTGCCCCTCATTTTGGCTCAAGCCCTCATATCACATACAGTCCTGTGTTGATAGTTGCATTGATAGACAGTGATTTGGATGTGTGTGCTTGAAGAGAAATGTCTTCTTGTGCTGTTTTCTGACAATCAACGTTATGAAATATTTTAAAAATAAAAATACAATAAAAACAAAAAGATAGTCGTAGAACTCTGTGGGGCACAGTAGTTTTCTCTTACCCTCAGTACTAAACAGCCATGAACAAGAATTCAATTTCTTATGTGACCCATTCATTGATACATTTTTTTAAATAAATGATGGGATATTTCAATTTCGCTCCTTCAGAAACTATTCATACCCCTTGACATGTTCCACATTTTGTTGTTAGAGCCTGAATTTAACAAAATAAATCTACACACAATGCCACAATGACATTTATTGAAAATGAAAAACATAAATATATAATATACATAGGTATTCATACCCCTGAGTCAATACATGTTAGAATCACCTTTGACAGCGATTACAGCTGTGAGTTTTTCTGGGTAAGTCTCTAAGAGCTTTGGACACCTGGATTGTACAATATTCACACATGATTATTTTTAAAATTCTTCAAAACTCTGTCAAGTGGGTTGTTGGTCATTGCTAGACAGCCATTTTAAAGTGTTGCTATATTGTCACGCCCTGGCCTTAGTTATCTTTATTTTCTTTATTATTTTGGTTCGGCCAGGGGGTGACATGGGTGATTTATTGTGTTTGTCTTGTCTAGGGGTTTATTAGATTCATGGGGTTGTGTTCAGTTTAGTTGTCTAGGTAAGTCTATGGTTGCCTAGAGTGGTTCTCATGGGCTGTTACGGTTTTCACGGTTATTGTTTTTGTAGTTTGTTCATGTTTGAGTTTTCTTATTAAAGAACCATGAACTATAACCACGCTATGTTTTGGTCCGCCTCTCCTTCACAGGAAGAAAGCCATGACACATAGATTTACAAGATTAACTCGGTCAAAACTGTAACTAGGCCAGTCACTCCAGTGTATATTTGACCTTGTCTTTCAGGTTATTGTCCTGCTGAAAGGTACATTTGTCTCCCAGTGTCTGCTGGAAAGCAGACTGAAACAGGTTTTCCTCTAGGATTTTGCCTGTGCTTAGTTCTATTCCGTTTGTTTTTATCCTGAAAAGAATCCCTTCTCCTTACTGATTACAAACATATCCATAACATGATGCAGCCACCAACATGCTTGAAAATACGAAGAATGTTACTCAGTGATGTGTTGTGCTGGATTTTCCCTAAATATAACGCTTGTATTCAGGACATAAAGTTAATATTTTTGCCACATTTTTTGTAGTTTTATTTTAGTGGCTTATTGCAAACAAGATGCTGTCACGCCTTGGTCTTAGTATTTTGTGTTTTCTTTAATTATTTGTTCAGGCCAGGGTGTGACATGGGGTTATTGTATTGTCGTATTGGGGTTTTTGTAGGCATTGGGATTGTGGTTGATTAGCGGTGTGTCTAGTATAGGCTTGGCTGCCTGAGGCGGTTCTCAATCAGAGTCGGGTGATTCTTGTTGTCTCTGATGGGGAACCGTATTTAGGTAGCCTGGGTTTCACTCTGTATTTCGTGGGTGATTGTTCCTGTCTCTGTGTAGTGTTCACCAGATAGGCTGTAATAGGTTTCACGTTCCGTTTGTTGTTTTTGTATTTATTAGTTATTTCATGTATCGTTCCGTTTTTTTCTTCATTAAAGACATGAGTAACCACCACGCTGCATTTCGGTCCGACTTTCTTTCGACAAACGAAGAACGCCGTTACAGAATCACCCACCACACACGGACCGAGTGGCGTGGTAACAGGCAGCTGGAGCAGCGAAGGGAGGACGTTATGGACAGCAGAGGTATTGAGTATACTACGTGGGAAGAAATAGACAGGTGGGCGGTCGACCCAGAGAGAGTGCCGGCGCCCGCCTGGGATTCGCTGGAGCAGTGCGAAGAGGGCTATAGGAGAATGGAGTCGAAGAGAAAAACACGGTTGGCAAGGAAGCCCGAAAAGCAGCCCCAAAAAATTATTGGGGGGGGGGGCTCAGAGGGAGAGTGGCTGAATCAGGAGTCAGACCTGAGCCAACTCTCCCTGTTAATCGTGAGGAGCAGCTGCAGTGGGAGAGGCTGCACCACTTGGAGAATTGGACATGGGAGGAAGAACTGGACGGAAAAGGACCCTGGGCTCAGCCTGGTGAATATCGCCGCCCCAAGGAGGAACTAGAGGCGGTAAAAGCGGAGAGGCGCTGGTATGAGGAGGCAGCACGGCGACGTGGATGGAAGCCCGGGAATCAGCCCCAAAAATGTCTTGGGGGGGGGGGGGCTTACAGGGAGTATGGCTACGCCAGGTAGGAGACCTGCGCAAACTCCCTGTGCTTACCGGGGGGCTAGAGAGACCGGGCAGGCACCGTGTTATGCTATGGAGCGCACAGTGTTTCCAGTGCGGGTGCATAGCCCGGTGCGGTTCATACCAGCCCTTCGTATTGGCCGGGCTAGAGTGGGCATCGAGCCAGGTAAGGTTGGGCAGGCTCGGTGCTCAAGAGCTCCAGTGCGCCTGCACGGTCCGGTCTATCCAGAGCCACCTCCACACACCAGTCCTCCGGTAGCAGCTCCCCGCACCAGGCTTCCTGTGCGTGTCCTCGCTCCAGTATCACCAGTGTCAGCACCACGCATCAGGCCTACAGTGCGCCTCACCTCTCCTGTGCTGTCGGAGTCTCCTGTCTGTTCAGCGCTATCAGAGCCTTCCTTCCCTCCTGCGCTGTCGGAGTCTCCCGCCTGTTCAGGGCTATCAGAGCCTTCCTCCTCTACAGCGCTGCTGGAGTCTCCAGTCTGTTCAGCGCTATCAGAGCCTTTCTCCTCTCCTGCGCTGTCGGAGTCTCCCGCCTGTTCAGCGCTATCAGAGCCTTCCTCCTCTACAGCGCTGCCGGAGCCTCCTGCCTGTTCGGAGCAGCCTGAGCTGTCAGTCTGCATGAAGCAGCCAGAGCTGTCAGTCTGCATGAAGCAGCCAGAGCTGTCAGTCTGCAAAGAGCTGCCAGTCTGCAAGGAGCTGTCAGTCTGTAAGGAGTTGTCAGTCTGCAAGGAGCTGTCAGTTTGCAGGGTGCTGTCAGCCTGCATGGAGCAGTCAGAGCTGTCAGTCTGTATGAGGCAGCCAGAGCTGTCAGTCTGCATAAAGCAGCCAGAGCTGTCAGTCTGTATAAAGCAGTCAGAGCTGTCAGCCTGCATGGAGCAGTCAGAGCTGTCAGTCTGTATGAAGCAGCCAGAGCTGTCAGCCTGCATGGAACAGCCAGAGCTGTCAGTCTGCAAGGAGCTGTCAGTCTGCAAGGAGCTGCCAGTCTGCATAGAGCAGCTAGATCCGCCAGTCAGCCATGATCTTCTAGATCTGCCAGTCAACCAGATTCTTCCAGATCTACCAGTCAACCAGTCTCTTCCAGATCTGCCAGTCTGCATAGAGCAGCTAGATCTGCCAGTCAACCAGAATCTTCCAGATCTGCTAGTCAACCAGAATCTTCCAGATCCACCAGCCAGCCAGGATCTACCGGAGCCTACTACCTGCCTGAGCTTCATCTCAGTACTGGGCTTCCTCTCAGTACTGGGCTTCCTCTCAGTACTGGGCTTCCCCTCAGTTCCGGGCTGCCCCTCACTCCCGAGCTGCCCCTCAGTCCCGAGCTGCCCCTCAGTCCCGAGCTTCCCCTCAGTCCCGAGCTGCCTCAGTCCCGAGCTGCCCCTCAGTCCCGAGCTGCCCCTTAGTCCCGAGCTGTCCCACAGTCCCGAGCTGCCCCTCAGTCACGAGCTGCTCCTCAGTTCAGAGCTGGATGAGGACTATTAGGCCATGGTCGGCGGCGAGGGTGGATTATCCCAGGACGCGAAGGGGAGGAACTAGGACATTAATGGAGTGGGGTCCACGTCCCGAGCCGGAACCGCCACCATGGACAGACGCCCACCCGGACCCTCCCTATGGTTTTGAGGTGCGTCCGGGAGTCCGCACCTTAGGGGGGGGTTCTGTCACGCCTTGGTCTTAGTATTTTGTGTTTTATTTAATTATTTGTTCAGGCCAGGGTGTGACATGGGGTTATTGTATTGTCATATTGGGGTTTTTGTAGGTTGATTAGGGGTGTGTCTAGTATAGGCTTGGCTGCCTGGGGCGGTTCTCAATCAGAGTCAGGTGATTCTTGTTGTCTCTGATGGGGAACCGTATTTAGGTAGCCTGAGTTTCACTTTGTATTTCGTGGGTGATTGTTCCTGGCTCTGTGTAGTGTTCACCAGATAGGCTGTAATAGGTTTCACATTCCGTTTGTTGTTTTTGTATTTATTAGTTATTTCATGTATCGTTCCGTTTTTTCTTCATTAAAGACATGAGTAACCACCACGCTGAATTTCGGTCCAACTTTCTTTCGACAAACGAAGAACGCCGTTACAGATGCATGATTTTGAATAGTTTTATTCTGTACAGGCTTGCTTCTTTTCATTCTTTCAATTAGGTTAGTACTGTGGAGTAACTACAATGTTGTTGATATCAAGGCTCAGGAGAAGACCCAGATGCAGACAGTTTTGAAGTAATACATTTTTTTACTAAACATTAGGGCAGGCAAACGACAGGTCAAGGGCAGGCAGAGGTCAGTAATCCAGAGTAGAGTCCGAAAGGTACAGAACGGCAGGCAGGGGTCAGTAATTCAGGGTGGTGTGACAAGGTACAGAACGGCAGGCAGGCTCAGGCTCAGGGTCAGGGCTGGCAGAACGGTCAAAACTGGGAAAACTATAAAACAGGAACTAGAGAAAAACAGGAGCACGGGGAAAATGCTGGTAGGCTTAACATAGCAAAACGAACTGGCAGCAGACAAACAGAGAACACATGGGGAAGATGGGCAACACCTGGAAGAGGGTGGAGACAGGTGAAACAGATCAGGGTGTGACAGTTGATCCATCCTTTGTTTTCTTCTATCCCAGCCATTAAACTCTGTAACTGTTTTAAAGTCACCATTGGCCTCATGATGAATCCCTGAGTGGTTTCCTTCCTCTTCGGCAACTGAATTAAGAAGGACACCTGTATCTTTGTAGTGACTGGGTGTATTGAGGGGCGGCAGGGTAGCCTAGTGGTTAGAGCGTTGGACTAGTAACCGAAAGGTTGTAAGTTCAAATCCCCAAGCTGACAAGGTACAAATCTGTCGTTCTGCCCCTGAACAGGCAGTTAACCCACTGTTCCTAGGCTGTCATTGAAAATAAGAATTTGTTGTTAACTGACTTGCTTAGTAAAAAAATTGATTTTGTAATTCTTTTTATTTAACCTTTATTTAACTAGCCAAGTCAGTTAAGAACAAATTCTTATATACAATGATGGCCTACCAAATGGCAAAATGCCTCCTGCTGGGATGGGGATAAAAAAATATATTAAAAAAAAATATATATATATATATATATATATATATATATATATATATATATATATATATATATATATATATATATAAATATAGGACAACACACACATCACGGCGAGACAACACAACACTACATAAAGAGAGGCCTAAGACAAAAACACAGCAAGGCAGCAAAATATGACAACAACATGGTAGCAACACAACATGGTAGCAGCACTAAAACATGGTACAAACATTATTGGGCACAGACAACAGCACAAAGGGCAAGAAGGTAGAGACAACAATACATCATGCTAAGCAGCCACAACTGTCAGTAAAAGTGTCTATGATTGAGTCTATGATTGATTCCAGTCGCTAGATGCAGTGAACTGAAAAGATGAGCGACCCAGGGATGTGTAAGCTTTGGGAACCTTTAACAGAATGTGACTGGCAGAATGGGTGTTGTATGTGGAGGATGAGGGCTGCAGTAGATATCTCAGATAGGGGGAGTGAGCCCTAAGAGGGTTTTAGAAATAAGCATCAACCAGTGGGTCTTGCGACGGGTATACAGAGATGACCAGTTTACAGTATAGAGTATAGAGTCCAGTGATGTGTCCTATAAAGAGCATTGGTGGAAAATCTGATGGCCGAATGGTTAAGAACATCTAGCCGCTCGAGAGCACCCTTACCTGCCGATCTTTAAATGATGTCTCCATAATCTAGCATGGGTAGGATGGTCTTCTGAATCAGGGTTAGTTTGGCAGCTGGGGTGAAAGAGGAGTGATTACGATAGAGGGTACCATGTCTAGATTTAACTTTAGCCTGCAGCTTTGATATGTGCTGAGAGTAGGACAATGTACTGCCTAGCCATACTCCCAAGTAATTGTTTGAGGTGACTACCTTATGCTCTAAACCCTCAGTAGTAGTAATCACCTGTGAGGAGATGGGTATTCTTCTTGCAAACCACATGACCTTTGTTTTGGAGGTGTTCAGAACAAGGTTAAGGGTAGAGAAAGCTTGTTGGACACTTAGAAAGCTTTGTTGTAGAATATTTAACACAAAATCCAGGGAGGGGGCAGCTGTATATAAGACTGTATCATCTGCATATAAATGGAGGAGAGAACTTCCTAGTGCCTGAGCTGTTGTTGATGTAAATTAAGACGAGCGTGGGGTGTAGGATTGAGCCTTGGGGTACTCCCTTGGTGACAGGCTCTGTTGAGACAGCAGATTCTTGGTGACAGGTTCTGCTGAGACAGCAGATTCTTGGTGACAGGCTCTGCTGAGACAGCAGATTTTCTGACTTTATACATTGCACTCTGAGAGAAAGCCAGTCAATTGATTATTGGCACGTTTTTCCAACACTTTTGATTAACAAGGCAAATAGAAATAGGCCTATAACAGTTAGGATCAGCATGATCTCAACCTTTAAATGAAGGCAGAAATGTGGCTGTCTTACAAGCAATGGGAACCTCCCAAGTAAGGAGAGACAGGTTAAAAAGGTTGGAGATAGCCTTGGCGATGATAGGGGCAGCAACCTTAACGAAGAAAGGGTCTAAACCATCTGACCCAGATGTTTTTTGGGGCCAAGTTCCGGGAGCTCCTTTAGCACCTCTGACTCAGTGACTGCCTACAGAGAGAAACGTTGTTGCGGGGCAGGGAAAAAACAGGGAGAAGCATTGGAGATAGTCACATTAGAAGGGGTGGGAGATGAGGAAATGTTGGACAGGCAAGGAGGCATGGCTGAGTCAAATAGGAATCCTGACTTAATGAAGTGGTGATTAAAGAGCTCAGCCATGTGCTTCTTGTAGGAACGACCACATCATCAACTTTAAGGGACACGGGCAGCTGTGAGGAGGAGGGTTTATTCTCCAGGTATTTAACCGTTTTCCAGAACTTCTTGGGGTTAGACCCATAGAGAAAGAACTGCTCCTTAAAGTAACTAACTTTGGCCTTCCGGATCACCTGAGTGCACTTATTTCTCATTTGCCTGAACGAGAGCCAGTCAACATGAGTATGAGTGTGCCGAGCATTTCTCCAAATGCAATTCTTGAGGTGGAGTAACTCTGCAAGATAAAACCAGGGGCTGAACCTGTTTTTAATTCTCATTTTCTTTATGGGGGCAGGTTTGTTAACAATACCACTGAAAATATCGGGGGAAAAAGAAGGTCCAAGCGTCTTCGACAGAGGGGATCATGTCACGGATCCCTTCGGAACTGTCATTACGCACACCTGGTCCCTATTCCCTTTGATTAGTAATTGTATAAGTGTGCCCTTTGTTCACCATTGTCCTGTTTGATCATTGTTCCCATATTCGTTGGTCGTGTGAGTACCTATGCGTTGGTGTAGCTGTTAAGCTGCATGTTTTATATATTGTGTATTAAGGGTATCGTGACGTTCAACGAGGTTTACCCTCGCTCTTTTGTTTGGGTACAGCCCAGTGTTATTGAATATGTGTTTGTTTCGGGTGTATTAAAAACCCCTATTCTGTATTCCAGCGCCTGTCTCCAAATCCTTTATACCAGCGTGACAGAATAATCTACCATCAGGCACTTCGGCAGCTGCAACTGGCCCCTCCTCTGCAACTTCCACATGTGATCACCCTCGAGGCCGGTGTTGTTGCGCAGATAGTGCAGCGCAGGGGGGTACTGTCACAGATCCCTCCGGAACTGTCATTACAGACTTAGTGTAAGGGGCCAGGAGAGAGTTTAGGGCAGGTAGGGTACAGGCCGGTGCTGATGGAGGACGATAGCACCCAGCAACAGTCAACAACGAGCTATTTGAACGTTCAATACTTAAAACCAGAAAATCTAATTGTTTGGGGACAGACTTGGTGGAGACAACCGAGCACTGAAGGTGATCCTTGGTAAAGATTGCCACTCCCCCACCTTTGGAAGATCTGTCTTGCAGAAAAAGGTTATAACCAGAAAGGTTAACATCAGTATGAAAAACACTCTTCCTTAACCACGTCTCAGTAATGATCAACACATCTGGATTGGAGCTGTGAACACACACTTTCAATTGATCAATTTTAGCGCTAAAAGAAAGAGTTAATAAAATATTGACCAAATAAACTAAAGTAAAACATTATAAAAAAGTAACACAATAAAATAACAATAACGAGGCTATATACAGTGAATGTGCCGGAGTACAGGTTAGTCGAGGTAATTTGTACATGTAGGCAGGGGTAAGGTGACTATGCATAGATAACGAGTGGGGGTCAATGTAAATAGTCCGGGTGGCCATTTTATTAATTGTTCAGCAGTCTCATTGCTTGGGGGTACAAGCTGATAAGGAGCCTTTTGGTCCTAGACTTGGTGCTCCGGTACCGCTTGCTGTGTGGTAGAAGAGAGAACAGCCTATGACTTGGGTGACTGGAGTCTTTGACAATGTTTTGGGCTTTCCAAATCATGTCCAATCAATTGAATCTACCACAGGTGGACTCCAATCGAGTTGTAGAAACATCTCAAGGATGATCAATGGAAACAGGATGCACCTGATCTCAATTTCGAGTCTCATAGCAAAGGATCTGAATACTTAAGTACATTTGGTATTTCTGTTTTTTATTTTTAATACATTTGCAAACATTTCTGTTTTCACCTTGTCATTATAGGATATTGTGTGTAATGTAATCCATTTTAGAATTAGGCTGTAACGTAACAAAATGTGGAACAAGTCAAGGGGTCTGAATACTTATTGGTCATATAGATTGTGCCATTAGATTAGTCATATTCCTGTCATGAAATAGCCAACCATGTTTCAGAGTGTATATTCAAGAATTTAGGACAAGTGATGTGCTTATTAGTAGTCCATAAAGCATAGGCTATAGGGAATTTTACGCATAGGCCTGTTTAGGGCTTTGATCTGAGCCAGTGTGAGCAAGGCCTCACATCAAAGGCGATTACTCACCCAAAACCATTTTTTTGATCAGAAAATACCCTCTCTATAAATAGGTGCCTCTGCATAAATGGTAACGATTTCTCATTGTCACGTGCGCTTATAGAAAAGGGTGAGAAGTAAAGGAGTGGGTGTATAAATGCAAGGAAATTAAAAAGTATTATGTCTCCATGGAAACTGAAGTAGTGTCAATTAATGGAGCCCAATTGGAGCTCTTAAAAGGATTAAAAGCATGAATAAATGACCCCTCGTATGGGGTCAATAAGCGCACTAATGACCATACTTTAATGCATGAGAGAAGCTTCATGGCATTAGTTTACACTTTACAGTGACAGGAAGAGAAAAGCCACTTGATGGTCCCGACCCACACACCCTCACTCTGAGCTGGGCTGGGGCCTATACAATCACAACCCTTACTGCAAGGGGAGTGTAAGGCCTCCACTCACCAAGATAAATAGAAACACAGGTTTGGGAAAGGAAGATGTGGAATTTACAGACACATCATCAAAGCTGCACATTCATCCATTTATCACACACTGACACTGAGTTATGACAGTAAATTGTCATGTGAGAAGGAGGAGCGAGACTGCAATAAAACTGAGAGGGGTGTTTGCGTCAGTTTCTCCAGCTCACAGCACAGAAATCATAAATACAGAAGACTGACCTCAGACCAGTCCCACCAGTACCATTCCTCATCTAATCATATACACAAACACTAAATCATCTCCATTATGTTGATGGGTGAGAGCTTAAGAGGGATGACTGCAGTAGACTATTAGAGTGTCAGACTATGCAGGCTCCACTTGGTTGTTAAGAGTGTTTGAATTTCATTCCCAATTTTTTGGCTCGGTTCCCAAATACGACCAGTACAGAAGTTCACCTAAGGCACTGTGTGTGTTATGGGACTGCTCTGTGTACCACCATGCACGCATGCACATACCCAGTCACACATATACACACACAGTTGCGTATGCACACTTTCAAGTGCACACACACACACACACTCTTTCTCTCTCTCTCACAAACACATACACACACACACACAAACACAGACAGACAACTGGTCACATCAGCACAGATTAGGGGAGAAATGTTAATTAAATCAGTAAACACTTTAATCTTTAGGAAACACGAACACACACACGCCTCATTTGCTCAATACGGCAAATGAAAGACAGAATGTAAATACATGAAGAAAGACAGCATTGATGAAGAACACTTTAAAGAGACAAAAGCATAGATCATCTGGAGTCAGCAATACATAGACAGTCTAGCATGATGTACATACTCAATCCATAAAACCAGCCGTTTAACTGGGGGGCAGAATGAAATATTTTCAAGAAACGACAAAGATGGATATTCCAATCCAGACTAATTGTCAGTGGTTAATTTGTTGTTGTTGTTGTTTATTGATGGAAAACACGTGCCATCCAGAGATTTGTGACCCCTCCATAACCTCACACCCCTTCACCTTCTCATCTGATTGGTTAGTCTTTAATTTGGCTGGAGACCCCCCCTCTCCCACTCACCCCCTATATGTTTATTAGCATAGCAACTTTGTGAGGCTGGACAGAACTCATTCGTTAATCAATGACATAACAGGGGCACCTACCCCTCATTTACCCAACAAGCTCCTCTTGGTTAATCACATACTGGAAGGCAACACCCCCCCCCCCAGTCTTTTACCAGTCTTTGACATTGATTTCTATTCCATTTTATTCTATTCTATATTTATTCATATTTGCATGTTTATTGTAGAGCAAACAGTAGTGTCCCAGCTCCTCTCACAGCTGCTCTCACAGTTCTCTTTCGGAAGGCTCTGCCTGTAGCAAGCATCTGGGGAGAAAACAGAATGGGCTCAGCAGAACAACTGCGTCTCACAAACCTCTTCATGCGCCTCCTTTTCTTTAAACTCTCTCTCTCCCTCTCTTCCTGCATCTCCCCTACTTTCATCTTCCTTCGTTTTCCTCTTCGTCTCCTTACTCTCTCTCTCTCTCTCTCTTTCCTCTCTCCCTTCCTGTCTCTTCACTCTTCTCTCTCTTTTTCTACCTACTTCCTTTAAATCTATTCTCTCTCGTAACTGAGCAAGTGTAGGAACAAGGAGGGTTTGCTGAATAAATCACAGTTTGAATCACACAAACGTGTACATGCATGCATCTAGGGGAGGGTGACTGCCTCTGTCCTGTTGTTGTTGCTGCAACAGAAAACAGCTTTTCACTGTGCTTTTCTTTGGTGTTTATATCAAGTCTGTGCATCCCAATGTGTCTCAGTGTGATAGTTTGTCTCAGGGGATACCAGCCACAGACTGGAGCTGTCATCCCCACACTCCATCATTCCCAAAATCTAGACCTTCACCAATCCATCATTTCCAAACAGAAACACACTGTGGCACATGTATCATTCCAAAACCCCAAACACGCTGATACTGTTATCATTCGAAAACCCTGACACTGTAAACCATTTATGTCTGACACACTGTCACTATGACATGTCAATGTCAGTCTGTTATCATAGCCAGGGTTGGAGACATCCCATAGAAAGTAAATACCCCCTTTCACACAATGGCTGACATCAACACACAAGTATAACCTGGGCGGCAGACGTGAGGCATGGTGGACAACATCACTGGGGCATAGGGTGGGATTTGCAGAGTGTCATTTCCCACACAAGCTCCTACATCTTCAATGCAACACGCTCCCCCCATAATTATTCATTATAATTATTATAAGAAGACGACCTTTCCACTCCATTCACTTCACCTTTGGCCTTTCTCTCTGGTGTTGTGATTACATCCCTGATCTTTATTTGGATTCACTCCTGGATGGATGGAGGGACATATGGATGGAGAAGCTTTCCACAGATTGTAATATAGCTGGAATCATGCCACCAGTGTAAACCATCCATCCACAGAAGAGGGGGCAGGGGTTCATCCATTCAGTGTGTAAGAGGCAGAGTTCATAGAGAAGATCCAGTGTGTGTGTGTGTGTGTGTGTGTGTGTGTGTGTGTGTGTGTGTGTGTCAAGCTTAGCATTTTATTAGTCGTATGTACAGGATACACATTGTAGACACGGTTCAACAAAATGCTTACTTGCAGGTTCCTTCTTGAAAATGCAACAACAATAAGAAAGGAAAGAATAAAATAGAAGGATACGAACATAAAGTAAATGGCTCAGTGGACCAGAATAAACTTTTTAGCATAAATACAATACAGTTAGGCACAATTTATAGTCCAATATGTACACATGTGCGTATCAGGGAAGGGGGGATTCGGGGGCAAGTTTTTAAATTGTGCATTATTAACAAGGGTAATTAAGTGTCTGGTAGCAGCAGTCGTGATATGTGTGTATCATGAACTAACATGTGTGTGTGTGTGTGTGTGTGTGTGTGTGTGTGTGTGTGTGTGTGTGTGTGTGTGGATTGGGATTGAACAGAGCGGTGACAGAGGAACACATTTGGAGCACTGAAAAGGGATTACATTTACAGTAAATGTCACCCAATCACCTGACCAATCTCTATCTTTCTCACCAATTTAAGCCTATCATAACTCATTGTCATCTACCTCGCTTACCCACACACACTATTTCACTCTCTGTGACATAAATTAATCTATAATATATTACACAGACAGAAGTTAATCAGTAAACTCACACTGTCACACAGACATAATGTAATCAAATGGACATAGCTTTTCCATGTTTAGTTGATGCCTTTGAAACTCTCCAAGCTATTGTTAGTGTGTCTGCGTGTCTGTGTGCATGCATGTACACGTTTGTGTGATTCAAACTGTGATTTATTCAGCAAAGGCAATGTGTGCGTAATGACCTTATACCAGGTCAGTGCTTAAAGTGTGAGAATGTGTGTGTGACCCTGTAGAACATTAGCCATCCATCATATGGTTCACCATTTAGCCTCATCCACACAGCAAGATTCTGATAAACCAGACATAGAAAAAGACAAACACTATTCTCTGTTCTGCTGTTGCCTCAACACTCTCTCACACGCACATTCTGATCTGAGTGAACCTGCAGAGGGGTGGCTTGTTTCCCTCTCCTTTTCTGTTCATCCAGACATCTGCTCAGTCCTTCATTAGTAGTCGCTGGCATGTGAATTTTGCCAAGGGAGATGCTAGTTGTTCAAATATTACGTAAAGCTGCCGACTCGGCTACTCTCTCCCCTCTCCAAAACCCATCTCTACCCTCACTCACAGATGGTGAGTGGATTTGTTTAATCGAAGCAAAAGCAGGAATTCTACTCGGAATCATTCAATGGTTCCATTAAAACGATTCATTAGATCGCACTACACTCACTGAAGCCCTTCACTCCACAGCTATTGAAATCAACAGAGATGAGTTTGTAGTGGAGTGTGGGGGGAGAGGCTGAGAAAGAGAAGGGGGAACAGAGAGAACGTAAGAGATAGAGGAAGAATGTGAAAATGACAAACTGAATGTGTTCAACATCATCTACCTATAACATGTACTGACAGAACATTGGTACTGTATAAACAAGGCTCAGGGCTGTAGCTCAGAAGTTTGCTTTATTGTGCTTTTGGATGGTTTTATAAAAACAAATTCAGAACATAACAAAGAGAAAGAAGAATCATCTCCCAGTATCTTTCTTTACCCTGATTTCAGAAGCTTGTGTTCATTACAGAGCACCCCTGGGAGTTCACACTCGCTTTGGTAAACCTTTGAAAACCCTCTTCAAGAAGTAGACACCAGGATTGTCCTGACAGCTTCTGCTAATGAAGACTTTTCTTGGTATTCACAAATGGCTGTTCCAGGCTCTTTGTTGTGAATAGCTCGAAAATAAATAATCGAACTCTAGTCATCTTTAGTGAACAGAAACAGAGTAAAGGCAAAACGAGGCAAGAATTCAATGAAGTCAATATTTTTTTTGAGGGAATACCACATGCACCAAAAAAATATAATCACTTGAAATATTCAAAAGAACAAATCTAAAAAAAATGTAATAGTTTTTTCAAAGGCAAACAAAACCAATACAAAAATATATATAAAAACACATTTTGTGGACACATAGACTTGCACAACATGTTCCCAAAACAGAACATTTTGGTCCAACCATTTTCTTCGATAAAGTATCTGACCACATAGGCTACCTGTTCTACTGGATGCATCATTCCAAAGAAAACATAGAAATGCAGGTTAGACTGGTATGAGACATTTCAAGGCCAGCTGTGCCGCAGACATTATCAGGTATTCATTTTTAGTTTAACACCAGGTGTAAATGGGGTCTAAGACTACATTTTCTTCAAACCCCTGCAGAGTGAAACAGCGTATGCACGGCTAGCTTTCACAGCAGTCCCCAGGTAAAAACAGTCACACAATCTACTGTATTTAGTCACTTCTGGTTAGACAGTGTCAGGAAAATTACACAAAAAAGGCATTTTAACTCCTAACAAACTGCATGATAATGTTTTTATTTAAATAGTGAAACTAATATGAAATGTATTTTTTATTTCAAATAACTTGAATCAGCTGTACATGAGTTGTGCTGTCCTAAAAATACATTAGATCAGGGACCCAGGGAAATGTGACCAAATGTTGTCCTAATTTGAACAGATTAACTGTTGACAATCATTTAAAAGAATAATCACAGCACCAATCAAAAGATATCAAATAAATTTACTTCACCGCATTGCTTGCCTCTAATTTTCATCCAAACAGGGACCAAATGTGCCCTTATTAAATAATGAAAGTTGCAATGTCCAAAAACAACCCCATCCCACTTCTGTGATACAGATCTGAAGGGACCAGATGGGATTACGTTTATGGGGGACTTCCACCCATACACTTCCTTCACATCTGTCAACACTGATGGGGTAGGGGCTAGAGAAATTATCTAGTCAGTGCTTGTTTTCAGGCCAGGATATGGTACAATCCACTCGAGACACCCAGAGCCCCCTCTGTTGACCCCAGCTAAGCCTCCATGAGCAGGTGCAGCCGTTGATGGACGATGGCTGAGTTCTTGGTCCACAGGAACTGTCAGCTCTCCTTTGAGAAGCTCCATGGGAACAAACTGCAGTACCTGTCTCTGACCAACAGGAGGCAGAATGTCAGTGTCCCCCTCCCCAATGGCCAGGCAGCCCATATGCTCCTGCACGTCACCGAGGTGGGGAAGGAGTCGAGCGGCAGCTCGACAGAACCCCACACATTCCAGCACCGCCCCCGCAGCACCTGGAGGAGAAGGACACCTTAAGGTGATGGAGCGGAAGGACAGGTGGAGGCAATGGACAGGTGGAGGCAATGGACAGTTGCCGCGGTTACGCAGGTAAAGGTGGAGAGGGGCAGGAGGAGGGCGTCGCCAGGTCCCATGTGGTGCAGGGAGAGCAGGACGCAGCCCAGCAGGTCTCTCTGATATTGTGGTTCCCCGTCATGCAGAGTGGTGCGGGCCATAGTTCCGAACGGAACTCCAGCGCCAACCCCCCAGCCTACTCCACACAATCCCCCCAACACGATGCTCTGCCAAAAACTAGGCACTTTCTGTTTCCCTTGCCATTGCAGGGAGTGATGTCACATAGGGCTGCCACCTCAGAGAGGATGGAGGTGGTACAAACCATTGGGCAGGAGCTACAGGGAGGGACCAGAGTCCAGGCAGGGCATGCCTGCTCCAATGCTTCATTGAGGTGGTTCAACAAACCCCCATCACAGAATGGTGAGTTCCTGACGACAGGGAGGGTCGCCCCCACTATCACAAACCAGGTGTCCATATGACATTCTGCCAGCGGCCCTGTCAGCACACAGCATGCCCCTGTGCCCTTCCACCCAGGCAGCGTTGTGGCCCTTCCCATCACGCTCCTTCCAGCCCAGGGCCTGCAGCTCTCTCTTCTGGCCCAGGGGCCACCGACCCGTAACGCTGCAACACGCTGGGGCCACTGTTACGAGACAACCAGCGGGCCCGCGGCAGAGAACTCACCTACACACAGGAATAGGAAGAACAGCTCAAGCCTGACTTGAAATTTTCATGCAGAAGTTTGTATTAAACAATTCACTGATACTAAATTACAGATCCACCAAAATGAAATTGAGGATGTGGCCATCAGTCACTGAATATCTCATATTATACTCATCAAATTATTCTGAAATTGTAGATAATTATTATCCTAGCACTTTATGTCCAACTAATGGTCAAAGGGCATCAGCAAACTTTTAGCACTCTGTAGGCTTCGCTATCTACTTTAATTAACTTTGCACATTTGCCACTCTTACCTGGAAGCGCTGCAGGTACTCATGAGCAGTGCAGTCCCTGATGTTTTCCAGTCATTGCCTCTGCTTCTCATTGAGGCCCTCAAACAATTTCAGGTTTTCCCCAATCGTCCCTGTCTGTAGGGCATGGAAGTAGGAGCACGCCTGCTCATGTTGAGCCAGGAACGACTGCGGGAGGAGCTGGCTGGGAAATAGGGCTTCACGGGCAGCCAGGTCCGGCCAGAAGTGACGGATCAGCTTGGACAGCAAGGGCCTCACAGCCTTCCTACCATCGTAGTGAAGACAGACGACGTACACCTCAGAGTTCCCTGCTTTGCTGGTGGCCGGTTTGAAGACGCTGACGGAGCGGAAGCAGCAGTTTAACAGGTAGAGCAGGCAGAGGGAGGAGTGCTCGTACAGAGTGAACATCTTTAGTACAAACGAGCCTCCTGGGCCCAGAAGGAAGAGTGCGGCCGCAGCCTCGCAGTAGTGCAACGACACCACCAGGGCCTCCTGCTCATCAGGGTTCCCCTGACAGTCAAACTCCCGTCCGCCATCACCACATCAATACTGAGCATGTTACCAACAAAGCCCTGCAGCTCGAGCAGGTGCCTCTGGCTCATGATGTCGCCTGTGTTGTCCGAGCCAAAGAACCACCAGGGCAGCGTGTTGGCAATGAAGCGGTCGTCTGTGGTGGTGGTGCCCCCTCCGTTGGCCTCGTGATAGGGGTTGAGTGTGTTGGCTGCCCAACTCCAGTCCCAGTAGCACGTGTGCTCGCTAGTTTTGAGGTAGTGGTTCAGAGCGGCAATGAAAGACCCTGGAGCCTCACACAGGTGAACAGTGTTCAGGGTAAGGGATACACCACTCCCCATTTGCCGGTTTGACATATGTCCTGACTTTATTGAAGAGTTCTCTGACCTCCGCAACCACCTCCGGGTCAAAGGCTTCCACATCGGTGGGCTGCTGTCTGACAGCTTTCCTCCTCGCTCCCCAGCCCCAACTTGTCCTCTCCACTGGACACCCAGCCCCAACTCATCCTCTCCACTGACATCCACAACACTATGCAATGCATGCCCTGCAAAATGTAGATTATATCAGGTAAATGTATTTTATTTACACCCGTATTTGTTGACTTTTTAGTTTATATGCATTAATGCCCGGTCCCAGCTCTGCGTAACTACTGCCGTCACTCTATATATGCATGGGCAGCAGTTGATTACTGATTCATATGTCCAGCTACATTGTTGTTAATGTGATTTAACAATGATGGAATAGTAGGCCTTGCCTTATGTTAAATAGACATTTGGCAGTGTACATTAATCATTTTCTGGGGCGGCAGGTAGCCTAGTAGTTAGAGCGTTAGGCCAGTAACAGGTGGATCAAATCCCTGAGCTGACAAGGTACAAATGTGTTGTTCTGCCCCTGAATAAGGCAGTTTACCCACTGTTCCTAGGCAGTCATTGTAAATAAGAATTTGTTCCTAACTGCCTTGCCTAGTTAAAGGTTTAATAAAAATCTCAAACAACAGGGTGTGTTCGTAAATTCAAACTGGAGTACCAGAGCACGCTGTAAATTCAGAGCGTTTCACTCTTGGATCATTCAGAGCGCACACTGGACGCTCCGGCCAAAGAAGAGTAGGGTTGATCCGAGCGTTCTGAACTCAACCGCAGTCAATCACCCAAGCGAACTGGCTAACGTTGGCAAGCTACTTCCAGACACAAATGAGAGAACACCTCTGACCATTTTACTCGCCATAGCAGAGCTGGTTAGGCTGTTTTCACATTATTCAGAGCTTTGGTGACTAACTGTGCTGCTGGCAACAATTTAATCACGTTTTTTTTTTACCGACGGCCATATTCAAATGAGTGTTGAGCGTTCGTAATTTCATCACTTATTCTGCGCCCTGTCACACTGACGAGTGCTCTGAAATCGGAGTAGAGCGGATTTACGAACGCACCCAGAGCAAGCAGGCAGGTCAGCTTGCTACACCTGACTAACCTACTAAATAAAGCTAGTTAAACGTTAGGCACATTGTATGAAATGCCTTAAGGCGAAACAAGTAAGCGAAATTATTTATTTAAATTGTATTGCTGGCTATAATACATATTTAAGGGATACATAAATTAGCAAGTTGTTTAAATGGTCACACACCTCACAGGCCAGGACATGCTTCTGTGAGTTGCTAACAACATGTGTCCCTCTCCTTGCAGGTGCAGCGGCATAGTCCAGGTTGCTAAACAGGAAACTACGGGTCGCCATTTAGGCCGAAACGAATTTCGTTAGCAACCTACGCTAGTTTTTCTAGCGTCAAGTAACATCTCCATCTCTGAATAACATTAACTAGCTACTATACCTTGCTTGTTTACTGTTCAAACACTTCCATAACAGGCACACTATTACAACGCTTACGGTTGTTACCTTTTGTTTGTAACTTTAAAAAGTTTACCGCCGTAATAATACTAACTTTGTTCCGTGGTCGTAAACTACACAACTCTGATTCCTACCTAGCAAATTATAAATCAGCTAACATCCTTTTTAGCTAAGCACAGCTGGCTTCTCAGCAGACACTTCCCTGCAGCTGTGTGTGGTTTGTCCCGAGAGTGAAACAGATGTACCCTGAATATATATATATATATATATATTATTACAATTTTTTTTTGTTTGTATTTTTGTATTATTCTTCTTCGGTGAGGTTTAACGGCGGTTGGCATTCAATATGTTGCATTACCGCCCCCAAATGAACTATAGATCCATTACACTTTAGGATACTAGATTGAAAAGGGAATCAGAAAAAAATAAAAACATTTATTTTTTATTACCCCATCAACTTACTTAATACTCATCAAAACCCATCACCTTATTCCACTTCTTTAACCCTCTCTGATCCTACCTCAGGCCAACAGCCTGGGAAGATGGGACACTGCTCCTCAACACACCCTGTAACTCTTCTGAAGTTAAATCTCATATACCCAAATACTTCTCTGCAGTTGCCACCACAACATATATTTTCTGTGATGTACTTACCATTTCTGTGGTAGAGTTGATAACCATTACTATGAATGCTAAGAAGCTAACCTTACTGAAGCATAACTCACTGATTGGCCTATCTGTCTATACTTGCACAAATCTACTACTCACTGGGATCCTCTCAGGATCCCTCACCCTTGACCCATCCTCCTCCACTTTATTCACTGCCTCAGCATATGACACCCTCTGCACTACTCTGACCCTGGCCACCTCAACCTGACTCTCTAGCACCAGACTCCCGATCCCCAGCAAGATGAGCACCCCTACAATTAACAAACAACTTTATCCACCAAATCTTCACAATCCTCAGTCACAAGAATCTCCCTCCTACACACTGGGGCAACATGACCATAAACGTTGCTCCTGATTACAGCGCAGTAGATTCTGCACAAAATCTCTAACAGGATAACCGATATATCCTAAAATCACTTTGTCTGGTAGAGACTAATAATGACTCCACTGTTTCACCATGCTCCCCAATGGGTGTGCGTGGCACCAAATGGCAGGTATCACAAACACCAGGAATGTTCAACTTCAATTGCTACACCTCCAGACTTAACACTACCACATAAATCACTCCTTTCAATGGTGCCCTATTCCTAAGAGTAAAGAAAGAAAGATCTTGACCCAAGTTGCGTGACACGAAGCACCTTCTCACTCTGGTCATATGTAACACAAACAAAATTCACAAGTCCACTGCAGGTTACCTTTAATTGACTTAAGATTCTTCTTCTTAGGGATTGGGTTGGTGGATCACATCTGACTTTTAAGGTGCATACACCTCCACCTATTGTACTGGAGGGTGAGGCCAGGCACAGCCGAACTACACACAATTGTTCCTTAGTCCTGTTCCTCTAAGAAAGTGAAATAGAGCCCTAAACACCACTTCCCTCCCACACTACACCACCCAAACCTGTCCAGCCTCTCTAACCCTTTCACACACTCTCCCTATCTACGATATATAATTCCCAAAATATCAACACATGCTCCACCGTTTCTTCCACCAAACAGTCATCACACAGACCTGTTTCATGTCTCCTTATCACAATGTGGCATTCAAACCTGTATGCCCAAACCGTAGTCTACTCCACAGAACTTCTTCTCACCTACATCCCATACTCCCTACTTCTTCCTTTACTGATTGTTGCACGTGATAAAATTGGCTCCCCTTACTACTAGCATCCCACTTCCTTTGCCAAAAATCGAGCCCTTTTATCCGAGGACTTGAATTCCCTGCGGCCCAGCGGGACCTGAATATATACCCCCTCTCGCCTCACAGCACTCTTAGCCAACACATCAGCCTTCTCATTACTCTCCACAGGCACATGGGTGAGAACCCAGCAAAAGCTTACCACCACTCACATCCTCTCCAATCCCATTAACAGCAACATCATCTCCTCAAGCAAGTCTCCCCTATCTGACCTCTTCACACTACTCAACACTGCAGCCAAATCAGAGCAGATCACAATTCTGAATGTTTCACCATCAACTCGGCCCGCATACACTGACACATAATCAGTTATCTGCTTGAATAGTCTAACTTTGTTCTTCTTCTTTAAATGTGTATTGGCGGATTGCAACCATGATGTGCATAGACTGCCACCTACTGTACTGGAGTGTGAGGCCATTCAAGGCCTCCCTATTAATCTAATCCTCTTATCTAGCTCTGTGTTTCCACCTAGTGTTCTGGGGTGTGAGTTCATTACACTTCTTGGAAAAATTGCAATACCAACTTACCTTACACCCATTAACGCCACCCCAGTTATCACTCCTTTCAACAGTGCCCTAATCCGGGGAATAAAGAAAGTCCCAGTACTTGTCCCTAGACGCTTGGGAAGAGGCGCCCATTCCCTCTAGGTGGTAGAAACAACAAAGAAATCATCATGAGTCCACTTCGAGTTACTTTCACCCAACAACCTTTTCTCCACCCAACCTCAACTATTTTAATTGCCTCCACATAGGAGATTTGATTGACCACTCTAACCTTTGCCACCTCAATCTCTTTCACCCTTACAGGACACTCCAGGAACTCGGGATCATGATCCCCACCACAATTGCAACACCATTGTCCTTCTACACACCATTCTTCAATATACTCCATCCATCTGCACAAACTTGAAACTTGGCCAAATTCTTTGCAATTTTTACACTGCAATGGTTTGGGGAAGAAAGCTCTTACAGCGAATCTTACATAACCAAGTTTCACATTCGTAGGTAGGTGCTCTTTATAAATAAATAAAACAGGACGACAGACTTCCTTTTTTTTTTTCCCCAGTCACCCAGTGGGTAAGGCGCCGGACACCAACTACACCAGAAATTCTCTTCATATATTCAATGTTAATTTTCATCGTCACCCCTGAGAGGACTCCTTTAACGGGCTCTCTGCTCTGAAGATCACAGCACGATATTTCTGTTGTATGGATTATTTTGAGAATTACTGCAATCTTACTCTGTTCTACAGAAATCCAATTAATCCGAATAATAGCACTTAAGGTTGTATGCAACCTTAACATACACAAATATCTATCCTCCACTCCAACTTCAGATCATTTCCTTTTTGCTCCATTCTTTGACACTACTGTTGTCCATTCATCTTCACCAATTTCGCTCAATGCACTGCTTGATTCAATCCTGGCATCCACTTCCACTGTCTTCCTCCTAATCGACCACTTCCCATTTTAGGGCTCTCCTTCCTCCGTCATAGTCGTTCTCCCATTATTAGGCTATATCTAAGCTTACATCTTATCACTTTTTGCTTTTCCACCATATCCATCTGTATTTTGTGCATTTTATAACCAATAAATCCAGTCTGTGAACCTCATCCAGACAAACACCCACACAAAACCAATAGTTTTAATTCATGTTTGCAACATAACATTTTGAAAAGATTGGATAACGACTACCTTACGCTGCCTGGTTGGCAATGGGCGGTGCTTGACTTGGTCTGAAATAGGTGTCGGTATTATTTTTGGGTCCCGGTACTGTTTGTATTTAGGTGCTGGAACTTTAAGCCAATATTTAAGGTGTCAGAACTCAAGCTGTAGAACATTTGAGGTGCTAGTACAGTTCCTGTGAGCTTGGGCCTGAGTTAAGCATGGGCAATGGGGCCATTAGGGAAATCCCACACTAAATAGAATTTATCCAGAACCAATTAAGTGAAGTCTGACCTAAGTCCTTCTCTGACTGTACCGAACCATTGGGAAACCAGCAATCCACAACTTTACCCCCATCCCCCAACGTCTCAGCCTGAAGAGTGGAGCTGCGGGTGATGTAATGGCCTTAATTTGACATGATAATGGTTCGTTTATTAGTCTGAGAGAACAACATGAGAACTGTGTGCATTCTACCCATACTGCCCTGAGGCGTGTACATCTGTGCTCTGTCTCTCACTATGTTCCCATATGACTACTGCTGTAACTGTGATAAGAGTTAGACATCTTAGAAATTACTACCTTTAGAGACACTTATGCCAGTCATGCCACAATGGGGTCGAAAGAATTGGAATTATTGTACATTTAAAATTGTTTATTCACTAACCAAAATTATATTGTTTATTTGTGACATGCTTTAGCTTGAGGTAGTCTCAGCCTTCTCTTCACACTTGGAGATGCCATTCTCCTATTCAGACCATTTTAGAAAAGTAAACACAAAATTATTTGTGTGAAATTCCTTTATTGGCAAAGTAGACCTGCTGACAAGTTATTTGTCTGACACTTTCTATTTTTCTTGCTTTATTGTGCTTCCCTCTCTAGAGAGATGTTTCATTCTTCCTCTATAACAATGTGTTTGTAGTTGTCTATGTCAGTGATATCGAAGTCTCTTCATGATGTCACTATCATTGTGTGTGTGTGTGTGTGTGTGTTAGAGGGAGCAGTGTGTTGGTACTGTAACACACGACAACAGAGACACTGCTGCTGAATGCTGGGAACAGGGTGGAATACTTTTGGCCATGTAGTGTATGTGGACACCTGCTCGTCGAACATCTCATTCCAAAATCATGGGCATTAATATGGAGTTGGTCCCCCTTTGCTGCTATAACAGCCTCAACTATTTTGGGAAGGCTTTCCACTAGATGATGGAACATTGCTACAGGAAATTGCTTCCATTCAGCCACAAAAGCATTAGTGAGGTCGGGCACTGATTTTGGGTGATTAGGCCTGGCTCGCAGTCAGCGTTCCAATTAATCCCAAGGGTGGTCGATGTGGTTGAGGTCAGAGCTCTGTGCAGGCCAGTGAAGTTCTTCCACACCAATCTCGACTTACCATTTCTGTATGGACCACGCTTTGTGCATGGGGGCATTGTCATGCTGAAACAGGAAAGGGCCTTCCCCAAACTGTTGCCACAAAGTTGGAAGCACAGAATTGTCTAGAATGTCATTGTATGCTGTAGCGTTAAGATTTCCCTTCACTGGAACTAAGGGGCCTGAACCATGACAAACAGCCCCAGACCATTATTCCTCCTCCACCAAACTGTACAGTTGGCACTATGCATTGGGGCAGGTAGCTTTGGTGAAATATACTGTAATTCATCACTCCAGAGAACAGGTCTCCAGAGTCCAATGGCAGCGAACTTTATACCACTCCATCCAACAGTTGGCATTGTACATGGTGATCTTAGGCTTTTGTGTGGCTGTTTGGCCATGGAAACCCATTTCATTAAGATCCTGACGAACAGTTATTGTGCAGAATTTGCTTCCAGAGTCAGTTTGGAACTTGGTAGTGAGTGTTGAGGACAGATTATTTTTACTGTCCCATTCTGTGAGCTTGTGTGACCTACCACTTCACGGCTGAGCCGTTGTTGCTCTTAAACATTTCCACTTCACAATAACAGCACTTACAGTTGACCGGGACAGCTCTAGCAGGGCAGAAATTTGACGAACTGACTTGTTGGAAAGAAGGCATCCTATGACGGTGTCATGTTGCAAGTCCCTGAGCTTTTCAGTTTTATAAATGTCAGCAAAGAGTGTGGCTGAAATAACCAAATCCACAAATTTGAAGGGGTGTCCACATACTTTTGTATATATGGTGTATTGTAATGTAGTGGCAGCAAGAGACAAACACACGTTCCATCTGCTCGGCAGTTTTCTTTCCCCAAATGATTGTGAACATCCGATTACATCTGATTAGGAAGCACCGAGCTTTAAGTGTCCTCTAACTGTCAACTCAATTACTGAATAACAGCCTGAGAGAGGCAGAAATAGAGGGAGAGAATGATGGAGGGGGGTGCCAGTTGAAAACACTGCAATATTTTTTAGTAGTTCAAGTATACATTGGTTGTGTGTGATGTCTGCAATGTGCTGTACTGTAGTTGGGGCCCAGCTGGGCTTATTGGTGTGTCTCACACATCCCCATTAGGTGAGAATTTTGGCTCGGATGCAGAAAGTACTGGAGGCTGTGTGTGTGTGTTTGTGCATATGAGTGCTTGTATGTATTCGTCTGCTGTGAATACATGTACACTGAGTATAGAAAACATTAGAAACACTGGCTCTCTACATGAAATAGACTGACCAGGTGAATCCAGCTGAAAGCTATGATCGCTTATTGATGTCACTTGCTAAATCCACTTCAATCAGTGTAGATGAAGGGGAGGAGACAGGTTAAAGAAGGATTTCTAAGTCTTGAGACAATTGAGACATGGATTGCGTTTGGGGGCCATTCAAAGGGTGAACCATTTAAGTGCCTTTGAACAGGGTATGGTAGTAGATGCCAGGCTTTTGTGTCAAGAACTGCAACACTGCTGGGTTTTTCACACTCAACAGTTTCCCGTGTGTATCAACAATGGTCCACCAACCAAAGGACATTCCGACACACTTTCGACACCTTTTAGAGTCCACCCCTCGACGAATTGAGGCTGTTCTGATGGGGGGTGGATCTCAATATTAGGAAGGTGTTCTTAATGTTTGGTATACTCACTTTATTTCATGCACATACTGTAGATTATGTATTTTGTGTTTACTTCCTGTTATCCCAGCTTCCAGTTATTCCATAACTCTTCTAGAAACACTGATGAGCTTCCCGCAGGGACAGCAATCCCTCTCATTACCAATGATGGACGGAGCAGCAGTGAGACGATAATTGCAATATCTGCCACAGATTACAGCGTTGGCATTTTTCTCTAAATTAACCTAATAACATACAGCCTTCAAAAATAAAAAACACCTAGAATTGTGTGGACCAAAAAAATGTTTTTATGTTTTATTACTTGACTCTTTTTAAATTTTTTTAGAACAATCCCACTATTTTGGTTATTGATTTTTGATTGCGCTCACCATTTCAACGCTGATAGCTTTATTGACTCCTCCCGCCTTCTCGAAAGCCCACGGGAAGTTAAGCAGTCCCACGCCTAGGGCAGGTTTGAGTATGATGAAGATGGCACCGAACGAACCGAGCCGTGGGGGATCCACGTGCGACAAAGATCTCGCCAACAGGCTAATACTCTCACTGGCAAGTTATTCCATGTTTGGCCACACAGGTCACCGTCCTTGTCCGTCTTTGCAGTACAGTTTCCTGGAGTCGGGATGGCAGATGTTACCGTTGCGCTCCAAAGCGCTTCTGCCTTCAAGCCCGCCTTGTGCCTCAAATAGCAATAGTGTGAGGGTATTCATTTAAATGAAATGTCGCTGAAGTTTCCAGTCGCAGCGAGTCCTCAGCGTTATGGCTTCAGAAATAAAAAGTAAGCGTTCATACATTTGTGCTACATATACTGTATATATAGGCCTACCCTTGGTGGTCGCCATGATTACACAAGAGAATCCGAGGTGGACTCATAAAATAGCCAATGCATTTCACTCTGAGGTGACAAGTATGACACCAGGCTGCGACCGTTACTGTGTGTGTATATAATTGTGTGTCTGTCTGGGTGTGTGTGTGACTGGGACACTGCAATTCCACTGGGTACATACTTAAATTCAACAAATATTTACATTTACATTTAAGTCATTTAGCAGACGCTCTTATCCAGAGCGACTTACAAATTTCACGTTTGTTAAACGTAATTTGCTTGAAATGACATGGAACCAGCGTTGATTCAACTAGGGTGTGTTCAATGGGATAATATGTCCTGTTTCACCCCATACAGAACCAATCAGTCAATATAATCGAGAACAATCATCGGAAACCAAGCGATATGAATCAGACGGTGGGGCGCCATTAACCCACTAGTTGGTCAGAACGTTCAAATCAACGTTTCAAATCGTAATTTCCGAGTAGGCGGTAATCAGTGTGGGGAACCGTGCCCCACTCTGATTCATATCGCTTGATTTCTAATGATATTTGTCGATTATATCGACTGATTGCATTTGTATCGGGTGCCTGTTTTGTGGTTATCAGCTCATTGTCCAGTTATATGAAGAACGGTGACAGGCAGTGAGTGGCAAGTATAGGAACAGAGAAGCGCGGTACATAAAGGTGCATGTGCGTAAAAATGATACTAGCGACATTCATCTAGAATTCTGGTTGACTCTGACTACATAGAGGCCAACTAAGGGTAGAATATGCTCAAAGGAATTCGGCGTTAGAATGACTGGTGCAAACAATATCACAGGAGCACATAGGATAACGTGACGCATGCTGACAGCGCACCTGACAACTGTATGGTTTAATGTGGCTTATTTGGATGATCTAGTATCCTGTTGTCATCCTTACAAAAATACAATTAATTGTATGATCAGCAGGTAAAAGCTTGTGATTTACAATTACAAGTTGTACGTTTTGACAGATGGAATACCCTCCTGGTTTGTAATGTAAACTTTAGGATCAAGAGCAGGTCAGAGTGTCAACTCTCAGGTGCAGCTCACAAATAACATGCAGCATAGGGCTGTCAGATAATAGAGAATACATTCTCTCAGGTTATCCTCTTTCATTGTGTGTGGTATCCAATGTACCTGACAGGAGAAGATGCAGGTGCTGTCTGGAGCTTCAACATCTACATCTTCCAAGTCAGGGAGCTCATGTGGAGAGTGTTGATAAAGGGATATGTAGAAGGGCGAGCCGGTCAAGGATCGATTCAGACAAGGTGGTAAAATTGTACGACAAGCGACAGTTTATTCAGAGTGAAGATATCTGGTACAGCGTAATTACGGCCCTTCCGTTAGCTCGACAGAACCAGCAGGAAAGAGAGCGAGTTAACCGTTACACACACAATTTATACAGAACAGAAAGTAGGTTGATTCTAGAAGTTCGGTTCTTCGGATTGGTTCAGGCTCAGGCTGGGGTGTGGTCTTCCGTCATTGGCTCAGTTGTCTGTCCGTCACTCTAGAATCCCGCCGTCACACAATGTTCAGCTAAAGGGGGAAATTTGGTGTGTGCGCTGGCCTAGCATAAGTGTGTGTGTGTGTGGGAGCTATCCTGTAGGGGGCCCAACATGCTTTACTGTGAAAATACGTTGCTATGTGTTGTCTCAGTTATAACAATGCAATAGCAGTAAGCTGGTCACCTGCATAAGAATTAACATTTCTTTACAAGAGTCAAGTGACCTTTAGTCAAGGGACAAGGCTTTAGTGCTCTAAATTAAGGTTCGAATCCAGATCAAAATTATATGAGTCTGGGGCAGTCTGTGCTTTTGGATAAGACGCTGATGGAGAGGGACAATCTTTTTGCTGATAATGTAAATGAGTACATTAGCAGTTTAAAAAAAATCACATTACATGTAACTGATTACATGTAATCAGTTACTCTCCAACCCTGATCTATGATCACCTCAGCTGTCAGATTTTGGCTGGCCACGTACTGACCACTCTCTAACTTCTCCCTTTTTTGTAGTTGATTTCTTTTGCAATGATACCGTACATGTAGACTTCCAGTCATTGTGCTAACACTAGTTAGCATTGACTTGCGAAACTACCTGTTCTTCATACTGCATGCAGAGACATAATTTTTATATCTATGAGTTCATCTGATTCTGGTTAAGTAGGGGAAGGGCTTAAATGCCATTATTTCGCAGTATCATTACTTTATTCTGCTGCTGTGCTTGTTCTCCCTCTGGCTGACCTCTCACCCTCTTGTTGCTAGCTCTCTAGCTGATCTCTGTCCAGATCCTCTCTTTCCGGATGCAAATGTATATGAGTGTGTGTGTGTATGTGTTTGGCATATATATCCTACAGTGCATAAAGTTTCACTTTGCATCTTTTATTAAGGTTTGAATTTTTCATTCAACTCTTCCATTTCTGTCTCCAATGGGAGGCAGGTCCCTCGGGATCGGAGAACTCCTTGTTCACCATCTGCACGCGTGTGTTCTTCTTGTCGGGAGCCTCCAGGGGATTGTCTACATGCCAGCCGTACATAGACGATGAGAAGACAGGCACCAGCCTACCCCTTTCCTGGTACAGCAGGACAAAATACTTAATCATTGACATCAATAACAGTCAGTAAGAGTTCTAAGTGGACTGGCAAAAATGAAGCGACATCTTCAGAAAGATTATGGCCCGAGAAGAAGCTTTGTAAGTACTTACCTCCTTATTAATGTTATGTGTAAGGTTCACAGCCTTGTCATCATGTGACACTTTGGGCTCATACCCCTCCCTGAGATGGAACACTTCATTATAAACCCTTCCTTGCTCCTCACTTTGGGTACACAAAAAACCTGTGATTAACAGTTGGCTAATACCATCTTTGGAGGTAGTAGTGTCCCTGGAAGCATATTTTAGAGGAAGTAGTGCCATATAGCTTTACTACAGAAGTACTGATTCAAAACGAGACCTGCTCCGGATGTAATCTCCCTAGTAGCCATGAAGTGCTTTGAAAGGCTGGTCATGATTCATGGTCATGGTTGTGAAAACTTAAAATCGGCCATTCTGATTAATCGGTCGACCTCTAGTAGTGTGTATGGCCAAATATATCACTGGGCCCAAGCTTCCTCCCATCCAGGACCTATATACTAGGCGATGTCAGAGGAAGGCCCAAAAAATTGTCAAAGACTCCAGTCACCCAAGTTATAGACTGTAAGACTGCTGAACAATTAATCAATTGGCCACCCGGACTACCTACATGTAGAAATTACCTCGACTAACCTGTACCCCCACACATTGACTCGGTACCGGTACCCCTGTATATAGCCTCGTTATTGTTATGTACTTTTATTGTGTCCATTATTTTTTTATTTATTTGGTAAATATTTAACTCCATTGGCTAAGGCACTGACTTTCCCATGTTTACTGCAACTCATATCAGATGAGAATAATACAATGTGGTGCAATTATGTAGGCCTAGGTGGATATTTTATGTTTCATAGCAATGCATTTGATTTACCTCTGGTAACATGTGCTGGAAATAAGAGGAACCGTACACTGCGACAAGCTCCCTTTGCGGGAAGCTTCGTGCCCACATGCTCGTGTTGCCCCCTTCTGTCTTGCTCATGTCACTGCACTAGCGTGGAAGCCTTGATATAGGTGTCTTCATAGAAAGCTAAGCTTTTCGAATAGACCTCTCAATTGAAAAGATTCACACAACTCTCACTATGTAGCTTATGACGTCAGTTGTAAAAATAAATAAAAGGTTGAGTTGATTCTCTTACAAATGTTGTGTGTTCCTGCTGACTCTCTTAGCCTACACTAAATGTAGTTTAAATCAAATCACATTTATTTATGTAGCCCTTCTTACATCAGCTGATATATCAAAGTGCTGTACAGAAACCCAGCCTAAAACACGAAAGAGCAAGCAATGCTGGTGTAGAAGCACAGTGGCTAGGAAAAACTAACTAGAAAGGCCAAAACCTAGAGAGGAACCAGGCTATGAGGGGTAGCCAGTCCTCTTCTGGTTGTGCCGGGTGGAGATTATAACAGAACATGGCCAAGATGTTCATAAATGACCAGCATGGTCAAATAATAGCAATCACAGTGAACAGGTCAGGGTTCCATAGCCGCAGGCAGAACAGTTGAAACTGGAGCAGCAGCATGGCCAGGTCGACTGGGGACAACAAGGAGTCATCATGCCAGGTAGTCCTGAGGCATGGTCCTCTCGTAGGCTCAGGTCCTACGAGAGAGAATTAGAGAGAGCATAATTCAATTCACACAGGACACCGGATAAGACAGGAGAAATACTCCAGATATAACAGACTGACCCTAGTCCCCCGACACATAAACTACTGCAGCATAAATACTGGAGGCTGAGACAGGAGGGGTCAGGTCACACTGTGGCCCCATCCGATGATGCCTCCAGACAGGGCCAAACAGGCAGGAGATAACCCCACCCACTTTGTCAAAGCACAGCCCCCACACCACTAGAGGGATATCTTCAACCACCAACTTACCCTCCTGAGACAAGGCCGAGTATAGCCCACAAAGACCTCTGCCACGGCACAACCCCAGGGGGGGCGCCAACCCAGACAGGAAGACACGTCAGTTTAGACAGTACAATGATTCTTTACACTATACAGCTTGTCCTAAATTAAGCAAACTATTAGAATTTTAGCAACAAGCAAATGGCAGAGCGATTTCTGCATATTGAACCTTTAAAGCGGCAATCAGCAGTCCAAACAATAACAAACCGTCATCCCCACCCCTATTTCAGTAAAAAGCTGTGGGATAGGGCTGGAGAAATGTAACCACTGTCACATTCATAGACAGAGCTATGGAATCAAGGACTGAGCATCCATGATGTCAACATTATAGTTCTAAACATGTTTTTAGGCTATATCGTGTTTGTTTACATTTCCTTTGTTTACAAACATTGGATTGAAACAAGCTTGCATTTTGGGTTTTGATTGAGTATGACAGTTGAACTAAACTAATGCAGCATTCCTAAGTTATCTTCTTCAAGAATGCAATCTGGTTTCCTAGCTGGTCATGGGTGCACCTCAGCCACGCTCAAGGTCCTAAACGATATCATAACCGCCATCGATAAAAGACAGTACTGTGCAGCCGTCTTCATCGACCTGGCCAAGGCTTTCGACTCTTGTCATTCACCGCATTCTTATTGGCAGACTCAATAGCCGTGGCTTCTCAAATGACTGTCTCGCCTGGTTCACCAACTACTTCTCAGATAGAGTTCAGTGTGTCAAATCGGAGGGCCTGTTGTCCAGACCTCTGGCAGTCTCTATGGGGGTGCCACAGGGTCCAATTCTCGGGCAGATCCTTTTCTCTTTATACATCAGTGATGTTGCTCTTGCTGGTGGTGATTCTCTGATCCACCTCTACGCAGACGACACCATTCTGTATACATCTGGCCCTTCTTTGGACACTGTTTTAAGAAACCTACAAACTAGCTTCAATGCCATACAACACTCCTTCCGAGGCCTCCAACTGCTTCTAAATGCTAGTAAAACTAAGTGCATGCTCTTCAACCGATTTCTGCCCGCACCCTCCCGCCCGACTAGCATCACTACTCTGGACGGTTCTGACTTAGAATATGAGGATCAACTACAAATACCTGGTGTCTGGTTAGACTGTAAACTCTCCTTCCAGACTCACATTAAGCATCTCCAATCCAAAATTAAATCTAGAAACGGCTTTCTATTTCGCAACAAAGCCTCCTTCACTCAGGCTGCCAAACATACCCTCGTAAAACTGACTATCCTACCGATCCTTGGCTATTTACAAAATAGCCTCCAACACTCTACACCGACTACATCCAGTTTGCTATCACAGTGCCATTCGTTTTGTCAGCAACACCCCATATACTACCCAACACTGCGACCTTTATGCTCTCGTTGGCTGGCCATCACTACATATTCGTCGCCAAACTCACTGGCTCTAGGTCATCTATAAGTCTATGCTAGGTAAAGCCCCGCCTTATCTCAGCTCACTGGTCACCATAGCAACACCCACCTGTAGCACTCGCTCCAGCAGGTATATTGCACTGGTCATCCCCAAAGCCAACACTTCCTTTAGCCGCCTTTCCTTCCAGTTCTCTGCTGCCAATGACTGGAACTAATTTCAGAAATCACTGAAGCTGGGGTCTTATCTCCCTCTCTAACTTTAGGCATTAGCTGTCAGAGCAGCTTACTGTACCTGTACACAGACAATCTGTAAATAACACACCCAACTACCTCATCCCCATATTTTTATTTTTCCTCTTGCTCTTTTGCACCCCAGTATTTCTACTTGCACGTCAGCATCGGCACATCTATCACTCCAGTGTTAATGCTAAATTGTAATTATTTCACCTCCATGGCCTATTTATTGCCTTACCTCCCTACTCTTCTACATTTGCACACACTGTACATAGATTTTTCTATTGTGTTATTGACTGTACGTTTGTTTATGTGTCACTCTGTGTTGTTGTTTTTGTCGCACTGCTTTGCTTTATCTTGGCCAGGCCGCAGTTGTAAATGAGAACTTGTTCTCAACAGGCCTACCTGGTTAAATAAAGGTGAAATAAAAAGACATTAAATAAAAAAATAATCAATGGGTACATTTCATTAATTCAGAAGTCCAACAATGGATGATGCAACCATCGTATCCTTGTATATGTAACCGATGTGAAATGGCTAGCTAGTTAGTGGGGTGCGCGCTAATAGCGTTTCAGTCGGTGACGTCAATCGTTTTGAGACCTTGAAGTAGTTGTTCCCCTTGCTCTGCAAGGGCAGCGGTTTTTGTGGAGCGATGGGTGACGATGCTACGAGGGTGACTGTTGTCTGTGTGCAGAGGGTCCCTGGTTCGAGCTTGGGTAGGGGCGAGGAACGGACTAAAGTTATACTGCTACACATAGGCCTACTGTAAGAGTTAGTTCAAATAAGTGCATAGATATACGTAACTAGAAATAAACATAGATGTATAGGATCTCTGCCTTTTTGTGGTCGACAATACATGTATTATTCAGAATAGGCTACATTGATTACATACACGTTTTATTTTGGAATCGCTGTATGCTTGTGTAAATATTCATATTTTTAGATCCGGGAAAAATAGATTGAATGTCAGTCCTTTTGACCAATGAAATTGTTTTAGCGTAAAGACAGCTCAGATACAATAGTTTATATCAGAGCCATAGAGGGGGTTTGATTAATCCTGCCCGGGACCGGACCCCCATGTAAAAGTGTTTTGCGTCGGCTGGTCGTGAGCCAGGCGCCCTGTTTAAAGTCCATGGCGAATTTGGCTCCAAACAAAAGTGACTTAATTAAACCTCTAGTGACTCCCCATCCCGCATGAGGGAGCGTAATCATCGGCTGACACTAATTAGCATAACGCAACGGACATAAATATTCCTAGAAAATATTCCTATTCATGAAAATCACAAGTGAAATATATTGACACAGCTTAGCCTTTTGTTAATCACCCTGTCATCTCAGATTTTAAAAATATGCTTTACAGCCAAATCTAGACAAGCATTGGTGTAAGTTTATCGATAGCCTAGCATAGCATTTTGTCCAGCTAGCAGCAGGTAACTTGGTCACGGAAATCAGAAAAGCAATCAAATTAAATCATTTACCTTTGATAAGCTTCAGATGTTTTCACTCACGAGACTCCCAGTTAGATAGCCAATGTTCCTTTTTTCCCAAAATATTATTTTTGTAGGCGAAATAGCTCCGTTTGTTCTTCACGTTTGGCTGAGAAATCGCCCGGAAATTGCAGTCACGAAAAACACAGAAAAAGATTCAAAATTTAGCTCCATAATATCGACAGAAACATGGCAAACGTTGTTTATAATCAATCCTCAAGGTGTTTTTCAAATATCTATTCGATAATATATCCACCGGGACAATTAGTTTTTCAGTAGGACCGATTGGAATAATGGCTACCTGTATGTTATGCGAGAATCACTCTGGGAGCATCAGGTGACCACTTGCAGCCGCTTACGGGTATTCTTCAACATAAATGCGTAAACACACATTGGAACGCAGCGCTTTCAAAACATGAGGCACTACCGGATTGGATTTTTCTCAGGCTTTCGCCTGCAACATCAGTTCTGTTATACTCACAGACAATATTTTTACAGTTTTGGAAACTTCAGAGTGTTTTCTATCCTAAACTGTCAATTATATGCATATTCTAGCATCTTGTCCTGACAAAATAGAACGTTATTTTTTCAAAAATGAAAATACTGCCCCCTAGTCACAAGGTTTTAAGCACGTGTAATAATTACTCGTATTCTGTGTTTTCCCATGCTAAAGGGATTGCTTTTTATTATAACGGTTTATCTGCCTTCCCAATAAAAAATAGTTAGAAAATTCTAAAATGTATTTGATGAAAAATATATGTTGTATGTTTCTGGACGATGCACCATGCTGCATGGGTTGACAAAATGACCGAGCGGCACAGATTACTGTTCGACTTGAGAAGCGTGCTCCTCCCCGATTTCGTCCGATGACGTAACGGGCCATACCACGGTGCCCCGCGGTTTAGCGTCATCGAATCCGCACATTAATACTGACGAATTTCTTAGTTTTTTTTATTATGTATTTCCTTTTAATTTATGTAATTCAAGACTCATCTGTAAAATAGACATTGGTCTCAGTATGACTCCCTGATAAAATAAAGTTTAAATGAAATATGACTCTGGCTTGCACAACCAATCTTGAGAGAATAGCGGTCGTCGTTTGATACTTCACCGTTGCTATGGAAACACAAAGCTTTAACTGAAAAAAGCTGACAGGGAGTTTATGACAAGTTATTACAACTGGCTAATACGTTAACAGAAAATGTTAACTAAACAAGTAAATAGTGTATATAGAAGTAGTAATCACTTAACTATCGCCGATGCATCCTGAACCCCTCGAATCCGGTGAGGTGGAAGAAGAAAGTGGTGAGGAGTCCAGTATGACCCTGCAAGCTGGAGATGTTGACATCGCGTTCAGCAATATTTCTGCAACTTCCAGTAAACTAGGTTAGACAGTTCACTATAATTTAGCATAATAGTCAGCACATGGCAACATGTTAAATAATCGCATGAGTCTAGCCATGTCTAAAGTTATCCTCCTATCTCACTTGTGTGTCCTCACATACAGAAGTCGACAAACTCATACAAGCCCAACAACAAGAGGAAAAGGACTCGGGTCCAAGGTCATCTTAAAAGCTAGGAATTGGCTGTCAGTAGTCTTCTAACATTATTGTTCATTCTGTCTAGCATTCTAACTAGTGATGCTTTATGTTCCTCAGAATGACAAAGACATTTCTGAAGGACCACTGCAAGCAAAATAAACTCTACATGACACCTCGATTGAATGACACACTGTATTTGCACTTCAAAGGTGTGTCTGAAATTGTTGTTCTTTATGGACGGGTTAGATATATTGTTGCATGAATAATTTATAGAAATTAAAATCATAAGATTTGTGTGGTCTATATAGTATTGTAGGTGGAATACAACTGCACTGTTAGAGTTCTTTTAGTATTCTTATGTTATTTATTGTATGTTTTCCCCTCTTAGGCTTCTCCACCATAGAGAATCTGGAGGAGTACACAGGGCTGAAGTGTCTCTGGCTGGAGTGCAACGGACTGCAGCGCATCCAGAACCTGCAGGCCCAAACGGACCTACGCTGCCTCTTCCTCCACCAGAACCTCATACACAATCTGGAGAACTTAGAACCACTCAGCAAGCTCTGCACCCTCAATGTCTGCAACAACTACATATGCACCATCGAAAACATTGGTGAGTCTGTCCTCACTCTACGTACCACACCTATCTCTCTGTGTGTGTGTGTGTGTGTGACTCCATCTATTTGTTTTGTGAGTATTTTCCCAGCCTGCCTGCCTGATCTGGGCACCTTGCAGATAGCCCATAATAAGCTGCAGACAGTGGGAGACGTGGAGCATCTGAGTCAGTGCCTCTCCCTCAGTGTACTGGACATGCCCCACAACCTGCTGGATGACCCAGACATCCTCACTGTGCTGGAGAGAATGCCTGAACTGGTGAGAAGACATGCTCATAACAGGCTCACACAGATTAACAGTACTGTATGCAATAGAGATCATATCATCTTTATTCATTAGTATGCCCATGCGCATGACACACTGACTATAAAATGCAAATACTCTTGCTTCATGCTGATAATATACTCAAGTGTGTGTGTGTGTGTGTGTGTGTGTGTGTGTGTGTGTATACACCCTTGTTGTTCCCTTCTCCTCAGCGCGTGCTGAACCTGATGGGAAATGAAGTGATAAAGAAAATCCCATACTACAGGAAGACTATGATCATACATCTCAAACAGCTCACATACCTGGATGACCGACCTGTGTTCCCAAAGGACAGGTGCATTACCAATTTGTCTCTGTTTGCCCGTACATGTCATACTTATGCTTGAGTCATTGTGTGGTCTGTGATGTTGGTCCTTGGATGCTGTATGACTGTCATGTGGTTGCGGTATGAAGGGCGTGTGCGGAGGCGTGGGGGACAGCGGGTCCAGAGGGGGAGCGCAGGGAGAGGGAATCATGGCAAACACAAGAAAGAAGGAAGATCCAGGACAGTCTGGACACCATGGCAACCATCAGAGACCAAGCCATGGAGAATCTGCGACTCAGAGAGCTGCGGCAGCGTAGCCTAGTGGTTAGAGCGTTGGACTAGTAACCGGAAGGTTGCGAGTTCAAACCCCCGAGCTGACAAGGTACAAATATGTCGTTCTGCCCCTGAACAGGCAGTTAACCCACTGTTCCCAGGCCGTCTTTGAAAATAAGAACGTGTTCTTAACTGACTTGCCTGGTTAAATAAAGGTCAAATTTAAAAATATATATTTTTTTAAAGAAAGGTACGCACACACGCACTCATATCCACACACACACACACACTTGGAACCTCCTTACACACACATGATGTAGAGAAGTTTGATAAGGGTGTGTTGACCTTTTCTAGGGGAGTATGAGACTACTACAACTCCAGAACTTGAGAGCCCCAGTAAAAAGAACCAGAGGCAGAATCAGAGCCCAGGCTGGGAGGAGAGGATCCAGGCGTTTGTGGAGGACAGTCTGGAGGCCCATGAAGAGTTCCTACAGACACAGAGAGAACAGACAGAAAAGGAAGAGCTAGGGAATGAACAGCCACTGAAGAAGCAGCTAGACAGAGAACAACCAGAAAGAGAGGATCCGGAGGGAGATCGGCTAGAGAGAGAGCACCAAGAGGGAGATCAGCTAGAGAGAGCACCAAGAGGGAGATCAGCTAGAGAGAAAGCACCAAGAGGGAGATCAGCTAGAGAGAGAGCACCAAGAGGGAGATCAGCCAGATGGAGATCAGCCAGATGGAGTTCAGCCAGATGGAGAGCACCAAGAGGGAGATCAGCCAGAGGGAGATCAGCCAGATGGAGAGCAAGCAACAGAAGAAAGCTTAAAGGAAGAACTGTTAGAGTTAAACCAGTCAAGGAGAGAACAACTACAAAGAAGGCAGCCAAAAAGAGAAGTTAGAGAGAGAGCAGTCAGTATGTACCCAGCCACAGTCTGACAGCTGGGAGAATTGTAGAGCACGGTCCTGGACCAATGGTGACTGAGCTAGAGGAGACAGAGGACCTGGAGACCATCCACCTGGGGCCACGCCCACCACTTCGTATTGATGTGAGTCAGACTGACCACCACAGTCAAGCATTACCAGTCACTATAATAGTGATTATCACACTGTAATAATGTTTTGTTATCTAGTCCCTCTCCATCAGCATCTTATCCAAAAGCACAGACTGCCTCAGACTCTTTATCATTTAGCTCTTGACTCTAACCTTCATTTAGAGCACGAAAGCCTTGTCCCCTGACTAATGGTCACCTGACTCTACAGGATCTCCCTGACCTGGAGGATGTGGATGTTGAAGATCCAGACAGCACCTGCATCTTCTCCTCGCAGGTACATTACATACCATACACTAGGCTGTAACTTTTATTACCCAAAATAAAGAATAGAATACCTTTAGCATTTATTGTACAATAGTCAGCAGGCATATTCCAAATTCACACAATTAGTCTCGAAATTACTCACATGCTAATATTTCATTAGGTCAACACAGCATTTAAATCAGCAGAGAGTGTATTTCATTTGGGTCAGCTTTGTTATGTCTGAACCTGTGTTTCCAGCGAGTATTCTGGCCAATGATAGAGGTCGTTTCAGGAGACAACAACGATGTAGATCCAATCATACATCAGAGTGGGACAGTGTGGACCACATCTACCTCAGGTCCATGCTCATCTTCACTGTTCAGGGTCTGTGACAAAATGTCAAACAAATCGCCCACCAATCACCTAGTAGCATTGGACCCAGAGGCGGGGGATGCCCCAGAGCTGGTGATATCAGAACCTCAGGGAGAACCCAGACAGAGGCAGAGCCCTGAAGCCAGCAAACCAGGTTGTCTCATTGAGGAGCTGGACTAACTCTGCAGAAGGCTGTGATAGCATTAACAACACTAGGTTTAGGTGTTCAATCTGGGAAAGCCTTGTTTTGCTGAAGACGGGTACAATGTAAGCACAGAGAGCTGCTGTGGAGCTATTTCGCAGGCCATGGGTTTACACCCAACACGCTCAAAACAATGTTTTTTTTGTTAGTTTTCCGTAGCTGTTCTATTACTGGTTATACTTTATATTCTGTATTCTCAGGCTCAGTGTTCTGAATTAAGTGTTCATGAACTGCATTCAAATCCATTCCAAGATGATCCCAGATTATAGCCAGGGCTCATAAAATAAAACGTTATATAGTACAGTATGGGGAATTTCTCAGTGCTAGTTACACAAATACTGTAAATATACCACTAGGTGGCACTTAAGTACCAAATATGCACTACACACGGGCTCATAATTTTTTTAACCTTTTATTTAAATAGGCATGTCAGTTAAGAACAAATTCTTATTTCAATGACAGCCTCTGAACTGTGGGTAGAACGACAGATTTGTACCTTGTCAGGTTGGGTTTGAACTTGCAACCTTCCGGTTACTAGTCCAACACTCTTAACTACTAGGCTACCCTGCCGCCCCAATTACAGACAATAAAACATTAAAAAATAATTTAGAAAATAGAGTAATGATGATGATGATCATGCATAAATGTGAACCTAAAGAGCAGTTATTTTGTCAAAGTCTTTGCGTGTTTTAGCAGTAGTATTATTACAGACCAGCTAATGCAAAAACACATGGAATCTCTTCTGTATCATTTAATCTACCTGGGACTGAGGGTGAGATTTCAGGGCTCCCTGAAAGAAAACATGGCCCGGTGCCCAGGTCAAATACTGGTCACAGGGAGACTAGAGAATAGATTTTAGTAGATTGGGTCTTTAAAAAAAGGTACCAAAAAGAGGATTAACAAAAAATATATCCACCTGTCTCATCTCTTGTCATAGCCACACGCATGCACAAATGGCATTGTCTACTGTTCTCTAAATCTTTGTTTCTGTTCATGACCATGTTCACATCATAATTCACCATCTCTTCATGTTTCCTCCTCCCTCCCCTACTCTGACACATGGCTAGGATGTACAGTATGTCCTGGGCTGTCAGGCTGCATCGAGGGATGCTGGGCAGGAACAAAGACAGATTAGATTGATCTGCTCATGACCTTCTGTTATGAAAGGATTTAAGAGCAACGATTACAAACACACACACACGCATAAGATACACACACACATTGCACGTTACATACTACACCATACATATCCTTGTAAATAGATTTTATTACAAATGAATGCATGAATTGTCAAATCTAACTGTCTGGATTAATCAGCTGTGTGTCTGTTTGATTTCACATCTTACAATTGAATGAAACAATGCATGCATCCTTAAAACAACTGCTCTGAGAAATCTGACATGAAACTATGAAAACAAACATGTATCTAAGGGAAGTGCAGCTTCTGATATCATTTTTACACCACCACACTGTTTGTGGTGGCTATTCCATGCCCAGTGCCCACACAGGCAATGCAAGAATCAATGATTGGGGAATATAGGGATTTAGTCAAGTGGTGGCTGAGTAAAATACATTTTACAGGTATAGCTCATATAAAAACACTAAAGTGTATACAGGTGTAGGGGTTCTGTAGGTCTGATATCTAATTTTACATTAATACTATTGGTCAACAACTCTGATTCTGAATCCAAACAACTCAAGATGTTATAAAAGGTCTTAGATTCGTTCTTTCTATTTTTTGTTCCTGTCTTTCTTTCTTACATGAGCTATGTGCCATGAATAAAGTCCATAACGCTTGAGTGTTTTCTTGCGTGTTTGTGTGTACATGTACATACATGCCTGTGTGTGTATGCGTGTTGGAGGAGGTATGCATTTTGGCGTGAGGATGTGTGCTTGCGTGTGTTTTGGAGTGAGGGGTTTTCCCAGGTGTGTGTTGGTTAATCTTATGCTCAGTCCAGTAAAACACAAGGCTCACAGAGAACCTATAGCAGTCTGAGGGAGGCCAGGGCTACATCCTGAGCAGGAGCAGTAGAGAGATGCATGCTGAGAGTAGAAGCGTGGTGTAGGCGGGTCCAAGGTGATGCGTGTACCCTTTTAGAGTTTCTTGATTGGTCTGGTCTGATGATGTTGGGCTCAGGGAGGGTGGCACGGGCATTGTATTGGGTGCCAGTATGGTGCGGCTGGCACACATGTCATAGAGGTTTCCAGAAAACTGTGTCTTCCTAGACTCTTGCCTCAGAGACTCCCACACAGCCGCTGCGTCTCCAGGACAACCGGCAAGTGCCGCATTCGCGCACACATGGAATGCATCCCATGATCTGTAAGAGGGCAAATATGACAACATGAGAGAGTGGTTTGTGAGGGAGTTTTTTTTTTTTTTTTAAGTATGTGAAAGGAATACTCCAAGGAAGTCTGAAGGTTGTGAATGAGGGATGTGGGACGTGTGTGTGTTGGAGCACATGTTGGGTTACAGTCTGATTCTGTAGGAGTGACTTGGTCTGAAAATGAACACTTATGTTTGTAAGGAGATGGGAGAATATGCAAGGAGAAAAAGAGAGCTGGAGTGATTGAGTAGGTGTCAAATTGGAGTGGGAGAGAGGGACTCACCTGCAGACTGTGTCAATGTCCTGTGTGCTCTGCTCTTTCTGTGTGTCACCCAGACTGTCCCCCAGAGTGAGGAGACACTGAGCAAAGCTCTTGTAGATGACACCACAGGAGCTAGGGAGTGCAGCAGCCCAACAGACAGGAGCCAGATCTGAGGGAGTGAAGAGTATGAATGTGAATTACAGTAGATACATAAGCTCTTTTGTCCACTGCTATTAATAGATTACTTTTAATTTGTTTATTTACGTCTGGGGTTTTAGCATCGGAGTAAGGTAATTCATCAGCCTGTCCACCTCTGGAGATACCTGATGTGTGGCGTGTGTAAACTACATGTACACACACATTGGTAAACAAACAAACAACCATATAATCACAAACACACACACACACATTAGCCCTGAGGGAGGGTGGAGAAGGAACATGAAGATGAGCATCACCACAGGGGGAAGGTTGGGGTGAATGCAACAAACTCAACAAATGAATCTCTTGCTCTGGTGTACTAGCACAACATGCATTATGTCTCTCTCTCTCAACATAACATTCTTATAGCCTTTAGTCAACTCCGTAGACTACAGGAGGTACCGCCCCTATCCTCATCACTCAGTGGGATAGTATTCTCCAGCTGTCCCACAACTCCCTGAGAGACGACAGTGGGAGGCACACACACATAAACACACACTGTGCTGTTCGGAACAAGATAGAACAGCATGTATTTCATTAGGATAAGTGCTTCGTAAAACTTATCTCCTTCATATCTGAATGGATTCAGAAAGAAATACATTTTCACCCATACAGTTGCTGTCCTCTCCTGACCAATTTACCATCACCCCATACCAAACCATCACTCCTGCTCTGCTACTTATGCCATCCCTTCAGTTTCAAATATTCTAACAAACAACAGTTGAACAGAAAAAAATACAGGAAACTAGTAAGAGCAGAGTGAAGTAAAAGCTGCCTTTTGAAGCATCAAACTGCGCTCACCACACTAAAGTAACATCACACACAGAGACACACAGACATACAATACATAAATAGATAAGGGGAAAGCATCCTTACAGAGGTAAAGAGCAACAGGCAGGAGGAAAGTCACGGTGCAGGCATGGGACCTCATACTCAACTGGCCCAGCTGAGTCCAGTGGAGCCCCAGCACACAATTAATGGGCTCTGATCTGATGACGTTCACAGCAGTGTTATAATCCCGGACAGAATGTTGGTGTCTTCTCAGAGTGAGGTGTCCTGTCATTCATTTGTTGGATCATCAGAGCTCAAGAGTAGAGCAGAGCATACAGGCAGATCGTAGTGAGTGTTCACGGGATTAACAGAGCAAAGGGCCGACGTGCTGCATCCAGGGGATGTGTGTGTAGGGGAGGGGTGGAGGGCAAGCTGTGGAAAGCTTGGGGGCAACGGACCAGGGACGTCACATCATAGCACACTGGATTAGAGCATTCTCATTTCCAATCTCACTATTAAGGGCATTTAGTGTAGGTAAAATAGCACATAGCACAAACTCACAATGCAGTGTGTCAATAGTTTGGTAGAGAGATAGAAGAGAAAGCGGAGCTCCTGAGAAATATGGGCTTTATATAAACTCAGCAAAAAAAGAAACGTTCTCTCACTGTCAACTGAGTTTATTTTCAGCAAACTTAACATGTGCAAATATTTGTATGAACATAACAAGATTCAACAACTGAGCCATAAACTGAACAAGTTTCACAGACGTGACTAACAGAAGTGGAATAATGTGTCCCTGTCCGGAATAAACAGATAGCCGTCCTGACAGAATATTTCCTTAGCAAGATCACCGAATCAACAGTCCAGTTAGAGAGGGTGACAATGGAATTAGAAGTCTAGTAGAAAGGCCTCTTTAGTGTCCTAAGTTTTCATAACTGTGACCTTAATTGACTACCGTCTGTAAGCTGTTAGTGTCTTAACGACCGTTCCACAGGTGCATGTTCATTAATTGTTTATGGTTCATTGAACAAGCATGGGAAACAGTGTTTAAACCCTTTACAATGAAGATCTGTGAAGTTATTTGAATTTTTACAAATTATCTTTGAAAGACAGGGTCCTGAAAAAGGGACGTTTCTTTTTTTGTTGAGTTTAGTTTGCAGAACAGTTTCTTACAAAAGAGGGGAAATACTCCCTAACACAGACCCATAAATTCCAGATGTTTGGAATTACTATTTCTCAATGAATGGAATTTATTCTGGGTTTATTGAGATTACTCAGTAAATCTGTCCTATCCACCCCCACACACATATACTGTATACAGTGTATTTTCACAGTTTCTGCCTGTGTGGGACTATGTCTTGTTTTCTAGGATGGTAAAGTGGGCTGTGCTGGGTTAAATAATCTGATTTTTGGGAAGAAGCGGGCAGATGGATGAGCTCGGAATCACAGGATCCTCTGGGACACTCAGCTCCCAGAGGACAGGGGGGCAGGGTTCAGGCAACATTAGTTACCCACACACAGATCATATATGGAGTTTCCCTCTGCCCACCATCTAATGACAGCCCTACCTGGTTGAGCCTTTGGATTATAGACAGTCACAGACAGTTTTAACAACCCACTTCCCACTGTATGCCCCCTGTTCCACCCTCCATGCCCCCCAGATGGCTGGCGCTGGGTGCATTAGTAGATAAGTCCTGTTTCACATCTGTAGACAGTCACACATGGGAGGAACGATATCTCAACAGTAATCTGCGGTTTAATACAACCATTAGCTTCTGAATAATCTGACTGCCTCTGGAGATACACACACACCTGCTATGCCCCTGTGTGTGTGTGTGTGTGTGTGTGTGTGTGTGTGTGTGTGTGTGTGTGTGTGTGTGTGTGTGTGTGTGTGTGTGTGTGTGTGTGTGTGTGTGTGTGTGTGTATCAGAATGACAACTGGAAACAGGGATTGAGATTAGGTCCTATACACAATATCCCTGACTATCTGATTGCAGAATAAGGGTCTCAGCATGGCAGGAAGCTGAGAGCCACGATCGTCACACTGCTGTTTAATCTCCCACAGTTCAATGGATGGCATCTTCATATAGATTTGAGGGTCGGATTAGGTAGATTAAGAAGTAGGGACACTATGGTCAGATAAAGTGCATGTGCTTTATTTCTATGGTTGTTCAGAGAATAGAGAAGAACAATGGTTAACAATGAAAGGCAAGGACAGTATATATATATAGCACCAGAGTGCACACAGGCTAACGAAATCAACACGGGCAAACAAGGTTAAACAGGCTTAATTAACATAACCAAAGGAAGAAATGTGCCACAAAAGCAAATGTAAATCCTTACAAATAGAGGCAAATCCACTTGGAACGATGCATGGCAGTGTGATCACTTACACAAGTCACGCGATGACTACTGAGAGCTTTGGCATGGGATTGTTTGATAGAGGATTTCATGAATTGTTTGTTTTCTAAAAAATATATAATTCACAGACATTCACGTCAAAACACAGTGTTATACTGTGTTATACTATAATATATATCTTGTAATACTCTAATGACATAGGGTTTCTTCTTGAAAGTACCATGATAGGAGAGGCAGCGGAGTCATGCACAATGTTTTAGGGAATTTGATTCATATTATATAAGGCACTAAGGAAGAGACAGTGAAATGATTAGACATGAGTGGCTACGCTACGCAGATACTGTGTGGTGAAAGCGAGAGAGAGAGAGAGAGAGAGTGGGGGGAGAGCGAGAGAGAGGGGATAGGGAAAGGGAGAGAGAGTTGTGTAAATTTGATTGACAGGCCTAGATTAAGTCATTACATAACTCTACTGGGACCTGGGGTAGAGAATAAATCCAGATTAGGAACCCCCCTCTCTCCATTCATCTCTCTCGCTCTGTCACACATATAATTCCTGTACCCATGTCAGCTGAAAAGGTACATTCTTTCGGTGGGAAACATATGACAAATGTACATATATACACAAACTGCATAGTGAGTCATCCAGTTTACACACATCGATGATCTTTAAACTCCAAAATAACTAGCAATGCATTGTACACAGAATATTCACACAGACACAATTTGCACACTGTCTAACAAACATACACACATACAGGTTACCTACCCTGAGAAACCGCTCTGAGCTTTCATGTGAGGGGTTAGCCCTCTGACAAACCCTTTGCTAACCAGCAGTGGAGCCTCAGAGTGGTGTGGTCAGAAGACTGAGGGTGCATATCAATACTCTTACTGGGCCTCCTCGTCTCCTTTCCTTAATCTACACTGTTATAATTTGACATCCCTCAGTGTTTTGGACTGTCCAGTGCTTTTTAATCCATACAAATGAAGGAGGTTTCCATTAAACCTTTTTATGCTAGTAAAGTACATGTAGGATAAAACATTTCATGACGAGCCAGATGAAAACATTCCAAATGTTGACAAAACTCAATACGCGAGACGTAATGGGATCTTTTTGTGTCGGTAAAATGAATTATGCGAGATATGTCGATGGAAACGCTTTTATGCGCGAATATTGATACAATAACCATCATATCGAAGTAAATTTGGGAGTCACGCGATGACGTGTAGTCCTCCAACTACGATTTGGGAAACCATGCCTACAGATTAAATCAATTATGATGAATTTCACAGGGTGGTGAAAGTGCAAGGTGATGAGCTTGCTGCTTCTTTCCAATAAATATCGAGGGTCTTGTTATGGTGACATGATCATCGATGTTTGGCTGCCATTTGACAAATAAAAATAATCTCGCTCTTTCGTCCATAATAATAATCTCACTATGTAGGCTATATGTGAGCTCTAGCTAACACCGCTAAAGCGCACGTTCCAAGAGTGTGCACACTCACTATATAACGCAACATAGTTTGTGATAAAACCATCATTTGAGTTGAAAATGAGGTGGAAACCTACTTAACTTCTTTTTTTTTATATACCTCAAAGGGTATTTTTACGTGTATTACGTCATCACGCACCGCCTTTTATCAGCGACAAATTAATTTGATGGAAACATCTATCGTGGGAAAATGCGCGTTTTGTTTTTATGCGTATTTTGGAATATTCGCATGAAAATCTGTCGCCACGTCCCCTACATTGCAATGCTCATCACATCTCGCTCTTTGAAAAAAAAAGGTTTTTATTTAACCTTTATTTAACTATGATAAATGGATTTTAATGACTGTTTGCTAAAGACAAGTCACTCACTAATAGATCTACAACCAAATATCTAGAATCTACAACCAAATAATACAATAGAAAGTAGCAAAGATTCTTATAAATTACAGTTTACTGATGCTAAGGACAGGGGTAAGAATGCATAAGGTCCCATATAACAGAGGAAGGTAAGATAAAGTGGACCATGATCCGCCAGGGGAGAAAGATAGAGAAAAGGTGATCTATAGGGATGCACAGACAGAATGGGGAGGGAAAGTCCAGTGACATTGATGTCCAAGCTGTAGTGTAGTGCCATCTACAGTCTCTGTATAGTGCAGCAGGTCTGGTGAGAGGATTCAAACTTAATTTTGAAAATGAACTCCCCATACCAGATATTCTTTAATGTGAGCTAGTCATTTAATTTATTAGGATCCCCATTTAGTAGACGCCAATGGCGACAGCTAGTCTTACTGGGGTCCGACGCTTAACGAAAAATACATTACAGACAAAAGACATTACAATTTACAGTTAAAAACATTAACATGTGTGTGTATATCTATCAGTTACACATGAATGTCAGTACAAACACACAACAAGTAGGTCACATGAGGGATAGGCATTGTGCCATCAGGTGTTGCTTTATTTGTTTTTTGAAAACAGGCTTGATGTTCACTCACGCTATATAAGATGGAAGGGAGTTCCATGCACTCATGGCTCTGTATAATGCTGTACATTTACTTGAATTTGTTCTGGACCTGGGGACTGTGACCCCTAGTGGCATGTCTGGGGGGTACGTGTGCGTGCCAGTGCTGTGTGTAAGTTGACTATGAGAAATATTAGGAATGTCCAACACATTTCTTATAATCAAGATAAGATTAAGTCATGATTCTAGATCCCTTTGATGTTCACGGTAAGTGAATTTCTCTAAGAGAAAGTCTGTTTCAATTGAAAAGGGGAATAGAAATGATAGACATCAACTGCATGATTTGATCACTGCACCAAGAATTACACTCATGCATCAATTTAAACAGATAAAGAAACAACTCAGGAAATATTATTTCAAAATTAAATTTACTTCAAATGGTTATGGTTTAAGTTTCAGAACAGTCATTGCTGCCAGGTCAAAGTTCAACAGTCAGAGGTTAACATAATATCCATACGAGAGTGGCAACTACAGATACTGTATCAAACTATTTGGGAGAAGGTTGAGACACACAGTCACAGTGAACCTTTAGGTGGTGTGAAAGCCCTGCAACCAGAGAGCCATGGATCAAGACAGGTCTCTTGTGGAAATAGGCACCTCATAAGCACACATACTTTTATGATACCCAACACATCTTCCCACAGCTAGAGTCACAAAGCAACCTTGTTTTGAAGGATGGCCTCTGAGCTGAAAAGCTGGTGTTTAATATACTGCAATGAGAATTCAACTGCAGACACTGACATACAAACAGCTCAACAACCAGAAAAATGGCCTAATAATTCCCCCAACCCCCTGTTCTGTCGAAAGTAGGCTACAGAGTTGCAGCCAGGCAATCCACAAGAATGCATTGGCCAATGTTTTTACACTCCCCTAAAAGGCTGCTTGCACTTAGCAAACACACGGGTGGACTAAATTGGGCAATGTTTTATAGGCAACTATGGGATTATTACTATCAACTAGCTAACCAAAAATAGCATGAGTAGACCAAAAAGTTGCTATCTCTTCTATTGAAAATAAATTGTCATCGCTTTCGTAAAAAAAGAGGGTTTGCTCTGCTCTCCACGGACCCCCTTCATCTCACGTTAAAGTCTTAGGTCGCGACGGTCTTTAGCTATCCATCCTTTGGGTGGAAATGATGGTCACATTTTCTTTACCGCTGCTCCTGCCGAGAGCAAACGGTCCCGCTCTCGCACCTCCTCCTGTAGCTTGGCCTCGGTTACGCGCAGCTGGCGGATGGTTGCCTTCATCTCCTTCATCTTCACTTCCATGAGTGCGATGATGTCCCGCTGCTCGTTCAGCTTCCGAAGTAGTTCGGCCGAGGTGGTCCCGGTGGTCAGCGAGTACGCGTGGTCCAGCGGGTTGCTGACAACGCTGTAGTACTGCACAGTCTGCTGCTGGGCAGCGGCTGCGGCGTCTGCAGGGGGATCTTCGCCCCCAGCCAGGTCAGTGGAGCTGGAGACGACCGCAGTAAAACAGGACCCGTCACCCTGCGCGGCTGGATTTACACATCCGACGTATTCGCCGTCTGGGCCGATCTGCACCACGATAGGGCCATCAGTAGCAGCTGTGTCGGTGACTGCATCGCTCTGAGCGGTCTCAGCGGCACCGGGGGCTGTCGAAACAACGTTTGTGATGACAATACTACCTGGACTGGGGGCTGTAGCCGCCGCAGACGCTTTCCTGTTCCTGCCCCTTCGATTCTTGCGTTCATTCACTCCTCTCAGCGGGAAGAGCGTCGGTACTCGAACGGTATAGGTCTTTCTGCCACCGGGAAAGTGTACGCTACAGACGCGGTGTCCAGTAGTGGGTTGGAAGGTACTAAAACAGCCGCTCACCCCGGCCCGGGAGATGTTCTTGAGCCAAATTTCCCTTTGCGTGGTATCCTTTGGAAATGTGTAGAACCGCAGCTCTCTGTCCCGATGAGAGTTGTTGTAACAGCCAGGGACACAGCAGGTGAATCCAGGCATATTTATTCAAATGAAAATCTGATAAACTTGTTATTCTATTGAAGTTTTATCTAATTTATTTTTGTTTCGTTCTTCCTCGCGTTATTATCAAGCCCATCGGCCTCGAAGCGGAACTACACGTCCCACAATGCTTACAACTTCCTGTTTTGTGTCCTAAGCAGGCAGCCCCAAAAAGATTACATTTTATTTAGTGTTGCGCACAATTAATATAGTTTTAGACGTATTTGTGTATAATATCTCATAAGTGCATTATGTTGATAGATGTTTAACTATTGTATCCATTATTACTGTTTTCCAAGCAATCGTGTATCAGAACTAAGAACTTAAATAAACTACATGTCCCATAATGAATCCCGAATAGCTTTTCTGCTTCCCCAAATTCTCATCTCGCGAGTTTTCACTTACATTTTAAACGCGGGAGCCATCCGCTAAAGGTAAACACTAACTAGCAAGTTTTTATTGTATATATAATTTTTCATAGTATCCTAGAAAGCTTAGGATACTATCATAAAATAGCACATCAAAACGTTGTTTTTCCACATAGAGGCGACACGAATCTAACGTATCGTGAACACGACTCGGTAGAATTCCTTGATTGTGTCAGTCAGTATGATAAATTTAACTTTAGCTTAGTTTGGATAGCTAGCTAGCTAGGTTAACCTGTTACGTTAGCGTAGTTAACTTTAACGCGTTAGTCGCCCCACTTACTTACTTTCAGAAGTAGTAAGTTATGTGTTTATTTGCATTAACGTTAGCTAGCAAGTACTAAGCCGGTAGTGAGCTAGCTAACTAATTGAAACTGACAACATGTCAATTATTTCCAGAATATCGATAAGACGTTGACTTCTTCTGTTTCGACAGACTGAACGTTATGCCATGGATTCTGTAGATGAGGACCTGTCTGCTCGAATTCTCCTGCAAAATGTAATTCAAACGGAGTCCTCCAGGTCCCCAATTACCCGCAGGTAAATCAACACTGTCGAAAAGTGTCACCCACAGTACCTACTACTATCGATCAACTAAACTTGCTTTGGCTAGCGGTTGTCTACTGTTAGGTTGACAGGCCTTTTCTTGTCAACTGTGATATCTCCAGATAAATGTTAACATTTTAATGGAATAAGCCATGTGTGTTATGTCCTCTCTAGTGCCTCCCAGGCTCAGTTCCAGTCCCCTGGGTTCAGAGTCAGACATAGTATCAGACTAAGGAGGAGTGATGTTGGTGCCCTTACCCCACAGGAGGCCCTCAAACAGAGCATCAAAAAGAAGCTTCGTGAGGTCAGGTTAAGCTGGGTGTACACTGTGATTTTGGCCCCAATTTTAGCTGTCCCAGACAAGGTTTTGAGACCGGAGACAAAATCCCCATGTCCTTGCCTACTCTGGGTGAGTGGCCATCAGCTACGCTTGTTTAATGTGAGCGGGTCAGAGATGTAATCAGAGGGCTACCGATCCTGTCTTTGAGCAGTCCCAGACGTCCCAATATTTTTAAAGGTGTTTGATTTTATCTGCACAAAATCTGCAATGCTGTTGTAGTGTGACATGTGTAATGACAAGATTTGAGAACGGTGATCAGCAATAGCCAGTGAGATGATGACTTAGTATCACATCACCCAGAATGTGTACTCTCGAGCAGGAGCGATGATTACTACTAGTATGTGTTTGTACTTGCCAAAGTGTCAAATCGTTACAGCTCTGACAAGCTCTTTACACCCAATGTATTTCAATTAAAATGTATTGGCTAGATATTTCAACTCTGTATGGTAAGCATGAATGTCTGACTGATAACGTTTGAGGCTGCCTTGAGACACAGCTCGTTCTAGCTATGAAATCGCATCTTTGTCAAGACCGCATGGGATAGAGAATCCTCAAGACCAAATGAAGAATGTTGTCGTGTGTGACCTCCCCTCGTTTGTTTGCGCAGCACTATGTTGGTAAGACAACTACAGGAAAGACGGTAATTTAATGTGAGAGGCTCAGGGATGTTAGGATTTTAAAGTTGTGTAGTGTCCGCCCGGCATTACTTTGAAGATCTGTCTTTCTGTCCGTTTGTCTGTGTTGGGCAACTGTTTTAAACAAGGCTTGTGTTGAGTTCATCAGCATTTTTGTATTTTCTCTTACAGAGCACTTCCAGGTCTTCCCTGCCAGAGCCACCCAGTAAGAGGTGGGCTGTATCAGAGGGAGTCGGGAAGATAAACACGCCTGCACCAGCCACAGACTCACTTCTCTATGACGATGACATCACACCTAGATACCTACTCAGGGGGATCCTGCAGACAGGTGAGTGTTGTCATCACAGTGAGAGTGTGTGCGTTTTAATTATTGACTAGCGGTAAGATGTATGTTTTATTATATGCTCATCATGGGCACATTATGGCCCGTTGTTCAATGGTCTTTGTTTTTGTTTCTTTTCTGTCTCCTCTCTGATTGGTCAGAGCCGGAGACATCCCTTCTGGTTCAGGACCGGCCAGTCAGGAAGGTGCCAGAGCTGCCCTCCACAAACTCCAGTCTTCACAGCAACCGCCCAAGGTATGCTGACAGACAAGGACGATATCCTCAGAGGTGCACTCAGGACACACAGCCCTCTGCATTATTGGTGTGGTGATGTGTTTGTGCGTTCACACCTTGTTTTTGTTTTTGCCTCCTAGTACAGGGCTGTCTGAGTTGGATCTCCCTGACATGACCACCACAGTAAACCTGTCAAATACGGTGAAGGGACTAAGCAGGAAGCGACCATGTCGGAGTCTCAACATAACAGCATTCAACAGGCAGCTTGAACATGAAGGTAAGGTCATGGTCGGCACTGTACAGTGTGTGCGCATGGTTAAGTTTGTGTGACATCTATAACTGGAGCATGTTCTGAACATGCTACAGGGTGTGATTAAACATACTGGTTATCTGCTCTATATGAGAAGAGATTTTCTCTTCTGCTCATTTTGACCCACTGACAATCTCACTTTTCATGGGTTCAAGTTTAAATTAAATTGTATTTTTCGGCAAATACAATGGGTGTAGACTTTTCCATTGAATGTTTGCTTACGAGACCTTCCCAACGATGCAGAGTTAAAAAATAATACAAATAGTAACACGAGGAATAAAATACACAAGAATGGAGCTATATACAGGGAGTACCAGTACCAGATCAATGTGCAGGGGTATGAGGTATTTGAAGTAGATACTGTAGGTACACGTAGGCAAGGTAAGTGACTAGGCATCATAATAGATAATAATAAGAGTAACATGATGTGTGTGGGCTTTATGTGAGAGTGTGTGTCTGTATATAGTATTGTGAGTGCATAAAGTCAGTGCAAGAAAGGATCAATGCAGATAATTAATGGTTACACGGACTAGCTATTTAGTTGCCTTGTGGATATTTAGAAGTATTATGACTTGGGGGTAGAAGCTGTCTCGGAGCCTGTTGGTTAGGAGTCTGATGATGGATGTATTCACTTCCTGATAGAATTTTATGTTTGTGGATTCCTTGTTTGCAGATGGAGAAGGTGGCAGTGCAACAGAAAAATACCTCTCATCCCTGTCTTCTGCCTCTCCAAGGTAAAGAGCTGCAAATTGGAAAAACTTCTGCTCTCTCATTGAATTTCAGTATTGAATGTCAGAAATGTAAATGAGGCTGTTTTCTCATATTTTCTAGCTCTATCACCTTCTCTCTGAAAACACCCTTTGTGGACATTCGGACTGAGAAAAGGAGATTTCAAAGGAAGGTAGCAAATCGTAAAAAAATTTGCCTTGAGGAGTTTGACGAGGCCCTACGGAATCGACAGGCGGCAATGGGTGGAGACCCTGGTAAGCCCTTTCCTCTGTATCCTATATAATTTCTTCCCCCTTATATCTCTGCTTGTCTTTTGTTCGGTGTATTATATTGTATGATATGCACTTAAATTATCGGGAACAATATGAGATTGAGACTCTTATGTAAGACTACATTTTGTGTGAAGAGTCAAACTTAAACCTAGTACTTCCACCTCTTTTTTTCTCTTCCCACGCCCACCTCCCTCTCCCTGTTTTTCAGAGCTGAGTGTTGGGGAGGATCAGCAGGGTCTCAGTGAGACTGTTCGTTCTGAGGGGTTCAACTTGGGACTGAGTGACCTCACCGCTCCTGACATCACCCATGACATCATCACCAGCAAAACAGAGCTCTACGCCCCGCCTGATGACACAGCAACAACCTTCACTATCGCCACCCAGGACAAAGACACCATCACAGGCACACAGATCCAGCGAGAAATGGGAGGAATGAAGGATGAGGAGGAGAAAGATATGGAGGTGGTAGGGGAACAAAATGAGTACACGATGGAAATAGACAACAAAGATGGAGAGGATTTGGCTGTTGATGCTGGGCAGAGAGAGGCCTTGGTGAGACAGGAGGAGTCCAAATCACAGACCGAAGAGGTAGCTGACTCCCGGACAGGAGAAGATGAGGAGCTGGCTAAATCTCAAACAGAAGAAGAGGTAGCCGAGTCTCCGACAGAAGGAGAGGTAGCCGAGTCTCCGACAGAAGGAGAGGTAGCCGAGTCTCCGACAGAAGGAGAGGTAGCCGAGTCTCCGACAGAAGGAGAGGTAGCCGAGTCTCCGACAGAAGGAGAGGTAGCCGAGTCTCCGACAGAAGGAGAGGTAGCCGAGTCTCCGACAGAAGGAGAGGTAGCCGAGTCTCCGACAGAAGGAGAGGTAGCCGAGTCTCCGACAGAAGGAGAGGTAGCCGAGTCTCCGACAGAAGGAGAGGTAGCCGAGTCTCCGACAGAAGGAGAGGAGGAGGAGATGACTGAATCTCAGACAGAAGATGTAGCAGATGAAGGGAGACAGGTAGTGGAAAAAGGCTTGACATCACAGAGTTTAGTACACAACGCGATGCACATCAGTCGGAGAGCTTATTGCTCAGAGGGTGGTGTCAAGGTTGCTGGAGTGATGGAAGGAGGGAGGGGCTACAAGAGCATGGGAGCAGAGCTCCATCCTACAGAGACTGGTGAGTCAGGTTGGTAATGAGAGCATGATGTGATAATGAAATATGTGACATTGGCTGATGTGGACAGTATTCCACTTGGCTCAAATACTGCTTGTCAACAAGACTGTTCAGAAAAATAATCTTAGTGGGTCTATTCTATTTTCTATTGTATTTCATTTAATATTTGTGAGACTGTTTTATTGATGTCTTTGTGTGTGTTTTGTAGGGTGCGCAGGCAGAAGGTCAGAGGGGGACACTGCTGGTGAGTGGCACAGCGGGCCGGAGGTGGGAGCTAGTGAGAGCGCCCACAGCCGCACAGTAACCCTTGGCAGCGCCCCTCCCTCCCCGCTGCCCCAGGAAGATGAGCTGGAAGGTTTGAGTAGAACAGGCACCAGCCTTGGAAATGAGGAGATGGAGAACTCCATGCCTTCTTTAGAGATGACCTTTGTACCTGAGAACAATGCCCCTCATAGTAGCATTTCATCCCTGCACCCCATCACTGCCCAGAGCCCAGCTGACCACGAGGAGGACTGGGATGATGTGGAAGAGGGGGATGGTATCCAGAGTGAAGGTTAGATCCACAAAATCTGTATTCAGGTGTGTGTGCGTGTACGTATATGTTGTGATGACTAACCCCTTCTTTCCTACAGAGCTGTCCATGAAGACTCCTGCGTTTGTCAGAGAGAAGAGGAATGCTCTGCCTATTGACCCCCTGGCCACACCTACTATTCTCAAAAACCTTCAACCAAGGCAAGTCACACACAAACACATGCAATCATTTTAGTAGTAGTATTGTGTGCTAGTTTGTGTGCAAGCTTGTGACCTAATCTGTTGTCTTTTGAGGCCTCAGTGTTTCGGCTGGTGCTGCAGCTGCGGTGAAGCCCAAAGCGGTGAGGGGAAAGCGGACTGGATCGGCCAAGAAGGATCCTGGTCTCTCTAAGAGCTACATCATGAGTGTGTTCAAACACTTTGCCAAGACCAAGGTGTCTACAGATGTCTACCCTGTCCTAAAGGAGATGTAAGAATCTACGTCCATCTTAAGGAAAAGTGCTTGTTCATTAACCTGCACATTAAGTGATTTAGTGATGTGCCGATCTGTTTAAAGACAGGAAAACATCAGAATACAACTGTTCTTTTATCGTTGATGTTAAATTATTTGTATTAGTGACAATAGAGGACTTACTTAATGATAATGTATTGATGGATGAATGCATGTGTAACATTTACTTGCCAGAATGGAGCTCTACTTTGACCGACTAGCTGATGACTTGGAGATGTTTGCTGCTCACGCCAAGAGGAAGACCATTGAGGTAGAGGATGTAGAGCTGCTGATGCGGAGGTTTGTTTATAGCTGTGGTTCGTCAGGTGTTTAAGTGTACAGTATGTACTATAATCTCCTTGTCGTGTGTGCGTGCATTCGTCTTTCTCTAACTCTGTTTCTCTCCAGACAGGGGTTTGTGACTGACAGCATGCCAGTCAATGTGTTGATTGAGAAATATCTCCCAATGGAATCCCGGAAGCTCCTCATTCCTGTGGCAACAAGTGGTAACTACGTCATTCCCAAACCGGGGAGAAAATGACCAGCCTATAGTGAAAATGATGTTTTATATTTGATTGAATATCTATTAACAGCTATTAATTTATTATTTGTAGACACTCATTCAAACACAGCCAGGACAAGACCATGTAACCTGGTGTAAATGTGTTTTTGATTGAATATGGCTTCATCTTTTGTTTTGTTTGTTTATATTTGTCAAATATTAGTGCAATAAAATGTATTTGATTTAATCAGTAGTCTGGTCTGGCATTTGTTAGGGCCTTTGGATGACAAAGGAGACCCTGAGGTTAGGAGTGCCTTTGCTTCCATCAGAGAATCCTGAAAGACAACCAATACAACAAGCACTATAGTTTGTAGACACATTGTAGTTTTCACGATCGACCCAGCTAATCACAGTACAGTCAGAATAAAAAAGCAATCATTCAAACTTTCGCATTCGTTACTTTAGGGTGGGATCATTAGGCAGATGTTTCAAAACGTTTTGCAACAAACCGTTTTTCTCCAAACAGAAATTCAGTTAGGCCCATTTTCGTTCGCCTTGATTGCTTCCGTTTGGTTCTTGGCTAACGATCAGCTTTCAAACAATATGCTTCGAACACACTGATTGTGAATTTGCGTTTTGGTACACCAGAAGTACATTCATTTCCAATGGATCGCTGCGTTTGCCTTGCAGCATTGCGTTGCAGAGGCAGTTGTAGGACGTTATGTGTGGTAAATCGAATGTATGCATCAAATTGTATGCGTAGACTTGACAGAAAGTAGTAGAATGTTGAATTTGTGTTGCACACATATCCAGTAAAAATAATGTGGGATTCCATAATAAGAAACAGTTTGATTGCATAACTTTACATATTTTATTCATTTGCCAAGTAGCATACATATTTATTCGATGACATCTAAAAATTAATTGTGTGAGCCTATATTATAATTTCCCTCAAATACAGTTTTGGAGCGAAATGCAATAATAGTCAAGATAGCAGAGAGTAGGCTCTTTCAACAATGAGACCAAACGGTGACGAAGGTGGTCTTGATCGCGCTGTTGGGCGGGTGTAAGGAACCAGCCCTGCCGAAAGCGCAGATCTGTGTGAGTCTAGAGATGGTTGAAGTCCCGAAAGCATGGAGGGGAGTTCCACCGTCTCATTCAAGATCTTCAACTGTTTGGAGAAGAATTTCGAAGTTACTTTCGTCTGAACCGAAGCCAGTTCGATCACCTGCTCCAAGTGGTTGGAGCCAGGATCGCCTGGATTGATACCAACTACCGGGAGTCCATCAGCCCAGTTAAACGCCTGGCAATTTGTCTCCGGTAAGCTACATTTGAGTACATTTTTAAAGCCTTTGATACCGTAATTGATTTATATTAGATATTTTGTGTGAAACCTAGCTAGCTAAAGGGCTCTAGTTAATAGCCCATATGTGACAGATTTACTTTCACAGAATGTTCATTAGGACTATAACTTTTCCCAAAGTTGGTTTAAAATAATTTAATGATGCAATGTTCCCAAATGAAAATAAAGTTAGGGTGCCTTCTGCCCTGATGAAGGTGGGAGTCTTCTCCAGGACCCCTTGTTGTTCAAGACAGTTAGTAATTCATTAAATTCTTATTGGAATTACTTACACTCTTAGAAAAAGGGTTCCAAAAGTGTCCTTCTGCTTTCCCCATAGGATAATCCTTTTTGGTTCCAGGTAGAACCCTTTGGGGAAAATGTTTATGTCAATGTAAATGTTATAGATGGAACCAAAAAGTTTCTTCAAAGGGTTCTCCTATGGTGACAACCCTTTTAGGTTCTAGATAGTACCTTTTTTTCCTAAGAGTAGAGTTGGTCTGGGCTACAGTTTGATACAGCCATAGACTGAATTGTACTGCTCCAAGGCATTTTTAATGATGGTTGATGACTATTACAATATAATTAGTAGAGCATAAACTAATGAGGTAGGTATATGAGTAGGTAGAATATGTGGGTGGAATTTCAAGTTACACACAATATTGAGAATTATATTTCAGATTCTTGACGACAGGGGATTCCTACAGGACCATCGGATTCAGCTTCGGAGTTGGACGGTCCACGGTGGCAGGCATTGTCCCCTCTGTGGCACAAGCCATTTGGGACTGTCTGGTTGGTGAATACATGCCTGTCCCTAAGGAGGAAGACTGGAGGGCCATTGCTACTGAGTTCCTGGAGAGGTGGAATTTCCCCAACTGTCTTGGCTCCATTGCTGGGAAACATGTCGTCACCCAGCCTCCACAGACCTCAGGTTCACAATTCTACAACAAGGGTACATATTCAGTTGTACTCTTGGCTGTTGTAGATGCCATCTACTGTTTCCGTGTCGTTAATGTTGGTGCTTAAGGCAAGGGAAGTGATGGTGGGACTCTGCCGTCGGCCAGGCACTTCAGGATGGCACCCTGGAGATTCCACCACCTGCATCACTCCCTGGGGCTGAAGACCTGGGACCCGGTCCCCACGTCTTCGTCAAGGCCTTCCCTTGAGACCTAACCTCATGAGGCCCTACGCTGGACGCCAGCTGCCATTGCCAAAGTCTGGAAGGATCTTTAACAAACAACTATCCAGGTAAAGGTTAGTTGTTGAATGCACCTTTGGGATTCTGGCAGCCTGGTGGAGAATGTATCGGGGAGTGCTTGGTCTCAGCCCCTCAAATGTCGATGCCTGCGTAAAGACAGTGTGTTCTCCACAACTACCTGCGGAGGTCATTCCAGGAGCAGCTCCGGGTGGAGACGGGCACACCAAATGGTCACCTACCTGATGTCACCAGGGCATGTGCCAACAGGCACTCCAGGTGAGGGAGAAGCTGACCACCTACTTCATCACCAGCAGGTGAAGTCCCATGACAATATGCCGTGGAGTGAAACAGCTCTTTGAAGAGCCCCCTAACACCAAGGTTATTTTAAGAACCATCCACTGCTGTCCATAAAATTGCATTTTTCCCCAGATTACTTTAAGTCTCATTGTTTGTCTTCATATGGAAGTTATATTTAAGTGAAATTTGGGAGTAAAGACCACACCTTAACCCCTTCCCTCTCCCATTAACATCAGTATTATACACACCTGGCATGGTACATCAGATGAGCAGGACCTAAGGTTATACGACATACAGTTAGTATGATAATGGGAAAAGTTAACCTTGGGTCCATACAAATAGTACAGTTTACCAACATATTCACTGCTCTGACAAAATACAGGTGGAGTAAAAACTAATTAGGAAGCGGATGTGTTTTTACTTTAATCTTGTTAGATCTGCAAAGGTGTAGGGAAGAAATAAGCAGATTAAGTCAAAATGAGATATTAATAAACAAATTAAACAGACTATGAAAACATTAGAATTTAATAAGTATTCAAGTACAGGAAAGAACATGACAGGTATGTGTTGTAAAAATCTTACAAAAATAAAAACTATTGAAAGAGTTGTATTTTTACATGCACACATACAACAATTAATGTGTAGCCTGTAAGAGAACAAAAAGAGCATGTATTTTTGGCACAGCTGCAGACAGATACAGGGACTACTCAAAGCCTAGACGTAGTAAGGAACTTCAGACATGGCCATAAAAGAGAAAGGGCAGGGCACTGGAGATCTGAGGGACAGAGAGGAGTGGTGTGTGTCTGAAAAAACAAAGTGAATGTGTAGCCACAATACAGGTAAGCACTCATTCCACCTTTAGTCTTGTAAAATAACAAGAGAATCTGAATTCTCCAGTGTCAGGTTTCATGCAATCTATGTACAACTAATAATGAATGCTATCCTAAGTATTGAGAAACTATTTACTTTATGAATTCCATACTAAAAAAGCCTACTAACAAGGAGATAGAAAGCGGAATAAGGACAGTTGGAAAATCTCAATTGAGGACAGTTGGAATGTTTCAGTTGCATTCCTCGTGCCCTCTCTCCTCACCTCCCGCTCAAAACCCATTGGAGGAGAAGGTCAAAACAACAACCAGACAAGTCTCCTTACTGTCCTTCCTGTGAGCTGGTCGGCTAAATTGACTATCTCTGGAAGGGAAGAGAAAAACAACACATAAGCATTACATAATAACACCATAAAAAGTGAGATTCATGATAACTTAATACTACTTGTATAGTGTAGTTAGTGGAATAAATATTGGCACAGTGTGGTAAAGTTGGTAATTCTTGCTGTTTACTCATGGAATTTGTATTTTAAATCAAAAGATGACTATGACAGACAAATATTTAGACAACTGTTTTGGGATATTTTCTAACCCAGAAACAACAGCTATACATTTTCCTCAAGTTAATCCTTTGATCTGAAATATCAATTAGTGTACATGAGTATAATGTAAAAATGACCTACTTTACTTCACTGACACAATACTTATGACTACCTGTGTAGTGGAGAAAAAAAAACATACCATTGAACTCCGCCTCAAAACGCAGCTAATGAATTTTAACCTTGATTGCTGCTTTTCTTTGCTGAGGCAGCCACTTCAGGGTTGGCAACAGGCTCATGGCAAAGAGGGTCTCTTCATCCTCCTTAATGTGAGGATCAGGTTGGGCTGCATCCCTCTCGATGGCTTTGAGGAAGGAGCCTCTGGTGAAATTATTTGAGTGGTTCTGGGGACTGGTGTGACGTTGTTCCTCTTCATTTCTCCATGTTTCTCTCATTTGTCTCCACGGCCACATCCTGTTCAAGGCCTTCAGTGGTCACTCCCGGGAGGGTCATAATAATCTCAGGAGGTCCTAGATTAAGCTGCTGACTCAGACCTCTTCTCTTTCTCTGCCCTTCTCCCTCTGATACCTGTCCCAGAGTCCTCTCCACTTCCTCCCACAGTCTTCTTCTACATAGACATGAACAGGATAAGCTAAACCATCACCTAGCATAACTATAGCTATTAGATAGCTATCATGTAAATGTCACCTACTGTACAGAGTTCTGACCAAATTATCAGGGGAAGTATCTACCATCATTTCTATTAACCTGACAAACTCACTCTCTGGCATACACTCTTTAAAACATGGTTATTTGGGCAAGTTATTAGGGGTAGTAACTATCATAATAAAGCACTGCTTTGCTTTATAGTGGCCAGGTCGCAGTTGTAAATGAGAACTTGTTCTCAACTAGCTTAGCTGGTGAAATAAATACAAAATTGAAAAAAATAAATTTTACCATTTCTTTCACACACAACTCATTGGCTAGTTTAGCTAGACACATCTAATACAAGCTCACTACCAAATTTACCTGACAAACCTACTATCGTGGACACGCAGCATTTTTTTTGTGTTTATGTCCCTGTAGCTTTCAGCAGTTGTGTCAAAAAGCCGGTTTTGAGGATACTGCGAAAATGATTCTCCCCATGTGTCCAACCGCATTCGACCGTCTGGCAAAATATACCTGCCTCAGTATAGTTGCCTAGCTGCGCAAAATGTTATGCAGCACTGTGGCAATGACCCAGTCGGTATGTTCGAAGCGTAATCCGTTTGTAACCCCCCGGAACCGCACGAACATAAATATTATTTCGGTGACGCTCCCAATCTATCAAGACCCACATCTCACGCAATTGGCCGTTCGATAGCCAATTGGCTCTCAGCAACGCTTCTACCACCGCGTCCGAGGATAATCAGTCTGCATCCCTCGCCTAAATCGTCAAAATAGCCAACTAGCTACCGTCGGGGTCCAACAGTGAGCTAAATAACATGCTATATGTAAATTGAGCAAACTCGCTAACGAATTAGATAGGATTACGAGTAGAACTTCTGTTTTTTTAGATCCAAAAACTACAGTTATGGTGGTGATGGAATGCCTCTCTCTCCTTCCACTCTGTCTGTATAACGTTAGTTGCATTGTGTCCTTCTGCCATGTCCCCTAACACGGAACCCACACCGGCTGCGCGCGTGCACTATCGTGCATACATTTATTTTGTCCCCTACACCAAACGCGATCACGACATGCAGGTTAAAATATCAAAACAAACTCTTAACTAATGTTAGGGTTGCGTAAATTCGAATCTGGTATCAGGATAAATATAACAATGAGTCACCGATTTTATACTGTAGCGACCCGCACAGACAGCTGTGTGTTATGTGTTAGGCTAGGAGGTGGTTGTGTTGTACTGACCAGTACCCGGTGTTCGCGGGGTCCGACCTGTCAATCAACCTGCTATCTGCCAATCACGGGAATGCCTGGAATGTTCTGATGCCGGGCATCCTGGTGGTTGGCGGAGTGGCGTGGAGGGGGGTTGGGCAGGGGGGTGGAGCATTGGAAGTTAAGACCAGGTTCAGCCTTTGTTCTCTCTCTCTTACGTCTGGGTTTCACAAGAGAAGGTCACGATTGGCTTGTGGGTTATCTGTAATCTATTTGGCGTGTGCTACGGCCCAAACAGTAGCCTGTGTAAAGTTGGTGTAATAAACCGTCAATTCGTAAACTCAAGCCTCTGTCTGGACAATTGTTCATTTATGACCTAGTCAGGTTACATTACAATACTATGTATTTTTTATTAGCCAAGTAATAAATGGCAAATGCAACTTTATATATATGGGCTCACTGTAATACCACGCAGAACAGAGAACTGACAAGTATGTAAACAGTATTCTCATACTGACATTGTCCCAACCCGTCTGTTGGCCTATCACAGTAGAGACTGGGCGTGGTTTAGACTCACCCAGCCTATTATTGATTGTTGTCGTACGCGCTGGTACCAGCCCCGGGCGCTCCAGTTGATAGATGTAACTTGCTGTGAAGAATATCTATGAGCTCATGCTCGATACCGTTATCTAGCACCTGGCACCTGTTATCTATTTCTGTCTCAGAAATAGGAATGGCTTCTATTTTAGCCCTTGGCAAAGCAGACGCTCGTTGGCGAGCGCAAGCAGCAATAATTGAATAAGATTCCTAAATCTATTTTGCAATGCTCGCGGACGTGACGTGGGCGGTGTAGTCAGGGTATAAGTCTGTTTATTTAACTAGGCAAGTCAGTTAATAACAAATTCTTATTTACAATGACTGCCTACCCCAGCCAAACCCTAACCCGGACAACGCTGGGCCAATTGTGCTCTGCCCTATGGGACTTCCAAACATGGCCGGTTGTAAATACAGCCTAAAATCTAACCAGGGTCTGTAGTGATGCCTCTAGCACTGAGATACAGTGCATTAGACCACTGCCCCACTCGGGAGCCCAGGGCAAGAGGTTGATAACAATGATGTACATATGTCTGTTAAATAAAGCAGAATTCAAACCTTGTCTTTTACTACTAAACTTCCTGGTTTTGAATATATGAAAACGTTAATTATCTGTCAATCAGCTGTCCCCTGTGTCTTCCCTTCAGAAGGGTACTTGTGTGAGAAGAAACCTATTGGGGAGAGAGGTAGGTGAAGGCTCAGTAATTGATGAAAATAGTTAGAAAATGATTGTCTAGGATTTAATACCCATCATTACAATGGACTTGTATATAATGTAAAATATTACAATAGCTTTTGGTTGATAGGCAAGTCAAAGAGCGCTCGCTTGTACATCACTTCAGAGGTAATTCACCTCTAAGAGAGTGCTCTCTATAGGCCTACTTGCAGGGGACTTAGCGAATTGGGGGCCTGTTTTTTAAAAATGCTGCGGAGGGGCCCCACTAACCCAAAATTGAACAAAAATTTGATTGTGGGGGGGTAGAGGCAGTTTAAGGTAAACGTAGAGGAGTGAAATTATATGCTGTATTTGACAAGTATCTTTTTAAATTAAGAGAGCGTAGGGCAGAGGTAGAGGAGTATATCGAAAACTACATCCGTGACCTTGATGGGTCATATGTCTGCAAAAGTCAAAATACACAACCCCTTAATTTTTACTATGAACGACACAAGGCAAGAGGAAAGTCGCCACAGCACACCACGGCAAACAGCTGTAAGGTCTACGTGTCCATTGACATCAACCATGGGCCCACCTCAAGAGTGTGCATCATCAGAAAGATGCTGGAGCACAAGGACAACGATAATTCCCACTCTGAGAATGTGACAAACAGCATCCACCCAGACCTGGTCACATATATTGAGATCTTGTCTCTTCAATGCAAGCCATGCCACGAAATTGCCAACAGCACCATGAACTGGGCGAAGAACAGGGGGTACACTGACATAGCGGACAGGAGATTCTTTCCATCTCTCAGGGAAATCCTGTACCTAAAGATTTGAATGAAGACCCTGGACAGGCATCATGAAAACGACTCCTGGAGTGTTGACTCGTTTGTGAAACCAGACCTTAAGAGTGAGATATTATACCATCAGCCTCTGCAGAGCAACAGATCAACCACAAATACAGCAAAAGGCAGAAAATATTTTAGGGTGGAAAGAATCTACCTTTTATGGACGCTTCATATTCTGGTGAGTATGGCAATAATGTGAAATTAAACATATATACAGAAGTCAGAAGTTTACATACACCTTATACAAATACATTTAAACTCAGTTTTTCACAATTCCTGAGATTTAATCCAAGTAAAAACTCCCCGTCTTTGGTCAGTTAGGATCACCACTTTATTTAAAAAATGTGAATTGTCATAATAGTAGAGGAGACCGATTTATTTCAGCTTGTATTTATTTCATCACATTCCCAGTGGGTCAGAAGTTTACATACACTCAATTAGTATTTGGCAGCATTGCCTTTAAATTGTTTAACTTGGGTCAAACATTTCAGGTAGCCTTCCACAAGCTTCCCACAAGAAATTGGGTGAATTTTGGCCCATTCCTCCTGACAGATCTGGTGTAACTGAGTCAGGTTTGTAGGCCTCCTTGCTCGCATACGCTTTTTTAGTTCTGCCCACACATTTTCTATTGGATTGAGGTCAGGGCTTTGTGATGGCCACCCCAATACCGTGACTTTGTTGTCCTTAAGCCATTTTGCCAAAACTTTGGATGTATGCTTGGGTCATTGTCCATTTGGAAGACCCAGTTGCAAACAGGCTTTAACTTCCTGACTAATGTCTTGAGATGTTGCTTCAATATATCCAGATAATTTTGCTTCTTCATGATGGCATTAAATTTTGTGAAATGCACCAGTCCCTCCTGCAGCAAAGCACCCCCACAACATGATGCTGCCACCCCCGTGCTTCATGGTTGGGATGGTGTTCTTCGGCTTGCAAGCATCCCCCTTTTTCCTCCAAGCATAAGAATGGTCATTATGGCCAAACAGTTCTATTTTTTTTTCATCAGACCAGAGGACATTTCTCCAAAAAGTACAATCTTTGTCCCCAAGTGCAGTTGCAAATATTAGTCTGGCTTTTTTATGGCGTTTTTGGAGCCGTGCCTTCTTCCTTGCGGAGCTGGCTTTCAGGTTGTCAATATAGGACTTGTTTTACTGTGGATATAAATACTTTTGTACCCATTTCCTCCAGCATCTTCACAAGGTCCTTTGCTGTTGATCTGGGATTGATTTGCACTTTTCGCCCCAAAGTACATTAATCTCTAGGAGACACGTTCTGTCTCCTTCCTCAGGGGTATGACGGCTGCGTGGTGTTTGTACTTGCATGCTATTGTTTGTACAGATGAACGTGGTAACTTCAGGCATTTGGAAATTGCTCCCAAGGATGAACCAGACCTGTGGAGGTCTACCATTTTTCTTCTGAGTTCTTGGCACAGTTTAAAGGTAGACCTTGAAATACATCCACAGGTACACCTCCAATTGACTCAAATTATGTCAATTAGCCTATCAGATGCTTCTAAAGCCATGACATAATTTTCTGGGATTTTCCAAGCTGTTTAAAGGCACAGTCAGTTTAGTGCATGTAAACTTCTGACCCACTGGAATTGTGATACAGTGAGGTAAGTGAAATAATCTGTAAAGAATTGTTGGAAAAATGACTTGCACAAGTGTCATGCACAAAGTACATGTCCTAACCGACTTGCCAAAACTATAAGTTTGTTGACAGGAAATTTGTTGAGTGGTTGAAAAACAAGTTAAATGACTCCAACCGAAGTGTTTGTAAACTTCCGACTTCAACTGTAAATCAATGACATTTCAGGCCTCACAATTTATGCTTATGCAGTCTACGCACTAGTTGTCAGGGATGAAAGTGGGCATGGCTTCCCAGTGGCAACGTTCATCATCAGTTATTAATAGACCCCCCCAGCAAAATGTTGCTCATGACTTTTGAGACAAGGTATTTGTACAGCTCCTCCTTGACAACTGTTTCTAGTGTATAACTATGACTTGCCATAACCAAGTCATTTTCTATAGTTTTTGAATCAAAATTTAACATGTTATACCTCTTTTCTTTCTTATTGTTTTTTACATTTTTACCCCAATTTTGTGGTATCCAATTGTTTTAGTAGCTACTATCTTCTCTCATCGCTACAACTTCCATACGGGCTCGGGAGAGACGAAGGTTGAAAGTCATGCATCCTCCGATACACAACCCAACCAAGCCGCACTGCTTCTTAACACAGCGCCATCCAACCCGGAAGCCAGCCGCACCAATGTGTCGGAGGAAACACCGTGCACCTGGCAACCTTGGTTAGCGCGCACTGCGCCCGGCCCGCCACAGGAGTCGCTGGTGCGCGATGAGACAAGGATTTCCCTACCGGCCAAACCCTCCCTAACCCGGACGACTCTAGGCCAATTGTGCGTCGCCCCTCGGACCTCCCGGTCGCGGCCAGTTACGACAGAGCCTGGGCGCAAACCCAGAGCCTCTGGTGGCACAGCTGGCGCTGCAGTAAAACGCCCTTAACCACTGCGCCATCCGGGAGGCCCCTTTTCTTTCTTATTGTTACAGTACATCTAGGGCCTTCATGATTTACAAAGATATGGAGGCCATAAAGGAAGTCTTTCCAAATGTTCATATTCTTCTGTGCTGGTTCCACATCCTGCAGGTAAAATATGATTGAAATGATGTGTTTGACCTAATAGATGTGTATGACATTTATGACATTTTTCTGGTATTAAGGTAGACATTTCTTCAGAGGACTATATATTTTGAAGGCTGTAAATGCCTCCAAAGACTCAGGAATAACAAGACAGGTTAACATCAAAGACAGGAGAAAAGTGATTGACTTTATGATCCAAGTGAAAAACCCACAATCAATGAGTAGATGAGTCTTTATAAAAAAACACATGAAGGTATTGGGGCTTCATTTAGTCAGATTAGGCAATTTGATATTATTTTGCCTTTAATTTATCACAGGAAATTATTACCTCATAAAAGTAGATTTGTGTAGCAATGACACAGAACACACTACATACAACCCTCATGGGGGTAAAGCTCTCTCCTGAAAAGGAGAGCATATTCCAAACATGGAATGCTATGCAATGTCCTTTAGAGGAAAAAAATAATGCAAATAAAAACTGAAACAAAAGGATAAAAAATAACTGAGCGACTAAAAACCACCCAAAGGAAAATCACAGCTAAAATTTAAAAAAAAAAATGGTATTTTAAAACTCTTTTAAATATGTCCAGTTTCGGCCCCCTTCAGGTTCTCTGCCAGGCTATTCCAGAGGCCGGGGGCATATTACCTAAAGTGCAAGAGGACCAGAGGGATCTACTGGGTACATAACTTGAAAATAATTACAATATAGCATTAATACTGGAGTAATAGATGTGCAGATGATGATGTGCAAGTAGAGATACTGGAGTGCAAAAGAGCAAGAGGGTAAGTAATAATATGGGGATTGAGTTAGTCGGGTGTGCTATTTACAGATTGGCTGTGTACAGGTACAGTGATCGGTAAGCTGCTCTGACAGCTGATGCTTAAAGTTAGAGCGGGAGATTTAAGACCCTAGCTTCAGTGATTTTTGCAATTCGTCCCAGTCTTTGGCAGCAGAGAACTGGAAGGAAAGGCAGCCAAAGGAAGTGTTGGCTTTGGGAATGACGAGTGCAATATACCTGCTGGAGCACGTGCTACAGGTGGGTGTTGCTATGGTGACTAGTGAACTGAGATAAGGCGGGGCTTTACCTAGCAAAGACTTATAGATGACCTGGAGCCAGTGGGTTTGGCAACGGATATATAGTGAGGGCCAGCCAACGAGAGCATACAGGTCACAGTGGTGGGTAGTATATGGGGCTTTGGTGATAAAACGGATGGCACTGTGATAGATTGCATCCAATTTGCGGAGTAGGGTGTTGAGACAAATTTGTAAATGACGTCGCCAAAGTCAAGGATCGGTAGGATAGTCAGTTTTACGAGGGTATGTTTGGCAGCATGAGTGAAGGAGGCTTTGTTGCGAAATAGGAAGCCGATTCTACATTTCATTTTGGATTGGAGATGCTTAATGTGAGTCTGGAAGGATAGCTTACAGTCTAACCAGACACCTAGGTATTTGTAGTTGTCCAGGGTAGTGGGTTCGATTCCCGGGACCACCCATACGTAGAATGTATGCACACATGACTGTAAGTCGCTTTGGATAAAAGCGTCAGCTAAATGGCATATATTATTATTATTATATTCTAGGTCAGAACCATCCAGAGTAGTGATGCTAGACGGGAGGGTGCAGGCAGCAATCGGTTGAAGAGCATGCACTTAGTTTTACTAGCATTTAGAAGCAGTTGGAGGCCTCGGAAGGAGTGTTGTATGGCATTGAAGCTCATTTGGAGGTTTGTTAGCACAGTGTCCAAAGAAGTGCCAGAAGTATACAGAATGGTGTCTTCTGCATAGAGGTCAGAGAATCACCAGCAGCAAGAGCGACATCATTGATGTATACAGAGAAAAGAGTCGGCCCGAGAATTGGACCCTGTGGCACCACCATAGACTGCCAGAGGTCCGGACAACAGGCCCTCCGATTTGACACACTGAACTCTGAGAAGTAGTTGGTGAACCAGGCGAGGCAGTCATTTGAGAAGCCAAGGCTATTGAATCTACCTATAAGAATGCGGTGAATGACAAGAGTCGAAAGTCTTGGCCAGGTCGATGAAGACAGCTGCACAGTACTGTCTTTTATTGATGGCGGTTATGATATCATTTAGGACCTTGAGCGTGGCTGATGTGCATCCATGACCAGCTCGGAAACCAGATTGCATAGTGGAGAAGGTACGGTGGGATTCTAAATGGTCGGTGATCTGTATATTAACTTGGATTTCGAAGATTTTAGAAAGGCAGGCAGGATGGATATAAGTCTATAACAGTTTGGGTCTAGAATGTCTCCCCCTCTTGACCACGGCAGCTTTCCAATCTTTGGGGATCTCAGACAACAACTGTGGGAAGCATTGAGGGCTCCTGAGTGGCGCAGCGATCGAAGACAATGCATCTTAGTGCTAGAGGCGTCACTACGGACCCTGGTTCGATTTTAGGCTGTATCACAACCGGCCGTGATTTGCCCAGCGTCGTGTGGGTTAGGGTTTGGCCAGGGTAGGCTGTCATTGTAAATAAGAGTTTGTTCTTAACTGACTTGCCTTGTTAAATAAAATTGAAGTCAGCATGGGCCAGCTTTCGAAACCTTGTAAAGTCCATGCCCCCGATGTATTGAGGTTGTTCTGAGGCCATATATATTGTATATTTCAACACTGAGGTTGGAATAATAGAGTGAAAATGATTACAATGCCCTTTTAGTGTAAGAGCTGTTTGACAAGACTGCATCGAATTTCATCCTGCTTTGGTGGGATGGCGTTTTGGCCTGGCTAGTGACATCACCAGGCGGTAAATTAGTTAACAGACCAATATGAAATAGATTTCCAAATCTCTCTGCCAATAACTCCTTTTCAGTTTTCCCCTCTCCAATCAGACCATTCCGACAGTCCTAGCTAAATTCTTGCTTAAGAAATCACTCTTTGCTAAGAATTTTGTTTAGTATATTTTTTACCATTTTAATTGAACACCATAACAGTAAGGTACTTAATATTTTACCCCAGGCCAGAAATGATTTAATATGGAGATAAAAACAGCTGCATTGGACCTTCAACCCCCTTAACCTAACCTTATTTTAACCAATTCGGAAATAGATCATGACTTAACCATTTATCTGCATAAAATATCCCATATCATACATCCAGCTCAGGTTACATATAGGCCTACTCTGCTAACTCCTCCTGCCCCTCCTTCGCTGACCTCACTCCCACTTGGACCCTCTACATATGGGAAAACAAAGGACAGAAATGTTGCCAGCATGGAAGAGCAATTAGAATGTGTCTTGTACATAAGTAAATAGCCTGTGGCAGAGAAACAGCACAGTCCAGTTGCAGCACTCACGTGACAAATGGATTCAATATTCAAGCTAAGGCTATTGGAAACAGCATATATGACTATGATGTATGTTTTGTTATCTTTATTTTCACAGAGGGAACTTAATTTGTGGTGTCAGATACATCAAGCACACTTCAATTTAAAAACAGTGTGAGTAGGTTTGATTGTAATAATACTCTATGAAAATAGATATCTAATATCATAGCTTAGGCTACATTTTATAATATAATAAGTCCCTTTTTTAATAGGGGGGCCTACCCGTCATTGATGGAAACATAACTGTAAAAATGGCATTAATATAATAACTAATACTTTTGTTTGCATGCCATGCATTAAAATATTTCTGAATTAACATTTACCATTAGGTCGATTACCTTTCATGATACTGGTGCGTGCCGTTTTATATGTAACGACATTCACACGTTATTGGAATAAAAGTGTACAGACATGTACTTTCAGAGTAAGACATCATCGACAGAAATTACAGTAACTAACGTTAGCGACCTTACCGAGTTGTCTTTCACTTTCTTCCAGTGTAAATTACTGCTCAGTCTGTCAAAGTCGCCAGTTTTTGTTCTTGATTTCATGAAGTGCAACGTGTCATACCAATGTTTGTATGTCTTTGACAATGCAACTATTTTTGTATCTGAAAACAAGCAATTATACTCGTAAACCATATCTAATTCGTTAGCTAATCTTGCTTAATTTACATGTAGCGTCGCATTTAACTCGCTGTCAGTCAATCGAACTAGCTGGTTGGACGCGGCACTGCTGCAGGAGGACTGCTTCTCCTCGAACGAGGAGGTGAAAGCGTTGCTGAGAGCCCATTGGCTATCGAACGGCCAATGGCGTGGTTCTTGATGGCTTGCCCCCCCCCTCCTCCTCCTCGAAACCAGTCTGGGCGTTGCTCAGATGGGCGTGACTGGAATTGTGTCGCTCCGACAACACTGCGCAGACTCATCTGGACAACTTCGCGAAGAAAGACGGATGCTGGGCGAACGCGGATGCCCAAAGTGAACCTCGAAAAGTCAACTGTTGGACAGAATACAGAAGTGTGAATAAATTGAGAGTCTTGCTCTGTTACCATGAACATTGGACCTGGATGGTGAGTCTTGCTGCCACAGATTAAACGACCACCGGGAGTCTGACCGAGGCGGGGACGTCGTCACATCAGCAGGTACACGGCTTCGCCTTCTAACAATCCGCGGCGCAGAAGTCATTGAGCTAAACGTAGGTACCCTAGCTGACCACATATCCTAGTCACAATAGTGGTTATAAAGATCCCATCGATTTTCAAAATCCTTATCCAGGGCCCCTGGGCTTCTGCCTCCCCAGCCACTGGTTAGTTAATGTTAGCTAACAAGCTAACCTATCTATACTGAACTAAAATAAACGTAACAATTAACGATTTTACAGAGTTACAGTTCATATAAGGAAATCAATCAATTGAAATAAATTACGACTCAATCTATTTCACTTGACTGGGGATACAGATATTCATCCGTTAGTCACAGAATTTAAAGAAAAAGGTAGGGGCGTGGATCAGAAAATCAGTCAGTATTTGGTGTGACCACCATTTCCCTCATGCAGCAAGATACATCACCTTCACATAGATTTGATGAGGCTGGGGATTGTGGCCTGTGGAATGTTGTCCCACTCCTCTTCAATTGCTGTGCGAAGTTGCTGATATTGTCGGGAACTGGAACACGCGGTCATACACATCGATCCAGAGAATCCCAAATGTGCTCAATGACTGACATGTCTGGTTAGTATTTAGGCCATGGAAGAATTGGGACATTTTCAGCTTCCAGGTATTGTGTATAGATCCTTGCCATTAGCAGCTAAAACATGAGGTGATGTCGGCAGATGAAGAGCAGGACAATGGGCCTAAGGATCCTGTCACAGTATCTCTGTCCATTCAAATTGCTATCGATAAAATGCTATTGTGTTTGTTGTCCGTAGCCTATACCTGTCCATACCATAACCCCACCATGGGGCACTCTGTTTACAACGTTGAAATCAGCAAACCGCTTGCCCACACAACACCTTTTACACGTCTTCTGCAGTTGTGAGGCCGGTTGAACTTAATGCCAAATTCTGTAAAATTACTTTTGAGTCGGCTTATGGTAGAGAAATTAGCTTTCGATTATCTAGCAACAGCTCTGGTGGACATTCCTGCAGTCAGCATGCCAATTGCATGCTCCCTCAACTTGTGGCATTGCTATGACTACCGCACCTTTTAGTGGCTTTTTATTGTCCCCAGCACAAGGTGCACCTGTGCAATAATCATGTCTAATCGGCTTCTTGATATGCCACACCTGTCAGGTGGATGGATTATCTTGGAAAAGGATAAATCCTCACTAACAGGGATTTAAACAAATTTGTGCACAAAATGTGAAGTAAGCTTTTCCCAAAATTTGAGAGAAATAGCTAGACCTGTAAGTGTTGGTTTCATGAGCTGAAATTTTAAAAATCCCAGAAATCTTTCATCCACACAAAATGTGGATGAAAGATTTCTGGGATTTTTTAAATTTCAGCTCATGAAAACAACACTTACAGGTTGCGTTTATATTTTTGTTCAGTCCAGATGTGGTTCTGCCTAGCCCTAGGTCATGACTCTTAGTTCCATTACACATTATACGAAAGCGTCTTCTGTAGGGGGGAGTTTTGATAAGATCCCCGTCACTCGGTCTGAACATTAACATGCATCGCATTCGGTAAGGTTTTGGAAGCATATTTACCTAATTTTTCAAATCGGCAAGAAATACTTTTCAGAAAATAAGGGGTTATATTTATACACACCTTGATAGGGTTATTGCTCCCACACTGCCATATCTCAATGTTACAGCGCTTGTTTAGGGAAAACAGACTGAAGACAAAATTAGCAATCTATAGCATGCCCCGAACACCTGTGTGTAAACATAACTTGACATGTAGTTTGGTATAATGGAAGCACCCATAGCTGTATGGAACTGTGCAAAACTTCTACATTAGGTATCTTCTTTATCTGAAGTATTTTTTTCTCGCTGATGAGAGATAAGGGCCATATCACAAGCAATGATTTGATGTTTCCAAATGTTAAAACACAGCATGGGAGTTGTAGTTCACACAAGGCAGACGGGGAAAGCTGAGAACTGTAGGGAGTTTGAGTGCTATGGTTCTGCTTATGTCACACATGCGTAAGTAGCAGTCTTTGCTGTTCTGTAGTGTGAACTACTTGGTTTTCAGCCATAGAACCATGGGTATGAATATCAAATTGTTTTAGAGAATAAGTTTCAACTAACCTGGCATTGGCGACACTCCTAATTCTCGATTCAGCCAAACGTATCTTCTAAAATGTCCAGTTGCAGGTGGTGCGTTTTGAATTTCGAAAATTCTCCATTGTTAAAATGAATAAATGTTTTTCTCCATGAAGTAATCCAACAATGTGTACGGTGCCATCTTGTCTATTTCAAATCTTCTCTCACTGATCGAGACATGAGTGTCATTGTGACATGCAACAGTTTGGGGTGGACCCATCTATCTCAATCAATACCAGGTTAGTTGAAAAACCTCTGGCAACGTGTTTTATAGGCAAGCCTGTAACTCGCAGTAATGGGTACCAAAAATCCTTGGTTAAATCACATCTGGTCTTACAATCTGTAGATAGTTGGACAGAGGAGCAGGTAGTCGTGGATGTTCAAAATCGTGCAATATATGTAAAAGTAAAACAACGTTTAGTCTCCATTGTACATAATAACAATTATAAAACATTTTCTTTGTTGCCAGGCAATAGCATACGGCAGATACTACCACTGTGAGAGAAGAGTGGTAGGAGTAGGACGACGTTGGGATGCTTGCGTGTCTGTGTGGTGCAGACCAGACATACAGTGAAGAGGAGTGGCAGCAATGTTGCCTGGTGTTGGTGTGTTTGGCACAGGGAGTACTGCACGGATGCTAGTTCCATTGCTGCGGGGGGAAGGGTTTGAGGTACGTGCGCTCTGGGGGAGAAGCGAGGAGGAGGCAAGATCCCTGGCGCAGGAGCTGGGCATTCCGTTTCACACCAGCCAATCAGACGATGTCTTATTGCACCCTGATGTTGACCTGGTCTGCATCTACATCTCACCCCCACTCACACGGCAGATTGCCGTCAAAGCCCTGGGTAAGACAACACAAATGCATGCACGCTTGTACACACACACACACACAGTTGGGTTCTATAGTGTCCAGCCCCACCCAGGAAGTGTGGCAGACTGTGGCTCTTTCCTGCCCCGTGGGAGAGTGTTGGTAATCACAGTAACAATCCCAGTGTTTACACCACAAACGCTGGCACAGTGCCTACACAACACTCAGCAAACACAAAATACTCTTACGGTGCTTTCATAGCACACAAGTAATTGATGAGGCCGTAGGGAAGCGATGCTTCCACAAACTTACATAAACAGTAGTCTCTGAACACTGATACTGGCTAAATTCCTCTTCTAATCTGTCTGGACTCATACCTCACATACACCCCCCATCTCTTTCCCTCTCCATGGCTGAGGCTCTCTTTTCCTTTTTCTCACTCTTTCACTGTATTCTGAATGATTTACAATAGAAGCTTAACTGAATCGTGAGTTTTGAGGTACTAGTAGGTTATGATGTCAGAGGAGGTGAATTGACTCTCTTATCTGGGTGAATTCCTGAGCGTTGACCTTAGCTTCCTGCTTTAGTTCCTGCTTCCTAAGAGTGTGTCCAACAACCGGCAGGTCCCTCCCTGCTCTGGGGGAGGGACTTGCTCTTTGTGTGTGTGCGCGGCAGAGGGGTCTGGACAGTATGTTCTTCCTCCTTCTGTGTCGGTCGATTGGTGGAACCCCTTAGTTGGGTGGGGCTTTAAGGTCAGGGCTGAGGTTATATTTGCACATAGACACACACACACAGTTAATAAATAGTGCCACAACCTACATACACACATGGTGGTTGTTGAAGCACAGAGGTGCTTTTCAGGAACATCTCTCTCTCTTTCTCTCTCAGGGATAGGTAAGAATGTGGTATGTGAGAAGGCTGCTACCGCTGTGGACGCGTTCAAGATGGTGACTGCGGCGCGGTACTACCCCCAGTTGTTGAGCATTGTGGGTAATGCTCTGCGCTTCCTCCCGGCATTCGTAGCAATGCGGCAGCTGCTGGCAGAGGGATACGTGGGTGAGCTGCAGGTGTGTGACGCCCGCGTCTATGGCCCCAGTCTGCTCGATCAATCATACGGTTGGACCTGCGAGGAGCTGATGGGGGGTGGCGGACTCCACACAGTTGGCTCTACCCTCGTGGACCTGCTGAGTCACCTGATGGGAGCACGGGCGATACGGGTGCATGGCCTTCTCAGGACGTTCGTGCGGCAGAATGGAGCGATCCGCGGGATCCGCCGAGTCACCAGTGATGACTTCTGTTTCTTCCAGATGCTGATGGGAGGTTCTGGACCTGGGACTGGGTCAGGAGTGTGCTGCACTGTGACTCTGAACTTCAACATGCCGGGGGCCTTTGTCCACGAGGTGATGGTTGTTGGGTCAGCAGGGAGGCTGATTGCCAGGGGGACAGAGCTGTATGGGCAGCGAAATGGAGGGAACGGGGAGGAGCTGCTGCTAGGGGACAGCGAAGGGACAGGACAAGAGGTCAAGGATGTCCCCCTGCCACACCTGCGGGGGCTAGGTTCCATGGTTAAGGCTCTAAAAGATGCTTTCCAGGCACAGGAAGAGCGTCGGTCGTGGGCGCGGGGGCCAGTTGCCATGGCGTCGACGTTTGAGGATGGGCTGTATGTGCAGACGGTGGTGGAGGCGGTGAAACGGTCAAGCCGCAGCGGAGAGTGGGAAAGTGTGGAGGTCATGACACAGGAACCAGATCCCAACCAAAACCTCTGTGAGGCGCTGCAGAGAAACAAGAACTGAGTACTCGTTTATATACACACATACTAATATAAATGATCTTCAGACCGCCTCTATGGCCTGTCCTGAGGAGACTGTCCCCTATCAACTACTACCCTGTGTCTGGTGACCTCTTCCGTGCATAAGGGCCACACTCAAAGCCACAGCATCCTGTCCTGCAAGCAGCCACAGCCAGGCAGACTGGTGGGCACACCTTCTACTTGATGTCAACTCTTCTTCTCAGCAGAGTTTTTGTGTGTGCATGCCTGTGTGTTTTTTTACATTTTCCAGCCAATCCGACCCTAGTTCACCTTACCCACACACATTCCTGTCTAATCAGTGAACACCTTGAAGGAGGAAGTGTTAAGTATTCACACTACTGTTTCTCACTGTGCCTCACTACTTCTGCTGATGTAAGAAATGTTTGAAGTTGTTTACATGTCACGGATTAAATGTAGGATTATCTCTTATACATGTGTACTATACACAAACTGTTACTTTTAAAAGAGTAACTTACTAACTCGAGAATTTCATAACAAATCTAACTTTACAACTTCTGGTAGAGTTTACAAGAAGATGCGTATCATCATCAGACTGCCATCACAGCAGAGTTACTCATGCAACCACCCTTGACTTTCAGTTATTTGATGTATATTTTATTATATTGCTTGTTGATCCCATATTCCATATCAGCATCTCCTGCACTGCTAAAATGCTACTCCAACCTCTGCTGTGTACAAGCCTGTGACTAGAATGTGTCTGACTATATGGTGGAAAGACTACTGTATTTATTTCTTTTTTACTTTTGCGTTTTACTAAGAAAATACTGTATGCTTTTTATTTAAGTAATATGTGTTCAGGAAGTGTAAATGTGTCTAATAAGCTATAAGTTTGTTAATGAATATTTATATTTTGTGTTTTTAAGTTATCATTTAAGTTTTACTTGGTGTTATCACTGTTACTTACACACAATACCTGTGATTTTGTTTTCAGTGGGGGGGACAGCGGCTGTGAAAACATACTGTGCTCGTGTTACTTCCCAAGTTAATAAATATCTCAGTCTTATTGCTGCCTCCGGGCGTGTTTAATTTACTCAGAAGTGAGGATTTTCAAAAATTACTGGATTTTCGGGACATCTGACATGTCAGCAATTTCGGTTGTGCATTTTGTTGCATACGCAGTGACTCTATTGCTCCCAATTTTCAGCATGTGACACCAAAATAAAAGACAAAGTATGAAGATAAAACAAACTGCTTTTCAATAGAAATCCCTGATCACACGTGGCTAGCCAAGCGCATGTGCACAAATACACAATCGGGTCCAACAGTCGACTCTCGGTGACTTTAGAACGTTTCCGAAATTCCGAGACCCGGAAGTACCTTTTCAGTGTTGCTGACGAGACGTCTATTAGTTACCACAACCACAAAGTCAAAAGGGCTATATCGTACAGATTCATGAAAATAAAAATGTGGTCTTAATTTAAGGTTATGCATAAGGTTGGCAGTTTACTTAGGGTTAGGTTTACAACCACGTTTTAATAAGATAGATTCTAGAAATGGCTAGCGTTATGACATTGAGGCTGTGGTAACTAGTGACGACTGACGAGACGTTTATGGGAAGATGGCGCCTAGAAAGCGAAGTGTCGTTTGGTCTTTTTTCAGAGCCGTAGATGAGAAGAAAGTGACTTGTCTGCTGTGTTTGGAGACCGTCCTTCATTGCGGCCACACCACGAACATGCTAAGGCATTTGCGTAGCAAACACCTGAACGAGTATAGTAGCGCGGCAACATCAAAAGATCGGTGGTCTGTGGCGGCGGACGACAACAGTCAACCAATGATGATGAACAGTGAAGACTATTGTGATGGTATGATTTGATATTATGTGAAGACGTTATCATACTTTACATTCGCATTACCTGATATCCGAGTATCAAACTTTCATTCGTCAACCCACGCTTGATGCAGACAGTGTTTTAGCTATTCCGTCAAATGTTTCCATTGTGTGTTCCATTGCTGTTTCCACAGCCCATGGTAGTGTTAGCCCATATGGATAGTCGTCAGCTCAATGACTGGGCGTCTATGGGAAGACCTAGTATGATAGCTGAGCCAGTCACACTTCGTATAAAATGAATGGAATGCTACTTACCAACTAGCTATATTATGCTGCACACACTGCTGAATGCTTCTACCAAAAACAAGCTAGCTTGTAATGTAATGTTAGCAGCTATGCTGTCTGTGTCCCGAATCAGCTGACTCATCGTTACAATATATTGATCGCGGAGAAACATGCTGATTTACGAACTGACTTGTGATAACATTCTCTCTTTTGGGGCAGGATGTCTATAACTTTAGGGTAACTAAACAAGCCAAGCAGTGTTGCCAGGTCTAGTAAAAATGTCTAACCCGGAGACACCTGAAACCCCACCTCTTTAAGGAATACCTAGGATAGGATAAGTAATCCTTCTCACCCCCCCCAAAAGATTTAGATGCACTAGTGTAAAGTGGCTGTTCCACTGGATGTCATAAGGTGAATGCACCAATTTGTAAGTCGCTCTGGATAAGAGCGTCTGCTAAATGACTTAAATGTAAATGTAACCCAATGACCTCTGAAAACCCGCCCACAAGGTCTGAAAACTAGCCCTAAAGTGTTGTTTTGCAGCCTCAGAGTTGCTACATTCATCCATGAAAGCCTTTTTCCATAATTTTATCGAGCGAATTAAGGAATATCTACGTACTTTTTTTACGAAGTGAGTTAAGAACCAAAATACAGTTTTCCATTAAAATAATAATTCTTCCAAGTATAAGAATGTTGCAAGAGAACATACATAAATCGCCTTCATTAATCTCTCCAGATTATTTTCCATCAATGGATGTCGATTTAAATTGTTTTAACTGCTATGATTAAACAATAAGGCCCTAGGAGGTGTGGTATATGGCCAGTATACCACGGCTAAATGCTGATCTTTGGCCTTAGCCTGGTATATTGGCCATATACCACAAACCCCTGAGAAGCCTGATTGCTATGTAAACAAAACAAAAAATTGGGGTCATTCCCATGGTACACAGTCTGATATACCATGGCTTTCAACCAATCAGCATTCAGGGCTCAAACACTATAGTTATGCATGTGCGTAACTATAGATAAATCTGACAGGATAATTTTTCTGGCAATTGTGCCTTATGTGCCAGATGTTAAGGCTACAAACTGTTATAAATGGCCTATTTGCGAGATTGATTTATTTCAATCGGCATAGGCTACTGAAAAATCTGCGTTTATGATTGCAATTAAACTTTTCCATGGTTTGCTGAGCTAGTTGCAGGTAGTTTATAGCCCCTGAAAGGCCAACATCTAATTTCAGGGAAAAGTCCACAATGAAATGTGGAGAATGATACATTCGTGATAGAGCTGTGACAATGATCACAACTGATAACTTCCTTTTTAAATGAACATGGCCATTAAGAATTGCATAACACAAGGCTACAACAACAAACGGAGCAATACGCTATTTATTAAATCATTGTGAACTTCCCCCCATAGCACGCGAGGGAGTTACATTATTTCCATTTCGAATGTCCACTTGCGCAGTGCTCGAGACCCAAGAACTGAGCATGCATAAAACCCTTCGCTTTTGATATGGTTTTCCAGAAACAAAGTCGACATTAGAATGCAGTTTATCTAATGTGCTCTTACAGAGCCTAAAGTTGTTTTCCTGTGCTTTGTTACCATTATTTATTGATGCGCATCAGTTCTAGTTTTATGGAACAAGGGTTGGAAATGGATTCCTCCATAATGACGATCTAAACACTATTATTTCAACTTTATGTGACTTGTTCAGCACATTTTCATTCATCAACTAATTTAGGCTTGCCATTACAGAGGGGTTGAATACTTATTGACTCAATACATTTCAGCTATTCATTTTTTAAATTTGTAAACATTTGTAAAAATGTAATTCCACTTTGACCTTATGGGGTATTGTCTCTAGGCCAGTGACCAAACAAATCTAAATTTACTAACTCAACAACATTTTGAAAAAGTCAATGGGTATGAACTTTCTGAAGGCACCATATGTAAAATACACGACATGACCAAAAGTATACGGACACCTACTTGTCGAACATTTCTTCGGAAATCATGGGCATTAATATGTAGTTGGTCCCCCCCTTTGATGCCACAACAGCCTCCACTCTACTGGGAAGGCTTTCCACTAGATGTTGGAACATTGCTGCGGGAACTTGCTTCCATTCAGCCACAAGCATTAGTGAGGTCGGGCACTGATGTTGGACGACTAGGCTTTGCTCGCAGTTGGTGTTTCAATTCAATGGGATTGAGGTCAGGGCTCTGTGCAGGCCAGTTAAGTTCTTCCACACTGATCTCAACAAACCATTTCTGTATGGACCTCGTTTTGTGCACAGGGGAATTGTCATGCTGAAACAGGAAAGGGTCTTACCCAAACTGTTGCCACAAAGTTGGAAGCACAGAATCGTCTAGATTGTCATTGTATGCTGTTGCGTTAAGATTTCCCTTCACTGGAACGAAGGGGCCTAGCCCACCCCATTAAAAAAAACGCCCCAGACCATTATTTATTTTCCACCATATTGTACAGTTTGCACGATGCATTGTGGCAGGTAGCGTTCTCCTGGCATCTGCCAAACCAATGTTAGTCCGTCGGACTGCCAGATGGTTAAGTATGGTTCATCACGCCAGAGAAAGTGTTTCCACTGGTCCAGAGTTTTGATGATGGTGAGCATGACGAACAGTTCTTGTACTGACGTTGCTTCCAGAGGCAGTTTGGAACTCTGTAGTGAGTGTTGCAACTGAGGACAGATGATTTTTATGAGCTACGTGCTTCAGCACTTGGCGGTCCTGTTCTGTGAGCTTGTGTGGCTGAGCTGTTGTTTCACCTAAATGTTTCCACTTCACAATAACGGCACTTACAGCTCTAGCAGGGCAGAAATTTGACTAGGTGACTTGTTGGAAAGGTGGCATCTTATGACGGTGTCCCATTGCAAGTCAATGAGCTCTTCAGTAAGGTCATTCTACTGTCAATGTTTGTCTTTGGAGATTGCATGGCTGTGTGCTCAATTGTATATACCCATCAGCAAATAGCTGAATCCACTCATTTGAAGGCCATGAATCCACATACCTTTGGCCATGTAGTGTAGCTGTAAGATAAGTTAGCAACACATTTTAGGTGAATGGTTGAGTCAGGCAGTCCTCAGTGGAATAACTTTTTTTTTTTTTTTATAAAAACATTTTTTTGCTGGTACACTTGTCTCAGTGGAGGTAGCACTAGAGGAGCAGCCCCCAGAGCAGGCAGCCTCGGTGAGTGACGCTGACATCACAAGTGCCATCAACGGCATCCTGAAGGCAGCAGAGGATCAAGCTGTGGTCAGAGACACCGGGGCTGTGATTGTGAGCCAGGTCAGTGCAGGGGCCACACCATCTGGCCGGAAGTGGAGCTCCGTGTGGACGCACTACGAGCGGTTGGGGGAGCAGAACCGCACGCTTTGTCTGATCTGCAATGAGAAGATCCAGCACCAGAGCAGCACCAGCAACCTGCTGCGCCACCTCTCCAAGAGACATCCAGAGGCCTTTGCTCGCCTGGAGGGCCACATCAAGAAACAGAAGACCAGCGATGTCCAGAAAACATTGCGTAGAGATGGCGACCCAGGCCCAAAACACACCAACCTGTCAAGGAGAATTGGAGGGATAGCACTGAAACAAAGCACAGGGAAATGTCCAGGTATGTCTAATGAAAATATGTGTGCGTATCGGTGTTGCTCAAATTGATCCCAAAATTCTGTATTTGAAGAACTGATGCTCATACGTGTGTTCATTTATGAAAATACGTAAGTTGGAGAACCTGAGCTCTTGATTTCATGCTGTCTTTCCTGTCTCCGCTCTCTTTCTTTCACTCTGTAGATGCATTTGATGTGATGGGAGCATGTGAAGGGGAGGTGCGTGTGTTGGAGCGGGAGCGTGAGCTGACGGAGGCCTTGAGGAGGGCTCAGCAGCAGGAGGCACGGGCACTGGAGCAGCAGAGGGAGCTCCTGGAGACATTACGTCAGGCCAACACCAGAGAGGCATCTGCAGAGAAGCTGGACCTGGAGACCCTGAGGAGAAGCCAGGAGCAGGAGGCCCGCTCCCTGCAGAGGGAGAAGGAAGACCTGCAGAGAGAGCGAGTGGAGTTGCAGATGGAGAAGGAAAGGGTGCTAAGGGAGAGGGAGGAGCTGGAGTGCTTAAGAAGGTACTCTGGGCAAGAGAGCAGTCCAGTGCAGACAGTGGACCGAACCACTGGGTTGTTCCAGGGGTGCGTGGTACAGGAACAGGAGGTGACTATGAGGGAAGAGGTTCTTGGTTAGGGGATGTTTCAGTAAGCCAACAGGACGATACTGTAATGTTCAGAAGTTGACCACCTATCTCATCACCATGCATTCAGACTCTAACTCAAACACCTCTCTCTAAAAGGAGGGAGATGGTGGGTGAATGCACTCAGGAGGGGGTTTAGTGATGTAAATACTTTTGTAACTTTTTTATGAAAATAAACCTGTACCATGTCATTAAGTTGTGGAGTTTTTAGTTCAGGAGTATAGTAAGTCCTCGTGTACCATTAACTCATTGTACTCTAGAACAAAGTGACATATTTGAGTTAGGAGTATAACATAGTTTGTTTATTATTATACAGTACCAGTCAAAAGTTTGGCTATACCTACTAATTCAAGGGTTTTTCTGTATTTTTACTATATTCTACATTGTAGAATAATAGTGAAGACTTCAAAACTATGAAATAACACATATGGAATCATGTAGTAACCAAAAAAGTGTCAAACAAATCCAAATATATTTGAGATTCTTCGAAGTAGCCACCCTTTGACAGCTTTGCACACTCTTGGCATTCTCATAACCAGCTTCACCTGGAATATTTTTCCAACAGTCTTGAAGGAGTTCCCACATATGCTGTGCACTTGTTGGCTGCTTTTTCTTCACTCTGCGGTCCAACTCATCCCAAACCATCTCAATTGGGTTGAGGTCAGGTGATTGTGGAGGCTAGGTGATCTGATGCAGCACTCCATCACTCTCCTTCTTGGTCAAATAGCCCTAACACAGCTTGGAGGTGTGTTGTTATGTTGTCCTGTTGAAAAACAAATGATAGTCCCACTAAGCGCAAACCAGATGGGATGGCGTATTGCTGCAGAATGCTGTGGTAGCCATGCTGGTTGTGTGCCTTGAATTCTAAATAAATCACTGACAGTGTCACCAGCAAAGCACCATCACACCGCTTCCTCCACGCTTCACTGTGGGAACGACACATGAAGAGATCATCCGTTCACCTGCTCTGCAGCTCACAAAGACACGGCAGTTGGAACCAAAAATCTCAAATTTGGACTCATCAGACCAAAGGACAGATTTCAACCGGTCTAATGTCTATTCCTCCTATGTGTTGGCCCAAGCAATTCTCTTCTTATTATTGGTGTCCTTTAGTAGTGTTTTCTTTGCAGCAATTTGACCCCATAATATGAGCTTGGTCTTTTACCAAATAGGTCTATCTTCTGTATACCACCCCGACCTTGTCACAACATAGCTGATTGGCTCAAATGTATTTTGAAGGAAAGAAATTACACAAATTAACTTTTAACAAGAGACACCAGTTTAATGTAAATGCGTTCCAAGTGACCACCTCATGAAGCTGGTTGAGAGAATGCCAAGAGTGCAAATCTGTCATCAAGGCAAACGGTGGCTACTTTGAAGAATCTCAAATGTAAAATATTATATATATATATATATTTGAACTATTTGGGGTACTAAATTATTCTATGGGTTATTTCATAGATTTGATGTCTTCACTATTATTCTACAATGTAGAAAATAGTAAAAAATAAAGTAGGTGTTGTCGTGTCTGGCTATGCCGGATGAAGTGATATGACATGCTATTCTATAAAATAATTTCTCCGTAATTACTATTACCTGATTGAGCTAATCGTGTAAATGTAATTAACTAGAGAGTCAGGCACCACGAAATAATATTTATAGAGCTGTTATCTTCCGAATAAACTCTTAAAGACCTAGTAATATTTTACATCCATAGCAGTCGATATCAATCGTCACCTCAATTCAGTCTCATCTGAAAGTTGTAAATTCTTGGTTATCTGAAAGAACCCTGGCTAACAATTTGAAACAGCAATACAAAATTTGGGTTTAATTATTTATTTACTAAATACCAAACTAATCGCACAGAATCACAAATGCACATAATTAAATCATAACTTGATTACAAATGACGTCATAAAGGAAAACGTCCCTAGCGGGCGGAACAGATATGACAGCTTGTTACACAAAGGAAAAGGGGCTGGGTTGAGTGAAAGAGCGGGAAGACAGGAACAAAGGTGAAGCTGTGCTATCGTAAATACAGTATCTTATGCATTCTAAATTACCACCCATTTGGAAAAGGAAAATGCAATAAATATTTACTCTGAGCTGCGCTTCAGTAGGTTGGTTGTAGATGGAAGGCCGTGTTGCCCAACCGAGTCCTTTGAAGAATGTCTCTGGTGGTCAATTGGATACGTTGTAGTAACGTTGTTGTGTGGTAGACGGGATACTTTGTCTGTTCCTTCCTAACCTGCGTTTGCAGCTGCGGTCGCTAACTCAACGGCTAGGAGGTATCACTTCTGTCGTGAATAAGAGTTCAAAGTTCATACCATTCGCAATTTGGTTGCTCATGCTGATGTTGGCTTCGTTCTGTAGTTATTATCTGAACCATTCTGACATAGGACCATCCATCCTACCTCACCGGAACAGGAAGTTCTGTTGTCGTCAAGGCTTTATATAGGAAGGGAGAAGAGGTCGTGTTTGAAAAGTTTTATAGCCCATGTCCCTTCACTGAGTGAGCAGCAATATCTTATGAAAACCCACATCTCACATTTTAAAAGCTAAAATCACATTTCATCCCATCACAAATAATTTCATATTTAAATTATACAACAATTCCATGTGAATCCGATAACTCTGATGTGTAGACTTTCCACTGTAGAGTTTGTCATCTTATCATTGATGAGAATGTCTCAGATGACAACCGAACTGACATCATATTCATTAAGTACCACCGCATATGTTCAATTGTTCGGATTACCAGAATATAGTTAATTTCCCCCCACCTTCTGATGTTCCCAGAATCTTTATGTTAACCAAGTTTTTTTTAATGTAACCTCAGTAGGTTAGAGAGAGGATAAAGGGGGAAGAGGTATTTATGACCGTCATAAACCCATCCCCCAGGCCCAACGTTATGACAGTGTCAACTTTTGACTGGTACTGTATATGTATATTTATTACAGAATTAGTTTACAATCATTACAATTCACTTTAGTTTCATCTCTGAGAACAGTTCCAACTCCCCTTTCCATCCCAGAATAATAATAATAGAAGGCTTTAGGTGAAAGGTGGCATATAAAACAGCCAATCTCATTTTAACAGGAAGAAATTAAACGATAGGAGTACAACACGTTCTTTCTTAAGGATTATCTGCTTTAACATTTATTTAAGTATGTGATGTACTGTATGGGACCGAAGCAAAACAATTCCTTCACGGTACTTCATTTCTATTTGTAGATTTCCTTTCATCTCAGTGAGCTAAAGCATCACAAACTAAAGTCAGCTTTTGGTCAGAACTTAGCTGTATTGTCAGCAATTGCTCCCTCTTGCACTGACTGCCTTGTTCTTCCAGAAGAGGGCCAGACCTCACTTCCAACGGAGAGAATGTGGGTGCTTGAGCTCTGTCCAGTTGTCATGGAACTCTGCTCTGCCCCCCGCAGTCTCTTAACGCAGAGCCATAGGAACAGGAAGAACCCTGTGGAAAACAGGAAGCAGTGTCATAAACTAGCAGAGCAGAGGTGTATCCGGAGAACGCAACATTGCTGAATGTTCAGAAAGAAATATACTGTGTAGAACAGCCAAACTTGTCTGTGGAGCTCAGCAGTACATTATTGCTATCTGCAGAGTTAGAAATTGAAATTGCGATGTTCGATTGTGTGGACGGGATATCTTTCACCCCTATGTTACTTGCTTGTTTTCTCACTCTTATGGAAAGATAGAAAATAAAGTATGTCGTTGGCTCCCTCCGATAAGGATGAGAGTTTACCCTGCAGTGAGTTGAGGATGGTAAAGATGTAGAGGATGACATAGTTGGTGTAGCCCATGGAGAAGAAGCCCACCCCCCAGGATGCAGGTCAACCCAAGAACGCTGCAGGTGATGTTGCGGCTCTGCCTCTTCCCCTGCGGCGACGTGACAGAGCGCAGCTTGAGCATCTTTGTGATGACGATGGCGAAGATGGTGCTATTGAAGAGCAGGACACTATCAGGTAAGCCACAACAGAGCCGTACTGCACACCAGAGTCTTTGATCCAGCACCTGTGTATCAGGGAGAAAGTCATTCTAAGGGCTGGTATGCAATGCACCAATATGATGTGTTTTGTTAATAAACTCACATTCTGTTATTCAGCCCATAGAAATCTGTACTGACAGCGGTGACTATGGATACAACCAAAGCAGGAACATCTGAGAGGAGACAGATTTGAGACTTTTGATTGTCAGTTTACTGCTGGTCTGTACATGTTAACTGTTGTTGACTGTTTAACTGTGGTATCTGTTTTGACAGTGCTGTTCTCACCCCAGCCCAGCAGGCTCAGCTTCAGCAGGTAGTGTCTCATGTAGATGTTGTAGACCAGGACCAGCAGCCTGTACAGATGCAGAGCCTCCAGGCCCATCCAGGTGAAGCAGCAGAGCAGTGAGTAGTGCAGCAGGGCGGCCACAGCAGGACACAGGCCAGGGGCCATAGATGCAGGGCCCACAAAGGCCAAACCCACACTGGTCAAGAGCAGCAGGTTGAGTAACAACAGAGATGCCACCAACTGGAGATGAACCAGCATGGCATGATCAGTAGATTTCCGTCTGAAAGAGAGAAAGATTGTGTGTGTGGTTGGTTACCGTTCATACAAGGATTTATACATAGCTAGACATGACCACCTCATTGACCTGCTAGCTAGTGAGGTGAGACAGACAGTACCACCATTAGTGCTTATTCACAAACACTCTTGTCAGAGGAGGCTGGTTTGATGTTTTCTTGTATACAGTTGCTCTTTTGACTTGTAGTGCTGTTTTTGGGAGCCTTTGCCATGTACATAGGCTGACAGTATGTGGACTTCAGATTGCAGACCTGCGTAGGACAAAGCAGCTAGCGAGGTACTACTCTGTGTCAGCTGTCATGGGCAACGGGGCTGTATGGAGAAGAATGTGCTTTCTGTACCCATAAGTGTCCATATACTGTATCTATGACCTATTAGATGTTTGAATCCTTCTTGACTGTAATGTCATTTGTGGGTTCAATTGAAGTATTTAAAACGTGTGTGTTTGCTTGATAGGTGTCACACGAATGTTGAAGACAGTGTGTCAGTAAGGTGATGGTGCAGAAGAACACAGAGATGGCACCGCCCACACAGGTGAGCACACTCAGCGTCCTGGCATGGACCTCACTCAGCTTCACATCAGGGATCTGTGGGAGCAGTGACATCATGCTGCACATAACATTTTGAGTACCCTAAGGCTATCTGCATACCATTTGTATATTGTTTTGGCTGTGCGTACTAAACAAGAAGCGGGTATGGATATTGGAACACAACCTCAATGCATTGACTATTCCTCTCATGGGCAGCATGGCACTATGGTAACGAGCTGACTTTTTGAGTCTGGAAATATGCAAATGTTGCCCATAAATAGATGTCAGGAAAGGAAGTGGCAAACACTAAGATATAATCTGGAAAGTAATATGAAAAGTAGGATCATCTCACCATGAGGGTAAAAAAGGAGAAGTGGTCACAGCTACAGATGGTCTGGTTAGTGAGCCTCAGGGTGTGGCAGCCATCAGTAAAATAGAAAAAGAGTGAAGATACTATCATATGTAGCGGACTGAGGCTTCTTAACAGCATGGTTGCTTCATAAAGTTCCCCTGGTGTGTTGGAATTGATCAGAGTTTAACATTTAACAGTATCAACTGCATTTACCTGAGCCAAACTTTATACATGGCTGTAATTGTCCTTCATTTCATACCATTAAATCCACACACCAAACCAAAGTGTTAGAATGCTAGATCCACCTACCTGTAAAATCGCCATAATATTTGCTTGGCTCATGTTGAGAGGCACATGGTCAGCCACTGTGCAGCACCCCTGGATGGTGAGCAGGTGCCCAAGGGCACAACAGCAGATTACATTTTTTAAAATTATTATACCTGGTATGCCACGGGTATAACATTTGTCAATAATTGTTGTGTTTCTCCAGGTAGCCTGCAGCATCTTGTGGACTATAGATTCACTTGCACACTAAGAAAAGAGTGTTCCTCAAGGGTTATTTGGGAAGGGTGATGGTTCTATGTTGAACCACAACTCCAAGAACCATTTTAGCTTTTCAATGGTTCTTTCAGTTCACAAAGGGGTTCTTTGCTCTTTTAGTGATAAATAGATTGTCGCTGGGCTGCGGCTCATTTGAATATTTTGAGGTGTGGTTTCCTCACAGCTCTTTTTGTGCAAACCTGACTGTGTCATTCCAGTTTATCTAATGTGTTGTGTTATGCCACTATATAGTATGTGACCGTGTCTTGTGAAAGACTCGCGTATGGCCTTCTGTCAATTGAGAACAGCAGTTCCAGAGCGAGCACACCTGATTCAACTTATAAATTAACACAATAATAACAGTTATGGCATTTATACGATATAATATGGCTAACCAGAATTAAAAACAAACGTGTATGAGTCTTCAAAAGTATCTACAAAGAGATTGAGATTGAGGAAGGATTTATAGAACCATTCTCCATAAAGAACCATAAAGGTTCTTTATAGCTCCAAAAAGGGTTGTTGCCATAGTGGAACCCTTTTTTGTGCTATTTCGAACCATTGTTGTTTATAGAACCTTCAAAAACACATCGCATTGATTGAATCTATATATAATTCTTACATAATGTTTCACACGTAATGTATAATATGTAGCCTACGGCAGGTGATCCAATGTCTCGTTATTATTTTTTTCTTATTGTATGTTTGTATATATAATTATAATTATCATTATTTTTTTGTTACGCTCGTCTGTTACTGTCACTTTGTCCTCTCGTTGTCTAATATCTTTTCACTTTTGTTTTGAATGTTCTGAATTGGAAAATGAAAAAATAATAAAATTTAAAAAAAGGTTCTACATAGCACCAAAAAGGGATCCACTGTGGTTACAAGCCAAATAACCCTTAGAATCATTTTTTTTAGTGTAAATAATGTTGTGGACAGGTCAGAGGTCAGCATAACTTAAATTATTTCAACTACAGGTATAATATCTTAATTTGATCTCTCATGTCACAGAGAATTTTATTTTTTAATCTCTCTCCCTGGATCTCCAGCTCTGCAATGTGCTAGAAATAAGAAACCCGTGGATGTATCTTTATTGACAAATGTAGGTCCCCGTGATTGCAAAGAGCAAGGTACCAGAGCAGAAGCTGAAGCTAGACCAATTTATTTCGCTAGCTAGGGATAGGAGATGGCAGCTGTCTAAACTTGTTTTGCTAATAACTCCGTTGATATAGCTATCGTGAGCATTTAGCTAGGTTTAGAGCATTTAACATAAATTCACTGAAAACCTGCAGTTCTCTTTCTCTCACAAGATAGTTCTGGCTTTAAAAATCTCTTCGATGTCGGAATCTTTGTCTTCAGCCTTTCCATTAGTTGTTATGCAAGTGAGAAACCTACTCCATCCAGGGGTGTGTTTCTGTACTCAAAGAGAGCTATGTACGCATCTCTGTTGCTGTCTAGTGCTTGTTTCAACAGGTTCTTCACAGTCTGAACTGCTCTCTCAGCTTGGGTTAAGTGCAGGTACAGATGATCACGTAGTAATTACTAACAGCGCCACCTTCGGGGCGGCAGGGTAGCCTAGCGGTTAGAGCGTTGGACTAGTAACCGGAAGGTTGCAAGTTCAAAACCCCAGAGCTGACAATGTACAAATCTGTCATTCTGCCCCTGTTCCTAGGCCGTCATTGAAAATAAGAATTTGTTCTTAACTGACTTGCCTGGTTAAATAAAGGTAAAAATAAAAATGTTCTCTCTTGATGGCTTTGTTGAGATCCTGTGGGTCAATGCATACCCATATTTTGTTTGGCTTCACGATTGTCACCAAGCTGTTTACCCATTCAGTAGGCTCAGTTTGCCATCCATGTTTTCCATGCAGTTCAGTTCCTTTTCAAGTTTTTTTTGTGCTACATGCACTTTTCTGGGTGAGGGAACCACTGGTGTGACTTCTGGGTATTTTTGCATGTGATGAACTCCTGCAACACATCCAAGTCCTGTGAATAAATGTTCATATAAACTCCAAATGTCAGTCTCTGTCCTTTGTTCAAGTTTGAATATACTCTTTATTAAGCCCATTTGCAGACAAACTGATCTTCCAAGTATTGCAGGTGCATCTTATGTCACTTGAAATTCCAGTTCGAACACTGTTCTTGTATTGACATTGGAGTTTCTTGCCTTTTGGCTCTAGCTGGTGGCCAGAATACGTCACTACCTTGCAGTTGGATTTTTGCACGGAATCGGCACACACTTTCAGCGTTTTCAAGTATCTCACGGACAATACATTACAAGATATGCCTCGGGTACATCCGATTTGTCTCACAGTACGTTCGGGGAAAAGCTACTTTAATACATCCAAGTCATCTACATCATCGTCAAAATCAAACGTATTCCGGCTATGTGCAGGAATGTGGCACACTTCACTTTTTCGGATTTCTCTGAGATGCCACTAGCTTTTATTTTCTTTATTTTTATTTCACATTTATTTAACCAGGTAGGCCAGTTGAGAACAAGTTGACATTTTCAACTGCGACCTGGCCAAGATAAAACAAAGCAGTGCGACAATAACAACAACACAGAGTTACACATAAACAAACATACAGTCAATAACACAATAGAAAAATCGATGTACAGTGTGTGCAAATGTAGAAGAGTAGGGAGGTAAGGCAATAAATAGGCCATGGAGGTGAAAGAATTACAATTTAGCATTAACACTGGAGTGATAGATGTGCAAGTAGAGATACTGGGGTGCAAAAGAGCAAGAGGATAAGTAACAATATGGGGATGAGGTAGTTGTGTGTGCTATTTACAGATTGGCCGTGTACAGTACAGTGATCGGTAAGCTGCTCTGACAGCTGATGATATATGATGATAGATGATATAGCTGGGATATAAAGGTTTAATTTATGGATCCACACTCCCAATTTTCGGCTAGATTTTCCTCTAGGTTCAGAGTAGTTGGTGGTGTCATTTGTTCCATGTTTTGTAATGTTGAGCTTTTCTTTGTATTACTTTTTAACTACTGACAACATGTAATATATTAGCACACTGAGGTGGGTAAAATAACTATGTTCATCTGGGGCTGCAGGTAACCAAGACCGTTGGACTAGTAACCAAAAGGTTGCTGGATCGAATCCCTTAGCTGACAAGGTAAAAATCTGTCATTCTGCCCCCTGTCATTCCCCCTGTCATCCCTGTCATTCTGCCCCCGAACAACTCACTGTAGGCCGTCATTGCCGTCATTGTAAATATGTATTTGTTCTTAACTGACTTGCCTAGTTACATTTTTTTAAATAAATAAATCAAATCTGATTTCATGTGTCAAGTGCAAGTACAGATGATCACGTAGTAATTACTAACAGCGCCACCCTCAGACACTCCAGGTAAATACATGTACATGCATGCCCGTTTCTGGAAGCAAACATAACGAAACGGGGAGGGACCTTCATGAATTTGTCTAATATAAACTCTCGTTTTCGTTGCAAAACGCAACTGTTTTGCTAATGATTACACACCTGCTTCCGGGTGTTTATAAATGAGACTCAACAGGATTTATGAAGGGCCGTCACATAACCTCTAACATTCGTTTAGTCTTGGACCTTATAGACCTTATAGATTATTCAGATGCAATAGACTCAGATGCGGTTGTCCTATTTCTGGACTTCTGTAAAGCCTTTGACACAATTGAACATTAATTTATCTTTAGGTCTCTTAAACTTTTTGGATTTGGTGAACATTTTATTAAAGTAATTCGCATGTTTTACAAATATATAAATAGTTATGTGCTACTAAACCTTAATTCTTCCAAAATATTTAGTATCAACATAAGTGAGGCCCAATTTCGCCATTTGTATTCATTTTGGTTGTGGAACTTCTATCTCTAGATATTCTGAATAATGCAAATTTGTATGGCTTAACCTTTTTTAACAAAGAAATCAACATTTCCTAACTGGCTGATGATACTACTCGTTTCTTAAGAGACAAAGACCAGGTCGCACATGCCCTTAATGCTGTAACTGCATTTTCTATTGCATCAGGATTAATGCTGAATGTTTCTAAATGTGAAATCTTATGTTTATTTGACTCTGATGATAATGAAATAGAAAACATTCCTGTAAAGGACTGTGTTAAATATTTAGGAATACATCTGTCAAAAAAACACTTACTCAGACAACATTTGAATTTCTCTCCTAAAATTAAGAGAATTAAAAATATATTTAATAATTGGCTACAAAGAGATCTTTCTATACTTGGGAGAATACTTCTGTCCAAGGTAGTTTTGTGTACCCCTCATTATCGTTGTGTGTAAATCCAGCTACTTGTAAAGAGATCAATAAGACCTTTCTTGACTTCATCTGGAAAAATAAGTCTCACAAACTAAAAAAATCTGTCCTTTCTAACAAAAGAGCTGAAGGTGCTCTAGAAGTGTTGGATTTTGTTGACATAAATAACACTTTCAAGTTAAACTGGTTGAAAAAATGTTTGATCAATACTGATTCAATGTGGTTTTTCATTCCAAATAATGTGTTTAATAAATTGGGAGGTCTTCAATTTTTTTACTGAAATGTAATTATATTCCTGAAAAGATTACCTGCTAAATTGGCTAGGTTTCACCAACAAGCTTTAATGGCCTGGAAAATATGTTTCCTGCACAATTTTTCTCCTCATAAAGCTCTTTTGTGGAATAATTCAGACATAACTGTAAGGAATAAGTCATTGTTCTACCCCAGCTGGCATGAGAGGAATATTGACTTTGTTCTTGATATTTTCGACCACAAGGGTAATATTCTCACATATAAACGATTTATAACATTGAAAGAGTTTCCAATACCTTTCAGAGAGTTTATTTCTGTGATCAAAGCCGTTCCCAGTGGTCTAACTACACTTGTGAAAACTCATCTTAATTTTGGGAATGATCACAACGTTTATCCAGAACTCAGATTGGAAGACGTGGGCTTACTTGAGAGACCTTGTTGTAATAAATATATAAGACAAATTCTTCATTCACAAAACTAACTTACACCGAGAGGAAAGCTTTTTTGGAACATGCTGATTCCTGACATTGTCTGGAAAAATGCCTGGTTAAGGCCTTACAAATACTGTATACCAAACAAAGTTAAGGAAGTGCACTTCAACATTATACACAAGATATATTCATGTAATTCTATGATGTCCAAATTTGTGGCTATTGATGATATCTGCGTTTTCTGTGAAAAAGGTGAGAATCTGTCTCACTTGTTCTTTGAATGTAAATTTGTGTCAGAATTTTGGGAAAACCTTGCAAAGTACTTATTTACCATTATGAACACTGCCTATATTTTTGACATGAAAGATATAATATGTTACTATTGCAATGATAACACAACCACTGAAATTATAGTTTTTTTATTGTATTCTTGTTGTCAAATACTTTATACACAAACATAAATTCCAAACTTCTATCATTAACCCTAGTGAATATCAACAAGAATAACACCTTCATTAATCATTATAATAAGATATTTTCAGAGAGAATATAATTGCACTTAAATTGTTTATTTTTTGTATGTTTGAGTATTGTTAATACCGGTGATTGGTTTGCTAGACATGTTTGATGTAGCAATGTAAGTTTATTTTTGTATTATAAATAAAAATAAAACACACCTGCTTCCGGTGTCCACCACTTTTCTTTTGTCTACTGGCTCACACAGTAACTTCGTTTTTTTTTATCTCTCTCCCTGGATCTCCAGCTCTGCAATGTGCTAGAAATAAGAAACCGGTGGATGTATCTTTATTGACAAATTTAGGTTCCCGTGATTGTAAAGAGCAAGGTACCAGAGCAGAAAAAGCTTAAGCTAGACCAATTTATTTCGCTAGCTAGCGATAGGAGACAGATGGCAGCTGTCTGAACTTGTTTTGCTAATAACACCGTTGAGATAGCTAGCGTGAGCATTTAGCTAGGTTTAGCGTGAGCATTTAGCTAGGTTTAGCGTGAGCATTTAGCTAGGTTTAGCGTGAGCATTTAGCTAGGTTTAGCGTGAGCATTTAGCTTGGTTTTCTATGTATATTTGTGTGGTAAAGAATGTCACCTTGTGTTTTTCGGCAAGATCAGACCAAATAAAGTCAAAGAGAAAAGGTGTACATTATCTAGCTATAGCGAGAACATCTCATTAGACATCGTTCTGTAATGTTAGTTAACTAACGTAGCTATCCACGTTGTGATAGCTTTGAGAGTTAAGACAAAATGTAAACAAAACCATGTTATTAGCTACATTGTGAGCTTTTGAACATTTTAAGGACAGTCATCAATCATGGTCAAAACCTTTTGTAGCTAAAGTTTCTGGCTCAGTATGTTAAACAGCATGATCTTGTCTGTAAAACTCTTTTTGTGTTTCCAGGATGCTTTTCCACTTCTGTCCCCAGTGTGGCACCAAACTACAGCCTGGATTCCGGTTCTGCCCCTCCTGCGGGGACAAGTTGCAGTGTGTTGTGGACCCCTCTGGACCTGTGGAGGCTGCTTCCTCTGGAGTCTCTCTGCTTCATGTCACTGATGGTGTAACCATGACTGCTAATGCAAGCAGTCCTACTCCAAGCACAGGACAACTGACTGGCTGGGACACAGAAGGTAATGGGGCAGCAGGGTAGCCTAGTGGTTAGAGTGTTGGACTAGTAACCGAAAGGCTTTTTCTGGAGATGGAAAGATGCTCTTGTCACATCTCTCATTTGTTTACAGGTCTTGTCTGTGCCACCCCCAGTCCAGTGTCGACCCGTCCCCCACTGCGTAGGACCCGTAACTCAGTCCCCGTGGCCCGGAACGATGAAACTCCTAGTAGTATAGCCAGTCCTCCTGTCACTGCCTCCCCGAAACGTACTACAGGTAAGGGGATGGTGGCAGTATGATTATCATCAGTGGTAATGAAGGAAAGGTAATGATCATAGCCATTGACGGGCTTTGGAAATGTAATTGTCTCATTGATGCTTTAAAAACATTTTTTTTAATGGAAAACGTGTGTCCTCCCTATCGGCAGATCAAAGCCACAAATCTGTGATGTCTCCACGAAAACGACGTGCTGTCACCCCAAAGGTGGAACAGATAAAAAAGGAACCGTCTGTGGAGCTGGCCTCCTCACCTGGCTCTTCACCTCTCCCCAGGTCCCCCTCCACAGGTGAGTCTAAACTACAGCCACTTACAACTAATAAAACAAATGACTCCCAACAGCCTGTCCTCATGGTTTTGGTCCTTTTTTCCCCTCCCTCGTATGTGTGCGTGTATATGCATGTTCCTGTGTGTGTGTGTAGTCAAGGGGAAGGCGAAGAAGGCCAAGCGAGCATGTGCTGTGGAGCCACTGCAGGAAGGGGAGGAGCTTTGTGACACAACTGGCAGGAAATGGAGGCTTGTGAAACTGTTGAGTCAGAGCGATGCAGAGATGTTCTATGGAGGTGAGAGGTCACAGTCTTCAGTTCTGGTCCAGGGTACCCTCAAGGTGTATAGGCTCTTGTTCCAGGCTAGCACCAACAAATCTTGATGATTAGTTGACTATTCACTGATTCAGGTGTGTTAGTACTAGGCTGGAACAAACATCTGCAACACCCTGTGGGACCCCGAGGACAAGGATTGAAGAATAGTTTCACACAGGAGTGTCAAACATGGACCAGGCTGATTTAATCAGACACTTGTTTTTTTTGTTCTGATATTCAATCTCTCCCCAGTCCTGCAGAATGGGCCAGGTGCCAATTCCAGTGACTGCAAGCACATCCTCAAACTAGTGAGTGTAACTGCACAGACTGTGTTCTCTAATATAGAATGATTATGTTGGCTACAGTGTTGCTTTGCGTGTTATGTGGTGAATACTGATGTCTGTTCTTCTACAGGGGGCTAAGGATGGGAAGATGTTCAATGAGCAGAACTTCCTCCAGAGAGCTGCCAAGCCCTCATCTGGTGAGTGTCAAGATCTGCCTTCATATACCTGGCCAGCCCTCAGCTTGACTTCAGCTCTAAACGGACCCTTGACTGCATTACCCATTCTCTTACCATAGCTATCTACACATTTAAGTAGGTCTGGCCGTACAGTAACACATTTGACAGAAGCTCTAAAGAATACAAAGCCAAGATTGTTACAATATCGTTTCATAAGCAGGTCACAGAGAGGGCTTGCAGATCACTGATGTTTACCCCATAGGCAGTGGTGGAAAAAGTACCCAATTGTCATAGACTCAAGTGAAAGTCACCAAGTAAAAGTATTTGGTTTTAAATATACTTAAGTATCAATAGTAAATGTATTAGCTAAAATATACTTAACTACCAAATTGAAGTATGAATCATTTCTAATTCCTTTCATTAATCAAACCAGGCGGGATCATTTATTAAGATACCCCCAAAAAACGACTCAAGTAGTATTTTCAAGTAGGGTGCTACTTGGCAGGAACATGCTTATATTAATGCAAAGCTGCAAACTGTCATGTGTATTGGGCAACTCAGATGGGTACCTATAGGTGGCAATGTAAGTTGTGTAAGCTGAGGTATAAAGTAGAAGGAATTGTTTGGTTTGTTTATGACTGACTAGACTACTGGTGGTGGAAGCCCATTGTAGAGCCTCTGTTAGTTACTAATGAGCCTTTACAACTGCTGTGATGCTGTCTCCCCCTAGTGGACAAGTGGATAAAGCACGCCAAGATGGACTTCCTTGGGATTCCTACCTGTGTAGGATTTGGTCTCCATGCAGACTCTTACAGGTGTGTGTGTGCGTACACTGAGATGTGTGTTTGCTGCTTGCTTGTACATATGGTGGGGATATGTGTGTTTTGAATGTGTAATCATAGACTGTTCTCTCTGCTACTGCGCGCAAACGGTACTGGAGGTCCAAAAGACTTCTTAACAGCTTCTACCACCAAGCCATAAGACTCCTGAACAGCTAATCAAAGGGCTACCCAGACCCCTCTTTTACGCTGCTGTCACTCTGTTTATAATCTATGCATGGTCACGTTAACTCTATCTACATGTACAAATTACCTCGACGAACCAGTACCCCCACACATTGACTCTGTACCTGTGCCCCCTGTATGTAGCCTCGCTTATTTTACTGCTGCTGTTGAATTATTTTTATTTTCTATTTTTTACTTAACACCTTAAAGTATTGTTGGTTAAGGACTTGTAAGTAAGCATTTCATGGTAGGGTCTACAATAAGTATATTCGGTGCATGTGACAAATAAGATTTGATTTGTGTTTTTGTTTCAGGTTTTTGATTTTCTCCAGCATGGGCCAAACTCTTCAGTCTTTTATGGATGAGGGGGAGGGGCTCCTGTCTGAGAAAGTGGTCCTTCAGCTGGCCTGCAGAGTAGTGAGTGCTCTCTCAGGCTCATATAGAGGCCCTGATATGACTTAAAAAATAGGATTCCCTATCTGATGTGCTTCCTGTTTGACTCTGCCTTTCTCCCTCCTCTTCCAGTTGGATGTGTTGGAGTTCATCCATGAAAATGAGTATGTTCACGCAGATATCCATGCTGAAAACATCTACATCAGCCCAGCACAACAAACACAGGTTAGAGTGCGTTTGTATAGTTGTGTGTTTGTGTAGCTGCCAGACCCCTCTGCTATGCTCTTACTCCTGCATGCATGTGTGTAGGTATACCTTGCAGGGTACTGCCATGCTTTCCGGTACTCTCCTGGTGGCCGGCATGTGGAGTACCGTGAGGGCAGCCGAACACCACATGAAGGAGCCATAGATTTTATAAGCCTGGAGTCTCACAAGGGAGCAGGTGAGTCATCTTACAGCCTGTCAATCATCTGCAGTCCTTCAGATACTGTGGAGGGGGTACAAGTTGCCTCTAACCAACCATAAGTGTTTGTGTGTGATCGTACCTCCTAGGTCCGTCTCGCCGTAGTGACCTGCAGGCTTTGGGCTACTGCATGCTGCGCTGGTACACAGGGGCACTGCCCTGGACCTCCCTCAAACACACACCAGCCCGCGTTGCCACGGAGAAGGAGAGGTGAGAGCTGAGGTTCTCACTATGGCAACAAAGCCATTGTGATAATGTTATTCTGTATTTATGAAATGGTAAAGCCTTGAGTGAGTGGCCAAACTTGACCCTTCACTGTAATGGTCCAGATACATGGAGGACGTTCCAGGTCTCCTGAGTCACTGCTTCGGACAGAAGAAAGTCTCGAGTAAGTCCAGTTTTCTAGTGATTAGTTTTTGTATGCAGCGTAATATGTTTTGTGTGTGCGTGGGATATAATGCATCTGTATGTACTATGTATCAGGTGCGCTGCAGGTGTACCTGTCTCAGGTGATGGCTCTGCAGTACTCTGACCAGCCGGACTACAGGGCTCTGAGGGCAGGCCTTAGTGCAGCGCTGCAGAAGCTGGGAGGGTCACTGGAGCAACCCCTTGACCTGCAGGTCAGAATACCCCCACACACACAACCTCCACTCTATCCACAAGCTCCAGTTGAGAAAACCGTCAGATGACCACAGAAACCTGGAACCTCCCTCACCCCACAACCACCACTTAACAAGTGGGGTCCAACATCTTTTAGTTGACATTAGTCATTACTTTCTCTTAACCCCCCACAGCAGGTTTGACAAGACCACTCATCCTTACACCGCTACCTGTTCAGGTTATCTACTGAACTAATTTACACCTCTACACCAGTCTGAGTGTTTTTCTGTATCTCTCTTCAGATGAAAGCGATCGGAGGAAGATGATCCTTCGAGATGAAAATTCACTAATGAGATTTTTAGCCAACTGTTTTTAAATTGCTGACTTTGTGACTATGTGGTGTGAGTCCTGCTGTGTTTTTATTAAGTTGGAGTACACTCAAGGAGGAGCGTGTGAAGGTGCGTTTCATTAAGTTCACTGGAGGTGCAGTGCACAGAAACTCCTGGTTATGCCAGGTTAGTGAGAACTGCTGTACTGTGTTATTGTCAGCAGTGGTTGGCGCTGTGTCAGTGAGTGTGTCGTTAATGTTTAAGCTATGCAATAATACAGTTTATAACAAAGAACATTTGGTCAGGGTGGTAATGATTGTAAGTACAATAATGTGCACTGTTCCAGTTAGGTGTTGTAGATGTTCATGATATGCGTTTAACTTTTTGTATTGTTTTGATCACAGGATAATACTTTATTAAAGAGCTTTTATTAATTCAACTGTGTATCTGTATGTGCCCATTTCTTTGGGGTTTCTGGTGTTGATTGTGAAACACTGTTCTTGTGTACCCCTGAGTGCTTGGGGTCAGTACACTGATCTGAATGAGTAGATATCATGGCCCAATTCCAAACCAGTTCCCTGCTCACATCCCTAGATAGTTGTTGACCCCCTTCATCTGTCAGGAGTTGATGTTTGTGATGTGAGCAACATGGTGGAAGACTGTGTATGGAGGCTAGATGGAGCTAAACAACACAGACTAGCCAACATGCTCTTGTCACATCTAGACTTGTGCGTCTCTTACGACCCCTCTGTATAACAGAGGGTCCCTCCCTGATGGAACAGTTTCTAGGTCAGGAACAGTTTCTAGGTCAGGACACTTCCACGGTGGGGACTCCCTGTGAGGCTGCTGGCTATGAGAAAAAAAAGTTAGGCTGCAGATTTATTATAAGACAGAGAGAACATTTACATTACATTTACATTTAAGTCATTTAGCAGACGCTCTTATCCAGAGCGACTTACAAATTGGTGCATTCACCTTATGACATCCAGTGGAACAGTCACTTTACAATAGTGCATCTAAATCTTAAAAGGGGGGGGGGTGAGAAGGATTACTTATCCTATCCTTAAAGAGGTGGGGTTTCAGGTGTCTCCGGAAGGTGGTGATTGACTCCGCTGTCCTGGCGTCGTGAGGGAGTTTGTTCCACCATTGGGGGGCCAGAGCAGCGAACAGTTTTGACTGGGCTGAGCGGGAACTGTACTTCCTCAGTGGTAGGGAGGCGAGCAGGCCAGAGGTGGATGAACGCAGTGCCCTTGTTTGGGTGTAGGGCCTGATCAGAGCCTGGAGGTACTGAGGTGCCGTTCCCCTCACAGCTCCGTAGGCAAGCACCATGGTCTTGTAGCGGATGCGATCTTCAACTGGAAGCCAGTGGAGAGAGCGGAGGAGCGGGGTGACGTGAGAGAACTTGGGAAGGTTGAACACCAGACGGGCTGCGGCGTTCTGGATGAGTTGTAGGGGTTTAATGGCACAGGCAGGGAGCCCAGCCAACAGCGAGTTGCAGTAATCCAGACGGGAGATGACAAGTGCCTGGATTAGGACCTGCGCCGCTTCCTGTGTGAGGCAGGGTCGTACTCTGCGGATGTTGTAGAGCATGAACCTACAGGAACGGGCCACCGCCTTGATGTTAGTTGAGAACGACAGGGTGTTGTCCAGGATCACGCCAAGGTTCTTAGCGCTCTGGGAGGAGGACACAATGGAGTTGTCAACCGTGATGGCGAGATCATGGAACGGGCAGTCCTTCCCCGGGAGGAAGAGCAGCTCCGTCTTGCCGAGGTTCAGCTTGAGGTGGTGATCCGTCATCCACACTGATATGTCTGCCAGACATGCAGAGATGCGATTCGCCACCTGGTCATCAGAAGGGGGAAAGGAGAAGATTAATTGTGTGTCGTCTGCATAGCAATGATAGGAGAGACCATGTGAGGTTATGACAGAGCCATGTGACTTGGTGTATAGCGAGAATAGGAGAGGGCCTAGAACAGAGCCCTGGGGGACACCAGTGGTGAGAGCGCGTGGTGAGGAGACAGATTCTCGCCACGCCACCTGGTAGGAGCGACCCGTCAGGTAGGACGCAATCCAAGCGTGGGCCGCGCCGGAGATGCCCAACTCGGAGAGGGTGGAGAGGAGGATCTGATGGTTCACAGTATCGAAGGCAGCCGATAGGTCTAGAAGGATGAGAGCAGAGGAGAGAGAGTTAGCTTTAGCGGTGCGGAGCGCCTCCGTGATACAGAGAAGAGCAGTCTCAGTTGAATGACTAGTCTTGAAACCTGACTGATTTGGATCAAGAAGGTCATTCTGAGAGAGATAGCGGGAGAGCTGGCCAAGGACGGCACGTTCAAGAGTTTTGGAGAGAAAAGAAAGAAGGGATACTGGTCTGTAGTTGTTGACATCGGAGGGATCGAGTGTAGGTTTTTTCCGAAGGGGTGCAACTCTCGCTCTCTTGAAGACGGAAGGGACGTAGCCAGCGGTCAGGGATGAGTTGATGAGCGAGGTGAGGTAAGGGAGAAGGTCTCCGGAAATGGTCTGGAGAAGAGAGGAGGGGATAGGGTCAAGCGGGCAGGTTGTTGGGCGGCCGGCCGTCACAAGACGGGAGATTTCATCTGGAGAGAGAGGGGAGAAAGAGGTCAGAGCACAGGGTAGGGCAGTGTGAGCAGAACCAGCGGTGTCATTTGACTTAGCAAACGAGGATCGGATGTCGTCGACCTTCTTTTCAAAATGGTTGACAAAGTCATCTGCAGAGAGGGAGGAGGGGGGGAGGGGGAGGAGGATTCAGGAGGGAGGAGAAGGTGGCAAAGAGCTTCCTAGGGTTAGAGGCAGAAGCTTGGAATTTAGAGTGGTAGAAAGTGGCTTTAGCAGCAGAGACAGAAGAGGAAAATGTAGAGAGGAGGGAGTGAAAGGATGCCAGGTCCGCAGGGAGGCGAGTTTTCCTCCATTTCCGCTCGGCTGCCCGGAGCCCTGTTCTTTAAGTTCCATGAAAGGGGGGAGCAGATAAATCGTGTTCATTTTCAAAGTTCTGTGGTTCTTACTCCCTCTGCATATATTTCATCCTCCTCCCATAGCAGTTCTTCTGAGAAAATAAATATTTAGGGATGATGTCTAAAATGTTAGGTGTTCCATAAAGATGTTAGGCTACCTCTTCAGCCTCTGTGCTGTTATAGATTAATTGTTTTATATGCCTTTTTATTTTCCTGCATAAGTAAACCTCTGATTATACTTCTATTGCCATTCATTCCTATTAGACTGGTTTGGATTTCTCCCTGACCAATATAGCTGCCATGTTCACACCTTTCTGGCACTTTGAGGGTTTATGACATAGCCCTTCTAGTAATTTAATAGCATCTCTGTGTGAACCACCATGTTGGTGTAAGAAAAAAAAATCTGTGAAACGGTTCTATATTTAGCACCAGAGACCACATACTGTTGTCATGGAAACACCACAAACTTCAGTGTCCTAGTTTATGCTGTGGAAGGGTATTTTCATCAATATTTTTGAATAATTCAGTAAAGGAAGAACTAAACCCACGCTCAGAGACTGGCTGACTTCTCAACCCCTCCCTGCACAAAACGCTTACAAAACCCAGGCGCTCGCTATACTTGAGAAGGAAAATAGGTAGTGCCTTAATGCGCAGACACACATTAAGGCTATAGCCTACTCCACACATGGCCATACAACCTTGTGTTAAACATTGTGTTTCTGTGTGTGTGTGTGTGAGAGAGAAATTTTCCCTTGTGTACTTTAACCATTTGTACATTCTTACAACACTGTGTGTGTGTATATATATATATATATAAATATGACATTTGTAATGTCTTTATTGTTTTGAAACTTCTGTATGTGTAATGTTTACTGTTCATTTTTATTGTTTATTTAACTTTTGTATATTATCTACCTCACTTGCTTTGGCAATGTAAACACTTGTTTCCCATGCCAATAAAGCCCCTTGAATTGAATTGAGAAAGAGAAGGAAAGAAATATGTGCTAGAAGCTGTTTCTATTGGCCCCAAGTGCAGATGGGTATGTGCGACGCTTGATGGCTCCAGAACACTGCAAGAAAATCCTGAAACGTCGATGTTTATGAAAAACGTATTTTCACCTCCCCTTCCTATTCTCAGAATATAACGGGATTCTTGTCGTCAGAAACAGACGCGCTCTTTCCGTTTACACCGAACGCCACACCCCTTACTAGGGGGGGGGGGGTGTAGCCCCGTGGCGTCGCCAGGAAAAGAGGGGGAGGGGAGGGGAGGATGAGCGAGAGTGACAGTGACAAAGTGAAACATTTGTTGGGAGTCGGAGTAAGGACAGCGCCCATGCTGAAATTGGATAGGCCTACCTTTTTATTCTCACATCGAAACATCGGACTATCGTTCTCCGGTCGAAATAGCGGCGAATGAAACATCGGATCCTTTGGACATGTACGTAACAACAGCAACTTGTATGAATCATTTCCCTCCTCTTTTCTAAACCGGGGGTTTGCATTCATAGTGTAGTTTACAGTGTTATTTACGGCTTTCTCAAACTCTTCCGCTATGTGGCAAAAGTGACAGATTGCGCTTAAAAAGATGTTCTGGTAGGCTACTAAACGTTTTTAACTAGGCTTGGTTTTGTTCAAATTGAAAGAGCCAAGTCATTTTCTTCTTTTCATTCTACCGGACAGTGGGGGGTTGGAAAATGTTACCAGGTTGGGCGTTACGGGGTGGATGGAGATTTGGGGTTGGGGAGAAGATGTCACGCTGTGGTTATCACCCGTAACGTGACCGACAATACATCCTTCTTTTCTTTTTTGATGACCCAGAGGCGAAAACATCCACAACCACTGAGTCCAGGATCTCGAGTTTACCGGGTTGAAAACTTTGAGGCCATGTTCCAATTTAGTGGAGCATCCTAAACGCTGCGCAAGTGCGCTGTTTTGGAGTTGTTCGCCATGGCCTATGTCGTCCATTTATGTCTGTGTTTTTAGAGATTAAAGGATTATCCTCAATCTCTTTTTTTTCACACCACTGGGTGTCTGTCAATCTGTCGATGGGTTTCTCTGCATCTATCCACATGGTCCTTCCTTTATAATCTGTGTTAAATCGTTTATTCATGCAGGTGACCAGTCCCCATCACCCCTACCCTGAATGTAACTCACTGCTTGTGCAGTGGAGGATAGTTTGAATGAATTTTTGACCAAGTTCCACATGCACAACAGTGCAAGGCCACTGTCTCACAATGATGACCTCATGGTTTCATTGAATTAATGAATCTCTGGGATGGCAGGTAGCCTAGTGGTTACAGCGTTGGACTAGCAACCGGAAGGTTGAATCCCCTGAACTGCCAAGGTAAAAATCTCTCGTTCTGCCCCTGAACATGGCAGTTAACCTACTGTTCTAGGCCGTCATGGAAAATAAGAATTTGTTCTTAACTGACTTGCCTAGTTAAATAAAGGTTAAAAAGAAATATATGAATCTCTTCACTGATGACATTATTACTGTAATTCTAACCCTTTTTAGGGAGATCGTTCACAAGAAGTCCTTGTAAATCTTACAAAATTACAGTGGAGTAAGTCTGGCTGGCCAGCGCATGAACAGCAGGCCACTCTGTCACACACAAACACACTAAGCCATACTCTATGGACTTTATGCAAACCATCCAATATTTCTTGACCGTCCTGCGTTTGCATAAAGTCCATAGAGTATGGCTTCGTGTGTGAGAGAGTGGCCTGCTGCTCATGTGCTGGCCTGCTGAGTGTGTGGGAACAGCTCTATGGAAACTCAGCCTCGTGGGTTAATTCTTACAATCTGTCCTTTGTATGCGAGCCGCCTGTGGAGAGGATTAATAATAGCTAATGATCCCATCAACTGCTCACTAACACTGGTGAAGAAAGGGATACACACACAGAAAAACATAAACATCACAAATATAGATCTACTGCAGTCTACACCTGGATCAAGAGGTGGCACTGGCAGGGATTGAGTTTCGGCATGTGTGTGTTTGGAGGTTCATGTCTGAGATGAGAAGTGTATGTGGGGGCTGCTGTGTTTTGTGTATGTGTGTTTGTGTATGTCTATGTTAGTGAATGTGTTGGCTGGTAAAAAATAATAATCCATAAAATGTAATAAAGACAGCCTTCATTTATCAGATTTGTTACCCAAACCACACCTCTATCCAAACTAAACCTGACCTTGACTAACCTAAACTAATCCTCTCAGCGTCCGGCTTGGATTAAGGATTAAACTGGACGCTTGGAATTCAGCATGGTCTATTTCACAATCTTAGACCAGAAATCACTTGGATACTTCCATGGTGATGGTAGAGGTTGCATGTGTACATTATATTAAATAGGCTTCAAATTAAGATTATTTTAGTTTATCTGTCCTTCTCTTCATCTCTCTCTGCCAACCACTTACTTTCTCACAGAAACACCCAACCATAAAGATGCAGGGTGGAGTAAGGGTAACTAACACTGTTTGGGATAGAAATTGGTAGTAAGTGGTCTGAGTGTTCTGTGTAAAAGGTAGGCTACTGCTGAGTCGTCATGTCAGTTTCATCTACAGGCATGTGGAGTTTTAGCCTCGCCTCAGCTCATTTACTGAATCTTTGTGTTAATTTAGGTTTGGCCTTCGCTAGTAAGATCAAGTTTAGCCTTTAATCCTTTTATCATAGCTAAGACACCTACCCTGTGGGGTGGCTGTAATGCTTATTACGGTACCCTCTTTTCTTGGAGAGGCTCTGTTAATGGTGACTGTACATGTGGCTGGTGTCTTGCTTGTTTAGACTGTTATTTTACTCTCATTTCCAAAGTACTTCAACCAGAACATTTTGTAGTGTGTGTGTAATGCGTATGACACAGTGGACACACATGCAATCTAACAAATGCCTTGAATATATGAGCAGGAGGAAGATTGGCAGTTTTACACTCTTTCACACAGTCATACTCATATGTGTACACTTGCACACACAGATGGTTATATATTCCTGGCCCAAGCTCCTCTGTAGAATGTCCTGTGTAGAGTCAGCCATCATACTTCCTGTATTCAGGATTGGATGCAGAGGGGGAGGAAGTGGGGGGGAACCGGGTTAATGGGGAACAGGGAAGGAAAGGAGAAAGAGAGAGGAAGCAAAAGCACAGAGTGTTTGCTGGATTCAGTGTTGGTTGTTGTCGTTGTTGAGCTATGTACGATGCAGCCACATAGCATTGGACATGAAACAGCAGACAAGCTCTGAGGGAAGGAGGGGAAGTAAGTGAGTGGGAGCTAGGCTGTGTTCTTGTTACGACTTCTGCGGAAGTCCGCTCCTCTCCTTGTTCGGGTGGCGTTCGGCGGTCGACGTCACCGGCTTTCTAGCCATCGCCGCTCCATTTTTCATGTATCCATTTGTTTTGTCTTGTTCCCTGCACACCTGGTTTTCATTCCCCAATCAATCCATATGTATTTATTCCTCTGTTCCCCATCATGTCTTTGTGTTTGTGTTACGTGTATTTTGTAATTGTGGATATTGTTACGCGCATTACTTTTTGGGGGATTTAAAAAAAAAATGTTTTGTTGAATTTTACCCCTTTTTCTCCCCAATTTCGTGGTATCCAATTGTTTTTAGTAGCTACTATCTTGTCTCATCGCTACAACTCCCGTATGGGCTCGGGAGAGACGAAGGTTGAAAGTCATGCGTCCTCCGATACACAACCCAACCAAGCCACACTGCTTCTTAACACAGCGCGCATCCAACCCGGAAGCCAGCCGCACCAATGTGTCGGAGGAAACACCGTGCACCTGGAAACCTTGGTTAGCGCGCACTGCGCCCGGCCCGCCACAGGAGTCGCTGGTGCGTGATGAGACAAGGACATCCCTACCGGCCAAGCACTCCCTAACCCGGACGACGCTAGGCCAATTGTGTGTTGCCCCACGGACCTCCCGGTCGCGGCCGGTTACGACAGAGCCTGGGCGCGAACCCAGAGTCTCTGATGGCACAGCTGGCGCTGCAGTACAGCGCCCCACCCGGGAGGCCCCCGCGCATTATGTTTTGTCTATGTTCCGTGTTTGGCCACATTTTATGTTACTTTGTGCTGTCATTTTGACCGGAATAAAATGTGCGCCTGTTCACTACACTCTGCTCTCCTGCACCTGACTTCGCCTCCAATACACACTCCTAACAGAATCTTACACCTAACCATGGAGTCAGCAGGAGCAGGTACCCCGGTCAGAGGAGTCGAGGAACGCGGCTATGCTACATAATCTCGGTGCCATGATGGATCGCGTTGTCCAGACCATGGACCGCTGGGAGAGACAGGAAGTCTCTCCAGCGCCTCGACCAGCTCAACCGGGGTAATCTCTACTCGCCCCGTCCAGACCCAGCTCCAGTGGAATACGTCTCTCCCTTCCCAGGGAGTATGATGGGACAGCCGCACAGTGCCCGGGGTTCTTTATACAACTGGACCTATACCTGCCTACTGTTCACCCAGCTCCCTCAGGAAGGGAGAGAGTATCCGTCCTCGTCTCATGCCTCTCGTGGAGAGCTCTGGAGTGGGCAAACACTGTGTGGGGAGAGGAAGACTCTTCCATTTGAGGCAAGGGACGAGAAGCACACAGGAATTGGCGCTGGAGTTCCGGACCTTGGCCGCCGGAGCAGGGTGGAACGACAGGGCCCTCATCGACCACTATCGATGTAGCTTACGTGAGGACGTCAGACGGGAGCTGGCCTGCAGGGATGCCACCACCACCTTTGACCAACTGGTGGATATGTCCATCAGGTTGGATAACCTGCTGGTCATCTGTGAACGTCCTGAGGGGGCTCAGTCGGTTCCATCTCCCAGCACTCCCGCTCCAGTGCCTATGGAGTTGGGAGGGACTGCGCGTAGGAAGGCTGGAGGAGGGGCCTTCACGTGCACCATCTGTGGCCGCAGAGGGCACACTGCCGGTCGGTGCCGGGTTGGTCCCTCTGGGAGTCGAGGCAGCAGGCAGGGCACTCTGACGTCACCCCTGGTGAGTATGCACCACTCTCATCCAGAGTCCTCTGTTGTCCACCTGTTTGTACCTGTTTATTTCCCTGAGTTCTCCCCGCATTCCCAGCATAAGGCGCTTGTCGATTCAGGTGCAGCTGTGAATTTTATTGACAGAGCGTTAGCACTTAGTTTAGGGATCATCATTATTTCTGTAGATAGACCTTTTCCGGTTCACACTCTGGATAGTCGACCATTAGGGTCTGGGCTAATCAGGGAGGCCACCATCTCCCAGGTCATGGAGACGCAGGGGGGTCACCATTAGAGAATCAGTCTCTTTCTCATTGACTCTCCTGCATTTCCCGTGGTACCAGGCCTTCCCTGGTTGGCTCGTCATAACCCCACCATTTCCTGGCAACAGAGGGCTCTCACGGGGTGGTCGCGAGAGTGCTCGGGGAGGTGTGTAGGGGTTTCCGTTGGTGCTACCATGGTGGAAAGTCCAGACCAGGTCTCCACCGTGCACATTCCCCCAGAATATGCCGATTTGGCTCTCGCCTTCTGTAAGAAGAAGGTGACTCAATTACCACCCCATCGATTGGGGGATTGTGCGATAAATGTATCCCCTAACGTGTATCCCCTGTCGCAAGCGGAGACAGTGGCTATGGAGACATATGTCTCCGAATCCCTGTGTCAGGGGTGCATTCGGTCCTACACTACACCCGCCTCCTCGAGTTTCTTTTTTGTGAAGAAGATGGATGGAGGTCTGCGCCCGTGCATGGAATATAGAGGTCTCAATCAAATCACGGTGAGGTACAATTACCCGCTACCTCTTATCGCCACGGCGATTGAGACAATGCACAGGGCGAGCTTCTTCACTAAACTGGATCTCAGGAGTGTGTACAATCTGGTGCGTATCTGAGAGGGAGATGAGCAGAAGACGGAATTTAGTACCACCTCAGGGCATTATGAGTACCTCGTCATGCGTTACGGGTTGATGAATGCTCCATCAGTCCTCCAATCCTTCGTAGATGAGATTTAGCATTGGAGTCAGACCGAGGCTCCTGCGGTGGACGAGTGGTTCAGACGCGCGGAGGAGACCTGGGAAACCACCCATGGTCACCTCCAGCAGGCCGCGCTGCGCCAAAAGACCAGCGCGGACCATCACCGCAGTGAGGCCCCGTTGTTCACAACAGGGGACAGGGTCTGGCTCTCGACCCGAAACCTGCCCCTCTGCCTGACCTGCTGGAAGCTGGGTCCGCGGTTTGTGGGGCTATTTAAAGTCCTGAGGAGAGTGAACAAATTAGGTTACAGCTTCCCCCCGATTACCGCATTAACCCCTCGTTCCATGTGTCTCTCCTCAGGCCGGTGGTGGCTGGTCCGCTCCAGGAGTCTGAGGTACGGGAGGTTCCCGGGGGGCGGAGTACTGGGGGGTGGTACTGTTACAACTTCCGCCGACATCGGCTCCTCTCCTTTTTCGGGCTGAGTTTGGCGGTCGACTTCACCGGCTTTCTAGCCATCGCCGCTAAATTTTTCATGTATCCGTTTGTTTTGTCTTGTTCCCTGCACACCTGGTTTTCATTCCCCAATCAATCCATATGTTTTTATTCCTCTGTTCCCCATCATGTCTTTGTGTAAGATTGTTTGTGTTACGTTTATTTTGGAATTGTGGATTTTGTTACGCGCATTACGTTTTGTCTATGTTCCGTGTTTGGACACATTTTATTTTACTTTGTGCTGTCACTTTGGACCGGAATAAAAAGTATGCCTGTTCACTACACTCTGCTCTCCTGCACCTGACTTCGCCTCCAATACACACTCCTAACAGGTCTGTTAAATGGCTCTCCTTCCCCATACGCATTTTGTCTTCTCCAATATCACTTATCTCGTCCTTTCTCATCAAAGGACATGAAGGAAAGGATATTAGGGAAGGATGCATTTGAAAATAAGCCATGGAGTGGGATGGAGTATGGTAGAGAGTAAGAGGGGGAAGAGAGCGTGTGTGTCCGACCTGTAATGTCTTCCCTCCTGTTCCTTTACAGGATGTGTCCTAGGATCTGTGGAAGCCACCCCGCCGTGCTAAGTCCTCCCAGCATGCAGTAGGGGCAGTCCACCTTAACACCACAGGTAAGACGCATGCACTCAATCACACGCACACCCACACACAGACAGACTCTCCAGACCTGAATGCTGTAACACACTGATGGCTGGCGCGCAGTGAAAAGCAAGTCCACCCTGCAGTGTCTATGAACTGTGACCTTATCTTCCTCATTGAGCCAAATCTACTCATTGGCAGTAGTGTGTCTGTGTGTGTCTGGCTGCCTGTGTGTACTAGCCACTTATCACCCCCTGTGGAGTATGAAGCCACTACAAGCAAACACCATTGCGTGTGTGTTATTGTCTCTCTCTTAATCTTCAGTACTCCACTATGTCTATTACAAAGTATATTTCTCTCTGTGTTTAGTTCATGGCATCGCCCTCTAAAGGAGCCAGGATGTTTACAGGTTCTACCAAGAACCCAACCCCTAAAATACCGCAGCCTGAGAGGCTGGACGAGGTGTACTCTGCACTGAGGAGAGGCCTACAGTGAGTACACACACACACGACTGGCCTGACTGTTGTAGCAGACAGGTCTACAGCGATACAGGAAATTATTCAAAGTGAAACAGGAAATGACATCACAATGCTGTGTTCTCAGGTCATTCCTGCAGGTCCACCAGCTGGAGCTGGGCAGCCTGGGGCAGCAGATAAGAGAGAGCAAGAGAAATGGCCGTCTGGTGAGAACACACACCACCAATCACACCAGTCTGACGAGTACTAACCCATCATCACCACACTGGCCAATGCCGCTCGCACCATCCCACTAAGGGGACATTTAATTTCTCAGGACATTCTGTTAGAGTAATACTGTGTGCAATATGATGTTAACTTTTATATACCTCCTTTCCTCTCTGCAGGGGTCTCTGTATGAGTTGGATAAGGTGGGTTTCAATCACACCAGGGGAGATGACTGTATTAATTCACAACTCTATTAATAAACTAATGAATATGTACATTTTGGGGTGATTTAATGACTGAATAACTTGTCTTTGATCTTTGTGCTTTATCAGCAAGTGAAGGCTATAGAGAGATTTATGCGTCGCTTGGAGTTCCACCTCAGCAAGGTATGACTTTGTGTGTGCATCTGCAGTGCAGTAAGATACCTGTTAGCCATACATTTGTCATAGTGTTGTCATAATGTTGTAACTACAGAGTAGACTCTGTTTTGTTATAGTATAACCATCTCTAATACTTTTTGGTAGCAGATTAAGGAGCTTTACAGGTCTGCATCACCATAGTGTTTCTGCACAGCTGTAATGTTGCTTTAACGTTCCAGGTAGAGGAGCTGTACGATGCTTACTGTATGCAGCGGCGGCTGAGGGATGGGGCCAGCAAGATGGTGGCAGCCTTTAACTCTGCCACAGGGAGCAAGGAGGCACGGGAGAGCCTGAATGAGGCCAACAGAGGCTACAGGGAGTACACTGAGGTAAGGGGCAGGGGCTTATGAGTACACTGGGGAGACGTGTTAGATAACAAGGCTATTCTCTCTTTCATAGAGCCTTTTAACATTTAAAATAGCCATTTACAGAATGGAAAGTAAGGTAAAGTAAGTCTTGAAATAAGTAACTTATCAGAAATAAGAGTTTGACCGCAATGTCATGTTGCTTTGACAACAAACATCACAGATTATTATTGATATGAATGGCTCATTCTCTCTCTCGATCTCTCTCTCGCCTCTCTTTTTCTCGCCTCTCTCTCTCGCCTCTTTCTCCTTCGTCTCTCTCTCTCTGCAGCACATGTGTTCGCTGGAGAGTGAACTGGAGAACCAGATGGGAGAGTTTCACATCAAGATGAAAGGTGAGTCATTTTCTCACCCCCCTCCTTCTCCCACCAATTTGTTCTGACCCTCACTCCCATCTGTTCTTACCACCCCCTCACTCTCTTTCTCTCTCATTCTAGTGTTCTCCCTTTGTGCAAATGTTATGTGCTGTAACTGTATGTCTCTTGTATTGCAGGTCTGATTGGCTATGCACGGTTGTGTGCAGGAGACCAATATGAGGTGAGAATAACTCATTGACACACACTCACCTACACCGACATATGCACACATGCAGTATACGCACACACATGAGTAACTGATGGTACCCTTGACCCCCAGGTTCTGATGCGTTACGGGCGTCAGCGCTGGCGGATGAAAGGCCGTGTGGAGGTCAGCAGTAAACAGGTGTGGGACAGTGAAGACAATGTCTTCCTGCCTCTTATCACAGAGCTCCTGTCAATCAAGGTGAGAAAGCCCTTTGGAAGGAGCATGATAGTGTTTATGATCAAATCAGTATTTACTGTAATTAACTCTGGATAAACGTGTTTGTGTTTATAATAACATGTATAATAACATATACATGTTTATAATAATGATATGTTATTACTGTATTGCCATGTTATTATCACATTATTGTACACAAACAGCAAAAATACCCAGAACTTAACAATAGTCCTAAAAAACATCACTTACCGCTACCATTCAACTGACTGTGGTTGTTTGTCCATTGTGGTTGCCAAGGTGACTGAGCTGAAGAGCTTGGCCAATCACGTGGTGGTTGGCAGCGTGTCCTGTGAGACACTAGACCTGTTCTGTCCACTGCCTCAGACGGTTGCTGTGGATATCAATGACTTGGGGACAGTAAAACTGAACCTAGAGGTCAACTGGAGGTCAGTCTCACCTCAATCATCCCTCTTTACCAATTCATCCCCTTGTCTCACCTCCTTCCACCTCAACCCCTGTTCCACCTTCATCTATCTCCCCATTCTATTGGTGATAGCCAAACCAGGCCATTTGTGAGAGAAAGAGTACTGTTTGTGTCAAGACTGACTCAGTTTGTCAGTAGTAATAACACACAATACAGCTGTTTCTATAATATATATCTCGAATGTAAATACAGTTGAAATCAGAAGTTTACATACACTTAGGTTGGAGGTATTAAAACTCGTTTTTCAACCACTCCACAAATTTCTTGTCAACAAATTATAGTTTTGGCAAGTCGGTTAGGACATCTACTTTGTGCATGACACAAGTCATTTTTCAGTGGGTCAGAAGTTTACATACACTAAGTTGACTGTGCCTTTAAACAGCTTGGAAAATTCCAGAAAATTATGTCATGGCTTTAGAAGCTTCTTATACGCTAATTGACATAATTTAAGTCAATTGGAGGTGTGTCTGTGGATGTATTTCAAGGCCTACCTTCAAACGCAGTGCCTCTTTGCTTGACATCATGGGAAAATCCAAATAAATCAGCCAAGACCTCAGAAAAAAAAATGTAAACCTCCACAAGTCTGGTTTATCCTTGGGAGCAATTTCCAAACGCCTGAAGGTACCATGTTCATCTGTACAAACAATAGTACGCAAGTATCAACACCATGGGACCACGCAGTCGTCATACCGCTCAGGAAGGAGTTCTGTCTCCTAGAGATGAATGTACTTTGGTACGAAAAGTGCAAATCAATCCCAGAACAACAGCAAAGGACCTTGTGAAGATGCTAGAGGAAACAGGTACAAAAGTATCTATATCCACAGTAAAACCAGTCCTATATCGACATAACCTGAAAGGCCTTTCAGCAAGGAAGAAGCCCCTGCTCCAAAACCGCCATAAAAAAGCCAGACTACGGTTTGCAACTGCACATGGGAAAAAAGATTGTACTTTTTGGATAAATGTCCTATGGTCTGATGAATGAAATATAGAACTGTTTGGCCATAATGACCATTGTTATGTTTGGAGGAGAAAGGGGGAGACTTGCAAGCCAAAGAACACATTCCCAACCATGAAGCACGGGGTGACAGCATCATGTTGTGGGGGTGCTTTGCTGCAGGAGGGACTGGTGCACTTCACAAAATGAATGGCATTATGAGGCAGGAAAATGATGTGGATATTTTGAAGCAACATCTCAAGACATCATTCAGGAAGTTGAAGCTTGGTCGCAAATGGGTCTTTCAAATGGACAATGACCCCAAGCATATTTCCAAAGTTGTGGCAAAATGTCTTAAGAACAACAAAGTCAAGGTATTGGAGTGGCCATCATAAAGCCCTGACCTCAATCCTATAGAACATTTGTGAGCAGAATTGAAAAAGCATGTGCGAACAAGGAGGCCAACAAACCTGACTCAGTTACACCAACTCTGTGAAGAGGAATGGGCCAAAATTCACCCAACTTATTGTGGGAAGCTTGTGGAAGGCTACCCGAAACGTTTGACCCAAGTTAAACAATTTAAAGGCAATGCTACCAAATACTAATTGAGTGTATGTATACTTCTGACCCACTGGGAATGTGATGAAAGAAATAAAAGCTGAAATAAATCATTATCTCTACTATTATTCTGACATTTCACATTCTTAAAATAAGTGGTGATCGTAACTGACCTAAGACGGGGAATTTTTACTTGGATTAAATGTCAGCAATTGTGAAAAACTGAGTTTAAATGTATTTGGCTAAGGTGTATGTAAACTTCCGACTTCAACTGTATCTTGCCCTCTCTCACTTTCTCTCTCGCTCTCTCACACACTATCCTTCTCTCTCACCCAGTCCGTTTGATAAAGATGACCAGACCTCGTCCTCCAGTACGGTTTCGAAGCGCTTTTTGTCCAATCAGAGCCCTCCAGACACACCTTCCATGCGCGAGCAGGTGTTTTATGTGAGTCACACCCTGTCCTCCCTGCCTCTCTCCCCAGCTTTAACCTATGCTTAAGTCAGCAGTTCATAATGGTCTGTAAAACCTAAATATTGTATTGTTTTATTGTTGTTATTATAACCATTGATTACTACTAGCTATTATTAGTTACATTTTGTTCTGTTTCAGCTGCTCCCTGGCTGCTGTGTTTGTAGAGGTAGCAGTAGTGTGTGTGTGATTGTAGTAGAGGTGTGTGAGTATATCAGTGAGCTGTGTAGGAGAGGACTGTGTGAGCGTACAAGAGTGGGTTGTGGTGCGTGTGAGTGTATTGGTGAGCTATGTGAATGTAGGAGAGAAGTGTGTGAGGATAGGAGTGAGTTGTGTGAAGAGTGGAGATCTGGTTGTGGAGTGAATGAGGGTACCAATGATATGTGTGAGACCAGAAGTGAGAATGAATGTAGCTGTGGTCCGATTAGCTGTTTAATAGTGGTTGAGTAGTAGTCCAATTTCTCCCTCCTCTTCCTCGCCACGCCGAAGAGCGTTTCTCCTCGGAGCAGGACCAGACTGGGCCAACGCTGGTCAACGTTGGAGGTGTTCCGTTACACTTTGGCAGACAGGCTCTCTCCACCCAGCCGAATACACTCACAGTTGGTGTGTGGCTGCATACAGTTGAAGAAGTGTGGTTGTCTGTAGTTGAAATATGGTGGTCTGGTTAGTGTGTGGTGGTTTTGTCATCAAGTCATGATTTTCAGTGTTCTGTACTTGGTAAATGTGAACTAGCCAGTGAGTGAGTCTTGGTCAATGTAGTCTGATCATTGCAATTTTCTGAAATGCAGTGCCATCTACGGAATTTGATTATTTTGTCCTTCAGATATATTGAAAATCATATTTGTATTTAAAGCATATGTTCAGTGCGCAGTTCTGGTATAATTGTTCTGTCATAATGATGTTTTAGCCAATTAATTGTGTGACAGGAGGCCTCTTGAGTAGTGCAGTGGTCTAAGGCACTGCATCGCAGTGCTAGCTGTGCAACTAGAGATTCTGGGTTCGAGTCCAGGCTCTGTCGCAGCCGGCCGCGACCGGGAGGCCCATGGGGTGGCGCACAATTGGCCCAGTGTCGTCTGGGTTAGGGAGGGTTCGGCCGGAAGGGATTGTCTTGTCTTGTCGCGCACTAGCATCTCCTGTGGCGGGCCGGGCACAGTGCACGCTGACACGGTCGCCAGGTGTTCCTCCAACACATTGGTGCGTCTGGCTTCCGGGTTGGATGGGCGTTGTGTCAAGAAGCAGTGCAGCTTGGTTGGGTTGTGTGTCGCTTCTCAGTATGGGAGTTGCAGCGATGAGACATGACTGTAACTACTACCAATTGGATATCACGCATTTGGGGAGGGAAAAGGGCTGAAAAATACAAAGCAAAAAATTGTATGACAGGTCATCAAAATAGGAATTTAAATTCTCCTTTCCAGAAGAAAATAAATATTTTTTTTTTCCTCCATGTTTTGTCAGATGGACTCGCCTATTATTGATGACATATTTCTCTCTTCATCTGCCCCACCCCTTCCCTCTCTCATTTATCGCTGTGTAGTATCTATTGAGGAGACCAGGGGAGCTGGAGAATGGTACAGTCTGGTCAAACTCCTCTGAATCATCAGACGACTCTTCCAGCCCAGCCATGGGACACACACACAGGATGATGGCCACTCACAGCCTGCAGACCACACCCACTATCCAGATCTCCTTCAATCCCCGCCAATCAAGCGTCTCTACCCCATCCCTCTTGTCCAATCAGGAGGAAGGGGAGCCAGATGCCACCAAGGGATTTGGCAAAACAGACTCTGTGAAGTGTACACTGCTGAATGGCCATTTGAAGTGTTCTCGATCTCTCAGCCATGTCAGTGAGAGAGCCATAGACTGTGCTTTGACTAACAGGTTGTCTGACCAATCAGTTGAGTCCTCTGAAACTCCAGAACCCCTACCCCGCTTAGACCTTGAAGTCTCCTGTGTGGCTTCTCACTGCTCTAACCAGGACATGCATGAAGCCTTGGACTTGCATGAGTCTGTGGGCCCAGAGTCATGTGTTTCAACCCCAGTGGATCAATGTGATGCTCCTCCAGCCTCAACACTGCAGGCCGAGAAGCCTAGGGCTGGAGTTGAGGCTCTTCCCACAGACTGTGTACTGGGAGAGGGACTGAGGGAGGAAAAGTCCTCCGCGGAACACATTCACAGACTCCAATCTACTCAACCACAAGAGCTAACACTACCTGAAGAGACAGTGACTGTGAGTGTATGTGACAGTAGACATGTAATTGTGTGTGGGTAGACATGTAATTGTGTGATGTGTGTACTAAGTCTCTTTCCTCCATAGGGTCGATCTCACAGTCGGTCCTTCAGCTTCACTCAGGAAGTTGAGACTGCCCTGGAGAGCTTTGATTTTCTCAACTGCTCTGACCTTGATGATGATGAAGAAGAGGAGGAGAAAGAACATGCAGATGAGGAAGAAGATGAACAGAAGAGGGATGAGAATGAGAAGGAACAAGAGAAGGAAGACGAGACAAGGGACTTTGCTGAGAGGTCAGCATTCCCTTCTATTATGTATCAGGCTCTAACTGAACTCATCCTGCCATCTAGTGTTTGAAAAGCGGAATGGTATGTGAATTTAGTTTAATCTGGATGGTGGATTTAGTTTGTATAATACTGGGTGAAGTTGCATAGTGCTGTTTTCTAATGCTCTACTCTCACGCTACTTTGAATGCGCCCAAATCCTTCATATCCATTTCATAAGACAGAACTGTTTGCTCAATATTTTGTATTACACAGAGTGAGTCAGAGTCTGGGTGTGTGTGTCAGATTAAGTGTGTCAGATTGTGGTCTGTAATATTCTCCTTTTTGCTTTCCTCAGCAGTGATGAGTGTGAGGACGATGTTACAGAAATCATTGTCGAGGCCCCTGAAGGCTTCCGGAATGAGGACTGTCCACCTCTAGATGCAGACTGCAGCTCTGAGGTAATGATAATGATCATGGGTTTATGCCTGAATAAATAGTGCCTTATGTTTCAGTGTTCTGAACTGTAGAGAACTTTGCATGTAACATTTACATAGGAGGAGGAGAGTAGCGAGCAGCTGCAGGCCTCCAGTGAGACAAAGGAAGAGCAAGAGGAAGAAAAAGAGAAGGAGAAAGTGGAAGACAAGAAGGAGGAGGAGCAGGTTACAGAGATGGACATCCCTGCCACACAGGAGCATGGTGAGGGGGAGGGTCAACACATGGGAATCTGCTGACTTGAGAGTGGTTTGTAGTGTGAGGGGTGTTGATCGAGATGTGTGTGTAATTTGTATATACAGTGATTTTGGAAAGTATTCAGACTTATTTTGTAGGATGTGCAAATGAATAAAAAATAAAAAACTGAAATATCATATTTACATAAGTATTCAGACCCATTACTCAGTATTTTGTTGAAGCACCTTTGGCAGCGATTACAGCCTTGAGTCTTCTTGGGTATGACACTACAAGTTAAATAAAAGTTGCCTAGTTAAATAAAGGTTAAATAAAAATATAACAAGCTTGGCATACCTTTATTTGGTGAGTTTCTCCCATTCTTCTCTGCAGATCCTCTCAAGCTCTGTCAGGTTAGATGGGGAGTGTTGCTGTAGAGCTATTTGCAGGTCTCTTCAGAGATGTTTGATTGAGTTTAAGTCTGGGTTCTGGCTTGGCCACTCAGGGATATTCAGAGACTTGTCCACTCAGGGATATTCAGAGACTTGTCCAGAAGCAACTCCTGCATTGCCTTGGCTGTGTGTATAGGGTTATTGTCCCGTTGGACGGTGAACCTTCCCTCAGTCTGATGTCCTGAGCACTCTGGAGCAGGTTTTCATCAAGGACCTCTCTGTACTTTGCTCCGTTCATCTTTCCCTCGATCCTGACTAGTCTCCCAGGTGCTGCCGCTGAAGAACATCCCCACAGCATGATGCTGCTGCCACCACCATGCTTCACCGTAGGGATGGTGCCAGGTTTCCTCCTGACTTTACGCTTGGCATTCAAGCCAAAGAGTCTAATCCTGGTTTCCTCAGACCAGAGAATCTTGTTTCTCATGTCTGAGAGTCCTTTAGGTGCCTTTTGGCAAACTCCAAGCGGGCTGTCATGTGCCTTTTACTGTAGAGTGGCTTCCGTCTGGCCACTCTACCATAAAGGCCTGATTGGTGGAGTGCTGCGGAGATGGTTGTCCTTCTGGAATGTTCTCCCATCTCCACAGAGGATCTTTGGAGCTCTGTCAGAGTAACGATCGGGTTCTTGGTCAAGGCCAGACCAAGGCCCTTCCCCCCGATTGCTCAGTTTGGCCAGGCAGATAGCTCTAGGAAGAGTCTTGATGGTTCCACTGCGTTCTTGGGGACCTTCAATGCTGCAGACAATTCCTTCGACCTCTTGGCTTGGTTTTTGCTGTGACATGCACCGTCAACTGTGGGACCTTATATATACCAGTGTGTTCCTTTCCAAATCATGTCCAGTCAATTGTATTTACCACAGGTGGACTCCAATCAAGTTGTAGAAACATCAAGGATGATCAATGGAAGCAGGATGCCCCTGAGCTCAATTTCAAGTCTCGAAGCAAAGGGTCTGAATACTTATGTAAATAAGTTATTTCTGTTTTTTATTTTTTATAAATTAGCTAAAAAATATTAACCTGTTTTCGCTTCGTCATTGTGAGGTATTATGTGTAGATTGATGAGGGAAAAAAATATTGAATACATTTTAGGATAAGACTACCGTAACAAAATTTGGAAAAAGTCAAGGGGTTTGAAAACTTTCTGAATGCACTGTATTGATTGTGGAGGTGTCATTGGTGGAGAGTAAGTTGTATTTATGCTTCATGCAGGTGATGAGGCATCCTGTGTTGAGGAACCCCGCTCCTCAACCCACAGCAGTATAGCCACCACTGTCCTTTAACATAATGGAGATGCCACTTCTTCAGACCATTATCAGATGCCATCCTAATCCCACCACTCTCTTAAGAGATCCTTACCATTTCACCACTAACAGATCAAAGAGCTCCTCTTCTCGATCAGGCAATCAATTTCTGCCATGGAGTTCTTCTAGATCAGCCAAGCAATTTCTGCCATGGTGTTATTCTAGATCAGACAAGCAATTTCTGCCATGGAGTTCTTCTAGATCAGACAAGCAATTTCTGCCATGGAGGTGGAGATTGCGCAAATGAACATAAATATATTTGCCTCCCTCACTCCACTCGTGATTGAAAACATGAATGACTATTGTTGTCCACTCATCCAAAGGCCACGTGTACACACACAGTCACCTTACAGTGAAGATACATTTTTAGTCTAATGGAGCCTCTTCAATCAGAAAGTGCCTCAAGTTACAGAAAGAAGGATTGTCAGTTAACGAATACATGAAGAAAATGATATTTTTATTACAAACCAGAGAAGAATATGAATGAGTATAAAGAAGAGTTTTGATACATTGTTTATTTTCAAGATGACTTACAGATTGTGCACTATAAAAGATACAATTATTTACTGTTTCATATAAATAAATAATGTTGAGCGAATATGTTGCCTGCTTTCAGATGTTTAAACTTTATTATAAAAATCTGTTGGTTAAACTACTACATTGGATGGTATTTCTATGAGAGTACTTTCGGTGTGCTTTAAAAAATCAGTATTTGAGAATGACAACAATGAAACAAAACCCCTCAAATGTTCTGTGCTGGCATCCAATACCCAAAAAGCAGAACTTTTACATCCATGACTTCCAGACTAACCTCTTTCTAAACTGTACTGCCCTCTCCTGGGTCATGATGGAGGACATATTCCCACAATATTATTTTAACCTTTAACTAAATTATTGATAATTGAAGGAGGGATATACAGTGCTTGACTTGGACTAAAATAGGTGCTGGTACAAATGTTTGGTGCCGGTACTGTATATTTTTATGTGTAAGAGCTCCACAATACTTTTGAGCTAATATTTTATAAGAGGGTTAGGAGCTCAAGCAGTAGAAGGTTGGAGGTGCAGGTACTCAGCTCCAGTGAGCTCTTGCCCAAGTCAAGCATACGCTGTCATAGCCTGCTTCAACCCTTCCCAGCCCCACAATACATATTTGTTATATAATGAAAGCAACATATTTTACAAACTATTCTTACAAGCATGCATTTATGGTGTGATTGCATGGTAGTCTTGAAATATTTAGCTTTTCATAGTGAAATATATCCCTATTTAAGGTAACGCAAACTAATTATAGAAAAAATCCAACTTTTTTTTGTCATGTGGAAACAACTGTTCACCCAGAACCACGCCCACGAACCCTGGAATTCAAAACTGGCGCTCAGACGTCACTGCCACACAACTGCTGCACTACCCCCCTCCCATTTCTCCCGTCGGGCCTCTGTCTGCGCATGCACACTCGCTCGTTCCAGGCCACCATTTTGTGTCGAGATAACTCTGTCAAAGCGTTAGAAGATTAATAGCGCTGGGACGCAAGGGCAATCTTCCCTACCGTTGCCAGAGGAAGACCGAACAAGCACTGAGCGCTCAAGCAAATTTACCAGAAAAAGGAAGACCGAGGAGCAGGTAAAACGGCACTTTCTCCGATGAAGGGGGGGCATTTTTGTAGGAGCTGTCGTCGGCCTCTAGGTGTCACGGTGGGGCTCGCGGTCCAGGCGACTGGCGGGGGGGTGTTTGTCTCCCTCTATCGTTATCGAAATTTACTAAAAACATTTATAACCCAGAAGTTAGAGCTTCTGTTAAACGTATTAGTGTATTTGGACTGCTATTGATTCGTATTTAGGCACAGATGGCTTTATAAACGCCTTAATGTTTAGTGGCTTGTTTAGGCCAGGCGTCCATCTTCTCGTGCCCTTTGTTTCCTCTTTTGAGGAGAGAACCTGCGTCTCCGGGTTCTAGAACGAAAGCTTAACATTGAGTTTAAACTTTGTGTCGATGTATACGTTGCAACACTTCGGAAGAAAAAAAATGTAATCAAATCTCTTCTGTAGTATTTCAGATTTACTACATGGGTAGTTATTTTAGTCGATGTTCTACAACATCCTTTGGTTGTAATATATCAACACTATAATATAACACTATAATAGTATAATACTTTCTATGGATTCAAGCTATATTACGGCTTCACAAAATGGGGCTCTATTTAAGTTGGCTCGGTAACTTAGGTAACGTTTCACAAAGGTTCCCGAGAATAAACACGGAAGGAGGGAATGTAGAGTCATCTCTTAATATTTAGCCCAAATATGTCTGCGAGCACGGAGAGTAGATTTCTTCTTCAGAAGCTATCATCCGCACCACGTCCCATCGCGCCAGCCTGGTCCGCCTACAGCCGCCTTTCGATTTAAAACTTGTCATGAGAGCTCGAGCTCCCTCTATAACCCGCACGGTAATGTTACAAAAACATCAGCAATACCGGGGCAAGACACATGGGGGTGAACGGGGTAGGTTCCTTTTATCAGTGAGTTCCATATATATATATATATATTTTGGGAGTGCTTATTTTGGGAGTGTTGCTTTTTTTATTGGGACTTTGTCAGATGGTTGGTAGACAGAGAAGCAGTATTAAAGATCAAATAATCAGCTGGTGTTAGGCAATTAGGCCTGGCTTGCAGTCGGCTTTCCAATTCATCAAACACCCTTGGGGTTGAGGTCAGGACAATGTGCAGGCCAGTCAAGTTCTTCCACAACGATCACGACAAACCATTTATGTATCGCTGAAACAGGAAAGGGCTTTCCCAAACTGTTGCCACAAAGTTGGAAGCATAGAATTGTCTACTGACAATGTTTGTCTATGGAGATTGCATGGCGGTGCACTCGATTTTATACACTTGTCAGCAAAGTGTGTGGCTGAAATAGCCAAATCCACTCATTTGAAGGGGTGTCCACATACTTTTGTGTGTATATAGTGTATCGTGCTTTTTTATTTATTTTTATTTTACCTTTATTTAACTAGGCAAGTCAGTTAAGAACAAATTCTTATTTTCAACGACGGCCTAGGAACAGTGGGTTAACTGCCTGTTCAGGGGCAGAACGACAGATTTGTACCTTGTCAGCTCGGGGATTTGAACTTGCAACCTTCCAGTTACTAGTCCAACGCTCTTAACCACTATGCTTCAAAGTTATTTATTTTACAATTCTTCTGGTATTATCAGGTCGTTTCTATGGAGAGTGAAGTTGTTTCCATTGAGACCGCTCAGGTCGATGGTCTCCAGGACAGTGGGGAGGGCGCAGAGCTGCTCCAGACTGCAGAGGCTTCCCTGATGGAGGGGGGTGTGGCACCCCAAGAGGTGACGGGGAATGTTGAAATGATGGTGATGGAAACCCTGGACTCGACCCTTGAACCTGCCCTGCTACAGATGAAGACTGAGGTCCTTGAAGGGGGCGGAACAGTGACAGTCACCGGGGGAGACGAGGGACAGATCATCACCCTGCAGGTTAGTGTGAGTTTATGTTGAGAGAGGTTTGGAAGATATCCCTTGTAAGCCAAACTTGTAGGCATAAATTATTCAGAGAACTGACTGACCCTGATTGTGTCTTGATTTTAGGTGGTGAACATGGAGGGGAACATGGATCAGACGAGTGCAGCGCTGGGGCTTGGACAGCTGCAGCTGGTGCAGGTCCCTGTCACTACAGCCACCGTGGAAGAGCTCCAGGCCAGCTTCGTTGACGCCTCAGCAGGCAATACTGAGGCAGAGCCAGTGATCTGCCACACCCTCCCTCTGCCCGAGGGCTTCCAGGTCGGACGCTACTCAACTACACACACACTTTAAACAAGAATTTTAATATCCTGCTTAATGTTTCTATACACACTTTGGCCTGAAGGCTCTGGTGAGATGCACTGACTATAATACAACTCTAACCCCTTCTTGGCAATTTGTTTTTGTCTGGTGAAGGTGGTGAAGGTGGGGGCGAATGGAGAGGTGGAGACAGTTGAGCAAGAAGAACTGCAGGCAGCCCAGGATGAGCTCCAGGTGATCCATGGGGAGGAGGAGGAGGACGAAGCTGAGCCCCAAGTAGAGGACCAGACATGGTCAAAAGACCCAGATTACCAACCAACTGCTGGCATCCGCAAGGGGAAGAAGGGCAAGAAGAGCCGCCTGCGTTACGGGGAGGGGGAGCGAGACATGGACGTGTCTGTGTATGACTTTGAGGAGGAGCAGCAGGAGGGGATGCTCTCTGAGGTCAATGCTGAGAAGGTTGTGGGCAACATGAAGCCACCCAAACCCACTAAGATAAAAAAGAAAGGTCAGAGTTGTGTGAAAGGTCAAGTTTTGTGTCTCGGTGGGGATATGGCAACCCCTCTTTTGGGGTGTGAGGAGGAGATCTGTGTGTGTTGAAGGGAGACTCGGCGATGACGTAGATGCAGCAAGTAGAACGCATAGTGGGTCAATTTCCGCAACAACTATGAGCGTTGAGGCGCAAGGCTCAACTTCTGTGCTGTTTTGGTCCCGTGGCTACCACTCTCTTAACAGCGTGATGCAAGCCTGTGCAAACACTGTGTCACAGTGAGCGCGGCATCATGAATTTCGCTCGTCTCAATATTTGTGGTGCTGCTCGTGGCAAAGTCATTTCGCTGAGTCTATTTTTTTATGTGTTTAATAACCTCTTTTGTCTCTCAGGTGTGAAGAAGACGTTCCAGTGTGAGCTGTGTAGCTACACCTGCCCCCGGCGCTCTAACCTGGACCGCCACATGAAGAGCCACACAGATGAGAGGCCACACAAATGCCATCTGTGTGGGAGGGCCTTCAGAACGGTCACACTGCTGAGGAACCACCTCAACACACACACAGGTATCTACAGACTCACATGTTCAGTCACAGGCTGTTTAAAAATAATAATAATATGTACAGTTGAAGTCGGAAGTTTACAAACACTTAGGTTGAAGTCATTAAAACTCGTTTTTCAACCACTCCACAAATTTCTTGTTAACAAACTGTCGTTTTTGCAAGTCGGTTAGGACATCTCCTTTGTGCATGATGCAAGTAATTTTCCCAACAATTATTTACAGACGTGTTATTTCACTTATAATTCACTGTATCACAATTCCAGTGGATCAGAAGTTAACATACACTAAGTTGACTGCCTTTAAACAGCTTGGAAAATTCCATAAAATTATATAATGGCTTTAGAAGCTTCTGATAGGCTAATTGACATAATTTGAGTCAATTGGGGGTGTACCTGTGGATGTATTTCAAGGCCTACCTTCAAACTCTGCCTCTTTGCTTGACATCATGGGAAAATCAAAAGAAATCAGCCAAGACCTCAGAAAAAAAATTGTAGACCTCCATAAGTATAGTTCATCCTTGGGAGCAATTTCCAAATGCTTGAAGGTACCACGTTCATCTGTACAAACAATAGTACGCAAGTATAAACACCATGGGACCACGCAGCCGTCAGGAAGGTAACGCGTTCTGTCTCCTAGAGATGAATGTACTTTGGTGCGAAAAGTGCAAATCAATCCCAGAACAACAGTAAAGGACCTTGTGAAGATTCTGGAGGAAACAGGTACAGAAGTATCTATATCCACAGTAAAACGGGTCTTATATCGACATAACCTTAAAGGCTGCTCAGCAAGGAAGAAGCCACTGCTCCAAAACCGCCATAAAAAAAGCCAGACTACGGTTTGCAACTGCACATGGGGACAAAGATGGTACTTTTTGGAGAAATGTCCTATGGTCTGATGAAACAAAAATATAACTGTTTGGCCATAATGACCATTGTTATGTTTGAAGGAAACAGGGAGAGGCTTGCAAGCCAAAGAACACCATCCCAGCCGTGAAGCCTGTGTTTGGCAGCATCATGTTGTGGGGGTGCTTTGCTGCAGGAAGGACTGGTGCACTTCACAAAATAGATGGCTTCATGAGGAAGGAAAAATGATGTGGATATATTGAAGCAACATCTCAAGACGTCAGGAAGTTAAAGCTTGGTCACAAATGGGTCTTCCAAATGGACAATGACCTCAAGCATGCTTCCAACGTTGTGGCAAAATGACTTAAGGACAACAAAGTCAAGATGTCGGAGTGGCCATTATAAAGGCCTGACCTCACACCTCTAGAAAATTTGTGGGCAAAACTAAAAAAGCGTGTGCGAGCAAGGAGGCCTACCAACCTGACTCGGTTACACCAGCTCTGTCAGGAGGAATGGTCCAAAATTCACCCAACTTATTGTAGGAAGCTTGTGGAAGGCTACCCGAAACGTATGACCCAAGTTAAACAATTTAAAATCAATTAGTATTTGGTTGCATTGCGTGTGTTTACATTTCTGACCCACTGGGAATGTGATAAAAGAAATACAAACTTAAATAAATCATTCTCTACTATTATTCAGACATTTCACATTCTTCAAATAAAGTTGTGATCCTAACTGACCTAAGAAAGGGAATTTTTACTAGGATTAAATGTCAGGATTTGTGAACCTGAATTTAAATGTATTTGGCTAAGGTGTATGTAAACTTCTGACTTCAACTGTATTTATCCTTATTGAATGGATAGGGTGAGTGTTACTTATGTTAACTATTGCCACTGCCCTCTCCGTTTTAGGCACTCGTCCTCATAAATGCCAAGATTGTGACATGGCATTTGTGACCAGTGGAGAGCTGGTGCGTCATCGTCGCTACAAACACACATTCGAGAAACCCTTCAAGTGCTCCATGTGTGACTACGCTAGTGTGGAGGTAAGAACGCACCTCTGATCTATTTTTACATGTTATCTAGCTGTGAACTAATTTGCAATGTATAACTGGAATGTTGTTTAAATGTTTCTCTCTCTCTTTGTCCCAGGTGAGTAAGCTGAAGAGACACATCCGCTCCCATACAGGCGAGAGGCCCTTCCAGTGCAGTCTGTGCAGCTACGCTAGCCGAGATACCTACAAACTGAAGAGACATATGAGGACACACTCAGGTAACACACACCCCAATCTCTCGGCCTTACACCCAAGTATTCCTGATTTTAGTTCTGTTGATCGATGCTACACTACTTGACCGAAAGTATATGGATACCTGCTCGTCGAACATGTCATTCCAAAATCATGGGCATTAATATGGAGTTGGTCCCCCCTTTGCTGCTATAACAGAGCCTCCACTCTTCTGGGAAGGCTTTCCACAAGCGCATTAGTGAGGTTGGGCACTGATGTTGTTGCATTGTCATGCTGAAACAGGAAAGGGCCTTCCCCAAACGGTTGCCACAAAGTTGGAAGCACAGAATCGTCTTGACTGTCATTGTATGCTGTAGCGTTAAGATTTCCCTTCACTGGAACTAAGGGCCCTAACTATGGAAACCAGTCCCAGACCATTATTCCTCCTCCAACTAACTTTACAATTGGCACTATGCATTGGGCCAGGTAGTGTTTTCCTGGCATCCGCCAAACCTGTATTCGTCCGAAGGGACTGCCAGATGGTGTAGCGTGATTCATCACTGCAGAACACGCGTTTCCACTGCTCCAGAGTCAAATGGCAGAAAGCTTTACACCACTTCAGCCGACACTTGGAATTGTGCATGGTGATCTTAGGCTTGTGTGCTGTTGATCGGCCATGGAAACCCATTTCGTGAACTCCCGACGAACAGTTATTGTGTTGCAACCGAGGACAGATTACTTTTATGCGCTTCTGCATTCGGTGGTTCCATTCTGTGAGCTTGTGTAGCCTACTACTTCGCGGCTGAGCCTTTGTTGCTCCTAGACGTTTCCAATGCACAATAACAGTACTTCCAGTTGACCGGGGCAGCTCTAGCAGGGCAAACATTTGACAAATTCACTTGTTGGAAAGGAGGCTTCCAAGTGGTGCAGCGGTCTAAGGCACTGCATTTCAGCTGCATCACACCCGGCCATGATTGGGAGTCCCATGGGGCGATGCACAATTGGCCTAATGTCATTCGGGTTTAGCCGGGGTAGGCCGTCATTGTAAATAAGAATTTGTTGTTAACTGGCTTGCCTAGTTAAATAAATAAAATGACGGTGACACATTGAAAGTCACTGAGCTCTTCAGGCCATTCTACTGCCAGTGTTTGTCTATGGAGATTGCATGGCGGTGTGCTCAATTTTATACACCTGTTAGCAACTAGTGTGGCTTAAATAGCCCAATCCGCTAATTTGAAGGGGTGACCACATACTTTTGTTTGTGTGAATATTTATTTATTTTCACACACTACCGTTCAAAAGTTTGGGGTCACTAAGAAATGTCCTTGTTTTTGAAAGAAGCCATTTTTTTGTCCATTTAAAATAACATTGATCAGAAATACAATGTAGACATTGTTAATGTTGTAAGTGACTTGTAGCTGGAAACGGCAGAATATCTACATAGGCAGAGACCCATTATCAGCAACCTCCACTCCTGTGTTCCAATGGCACGTTGCGTTAGCTAATCCAAGTTTAGCTATCATCGAAGGAATGAGCCTTACACCGTGGCCTGTTCTCTGGAGCGGGATCGATTTGGAGGTGTAGGGTCCGTCATGGTCTGGGGCGATGTGTTACAGCATCTTCGGACTGAGCTTGTTGTCGTTGCAGGCAATCTCAATGCTATGCGTTACAGGGAAGACATCCTCCTCCCTCAGGTACCCTTCCTGCAGGCTCATCCTGACATGAGCCTCCAGCATGATAATGCTACCAATCATACTGCTCGTTCTGTGCGTGATTTCCTGCAAGACAGGAATGTCCGTGTTCTGCCATGGCCAGCGAAGAGCCCGGATCTCAATCCCATTGAGCATGTCTGGGACCTGTTGGATCGGAGAGTGGGGTCTACAAATATTTGCACATGTTAAGTTTGCTGAAAGTAAATGCAGTTGACAGTGAGAGGACATTTATTTTTTTGCTAAGTTTATATATACACACACACACGTGTATCTGCCTCACATACAACCTAATAAAGCGTCCCTCTCTCTGGCAGGTGAGAAGCCATATGAGTGCTACATCTGCCATGCTCGTTTCACGCAGAGCGGCACCATGAAGATGCACATCCTGCAGAAGCACACAGAGAATGTGGCCAAATTCCACTGCCCCCACTGTGACACAGTCATCGCCCGCAAGAGCGACCTGGGTAAGCGACTCGCTTGTGCACAGTCATTTCTCCTCTGCTGAAATACGGTCTTGTAACCTTGAGTGAATCAGTCTGTGTTCCTTACATTTGGATTATCCCTTCCTTCCTTTTTCACTCTCAGGTGTGCACTTGCGGAAGCAGCATTCGTTCATGGAGATGGGCAGGAAGTGTCGTTACTGTGACGCTATGTTCCACGAGCGTTACGCACTCATCCAGCACCAGAAATCCCACAAGAACGAGAAGCGCTTCAAGTGCGACCAGTGTGACTATTGCTGCAGACAGGTACGTGAAAGAGACTTTCTCTGCTTGTTTCCTCACAATCTTCCCTGATTTGAAATGGTGGATGTCCACCAGATATTTGCCATCGTCAATCTCAGAGATGAGGAGAAGAGGCCACTTTAGACAAGGGAGATGCCTCCCATGGATATGTTTGGAATCAGCTGGAGACTAGACCTCTGGGAATTCACTGACTGTCCTATGTTTAACCTCTGACTCCCAGGAGCGTCACATGATCATGCACAGACGCACACACACAGGGGAGAAGCCGTACGCCTGCAGCCAATGTGAGAAAACTTTCCGGCAGAAGCAGCTGCTGGACATGCATTTCAAACGTTACCATGATCCCAACTTCATCCCCACTGCCTTCGTCTGCAGCAAGTGTGGCAAGACCTTTACTCGCAGGGTAAGGGAACAACACACATCCACACTGCAGGCTAAAGGACTCATTCACATCCAAATGCATACCCTCCCGAGCAGGATACAGGACACTCAAAAAACACACCCTCCCACCAGGTTGGGGAGGATTTGAAGCCTAGATGCTCCACAGTGTGTTGTGGTCTTAGTGCCTTCAGAAAGTATTCATACCCCTTGACTTCTTCCACATTTAGTTTCTCACCCATCTACACGCAATACCCATAATCACAAAGTGAAAAAAATGTTTTTAGAATTCTTTCCAAATATATTGTAAATTAAATACAGAAATATCTCATTTCCATAAGTATTTACACCTCTGAGTCAATACCTTTAGAAGCACCTTTTGCAGCAATTGCAGCTTTATGAGTCGTCTTGGGTATCACCTTCTGGATTTGGAATGTTCTCACATTTCTTCCAGATCTTCTCAAGCTCTGTTAAAGAGCCACTGAACACGCCAATTGTCAGGTGTTTTTTCAGTCTTTCCTGACCAATTCTGCATTTGGTTAATTGATTGTCCACCATGAGTCACTGAATACATAAGGTGTTTGGTGCAGTATTTCTCAAGCAAACATTTTTTTTGCAGGGTGTTTTATGTGAACATTCGGAGCTGTTGAGCAGGTCTGTCACACTGTCTATTCTATTGGATTGAGTGCAATCACTGCAGCTGTTCATCACATAGTGGGCAAATGAACATTGTCAGATCAAAACAATCTTAATTTACCCATTGTGATGCATGAATGTTTTAGACGACTGACTTTGTCCCAAATTATCATGTCTACACTTGTAATAATAATTTTGACGCTAGTTTCTGACTCATCGGGGCCACATGGTGTTTTTCAAAAGGAATCGTTGCTTTTTAAAGGCCATCTTTACGTTAGATGGGGAGTGCGGTGAACAGCAATCTTCCACCGGTTTTCAATGGGATTCGTGTCTGGGCTTTCACTGGGCCAGTCAAGGACTCTCACATTCTTGTTCTTAAGCCATTCCAGCGTTCCTTCGGCTGTATGCTTGGTCATTTTTTGGTTGGAACGTAAATCTTCACCCCAGTCTCTGAAGTCATTTTGCACTCTGAAACTGGTTCTCATCTCAGTCCCTACCGTCCCTACCGTCTCCCAGTCCCTACCACTGAAAAACATCCCCATAGCATGATGCTGCCACATCCATGCTTCACGGTAGGGATGGTGTTGAAGGGGTGATGAGCTGTGCCCGGTTTTCTCCAAACATAGTGCTTTGCATTCAGACCAAACAGTTAAATTGTTTATCAGACCACAATCTTTTGACTTATGGTCTTTCACGTGCCTTTTTGCAAACTCCAGGCATGCTGGTGCATTTTTTTTCTCAGTAATGGCTTCCGTCTGCCCACTCCCATAAAGCCCAGATTGGGGAAGTGCTGTATATACTGTTGTCCTTCTGGCAGATTCTCCCATCTCAGCCATGGAACTCTGTAGTTCTGTCAGTGGTCATTGGTTTCTTGGTCACCTCCCTGACCAAGGTCCTTCTTGCATGGTTGCTCAGTTTGGTCGAACGGCCAGTTCTAGGCAGAGTTTGGGTAGTTCCGTATTTTTACAATTTCCCGATGATGGAGACCACTGTGCTCTTTGAAACTTTGAACACTCTAGAAATGGTTTTATACCCTTTCCCAGATGTCTCATCACAATTCTGATTGTTCCTTGGAGTTCATGGTATAGTTTTTGCTCTGACATGCACTGTTAACTGTGGGACCATATATAGACAGGTGTTTCTTTCTAAATCATGCCCAAACAATTTAATTAGTCACAGGTGGACTCCAATCACGTTGTAGTGACATCTCAAGTATGATCAAAGGAAATTGGATGTACATGAGCTCAATTTGGAGTGTCATACCAAAGGGAGGTGAATACTTATGTAAATGAGATTTCTGTATTTATCTTTAAATGTGCGAACATTTCTAAACATGTTTTCACTCGGTCATTATGGAGTATTGTGTTTAAATGGGTGCGAGAGAATCTATTTAATCCATTTTGAATTTAGGGCTGTAACACAACAAAGTGGAATAAGTCAACGGGTATGAATCCCTGTTTACATTTTTTTGATTTCTTCCATTTTCCATTATTCTTTTTAAACCAGTTACACATACGAACAACAACTACATCTCATCTGCCCAGACCCACATGCTCACACCCCATCCCCTAATACCTGCATTTGCCACATGGCCTTATATTGTACAAATTAGTTTTTCTAGGTTGCCCATGCTATTTCAATAAATCATTTGATTTTTTTCATTATGTTAATGGTTTATTTGCATGGTTTTAGTATACATTTTTTCAAGATGAGTGATTAAGAGAATCGTCCAGCCCATTGACTATCTCACTGTTTTCTGAAGGCACTGTATATGACCCTTTGTTCCTCAGAACACCATGCTGCGTCACGCAGAGAACTGTAATGGAGAGAACACTGGCGATGAGAACGGAACCCTGCCCAAGAAAGGCCGCCGCGGCAGGAAGAGGAAGATGCGCTCCAGACGGGATGACGACGATGACGACACCGGTACGACCAAGTCACAGTTCACTTTATTGTTCTTATACATGCAATGCAACAATATCATGTTATATTGTTTACTATGCATCTTAAGAGTACATTGCTAAAATCAGGTTTTTCTTGTTCCTCTCTTCCACAGAGCCTGAGCTGGATGACATTGAGGAAGAGGAGGAGGAGCTGCTAGCTGAGATTGAGGTGGAGCAGGCACCACCGGTTGTCCCTGTCCCTGCCCCTGTTGGCCCGCCAGCCAAGAGGAAACGTGGAAGACCTCCCAAGGCCAAACCTGCCCCAAGTGAGTGTCACTCTGGTACCTTGTTGGAATAAAAATACCACCCTCCCTACTTAATTTCTTGAAGGAATCACTTTTCATGCAGACATAGCATCGAGTGAATACTTTGGCCTTCACATATTTAATCAGGTGCAGATCACTAATCAGTACCCCGAGGGACTCAAAAGTCCCAAAACAGCTGGACAGATGTGTAAAAGTGGTTTTCTTCTTCCCTCAGCGGCGGCAATCATCCGGGTGGAGGATGAGACCACAGGCGAGGTGGATGACATCATCGTGAAGAAAGAGATGAAAGCCGAGCAGGCAAGCCAGGAGGAAGAAGCTGTCGAGGATGAGGAGCCAGCAGTAGAGGTGGAGCATGCTAAAGGAGAACCTGCCAATCAGGTAGAAGAGTCACTCCAGGGGGAGGAGGTGGTGCAGGAAATGGCACTGTCTGTCACAGAGGGTCCCCCCAACGGTGACCTCACTCCTGAAATGATTCTCAGTATGATGGACCGGTGATGAAGACGAAGTCTCTGTCTACATCTAACAATACAAAGTGTCCCCTAACATACACCCCATTGTACCCACCATCAAACATACACGTATACCACACATGCACACCCCAGTTATAACCTGAGATCATATCTATCTATTTCTGATGTTGATGATAATGCCTGGGACATGTCTAAAGATACCTTTAGCCCATTCTATTTTTTTAAGAGCTTATTTTTCTCTCTTGTGATCTCTATCTACATCCCACTGCGAAACCCCTGACACCCTCATGTTGAATTATGTTTGTATACAGAATCTGGATAACATTGTGCAGACTGTTGTCACTGGAAAATATGTAAGGAGAGGGAGGTGGTTTACATCATGATGATGTCTTATGTCAAATCATGTGCTCATTCTGCTATCAATTATGTTCTATAGGCCCTCCAGAATGCCTTCTCTGTTGCATATTTTGGCCCACATTTGATCTCTTCATGTTGGCCCTCTTGTGCTCTGTTGTCTGTCTAAAAACAATTATCATGTGCTTTCACCCATGGAATTAGCTGTTCGGGGGTCAAAGGTTAGGGGGGTAGGAGGACCTGAAATATTCTGCTTTTACAAAATGTGATGCTGTTACAAAATGTGATGCTGTTTTCAAATGAAACACAATACCTTGCTCTTGTTAATTAAAGCTTTTAGAATTTATTTGTTTTTTGGTTTAATGCTTTTCTTTTGTACCATCGAAATTAAATGCTAGGGTGCTTGAATGGCAAGATATGATTGGAGGGGTGGGAGAATGTTTGACTGTACAGCCAATACAAATAAAAAAAGATCAACCTACTGGGGTGTCATGAGTCAATTTGCTTCAGTTTCAGCTGTTATTAGGCTAATTTAGTATGGCATGTAGTACTGAAATATAGACACGATAGGATGTTAGATCATGTTTACACTAGAGTATAATCTGCCCTATTTATCTGCTACATGGTTCTGACAGAAGGCTTATGCCCACAAGTCTCTTTTTAGAAACCTGTTTGGAGTAGTAGGTGAACTAGACTATTTTGGTTTTTCCTGTTGAATTTCTTTCAGAGGATCTGCCCTCTGATATTGACTGCTTCATTAAAACACAATTTTAGTCCCCTCCCTGGTTTTCCCTTGCTTGATATTTTAATCACTTGGAGATTTACACACCAGAAACCCATTGCCTAGATCGCCAATCATTTTCTATAACCCATCCATGTAAAATCAATTATTAATTTGTCATTTTAGCACATATTATACCCTTCCTGCATTTTGGTCAGTTCCATGAAGAACCTTAATTTATATTATAAATTAATATATGCTAGACTGCCTTGTGCACCTGCACCACTCTCCCTCTAACACAAGCTCTAAATTACTCCATTCTTTCTCTGTCTTATTCTTTTGGTCTTTCTCACGCTTTCGTAGGAAAGGGGGGGGGGTAGAAAGGCGAGGCCCCTTGTTGTCAAATCTGTCAGTCTAGCTTGGCTTGGCCCCTCCTACCTTGGTGGAGGCAGGGAATACTGCTGCTGGTGCTCTTAGCAACCGTGCCTCGGCAACAGCCACGGCAACGGAGTGCTGTGTCTCCCCTTATGGAGCTTCCATTGGGTGGGCCGGCACTGAGGCACTACACCCGCAACAGACCTAGACCACACCGACAAAACCAACACCTCCGCCCCAGCAGACCACAGGTACAGAGGGATGGAAAAAAAAATGGGTGCTGTGTAGAGGCGTAATGGTGAGGGGAGATGTGATAGGGTACAGTGGGGAGAGGGAGGGATGGAGGGAAGATGCCTGGTGCCTGCTTGATTCAAGGTACTTGTATCGCAACAGCAACCAGCTGCTTGCATATTCTACACCAATAGTGTGTGTTTGGGGGGATTGCCTTTGTGTATAGGATTGTGATTGTATGTGGCTAATTTCTAGGGCTATATAATGCTTCGTCTGAAGCTGGTGGGCTTTTTCTTGGTAGGTATGTGTGAATTTTCTCTACTTTAGCCATCATTACCTTATCCATTGTATGCCTGCCATTGGTACTGTGTCAGTCACGATCAGAGTTGCACATGTAATGCTGGTTTTGTTGGATGAACTAAACCAAACCTAATCACATGGGCAGCCTTAGTGCCACAAGAGATGACATCATAGGGTATTAATGGTTTTCTGAGTCAGTCATTGGTAATTGTACATACCAATGGTAGTGTGATAATGTAGATCTAGGGGATATATGAGGTGTTGATGTGTATATTCTGTGTGTCAGGGAAGTCTGAGCCCATGAGGTGACAATTTTATGTAATAATTACTATGTGCTATATGAAGTAAACTGCTCTCAGTAACCTGATATCCAACATTGCACTCTTTCCACGAATTGGAAACCCTTTTGCTTTCTATTTCTCTGGTAGTCTAACTGCACTCACACACATTCTCACACACAAACACCTAATAATCACAGATGTCATAAAACACCTGTCTTTCTCTGTGCGTGTGTGCATGGGTGTGACACAGGAATCGGTGGTTGACAATGAAAATGGAGTCCCTAATCACATGGGGCGAGTTGATGAGGGAGTTGAAGAGTTCTTTACTAAGAGAGTCCTTCCTGTCGACACCATGTGAGTATCTGACCAAACTCATTTTTAGATAATCTGACACTCATCCCCAACACATCTTAACCAGCTCACAATTAACCTCTTTAAATTTGAGTAATTTATGAGATGCTCATATTCATAACAACCTCCAATAAGTGCATTCAAGGAATATAATTTATAACATTTTCCTGACCACATTACCTGCATGCACGCCCTAGCTTGTCCAGCTCAGGCCACATGGCCAGGAAAAACTTGGGCCCTATGATTGACAAACACACACATGCTGATCCTGTGCTACTCTGACTCTTCCTTCAGGAAAACACAGAAAGAGTCTGAGGAACCTCCCATTACTGAACAGGAAGTGGAAGTAGCGCCTGCTAGCGCCGTCCCTTGCCCCGCCCCTTCCAGAACCCTACGGAGGAAGCTGGGCGAGTTCTTCACCCTTAAAAAGCGGAGGGCTGTGAAATCAGAGGGAAGCCAAGAGGGGAAGGCCAAGAAGACCTCCATCGCCGACCTAATTCGGCCTCTTAGGGAGGCCACCAGAGCTGAAAAAGATCAAGTGAAGGAGAATGAAAAAGTGAAAGAGAAGAAGAGTGTGGATGACAGCTTTGTGACAGGAGATCCAGTGGAAGCAGAAACCCATCCTGATGGTCCCACTCCACTGAGGGGTGAGGCTCTACCCCGTCGTGCGCTAAGAGAGGGGAAGTCACAGTCTCTCATTCTGCTCTCTGGATCCGCAGCCAACACTGGGAACACCAAGAACACTGCACAAGGGAAGGTAGATATTCAAATGTGTTCAACCGACCCTTTGAAACAATTTGATGGGTTAAAGCAATTTGGTCAATTCTACACCGCCTATGAAAGGATTGTTTTTGCTTTTATTTTGAGCATTCTTTAGTTTGGTCTTATCGGCACTGACTGCTTCTCCTTGGTTCTGGTTAGTTTCAGAAACACTCGTCTGACAGCCATCATGGCTTTGAGCAGCGCCTCCAGCTCATGCTACAACGTATTGGTGTGTCCAAAGCTCAGCCAGGAGAGACACAGGTGTGTATGTGCATTTATCTGAGTGTGTATGTGGTTGTGTGTCTATATGGAAAACATAAAACTTCTTATTCCATTCTACAGAGTCAGGAGGGAGAGATGAAAAAAGCTGAATCAGAGGGTAAGTCCTTTTACTCATATAACACTTGCTAGAGTATATGTGCAAGTCTGTGTGTGGTAATGGATGTGTGTTTTCCTTCATTTTCTGTCTCGGTTTCAGGCACTATCATCGATAATAAACCTGAGCCCCCACCCACATTTATGAAGCCCCGGACCATGTCCACCTCATCAGGTAACACACACATGCACAAATACACTCATGCAGACAAACACACGCACGCACACACACACACACACACACACACACAAACACACACATTATTGTATACAATTTTGTGTATCTTATGCTCATCTTCTTTCTCTTTAGATACGAGACGAGCGGTCCGACAGAGTGTGTCCGCACATGAGTCAGCTGGGAAACCTGCTCTGCCTCCTAAGCCAATAATTAAGCGATGCCCAACCCCACCTCCCACTATCTACAGTCATCTCACCCCTGAGAATGACCTATCCCAAATACAGGAAGGAGAAGCATGTTCCCCCACAGACCCCACCCCTAGTATCACTGATACCCCTACCAGTTCTAAACCTATCCCCACTGACACCACTATTCCCATCACTGTCCCAGATCCCACTAACTCTTCTATTCCCACAGACACCATCATTCCCTCCCCTGCCCCAGATCCCACTAACTCTTCTATTCCCACTGACACCATCATTCCCCCCGCTGTCCCAGATCCCACTAACTCTTCTATTCTCACTGACACCATCATTCCCCCCGCTGTCCCAGATCCCACTAACTCTTCTATTCTCACTGACACCATCATTCCCTCCCCTGTCCCAGATCCCACAAACTCTTCTATTCTCACTGACACCATCATTCCCCCCGCTGTCCCAGATCCCACAAACTCTTCTATTCTCACTGACACCATCATTCCCCCCGCTGTCCCAGATCCCACTAACTCTTCTATTCTCACTGACACCATCATTCCCCCCGCTGTCCCAGATCCCACTAACTCTTCTATTCCCACTGACACCATCATTCCCCCCGCTGTCCCAGATCCCACTAACTCTTTTATTCTCACTGACACCATCATTCCCCCCGCTGTCCCAGATCCCACTAACTCTTCTATTCTCACTGACACCATCATTCCCTCCCCTGCCCCAGATCCCACTAACTCTTCTATTCTCACTGACACCATCATTCCCCCCGCTGTCCCAGATCCCACTAACTCTTCTATTCTCACTGACACCATCATTCCCTCCCCTGTCCCAGATCCCACAAACTCTTATATTCTCACTGACACCATCATTCCCTCACCTGTCCCAGATCACACTAACTCTTCCATCCCCGTTTCTACTACTGCTACTTCCTCTAATTCAACCCCCAATGACATCATCCCCTCTACAATGTCTGCACCTACCCCTATCAATACTACAGTGCCCACCCCCAACACCACCACCTTCATCCCCAGTACTAACCCTGCCACAACCACTACCAATACCTCCATCACAACTACATCTGGCCCTATGAATATTACAACTTCCACCCCCCCTACTGACATGAACTTTGACTCTATCCCCACTATTACCCCCACCCCAACTCCCCCTGCCTCCACTGACTCCACCACCCCAACCACCTCTGCGTCGTCCATCTCTAATCTAGTCACAATCACCATTACAGGCATTACTGCCCCAACACCTGTTAACACTAATACTGATACCCATACATCAACAACCCCCATCACTAATGCTTCTAGCCCTACCCTTACTGATACTACCGCCTCAACTTCTACTGACTCGAAAACTCCAACACTAAATAGTCCCATCTCCATAATTGCTTCTGCTGGCAACAACACTTCTACTCCCACCCCCACTACCTCTCTGTGTCCCTCCCCCACGAACTCTCTGTGTCCCACTACCTCTCTGTGTCCCACCCTCACTACCCTAATTACTAATTCAGTTACCCCACCTCCATCTCCTGCTGCTACTATAATAACATCGACCCTTAATTCTATGAATGGTGCTTCCAGTCCTACCCATATCTCCATAAACTCCACGGACTCCAACACTACCCAAACCGGAACTCACAATACCAGCGCAACTAACTCTGTCAACTTCACTTCTACCTCAAGCCCCACTAACTCTACTAGTCCTATCCCTACTTGCTCTACCAGCTCAACTTCCACTAACTGTGCTGCTTACACTGCTACTATCCCTAGCAGTCTGATTCCCATTATCTCTAATAATCACTCCCCCACTGTCACTTCTATCCCCACTGCCACTCACTCAACTAACTCCACCAATGTTTCCTCCCCCATATTCTCTTCTACTCACACCACTACTAACACTACTAGTACCATCCCAACTAACTCTACTAGCCTGACCACTAGCCCCACCCCCATTAACTCTAGCCCCGTCACCACTATCTCTACAGGCTGTTCTAATATCACCACTGCCACTAACTATTCTGTCCTCATCAGTAGCCCCAACCCCATTAACTCTACTACCAACACCCCCACTAACCCTTCAAATCCCACCAACACCACTAAACCTACTAACTATACTACACACACCACTATCTCAATCCCCACTAATTATGTTACTCATAGTCCCACTAACTCTTCTCTTCATAGCCCCACTAACTCTTCCAGTCCAACACCCACTATCTCTGCTAGCCCTACACCAACTAATACTATTCAACCATTACCTGAGGAGAGAATTAGCCTTAATCCTGCAATGGGACTGCTGTCCATGACTAAGGCTACAAGTAAGTGTGTGCTTTCAATAGTAATAATAATATTGCTTGAAATTTGGAATTAACATGTTGAAAATAACATTTTGTCCTTCCCTTTCCTCTCCTACAGATGACCTGAATGCTGAGAGGGTAGAGAGGAACAAGGAGACAGAAGAGAAACGTAGCAAGGAAGATGTCAGGAGGGCCACAGAGAAAGATAAATAACAAATCATTGGCGCACAACATATGCAAAACCATAAAAGAGGAGGTGGGTCTGCAGAAGGTAGATGAGATAATGAGGCAGGGAGTAGAAGGGAACAAATCAAATGAAGAAAGAGAGTTGTGTAAAAAGGATGGGGATAAAAAGAGGGAAGGAGGGAGCAATGTGTCAGATGAAAAAGAGTTCAAAACTAAGGAGGTGGTAGAGAGCAAGTCAAACAAGGGACCAACTACTGTGATAGAGGCAGGGGAGACCACAGTAAAATAAATGGGGGGAGAGTCCATGGGACTGAGTACAGGGACCACATCACAGCAGAAAACAACAGAGGGTGGAACATCGGACCAAAGAACTGAGACCCCCTCTGTGTGACACAAATGGACTGACCCAGCAACGTGTCTTTTTTTTTCTCAACCATGTTTACATTTGCATTGCACGTATTGTATGATTATGTAATACATCAACTGTGGTGAAATATGTTTACAATAGATGTATATGAGATACAGTACTTATGATAATTAAAAGTAATATTCATAATGTCATGATGTCTTTATCATGTTTCAGTCCGTCTGTTAGTTCCTACCTCCCAATCTCTTTCAAATGTCTACAACTAAGCCTAAACCAGAGATGTATGACAAAAGTTGGTGGAAGGGGAGAGATAGAAGTGTTTCTTCATGGTAGTACCAGAGTGAATCATTGCCCTATTCCCATATGCCCTCAACGACACACCTTGACGGACAGAAATTATTGGATTGATTAAGGTAATATGTGGTTGCAGAACCATATCTGGCCATCACCTGTCTCTAATGACAAATTGTCAAGGGCAGACAGAGGGGAGCAATTACACTAGGGGATGTTGCTCCCAATAAGTTACTCCTAAAGACATAATTTCCTCATCTCCTTTCTTTTTTTAAGGGTAGATGAAGGGACTATACAGGTGTTCCCCACAAGTGCTTTAATACAGACATTTTAGATAAGGGGTCATGAATGGACAAGAAAAGGAATATAACGTGTGCGTGTGCAGTGGGACAGGACACACTTATCGGTATCGAAATGGCGTGAACAGTGTTTCCCATGATAGGGGATTGCAGTGGGAACCATTTGCTGTGGAAAGGTTCCCCAACGGAACGTAAATAAAGTAACATCAGTCAGTGGAACCGCTACATTCAATCAGACTCAAAGGTGGTTGTCGTTGTTTTACTATCAGGTGAGTTGCAATATATAATTGCCGCTGTTCCCAAATGTAATAGTGTAAATCTGAACGACATGACGACCTAGGGCAGTGGTTCCCAACCAGGGGTAGTAATTGAGTAGACACATAAGACCAAATGCACATGAGGGGGTACTCCGGGCAAAGCAAAATTCAGTTGGTGGTACAGTAACTAAAAAAAGGTTATGAACCACTGACCTAGGGGATCTACAGTAGCTAGCTAACGTTAGGGGTAAGCAGCTAAGTTTGCTGTCACACGAGTAGGAGGAAGACTTCGCCGTACAGTTCACAACAAAGCAAGCTAAGTAACGTTAGTATTGATGTTTTCTCGACATGATCTATTCTATTAGCTAGTTAATAAATCCACAACTGTGTATGGATATTATAGTTACCACAGTTAGTGTAATAACAGGTAACTAGCTAGTATTTTTTAATTTTTTTAATTTTACCTTTATTTAACCAGGCAAGTCATTTTCAATGACGGCCTGGGAACAGTGGGTTAACTGCCTGTTCAGGGGCAGAACGACAGATTCGTACCTTGTCAGCTCGGGGGTTTGAACTCACAACCTTCCGGTTACTAGTCCAACGCTCTAACCACTAGGCTACCCTGCCGCCCCCACTGAAAATAGTAGTGCCATCAACTCTCAACTGTCACATTATTCTGTACATGCCTGTCTCCAGTGTTTTAGGGTGCATGGCCATGACTCTGGGTAGGAGGACTAAGTTGGAGTCCTGGATAGAGCAGGTCATCCTGAGTTATGGTACAGAGCCAAAAGAGGAGAAGAAGAACACTGATAAAAGCGCATGTTGTTGGGGTAATGAGGCTTCTAGTACATACACATCATGCAAGGCCTGTGTTCCAAGTTTAGAAGGTGTGTGTGTGTGTGTGTGTGTGTGTGTGTGTGTGTGTGTGGGTGGGTGGGTGTGTGTGTGGGTCGGCCGAATGTCAGAGTTCCAAGCCCGGCCGACTGAGGGTTTGACAACGTTGCTGTTCCTCTCTGATGGAGTGGTGCACATCCCCACCATACTGACCCAGGATGCCTAGGAGACTCTTCAGGAGTGAGTTAACATTTAGGACAAGCGTAGAGGCCTATGAGATCATATTAAATTACATGTATGTCTAAAACCCACCTATAAACCATTTATTTTTAAGCCCAGTACAAATCTAACAGCCAACACAAGGAGAAACAAGACTAGACAAAACTTATTAAGGTCATTAAAAACCATACAGCAAATGGTGATGCATTTCTATCTATCTGTATCCTCTGGCAGGCAGGAGGACCGTGAGTGCTTCTCCAGTCTCATTAATTGCACAGTGTGTGTGTATTCATACACCCTGCAGTTCAACATGGACTCTGAGCAGGTGCGTGTGAATGATCCTATGATACTGGTACTAGAGTAGTCCTTTGGTCTTAGAGAGACAGCTCCTGTTCTTTATTCTTTACCATTCAAATTTTATTTTACTCTAAATGTGTCCTCATCTCCTCAGACAAGGAGCCAGTTTTACTTATCGGTTGGTGAGCTGACCACCACATCAGCTGGGGCTGCTAAAGACAACACCCCTTGCTGGTAAGAGACGCACCTCCTGGCCTCCAAACCCAGACACCCACACATATGCACCTTAATTGGGAAGAACAGGCTCATTCTGGAGCGGATTGAGTGAAATGGTAACAAATACATTAAACACATGGTTTCCAGGTCTTTGATGCCATTCCATTTGCTCCGTTCCAGCCATTATTATGAGCTGTTCTCTCCTCACTAGCCTCCTGTGATACACACATTAAATGTAGTGACTCTCCAACTTGATTTTGTTTCAGCACATCGCTCAACTCAGTCAGACAAAAGATCTGTACAACATGGAGGTGAGTATGGGGTGTGTCTATTTATATGTTGTTTTTTTCAAATTGTATTTAACGAGGCAAGTCAGTTAAGAACATATTCTTATTTACAATGACGGCCTACCAAAAGGCCTCCTGCGGGGACAGGGGCTGATATTAAAAATAAAAATGTATTAAATTAAAATATAGGACAAAACACACATCACAACAAGAGAGACAACACAACACTACATAAAGGGAGACCTGAGACGACAACATGGCATGGCAGCAACACATGACAACATCATGGCAGCAGCACAACATGGTAGCAGCACAAAACAGGGTACAAACATTATTGGGCACAGACAACCGCACAAAGGGCAAGAAGGTAGAGAGACAAGAGTCTGTGTTTGTGCATTTTTTTGTTGTATGTAATACATGTGAACATTACTTTATATATTGTATTTGTTGATCATGTGTTTTCTTTTATCCCCAGATCCCTGCTTGCACAGGATTCTGTCCATACTCAGAACACCCAGTCTGGTACGGAACTCTATACACTCTGCACTACATTGATGATTTGTATCCTTATTGTTTGCCACACCTGTGTATATGACTATGTTTCCTATCTACTAGAGTTCAGTCTGTCAGAGCTGCTGGGGGAGTGGCAGCATGACTGGCGCCAGTCTCTGTTGAAGGATGTGATGGAACTCCTGAGGACACCCACAAACCCCCCTCCCCACAGCCCTCCACCTACCACGCCCTCACACACACTGGCACCAGATGGGCTATTGAAAGGTTCAGATATAAGGTGTGTGTGTGTGTGACCAACCTATTAAATGTAAGAAAACAGTAGGAAATCTGCAACTTTACAAGAAGGTTGTTGTTTTTTCCTAGAGGGAGGATACTTTCAATGTCCCTGTGTCTCACCTACACATCCCAGATGATCTGAGCCAGAAACTACACACACCCTCAGGTAACACTTAAGGGTGTCTCACCCTCTCTCTCACACCTGAAAATCACTTACACCTGTTTGGTCTTTCTGAGCTGACCGTTGTGTTTTATTTAGAAGACAACAGTGAAACGCAGAGTGGACTGGTCCCTCCATCTGAAGACAGAATGACAGACCCACCAGAGACCGATCAACCAATCATTGCTGCTGACATTAGGCAGACTGACAGGCCAGTGCCTCTGGAGAGAAGACATCCTGCTCATGGTCCCACACATTCCTGTGAGTTATGTTTGTTAACTGGTCCATGCTGTAGATTAAGTATTTGCTATCCGTTACTGCTAGCTGAAGTATGCTGCTACCACAATAGAGCCCAGTGTGTGTACAAATATCTATATTTTTCTCTCCCTCTCTCTAGAGGAGAGTATGGATGGTGAGGTGGTGTCAGGAGTGACCGGAGGAGCAGTGGCGAGCCCATGGGACATGTTTGCTCCAGCAGCTGAGATGCTCAGGACCTCCTCTGCATCTGACGGTGTGCTCCTTTCCTTTTAACTTTTCAATCATTCAACCTCTATACACACACACACACACACACGTCACACCATGCACATTTGTCTTTGCGCCGTACTAGAGATATTCTAACTACTGTCTCTCATTGGTTCCCTGACAGAATCCATCACCTCGGAGCCCCTCCCCCTCCAGAAGAGCCCGTCTCTGCTCGACCCCACTCCACAACCAGTCACCCTTGCAACGTTTCCCCTGGCAACCAACACCCAGGTGCCAACCCTGACCCATGGGGCTACCCAAAGGTCAGGCGAGCACTCCCTTCCTACTTATCAAAAACCAGGCCCCTCCCACAGCCTACTCCCCTCCAGTGGCGGCTCCTCCACTGTGAGTCTATCTACAAAGCACCAACGCTCTGGCATGAAGCTCCACCACAGTGGCTTAACCACAACACTTCAACTTCCAGTCACGGAGCAGCAGGATCAGGTGGAGGAGGATGTTGTGAAGAGGTGTAGGAAGGTTAAGAAGAAGAGTTCTGTGCAGTCCCCCAAGGATAATGATATCACCTGGGAGGAGGAAAATATGCAGAAGAACTGCAGCCTGCCCTCCTGGATGTTTGAAATTCAGGAGGTTTCCAGGATTGGGGAGGGAAGCAGCTGCAAACAGAAGGCAGGTGCAGCAATAGCCCCCCGGAGGTCCTCCAATGTAAGGGTGACCAGTTTTCAACCAAGAAATAGGATATATATTGACCATTTAGTGGAATTTTTAACCTGTCCGTTTTGTTAGATTGGTGTGAAGTAAATTATCTGTCTTGCTCTCTCAGGTTCACAGTGATGGCACTTCGTTCTCATATTCTTATCAGCTGTGTGGCCGCATTTCGAAGGATCTAAGCCATTTAAAGTAAGTAAACCGTGTGTGTGTGTGCCGTGCCTTCGGAAAGTACTCAGACCTCTTTGCTTTTTCCACATTTTGTTACTTTACAGCCTTATTCTAAAATTGATTAAATAAATACAAATCTTCAGCAATCTACACACAGTACCCCATAATGACAAAGCAAAAAACAGGTTTTTAGACATTTTTGCAAATGTATAAAAAAAACTGAAATACATAATTATTCATACCCTTTGCCCTGAGACTTGAAATTAAGCTCCGGTGCATCCTGTTTCCATTGATCATCCTTGAGATGTTTCTACAACTTGATTGAATTCTACCTGTGGTAAATTCAATTGATTGGACATGATTTGGAAAGGCACGCACCTGTCTATATAAGGTCCCACAGTTGACAGTGCTTGTCATAGCAAAAACCAAGCCATGATGTCAAAGGAATTGTCAGTAGATTGTCCACATTGACCCTGTACCCCCTGTATAAAGCCTTGTTATTGTTATGTAATTTTATTTAGTAAATATTTTCTTAACTATTTCTTGAACTGCGTTGTTGAATAAGGTCTTGTAAGTAAGCATTTCATGTTAAGGTAAGGTTGTATTCGGCGCATGTAACAAATACAATTTGATTTGATTTAGAGCTCAGAGACAGGATTGTGTAGAGGCACAGATCTGTGGAAGGGTATGAAAAAATTTCTGCAGCATTGAAAGTCCCCAAGTACACAGTGGCCTCCATAATTCTTATGTGTGTTCCAAGATGGCGTAGCCGTCAGATGTCTGTTTGTCCCATGTATATATCTTTTTAATCTAATTTTCCATCTACGGACTGAACATACTCTCCTGCAACCCGCCTCACCCAATGTGGTACGGATCTGCTATTTTTTTTTACACTTTAGTATTGCTTGAATCATCTATTCCACCGCACCCAAAAATCTGCTTCTTTTACTCTCTGTTCCGAACACACTAGACGACCAGTTCTTATAGCCTTTAGCCGTACCCTTATCCTACTCCTCCTCTGTTCCTCTGGTGATGTACAGGTTAACCCAGGCCCTGCAGCCCCTAGCTCCATTCCCCAGGCGCTCTCATTTGTTGACTTCTGTAACCATAAAGGCCTTGGTTTCATGTATGTTAACATTAGAAGCCTCCTCCTTAAGTTTGTTTTATTCACTGCTTAAGCACACTCCGCCAACCCGGATATCCTAGCCTTGTCTGAATCCTGGTTTAAGAAGGCCACCAAAATCCTTACATTTCCTTCCCTAACTATAACATTTTCCGACAAGATAGAACTGCCAAAGGGGGCGGAGTTAGCCTGCAGAGTTCTGTTATACTATCCAGGTCTGTGCCCAAACAATTTGAGCTTCTACTTTTAAAAATCCACCTTTCCAGAAACAAGTCTCACCGTTGCCGCTTGTTATAGACTCCCTTCAGCCCCCAGCTGTGCCCTGGACAACATATGTGAATTGATTGCCCCCCGTCTATCTTCAGAGTTCGTGCTGTTAGATGACCTAAACTGGGACATGCTTAACACCCCGGCCATCCTACAATCTATGCTAAATGCCTTCAATCTCACACAAATGATCAAGGAACCTACCAGGTACAACCCTAAATCCATAAGAACAGAGAACCGATATAGCCCTTGGTTCACCCCAGACTTGACTGCCCTTGACCAGCACAAAAACATCCTGTGGCGTTCTGCATTAGCATCGAATAGCCCCCGTGATATGCAACTTTTCAGGGAAGTCAGGAATCAATATACTCAGTCAGTTAGGAAAGCTGAGGCTAGCTTTTTCAAACAGAAATGTGCATCCTGTAGCACTAATTCCAAAAAGTTTTGGGACACTAAAGTTCATGTAGAATAAGAGCACCTCCTCCCAGCTGCCCACTGCACTGAGGATAGGACACATTGTCACCACCGATAAATCTACATAATCAATCATTTCAATAAGCATTTTTCTACGGCTGGCCATGCTTTCCACCTGGCTAACCCTACCCCGACCAACATCTCAGCACCCACTGCAGCAATGTGCCCAAGCCACCCCACCTGCTTCTCCTTCACCCAAATCCAGACAGCTGATGCAAAATCTGAATCCCTACAAATCAGCTGGGCTAGACAATCTGGACCCTCCTTTCTAAAATTATAATCTGAAATTGTTGTAACTCCTATTACTAGCTTGTTCTACCTCTCTTACGTATCATCTGAGATCCCCAAAGATTGGAAAGCTGCCGCGGTCATCCCCCTGTTCAAAGGGGAGACACTCTTGACCCAACCCGCCCTGCCTTTCTAAAAATCTTTGAAAGCCAAGTTAACAAACAGATCACAGACCATTTTGAATCCCACCGTCCCTTCTCCACTATGTAATCTGGTTTCCGAGCTGGTCATGGGTGTGGCTCCTCAGCCACGCTGAAGGTCCTAAACGATATCATAACCGCCATCAATAAAAGACAGTACTGTGCAGCCGTCTTCATCGACATGGCCAAGGCTTTCAACTCTGTCAATCACCGTATTCTTATCGGCAGACTCAACAGCCGTGGCTTCTCAAATGACTGTCTCGCCTGGTTCACCAACTACTTCTCAGATAGAGTTCAGTGTGTCAAATTGGAGGGCCTGTTGTCCAGACCTCTGGCAGTCTCTATGGGGGTGCCACAGGGTTCAATTCTCGGGCCAACTCTTTTCACTGTATATATCAATGTCACTCTTGCTGCTGGTGATTCTCTGATCCACCTCTACGCAGACGACACCATTCTGTATACAACTGATCCTTTTTTGGACACTGCTAACAAACCACCAAACGAGCTTCAATGCCATACAACACTCATTCCGAGACCTCCAACTGCTTTTAAATGCAAGTAAAACTAAGTGCATGCTCTTCAACCGATTGCTGCCCGCACCCTCCCGCCCGACTAGCATCACTACTCTGGATGGTTCTGAGTTAGACATTTGTAGTTGTCCACATATTCTAAGTGTCTGGTTAGACTGTAAACTCTCTTTCCATACTCACATTAAGCATCTCCAATCCAAAATTAAATCTAGAATCGGCTTCCTATTTAACAACAAAGTCTCCTTCACTCACTCTGCCAAACATACCCTCGTAAAACTGATTGTCCTACCGATCCTTGACTGGCGATGTCGTTTTAGCCCCCAACACTCTATTCAGACTACATCCAGCTTGCTATCACAGTACCATCCATTTTGTCACCAAAGCCCCATACACTACCCACCACTGCGACCTGTATGCTCTCGTTGGCTGGGTCTCACTACATATTCGTCGCCAAACCCACTGGCTCCAGGTCATCTATAAGTCTATGCTAGGTGAAGCCCCGCCCCACAGGTATATTTCACTGGTCACACCCAAACCCAACACTCCCTTTGGCTGCCTTTCCTTCCAGTTGTGTGCTGCCAATGACTGGAAAGAATTGCAAAAATCACTGAAGCTGGAGTCTTGTATATCCCTCTCTAACTTTAAGCATCAGCTGTCAGAGCAGCTTGCCATTCACTGTACCTGTACACGGTGTGGTAAACCGTGGGGTGTTGGGTTGAGCGTGCAGAAGTTGACACAGAGACAGGGAGGTTTTAGTCCGCAAAAACAACTTTAATAAGCCAGAAAATAAATATAAATGTATTTTATTTCACCTTTATTTAACCAGGTAGGCTAGTTGAGAACAAGTTATCATTTGCAACTGCTACCTGGCCAAGATAAAGCGTAGCAATTCGACACATACAACAACACGGAGTTACACATGGAATAAACAAAACATACAGTCAATAATACAGTAGAACAAACAAAAAAACAAAAAGTATATATACAGTGAGTGCAAATTAGGTAAGTTAAGGAAATAAATAGGCCATGGTGACGAAGTAATTACAATATAGCAATTAAACACTGGAATGGTAGATCGGCAGAAGATGAATGTGCAGGTAGATACTGGGGTGCAAAGGAGCAAAATAAATAAATACCAGTATGGGGATGAGGTAGGTAGATGGGCTGTTTACAGATAGGCTAAGTACAGGTGCAGTGATCTGTAAACTGCTCTGACAGCTGGTGCTTAAAGCTAGTGAGGGAGATGTGTCTCCCGCTTCAGAGATTTTTGCAATTCGTTCCAGTCATGGGCAGCAGAGAACTGGAAGGAAAAATGACCAAAGGAGGAATTGGCTTTGGGGGTGACCAGTGAGATATACCTGCTGGAGCGCGTGCTACGAGTGGGTGCTGCTATGGTGACCAGTGAGCTGAGATAAGGCGGGGCTTTACCTAGCAGAGACTTGTAGATAACCTGTAGCCAGTGGGTTTGGCGACGAGTATGAAGCGAGGGCCAACCAACGAGAGCGTACAGGTCGCAATGGTGGGTAGTGTATGGGGCTTTGGTGACAAAACGGATGGCACTGTGAAAGACTGCATCCAGTTTGTTGAGTAGAGTGCTGGAGGCTATTTTATAGATGACATCACCGAAGTCGAGGATCGGTAGAAAATCACTTAGGTTTGGCTCGGTCCTCATACTCTACTTTTGCTCGGTGTCGGTCTCTCCCCATTCTCTCTTGTGGTATGCCACAGTTCTCCTTTTATTTGGCCTCCACGGCTGGTTGGCACTTTACCCTAATTACCTCCACTTGGAGCTGTCCGTGTCGGGGTGCCCAGCCCAGTATTCCAAGCAGAGGGAGCCAACGACGCCTCACGTACCTCCCCTCTATTACCATTCCCCGGGGTAGACCTCCTGGGATACCACAACAGCCAATCAGTAAATAGCACACCCAACTACCTTATCCCCATATTGTTACTTATTCTCTTACTCTTTTGCACCCCAGGATCTCTACTTGCACTTCATCATCTGCACATCTATCACTCCAGTGTTAATGCTAAATTGTAATTATTTCACCTCCATGGCCTATTTATTGCCTTACCTCCCTACTCTTCTACATTTGCACACACTGTACATAGATGTTTCTATTGTGTTATTGACTGTACGTTTGTTTATGTGTAACTCTGTGTTGTTTTTGTCGCACTGCTTTGTTTTATCTTGGCCAGGTCACAGTTGTAAATGAGAATTTGTTCTCAGCTAGCCTACCTGGTTAAATAGAAGTTAAATCAAAAAATATATAAAATTCTTAAATTGAAGAAATTTGGAACCACCAAGACTCTTCCTAGAGCTGGCCGCCCGGCCAAACTGAGCAATCTGGGGATAAGGGGCCTTGGTCAGGGAGGTAACCAAGAACCCGATGGTCACTCTGACAGAGCTCTAGAGTTCCTCTGTGGAGATGGGAGAACCTTCCAGAAGGACAACCATCTTTGCAGTACTCGGCTAGATGGAAGCCACTCCTCAGTAAAAGGCACATGACAGCCCGCTTAGAGTTTGCCAAAAGGCACCTAAAGACTCAGACCATGAGAAACAATATTCTCTGGTCTGATGAAACCAAGATTGAACTCTTTGGCCTGAATGCCAAGTGTCACTTCTGGAGGAATCCTAGCACCATCCCTACGGTGAAGCATGGTGGTGGCAGCATCATGCTGTGGGGATGTTTTTCAGTGGCAGGGACTGGGATACTAGTCAGGATCAAGGCAAAGATGAACAGAGCAAAGTACAGAGATCCTTGATCAAAACCTGCTCCAGAGCTCCCAGGACCTCAGACTTCCAACAGGACAATGACCCTAAGCACACGTGTCCTTGAATGTCTGAATGTCCTTGAGTGGCCCAGCCAGAGCCTGAACTTGAACCAGATTCAACATCTCTGGAGAGACCTGAAAAGAGCTGTGCAGCAACACTCCCTATCCAACCTGACAGAGCTTGAGAGGATCTGCAGAGACGAATGGGAGAAACTCCCAAAATAGAGGTGTGTCAAGCTTGTAACGCCAAACCCAAGACTCAAGGCTGTAATCGCCAAGGTTCTTTAACAAAGTACTGAGTAAAGGGTCTGAATACTTACACTACCGTTCAAAAGTTTGGGGTCACTTAGGAATGTCCTTGTTTTTTTTAAAGAAAATAAAAAAATGTTGGTCCATAGTACACAGCATTGTACGAGATCTTCCGTTTCTTGGCAATGTCTCGCATGGAGTAGCCTTCATTTCTCAGAACAAGAACAGACTGATGAGTTTCAGAAGAAATGTCTTTGTTTCTAGCCATTTTGAGCCTGTAATCGAACCCACAAATGCTGATGCTTCAGATACTCAACTAGTCAAAAGAAGGCCAGTTATATTGCTTCTTTAATCAGCATAAGTTTTAAGCTGTGCTAACGTACAGTGGGGGAAAAAAGTATTTAGTCAGCCACCAATTGTGCAAGTTCTCCCACTTAAAAAGAAGAGGCCTGTAGTTTTCATCATAGGTACACTTCAACTCTGACAGACAAAATTAGAAGAAAAATCCAGAAAATCACATTGCAGGATTTTTAATGAATTGTTTTGCAAATTATGGTGGAAAATAAACTTTTGTTTTTGACCAAATAATTATCTCAATACTTTGTTATATACCCTTTGTTGGCAATGACAGAGGTCAAACGTTTTCTGTAAGTCTTCACAAGGTTTTCACACACTGCTGCTGGTATTTTGGCCCATTCCTCCATGCAGATCTCCTCTAGAGCAGTGATGTTTTGGGGCTGTTGCTGGGCAACACTTTCAACTCCCTCCAAAGATTTTCTATGGGGTTGAGATCTGAAGACTGGCTAGGCCACTCCAGGACCTTGAAATGCTTCTTACGAAGCCACTCCTCCGTTGCCCGGGCGGTGTGTTTGGGATCATTGTCATGCTGAAAGACCCAGCCACGTTTCATCTTCAATGCCCTTGCTGATGGAAGGAGGTTTTCACTCAAAATCTCACGATACATGGCCCCATTCATTCTTTCCTTTACACGGATCAGTCGTCCTGGTCCCTTTGCAGAAAAACAGCCCCAAAGCATGATGTTTCCACCCCCATGCTTCATAGTAGGTAGGTATGGTGTTCTTTGGATGCAACTCAGCATTCTTTGTCCTCCAAACATGACGAGTTGAGTTTTTACCAAAAAGTTCTGGTTTGGTTTCATCTGACCATATGACATTCTCCTAATCTTCTTCTGGATCATCCAAATGCTCTCTAGCAAACTTCAGACGGGCCTGGACATGTACTGGCTTAAGCAGGGGGACACGTCTGGCACTGCAGGATTTGAGTCCCTGGCGGCGTAGTGTGTTACTGATGGTAGGCTTTGTTACTTTGGTCCCAGCTCTCTGCAGGTCATTCACTAGGTCCCCCCGTGTGGTTCTGGGATTTTTGCTCACCGTTCTTGTGATCATTTTGACCCCACGGGGTGAGATCTTGCGTGGAGCCCCAGATCGAGGGAGATTATCAGTGGTCTTGTATGTCTTCCATTTCCTAATAATTGCTCCCACAGTTGATTTCTTCAAACCAAGCTGCTTACCTATTGCAGATTCAGTCTTCCCAGCCTGGTGCAGGTTTACAATTTTGTTTCTGGTGTCCTTTGACAGCTCTTTGGTCTTGGCCATAGTGGAGTTTGGAGTGTGACTGTTTGAGGTTGTGGACATGGTTGCTGATAATGGGCCGTTTCCATCTACAATAGTCATTTACAACATTAATGTCTACACTGTATTTCTGATCAATTTGATGGTATTTTAATGGACAAAAAATGTGGTTTTCTTTCAAAAACAAGGATGTTTCTGTGACCCCCAAACTTTTGAAAGGTTGTGTATGTAAATGTATTTTTCTAAAATCCTGTTTTTGCTTTGTCATTATGGGATATTTTGTGTAGAATGATGATGAGGGGGGGGGGGACTATTTTAATCAATTTTAGGATAAGGCTGTAACCTACAAAAATGTGGAAAAAGTCAAGGGGTCTGAATACTTTCCGAAAGCTCTGTGTGTGTGTATCGTGCAGGATTCCCGATGGCATGGTGCACTGGGCTGTACGGTACCTGGTCCCTTCCATGCAGACGGAGGTTGTCAAGGACACACAGCTGCGACCGCAGACTCACCCCAGTTGACAACCTGAGGTCATCGCCCCCATCTTCCCATTGTGTTGAATCCTTAGTGTACAGAGGCAGCTTTGTTTTTTTATGAATCTCTTGTTATGTTTATGTAACATTCTGAATATTGATAAATAAATATACATTAGTAATTGAATTGTGTCAACTCTATTGAGAAGCAGGCAAATGTGGACTTAGCTACTTTTAATTTGTCAACAGCAATATAATTTCACTGTCAGTTACTCAGATGTGTTTTCCTTAATTTTACTTTTGAATAACACACATGCACTTATTTCCTTATGAAAACATTCACTGGCTGCTCTCATAAAATACAATCATATCAGATGTCCTCTAGAATAATTTTAACAAAATATAAGCACAACAAAAATAGTCACAGTTACATAATGCTTGTACATAGTGCTTTAAACAATTATATCTACTCAATGGAAGTCAGTGTCGTGTGGTGGGGTGGGGTGGGGTGGGGGCTTGCCCTGGGAATTCCTGAAGAGGCAAAGGCATAGAGGAAAGGGTTGAGGCAGCTGTTGATGATGGTGAAACCCATGAGGACATTCCAAGCTGAGTCACACATTCTCCACAACCTCGTTCTGCACGGCCAAGTTCACCAGGGCCAGCAGGTTGAACAGGTGCAGCGGAGTCCAGAAGCAGAAGAAGGACACAACGATGCAGATGACCGCTTGGTCGCCGTCTGCTGCCTGAACAGGGCCGCCTGGCTCACCCTCCTGTGGAGGTAGAAGTAGGACGCCACCACGATGCAGCAGGGAACTACAAATCCCAGCAGCGTTTGGACAAGTAGGGTGGCCATTTCTTATCTGAGGCTCTGGAAGTGTGAGCTGCAGGATTTTCCGCCATGGTATGTTTTGACGTCAAGGACAGAGAAGGCGGTAGAGGCAATGAGCCCTGCCAGCCCCCACAGGGACAGGAGGAGTGTCTCTTCCCCCATACGGCCTAGCTGCGCCCAGTTGTGGGGGTACAGCACCTGGATGCAGCACTGCACACTCAGCAGGGTGATGGTCAGCACACTACCATTCAGGCTGCAATAGATCAGAAAGAAGAGCAGCTTGCAGGCGGTGGGGCCCAGATCATTTAACATTTACATTTAAGTCATTTAGCAGACGCTCTTATCCAGAGCGACTTACAAATTGGTGCATTCACCTTATGACATCCAGTGGAACAGCCACTTTACAATAGTGCATCTAAATCTTTTAAGGGGGGTGAGAAGGATTACTTTATCCTATCCTAGGTATTCCTTAAAGAGGTGGTGATTGACTCCGCTGTCCTGGCGTCGTGAGGGAGTTTGTTCCACCATTGGGGGGCCAGAGCAGCGAACAGTTTTGACTGGGCTGAGCGGGAACTGTACTTCCTCAGTGGTAGGGAGGCGAGCAGGCCAGAGGTGGATGAACGCAGTGCCCTTGTTTGGGTGTAGGGCCTGATCAGAGCCTGGAGGTACTGAGGTGCCGTTCCCCTCACAGCTCCGTAGGCAAGCACCATGGTCTTGTAGCGGATGCGAGCTTCAACTGGAAGCCAGTGGAGAGAGCGGAGGAGCGGGGTGACGTGAGAGAACTTGGGAAGGTTGAACAACAGACGGGCTGTGGCGTTCTGGATGACTTGTAGGGGTTTAATGGCACAGGCAGGGAGCCCAGCCAACAGCGAGTTGCAGTAATCCAGACGGGAGATGACAAGTGCCTGGATTAGGACCTGCGCCGCTTCCTGTGTGAGGCAGGGTCGTACTCTGCGGATGTTGTAGAGCATGAACCTACAGGAACGGGCCACCGCCTTGATGTTAGTTGAGAACGACAGGGTGTTGTCCAGGATCACGCCAAGGTTCTTAGCGCTCTGGGAGGAGGACACAATGGAGTTGTCAACCGTGATGGCGAGATCATGGAACGGGCAGTACTTCCCCGGGAGGAAGAGCAGCTCCGTCTTGCCGAGGTTCAGCTTGAGGTGGTGATCCGTCATCCACACTGATATGTCTGCCAGACATGCAGAGATGCGATTCGCCACCTGGTCATCAGAAGGGGGAAAGGAGAAGATTAATTGTGTGTCGTCTGCATAGCAATGATAGGAGAGACCATGTGAGGTTATGACAGAGCCAAGTGACTTGGTGTATAGCGAGATTAGGAGAGGGCCTAGAACAGAGCCCTGGGGGACACCAGTGGTGAGGAGACAGATTCTCGCCACGCCACCTGGTAGGAGCGACCTGTCAGGTAGGACGCAATCCAAGCGTGGGCCGCACCGGAGATGCCCAACTCGGAGAGGGTGGAGAGGAGGATCTGATGGTTCACAGTATCGAAGGCAGCCAATAGGTCTAGAAGGATGAGAGCAGAGGAGAGAGAGTTAGCTTTAGCAGTGCGGAGCGCCTCCGTGATACAGAGAACAGCAGTCTCAGTTGAATGACTAGTCTTGAAACCTGACTGATTTGGATCAAGAAGGTCATTCTGAGAGAGATAGCGGGAGAGCTGGCCAAGGACGGCACGTTCAAGAGTTTTGGAGAGAAAAGAAAGAAGGGATACTGGTCTGTAGTTGTTGACATCGGAGGGATCGAGTGTAGGTTTTTTCAGAAGGGGTGCAACTCTCGCTCTCTTGAAGATGGAAGGGACGTAGCCAGCGGTCAGGGATGAGTTGATGAGCGAGGTGAGGTAAGGGAGAAGGTCTCCGGAAATGGTCTGGAGAAGAGAGGAGGGGATAGGGTCAAGCGGGCAGGTTGTTGGGCGGCCGGCCGTCACAAGACGCGAGATTTCATCTGAAGAGAGAGGGGAGAAAGAGGTCAGAGCACAGGGTAGGGCAGTGTGAGCAGAACCAGCGGTGTCGTTTGACTTAGCAAACGAGGATCGGATGTCGTCGACCTTCTTTTCAAAATGGTTGACGAAGTCATCTGCAGAGAGGGGGGAGGAGGATTCAGGAGGGAGGAGAAGGTGGCAAAGAGCTTCCTAGGGTTAGAGGCAGATGCTTGGAATTTAGAGTGGTAGAAAGTGGCTTTAGCAGCAGAGACAGAGGAGGAAAATGTAGAGAGGAGGGAGTGAAAGAATGCCAGGTCCGCAGGGAGGCGAGTTTTCCTCCATTTCCGCTCGGCTGCCCGGAGCCCTGTTCTGTGAGCTCGCAATGAGTCGTCGAGCCACGGAGCGGGAGGGAGGACCGAGCCGGCCTGGAGGATAGGGGACATAGAGAGTCAAAGGATGCAGAAAGGGAGGAGAGGAGGGTTGAGGAGGCAGAATCAGGAGATAGGTTGGAGAAGGTTTGAGCAGAGGGAAGAGATGATAGGATGGAAGAGGAGAGAGTAGCGGGGGAGAGAGAGCGAAGGTTGGGACGGCGCGATACCATCCGAGTAGGGGCACTGTGGGAAGTGTTGGATGAGAGCGAGAGGGAAAAGGATACAAGGTAGTGGTCGGAGACTTGGAGGGGAGTTGCAATGAGGTTAGTGGAAGAACAGCATCTAGTAAAGATGAGGTCGAGCGTATTGCCTGCCTTGTGAGTAGGGGGGAAGGTGAGAGGGTGAGGTCAAAAGAGGAGAGGAGTGGAAAGAAGGAGGCAGAGAGGAATGAGTCAAAGGTAGGTGGTCCTTCTGTGGCTCCGTTGGTAGAGCATGGCGCTTGTAACGCCAGGGTAGTGGGTTCGATTCCCGGGACCACCCATACGTAGAATGTATGCACACATGACTGTAAGTCGCTTTGGATAAAAGCGTCAGCTAAATGGCATATATTATATTATTATATTATTAAAGGTAGACGTGGGGAGGTTAAAGTCGCCCAGAACTGTGAGAGGTGAGCCGTCCTCAGGAAAGGAGCTTATCAAGGCATCAAGCTCATTGATGAACTCTCCGAGGGAACCTGGAGGGCGATAAATGATAAGGATGTTAAGCTTGAAAGGGCTGGTAACTGTGACAGCATGGAATTCAAAGGAGGCGATAGACAGATGGGTAAGGGGAGAAAGAGAGAATGACCACTTGGGAGAGATGAGGATCCCGGTGCCACCACCCCGCTGACCAGAAGCTCTTGGGGTGTGCGAGAACAAGTGGGCGGACGAAGAGAGAGCAGTAGGAGTAGCAGTGTTATCTGTGGTGATCCATGTTTCCGTCAGTGCCAAGAAGTCGAGGGACTGGAGGGAGGCATAGGCTGAGATGAACTCTGCCTTGTTGGCCGCAGATCGGCAGTTCCAGAGGCTACCGGAGACCTGGAACTCCACGTTGGTCGTGCGCGCTGGGACCACCAGATTAGGGTGTACAGATCCCAGGCCCTCAGTAGGTTGTTGATAACTAGAGGCAGGCACAGCAAGACCCTCAGGTCACACAGTGCCAGATTCAGCATCAGACGCATGTTGAAGTTCCCATTCTCAAATTTCCGCCCCACGACTATCAGAACCACCACATTCCCAGGGATTCCCACAATGCAATAGAAGCCTGTGATCACGCTGGGCAACACATGGGTCATGCATGTGCCAGTAAGGATAGGACTGGGTGCTGCATAGGGTCGAATTGTCCAGACTATTAATATCCACAGAGAATGCTGGTTAGAAACTCAACAGGGATGTCTCACTACCTCTGTCGGGCTGATGGAGACACACTAAGCTCTGAGTTGTTCCCCAGATTGCCTTCACTACTGGTGGTAGTGATGATATGCTGTAAACAAAGAGTACATGTGTATGACTCTGGGCCGGGCCTGTTTTGAATATACAATGTGTGTACAGCTCTGTGTTGTGTGAAGGTAACAGCCTACCAACATGACACACTCATGTATAGCCTCCTGACCCGTGAGAATTTCAGGAAAACCTCAACGGAGGCCCCTAAAACCCTGACAAACTTTTACAGATGCACAATTGAGAGCATGCTGTCAGGCTGTATCACGGTCTGGTATGGTAACTGCACCGCCCGCAACCGCAGGGCTCTTCAGAGGGTGGTGTGGTCTGCCCAACGCATCACCGGGGGCAAACTACATGCCCTCCAGGACACCTACAGCACCCGATGTCACAGGAAGGCCAAAAAGATAATCAAGGACATCAACCACCTGCGCCACAGCCTGTTCCTGCCTCTATCTTCCAGAAGGCAAGGTCAGTACAGGTGCATCAAAGCTGGGACAGAGAAACTGAAAAACAGCTTCTATCTCAAGGCCATCAGACTGTTAAATAGCCATCACTAGCAGGCTTCCACCCGGTTACGTAACCCAGCACCTTAGAGGCTGCTGCACTATATACATATATATTTTTTCTTGGAATCACTGGCCACTTCAATAATGTTTACATACTGCTTTACTCATCTCATATTTATATACTATATTCTATTTTACTGTATTTGCCTAGTTAAATAAAGGTTCAATTAACACCGTTTTGTTGTCAATGCCACTCCAACATTGCTTGATGTAATATTTATATATTTCTTAATTTCATTATTTTACTTTTAGATTAGTGTGTATTGTTCTGAACTGTTTGATACTACTGCACTGTTGAAGCTAGGAACACAAGCATTTCGCTACACCCGCAATAACATCTGCTAAATATATGAATGTGACCAATAAAATTAGATTTGATGGAGGAAAGTGCTTTTATTGCTGAACCATCAATACCTTATTCATGCAGGGTTAGAGTTTTTACATTTAACAGAACCTTTGGGGTATGTTGGACAAGGGCAAAGCAATTGGATAGAATTCGACCACCTCAAAATTCAGATTTTCATCTACAGGAGCTACTATTATTATTACTGGTTATTACACTCCAGCAAGATAGGTGGCGGCAATGCCCCAATTGTCGGAAGTTTAACTACTGCATCAAACACGGAACAGGAAAAAGAGAAAGAGAGGAAGGCAATTTGCGCATGGTTACGGCCTTCCATTTTTCTTTGTTATTGTTCTAGTACATGTTTTGCATTGCATTTCTACCTGAGGATTTTGAAGCTAGATTTTGTATAGTGGTATTGGAGCAATGTCGAGTGTGCCTGCTCCCAATCGTTCATCTGCCGGCTGGCCGCGCGGGGTCAGTCAGTTCGGCGGGAACAAATACATGAGCGCGCCTGCAAAACCACTCAGCCTGGAGAGAACCATTAATTTGTGAGTAACAGGGTGAAGGGACGACGACGATTGGTTTTTAACGTCAGATTATGTGTGTATGTATAGTGATTATGCAAAGACTACTACAATACCCGTATTTCACTCAATTGTATGGAAGAGTTCATGGACTGCAAGCTTTGCAGGAGGAGTTTAAAAAATATATATTTCACCTTTATTTAACCAGGTAGGCTAGTTGAGAACCAGTTCTCATTTACAACTGCGACCTGGCCAATATAAAGCAAAGCAGTGCGACGCAAACAACAACACAGAGTTACACATGGAATAAACAAACATGCAGTCAATAATACAATACAGAAAGTCTATAATAAAGTGTGTGCAAATGAGGTAGGATAAGGGGGTTAAGCAATAAATAGGCCATAGTGATGAAATGATTACAGTATGGCAAATTAAAATCTGAGGTGATAGATGTGCAGAAGATGAGTGTGCAAGTAGCAGTACTGGGGTGCAAAGGAGCAAAATAAATAACATGGTGATGAGGTAGTTGGATGGGCTATTTACAGATTGGCTATGTACAGGTGCAGTGATCTGTGAGCTGCTCTGACAGCTTGTGCTTAAAGCTAGTGAGGGAGATGTGAGGCTTCAGTGATTTTTGCAGTTTGTTTCAGTCATTGGCAGCAGAGAACTGGAAGGAAAGGCAGAGCGAGTGCTGGAGCGAGTGCTTCGGGTGGGTGCTGCTATGGTGACCAGTGACCTGAGATAAGGTGGGGCTTTACCTAGCAAAGACTTATAGATGACCTGGAGCCAGTGGGTTTGGCGACGGATATGAAGCTAGGGCCAGCCAACGAGAGCATACAGGTCACAGTGGTGGATAGTGCTTTGGTGACAAAACGGATGGCACTGTGATAGACTGCATCCAATTTGCTGAGTAGAGTAGAGTGTTGGAGGCTATTTTGTAAATTACATCGCCAAAGTCAAGGATCGGTACGATAGTCAGTTTTACGAGCGTATGTTTGGCAGTATGAGTGAAGGATGCTTTGTTGCAAAATAGGAAGCTGATTCTAGATTGAATTTTGTATTGGAGATGCTTAATGTGAGTCTGGAAGGATAGCTTACAGTCTAACCAGACATCTAGTTATTTGTAGTTGTCCACATATTCTAGGTCAGAACCGTCCAGAGTAGTGATGCTGGACGGATGGGCAGGTGTGGGCAGCGATCGGTTGAAGAGCATGCATTTAGTTTTGCTTGCATTTAAGAGCAGTTGTATGGCCATGGAAGGAGAGTGGTGTGGCATTGAAGCTCATCTGGAGGTTAGTTAACACAGTGTCCGAAGAAGGGCCACAAGTATACAGAATGTTGTTGTCTGCGTATAGGTGGATCAGAGAATCACCAGCAGCAAGAGCGACATCATTGATGTATACAGAGAAGAGTCGGCCCTAGGATTGAACCCTGTGGCACACCCATAGAGACTGCCAGAGGTCCGGACAACAGACCCTCCGATTTGACACACTGAACTCTGTCTGAGAAGTAGTTGGTGAACCAGGCGAGACAGTCATTTGAGGAACCATGGCTGTTGAGTCTGCCGATAAGAATATAGTGATTGACAGAGTCGAGAGCCTTGGCCAGGTCGACGAATACAGCTGCACGGTATTGTCTCTTATCAATGGCGGTTATGATATCGTTTAGGACCTTGAGCGTGGCTGAGGTGCACCCATGACCAGCTCGGAAACCAGATTGCATAATTGCATAGTGGAAAAGGTACGGTGGGATTCGAGATGGTCTGTGATTTGTTTGTTAACTTGGCTTTCGATGACCTTAGAAAGGCAGGGTAGGATAGATATAGGTCTGTAGCAGTTTGGGTCTAGAGTGTTTCCCACTTTGAAGAGGGGGATGACCGCGGCAGCTTTCCAATCTTTGGGGATCTCAGACGATATGAAAGAGAGGTTGAACAAGCTAGTAATAGGGGTTGTAACGGGTGGGATTTTAACAAATCAAAATGTAATTAAAAAGAAGGCTGGACTCCAAAAGACAAGTTGACCTACAACAACTTCCATTGACACTATTAAATATGTAAATTATGTTAAGTAGCTTAATAATGAACCTATGTGTTGATGTGAAAACAGATTTGAATTTCTAATAATTCATATATTGTGTTTGTAAAATGTGAAACAAGCACGAGCTAGCGCGATCGATCTTCTTTAGGATTTGGTTGTCAGATTGCATCCAACTTTTAGGTGCATACACCACCGCCTATTGCAATGCTGTGAGACCATTCATGGCCTACCTACATTAAATTGTTGATACTTTAGTGGAAAATTGCCCCTCCAACTATTAGCCATCTATAATTTAAAAAAATCTCCACCCCATTCCACTATTTAACCCTATCTAATCCTACTCCGGACCACGGGTCTTGAGAGGACAGAACACTACCACTCAACACCCAAAGGTGAGATCATATTGGCGCGTTGTAGCATGTATTTGCATATTTTTGTTATGGAACGCGTACTCTGAATTGGGTGTGTGTGCCCAATAACTCAATTTGTAGTAAACACCACCATTTTTAGTAACTTTGGAAAATGGTTCAGTTTACAAAATGCAGTCCACTCTGTTACAGATTATAGTTTTGTAAACAGAAAACTGTATTACGATTATTACGAAATGTTTAATCGATGAGAAAATCTGCAGAATGTTTCCCACTGCCAGCCACTGGGCTTCTTCTCATCACCATATTTGGTTGTGAGTGGAAATGCCAACAAGATGCTTCACATTTACACATCAGGTGAAATATCTGGCATGTTCTTTTGTCTCATTCTTCTATCTTTGAGCTTGCTATGCTCTACTTAATGTCCCCTCCCTTTCACTCTACCTGTCCCGTCCAGAAAACATTTGCCAGTGAGATGTCTCGCCCTGGGGCACCCGTGATATGGGGACAATAAGTAAACCTGGGCGGCAGGGTAGCCTAGTGGTTAGAGTGTTGGGCTGGTAACCGAAATGTTTCAAGTTCAAATCCCAGAGCTGACAAGGTACCAATCTGTCGTTCTGCCCCTGAACAAGGCAGTTAACCCATTATTCCTAGGCCGTCATTGAAAATAAGAATTTGTTCTTAACTGACTTGTCTAGTTAAAGATAAAATACATTTAAAAAAACAGTGGCCCCGCCCCGATCAGAAACAATTTGAGAGTGGGGTGTCTTGCTTTCCTACCGTCTCTGGACTAGCTTTGGGGTGAGTAACTACCGGAAGTGTTGTCAAATCTAGTGGACTGCTATAGTATTATGTTTTCCAAGCAGTATCTTGAGCCGGCTCTGCGCTGTCCTGATCGTTGCATAGCCACGTTCTGACTGGAGAGAGAATGTAATGAATGTCTATTCGAATTCTGGCTAGCTTTGCAGCTGACTCTATGTCCAATTTGACAGCCCAGTTTGTGGCACAAAATTATGATGAATTGCTAGTCTACCGTCCTGTAGATGCATCCTCATTCAAAAGCTATACCGTGTGTGTTTGTGGGGGGTTACTGGGTAGCAGTGAAGGCTGTTTTGGGGAGGACGGATCATAATAATGGCTGGAACGGAGCGATTGGTATGGCATCGAACAATGGAAACCATGTGTTTGATGTATTTGATACCATTCCGCTCCAGCCATTACCACAAGCCCTTCCTTCCCAATTAAGATGCCACCAACCGCTTGTTCTGAGTAGTGTGTGCATGTTAGTCGAGGCATGCTATGGGATGTGCACATTTAAAAATGGTATTCATGACATTGTTTCAGATACCCTCTCACCAACTACACATTTGGGACCAAGGAGCCTCTGTATGAGAAGGACAGTTCAGTGGCAGCACGGTTCCAGAGGATGCGGGACGAGTTTGACAAGCTGGGCATGCGGAGGGCGGTGGAGGGAGTGCTTATTGTCCATGAGCACAGGTTGCCCCATGTACTGCTGTTGCAGCTGGGAACCACCTTCTTCAAACTGTAAGCTACCAACCAAGCAAACTGCTACTACCAACCAAGCACAGCCTGCAAGAGTTACATCAACAGTCTGTTTGTTTTTAAAGTGTGTGCATGTATGTTTGTATGGTTCTCTTATAGGGTTGTCTGTTTGTCTCTTGCAGGCCAGGTGGAGAGCTGAGCCCAGGGGAGGATGAGGTGGATGGGCTGAAACGCCTGATGACAGAGGTACGATACACATATACTCTCAAAGGAGGCCGGCCAGAGTTGTAATCACAACCTCAGATGACATCCATCCTAGCATTCTCTTACCTCTCAAACTCTTCTTCTCAGTTTTCAGCCATTCCATTCGCCTACATTTGGCTCCGTGTAAACTCCAATTCTGATGCTGTGTGTTAATGTTTAGAAACATCAATAATTATTGCTTTCGAAAAAGAATCTTTAAAAAAAAAACTTATTGTAGCAGTTTGGCACACATTGTGTGCCTCCAGTTGATGAACAACACTTGCTCCCCAGTTAGCTTACACACAGGTGTGCAGAGCGCACAAGATAGCTAATTAGCACAGGTGGCAGCCTATGTCTTCCGTAAACAAGCACTGTAACATGGGGATACGGCCGTGTGGGAACACAAACCTAACCCTATAAAGGTGTGTAGTAATTTACAGTTTGAAAAATATATATTTCTCGCTGATATGAAAAATTAATTCCTTAAGTTTCCAAAACAGTACTGCAAGCGATGCGTGTTAATGTTTAGAGCAAGTGTGTCGGGGGCTTTTAACAAAACTACCCCGGTCAAAAGACACTCGTCAATAGGCACTAAAGTAGTTTGCGTCTATCAATGGGGTAGCATTATCTAAGATCCTGCAGGATGCCGTGATGCCATAGCGATTGTCTTTACTGTGTCTTTGTCAGATCCTGGGCCGGCAGGACGGGGTGAAGCAGGATTGGGTGATCGATGACGCCATCGGAAACTGGTGGCGCCCCAACTTTGAACCCCCACAGGTGAGCATAACCCAACACACAGTACAGTTTACACTGAAATGTATGGAGGAGGAGAAATTGAGCCAACAGTAAATATTTTTGTGTGGTAAATATTTTCTTTTCTGTTCTGCTGCAGTATCCCTACATTCCAGCCCACATCACTAAACCCAAGGAGCATAAAAAGCTCTTCCTGGTTCAACTGCAGGAAAAAGGTAAGCGCCCCTTAGCTAGTCAAAATCTGTTCTACATACTCTACTCACATAATCATTAGTGATATTCGCTTCTGTGTCTTTCAGCTCTGTTTGCAGTCCCAAAGAACTACAAACTGGTGGCAGCCCCTCTGTTTGAGCTTTATGACAACGCCCCCGGCTATGGGCCAATCATATCCAGCCTACCGCAACTACTAAGCAGGTAGTGTGTGTTATATATTGTGTATAAATCACTTTTGTGTGTTAGAATGAGTGTATTAAGGGTGTGTGTGAGCTCAGATATGCTGTATATTCATATTTATTTCCTGTAGGTTCAACTTTATCTACAACTAAATGGTGTGAGAATGGGCACAGTGGCTGGCTGTCTCCGTGAGTGCAGCCATATATGGGTGAAATGAAGACATGGCGTGGAATTAATACAATCTGGGGCAATCAAAATAAGCAACACAAGACTACTCACCTCTGGCTTCCTGGTAAGGCTGAACAAAAAACGCACCATCTCAAGAGAAGGGACCGTAAATATGCTCTTTACAATGATGGAAGAAAATATACTGTCAGACTTTTTGTTTGGATCTGAAAAAAATCTAATTTCTTACATGATTAAACTGCAACCCAGTGTCTCAAGAATCAGATGTTATGCTCTTGCAACAGAATACATTTATTTGATTAAAGAAACAACAGCATTGAGTTTCCAGTTGTTTTAACCTGTATTACTGTCATGCTATTTCTTTTTCTTAAAATAAATAAATTAGTCTTTTCATGAAGACTTTTTTTATACCAAGTGTGTTGATGACGTCTTGGTTTTGGTGTATTGTTTTCACTAAATATGCTTCCCTCTTGGTGATGTCATTTGGAAACACAATGTCAACTTTCACAGCTATATTGACGACACAAAGAAGAGCCGTTTGTGAGCCGGCTCTTTTAAGTGTAATGAGACAAATTAACCGGTTCACCGAAAAGACTCGGAACCACTAACGTACTGCTGCGTTTTTATGGCGCAATTTAACCGCGACTCATTTATACTAAAATAAATTGTAAACGACAGCGATATGATAGCGAGAAAGGAAAGAAGAGAAAGAAAAGTGAAGAGCGAGCAGAACTTTATGCACCACTCGATGACGAAGATGTGAAGGAAGCATTGTCGCAGCGAGCGAAGTACTCTCATGGTCAGCTACTTGCTAGCTATTTTAGCTACATGTGTTTACACCAAGCACACTAGCTATTTTAGCTACATGTGTTTACACCAAGCACACTAGCTATTTTAGCTACATGTGTTTACACCAAGCACACTAGCTATTTTAGCTACATGTGTTTACACCAAGCACATGCTTTGGCTAGTCTTGTTACATAGATGGTTATTTGATCGATACGTTAGTCACCCTCAATATCAATATTGTCAGTCAAGTGCAACGCTTTAGTCACAACGTTGCTTTCATGACCACTGATCTGAAAACACTAAGATGTGGGTCAAACTACCTCAACCATTATCACTTTTCATTAAGTTACATTTTTATTAGTATTTTCTAAGGAATTACGCATGGTATTCATCAGCCAACGAACTGCTTACTTGCAGGTTCCTTCTCGACAATGAAACAACACAAAGATACGATTACGAACTTAAAGTAAATGGCACCGTAGTATATCACTTTTTAAGTTTAAGTATAATACAGGAAGGCACAATTTATAGCTAATATTTACACGTGTATTGGAGAGGGGGGGGGGCAGTGTATAAACTGAGCAGTATAATAAGAGTGGTAGCAGCAGTTGTGTGTGTGTGTAGCATTCGGAAAGTATTCTGACCCCTAGACTTTTTCCACATTTTGTTACGTTATAGCCTTATTCCAAAATGTATGAAAGAAACTATTTAATCAATCTACACACAATACCCCATAATGACAAAGCAAAAACAGTTTATTTTTAATAATTTACAAAAAAATCTATCACATCTAGATAAGTATTCATACTTGTTACTCAGTACTTTGTTGAAGCAACGTTGGCAGCGATTACAGCCTTGAGTATGACACTACAAGCTTGGCACACCTCTATTTGGGGAGTTTCTCCCAATCTTTTCTGCAGATCCTCTCAAGCTCTCAGGTTGGATGGAAAGCGTTGCTGCACAGCTATTTTCAGTCAGATGGCTTATAGATACAAACAAGCTCAGTGACAGTTTCTATCAGACCTCATTCTCTTATACCTTCTCCTTGTAGCGTGGGGTCCTTTATGATGCTGCGTGCCTTCCTCAGACACCCTTTCGGGTATATGTCCTGGATGGGTGGAAGCACGGTCCCAGTAATGTACTGGTCCATCTTCACCACACGCTGGAGGGTCTTGAATTCGTGCACAGAGCAATTATCATACTAGGCCTTGATGCAACTTGTCAGGACGCTCTTGATGGTGCAGCGGTAGTATTTGGAGAGGACCCGGGGCGGCATGCCGGATTTCTTCAGCCACCTAAGGAAGTAGAGACGCTGTTGCAACCTCTTGACAAGAGTGGTGGTGTTGTTGATCCATGACACGTCCTCTGTGATGTGAATGCTGAGGAACTTAAAACTAGTGACTCTCTCTCCACTGCAGTCCTGTTGATGTGGATCGGGGCATGTTCCCTCCTCTGCTTCCTGAAGTTAATCATTTTGGGCTCCTGAGTGGCACATCGGTCTAAGGCACTGCATCAGTGCAAGTTGCGTCACTATAGTATCTGGTTCAAATCCAGGCTGTATCACATCCGGTTGTGATTGGGAGTCCGGTAGGGTGGCGTGCAATTGGCCCAGCATCGTCCCTATTTGGCCGGAGTAGGCCGTCATTGTAAATAAGAATTTGTTCTTAACCGACTTGCCTGGTTAAATAAAGGTAAAATAAAAAAATCCTTTGTTTTGCTGACATTGCTGGAGAGGTTGTTGTCATGACATCCTAATGCCAATTTACGTACCTCCTCCCTATAGGCTAACTCGTCATTGTTATCAGGCCTGCAACCGTGTTGTCGTCAGCAAACCTGATGGAGTTGGTGTCATGCACTGCCACGCAGTCCTGGGTGAACATGGATTGCAGCAGAGGACTGAGGGCACACCCCTGTGGGGCCCCTGTGTTACGGGTCAGTGTGGAAGAGGTGTTGTTGCCAATCCTCACAGCCTGTGGTCTGCCCGTCAGGAGGTCCAGGATCCAGTTGCTCTGAGTTTGGTGTCGAGCTTGGAGGGAACAATAGTGTTGAATGCTGAACTGTAATCAATGAACAGCATTCTCACATAGGTGTTCCTCTTGTCCAGATGTGTTATGGCCGTGTGCATAGCGATGGAAATGGATCTGGATCTGTTGTAGCGGTAGGCAAATTGGAGTAGGTCAAGTCTGCTTGTCATGCTGGCCTTGGTGTGGGCCATGACCAGCCTCTCAAAGCACTTCATGATGACCAATGAGAGTGCGACGGGGTGATTGTCATTTGGGCCACTGGGACGATGGTTGTCTCCTTAAAGCAGGTGGGGATTACAGCCCGGGTCAGGTTGAAGATGTTTGAGATGCCAGCTGGTCAGCACACCCTCTGAGAACGCGGCCAGGGATGCCATCTGGGCCGGCGGCTTTGTGAGTATTCACTTTTTTGAGAGTTTTCCTCAAGTCAGCCTTGAAAAGCGAAAGCATCTGGTCGTCCGGAAGAAAGCGAGAGTCTTCCTAGATGGCTCTTTGTCTGCCTTGAACCAAGCATTCAATGTGTTAAGATCATCCGGGAGTGAGGCTTTGGTGGGCACCGCACAGCTGGATTTGCCTTTGTAGTCTGTGGTAGTCAGTAGTCCTTGCCACATGCGACATGAGTCTGAAATGTCAAACATAATTTCAAGTTTGAGTCTGTATTGTCTTTTTGCGTCTCTAATCCATTTGCGGAGCTCCTACCTGCTTGCCTTGTACGTGTTGTGCACCACCGATTCATCGGTTTCGTTCTGCTGACATTGAATGCTGCGGTGCGGGCTCTCATATATGGCACCCAAAGAGAAGTAAGAAAAGGGTGTCACAAAAAAGTATGTTTTTGGAGTATTGAGGTTTACCACCTTCCTATGTGCTGTTAGAATGGGTTAGAACCTTACATTAAAATGTTCCAGAGGTAACAACTGACTCTAAGACATACATTAGTTAATGTTACATTTATTCACATAATTAGTGTCAAAACTTTTTTTATATTGGTAGACCAGTCGTTGAGTGTACCTCTTAAGGGGGCCTGGAGCTGGACTGCCACCATTTCCCTCACTGCATCATCAGGAACTTCATCCAGAGTGACGGCTTTACAGAGAACCTACAGAGGGAGCTTCTAGACCTCAACTTCCATGAGAAGTCCAACGATCTGTACAAATTTAATCAGGTGAAAAAGGAAAACTGATAGGAATACAGTTTGGAAACGGGTTGCTTCTTGTTCATAATGTTTCTTTACTCTGCCTTTTGGAGTTATGACATTGGGAGTTGTGATACTCATTGACAATTTCTCTTACAGTCAGATGACCTGAAAAAGAGAAAAGAGCCTCACATCACAGGCTTGAGATAATTCGTATGTGTCTGTGTGAGAGCAATTTAGGGAGGTAGAGAGAACATGTTTGCTTTGTGTGTGTGTAGCAGACGGGGATCTGTGTAACTCATTCCTCAGCCTGAAGTTTCTCCACTTGCGCGTGCTTCCACAAGTGTCTCCATTTGGACAACTGAGTAAGACGCTTCAGGATGGTGGTCGCGTGTTTGTGAGGGAGGTCCTGAGTTCAAGCCTCGGTATGCGCTGAATCAGGGGAAAGCGGTACTCACTACGCAAACAGTGTGATGTTCTTTACATGTGCATGCTCTCAGTTTGGCTGTTTTTGAGCTTTGTGTGTGTTTTCAGGGCAGGACTATTTGGGCGGTTTCGATCCTGGCTGGGGGAAGTGTTGGGGGTAGAACTGAAGCCCACAGTGGACATTTCCTGTGCCAAGTACCAATACACTGGTGAGTCACATGTTTTTACCTCTACTCTTCAAAAAAACTATGAGCAAGCCTTAATATTAGCATTTTCTTCCTAGAAAAGAGCAGAAGCACTGAGCTATCCCCCCAAGATATCCTGTTCTACCCACTGCATAGTTAGTCTATATGGACATGCATATTTCTGGAATTAATTATGAAATATACATTGTCTTTATCAATGCCCTCTCTATCTCTCTGTCGGTAGATGTTCTGTTGTGTCATGATGATGAGTTGGAGGGGAGGCGTGTTGCCTTCATCCTCTACTTTGTCCCTCCATGGGAGAGCAGCGATGGAGGAACCCTGGATCTCTTCAGCACAGATGATAAGTATTGGTGTGTGTGTGTGTGTGTGTGTGTGTGTGTGTGTGTGTGTGTGTGTGTGTGTGTGTGTGTGTGTGTATTGGCGTGAGTGAAAAAATGTGTGTTTTAACTTATAATCTACTTTGTGCATAGATCACTTCCAGCCCCATAGTGTGGTGAAGTCTCTGGTGCCCAGCTGGAACACTCTGGTTCTCTTCGAGGTTTCACCCGTCTCCTTCCACCAGGTAGTTCTTCCTATACCACCGGATAACAACCACACACTTCACACCTCTCACCTGTCCAGGTAGCAGTAGTGCAATCTACGGATGGTTGTCTCTCTGTGTGTTTGTCCAGGTTTCACGGGCCGTCTTTGGAGCGACCCCCTCGTCACACAGAGCCCCCCTTCCCAAGGAGCCCCCAACTTCTCAGAGATGTAAGTGTGTGTGTGTTCTGAAACAGTGAACTCACAGCCATATAGCAAGGATGTGGTCACAAGGATGTGTGTGTGTGCATTTTACCTGTGTGTATTTTGTGTGTCTGTTCACAGTGCTGCTAGAGTGGCTGAATCCACTGCATCTGGATGTTGACTACCAGTCACAGGTTCAGCAAGAGTTAGAGGACAGCTGAGATCCAGCTCAAGAATTTCCTCAAAGTAACACCATTACTCTACCTCTTAATTTTTCCATCTCTCTCCTGCTGCCTCTCTCCTGGTTGACAGTGTCTGTCTCTACAGGAGGAGAAGTTTAAGGAGGTGAGTGAAGCACTGCGATCGACTGACAGGAGTTGAGTAGTGTCAAGTAATTTGTTTGTGTGAGTGAGAGAGAGATTCCGAACGTGTTATGATGGCTGAAACGTATATGATGTGTGTAAATATTTTTGTGTATGTCCGTTGTGCAGATGTTATGAAGTGACTTCGTTAGAGTCCTTCCACCAGTGTGTGAGTGCATGCTGGGAGCTGTTGTTCTGACTGCATCTCAGCCCTAGTGACGAAGACAAGGAGGAAGAGAAGGACCAAGAAGATGAACAAGAGAGAGAAGCCACAGGGTCATCTGGGTACAAACCATCAGCTAATAAGAATACCAAAGGTGTGTTGCTTGTTTGTGCATGTACACTACCGGTCAAAAGCTTTCACTGGTTTTTCTTTATTTTTACTATTTTCTACATTGTAGAATAGTAGTGAAGACGTCAATACTATGAAATAACACATATGGAATCATGTAGTAACCAAAAAAGTGTTAAACAAATCTAAACATATTTTATATTTGAGATTCTTCAAATAGCCACCCTTTGCCTTGATGACAGCTTTACACACTCTTGGCATTCTGCCAACCAGCTTCACCTGGAATGCTTTTCCAACAGTCTTGAAGGAGTTCCCACATAGGCTGAGCACATGTTGGCGGCTTTTCCTTCACTCTGTGGCCCAACTCATCCCAAACCATCTCAATTGAGTTGAAGTCGGGGGATTGGGGAGGCCAGGTCATCTGATGCAGCACTCCATCACTCCTTCTTGGTAAAATAGCTCTTACACAGCCTGGAGGTGTTGGGTCATTGTCCTGTTGAAAAACAAATGATAGTCCCACTAAGTGCAAACCAGATGGGATGGTGTATCTCTGCAGAATGCTGTGGTAGCCATGCTGGTTAAGTGTGCCTTGAATTCTAAATAAATCACAGACAGTGTCACCAGCAAAGCACCCCCACACCAAAACACCTCCTCCATGCTTCACGGTGGGAACCACACATGCGGAGATCATACGTTCACCTACTCTGCGTCTCACAAAAACACGGCAGTTGGAACCAAAAATCTCAAATTTGGACTCCAGATCAATGGACAAATTTCCACCAGGCTAATGTCCATTGCTCGTGTTTCTTGGCCCAAGCAAGTATCTTATTATTATTGGTGTCCTTTAATAGTGGTTTCTTTGCAGCAATTCGATCATGGAGGCCTGATTCACACAGTCTCCTCTGAACAGTTGATGGTGAGATGTGTCTGTTACTTGAACTCTGTGAAGCATTTATTTGGGCTGCAATTTCTGAGGCTGGTAACTCTAATGATCTTGTCCTCTGCAGCAGAGGTAACTCTGGGCCTTTCATTCCTGTGGCAGTCCTCATGAGAGCCAGTTTCATCATAGCGCTTGATTGTTTTTGCGACTGCACTTGAAGAAACATTTGAAGTTCTTGAAATTTTCTGTATGGACTGACCTTCATGTCTTAAAGTAATGATGGACTGTCATTTCTCTTTGCTGATTTTTGCCATAATATGGACTTGGTATTTTACCAAGTAGGGTTCTCTTCTTTATACCCCCATACCTTGTCACAACACAACTTATTGGCTCGAACATATTAAGAAGGAAAGAAATTCCACAAAGTAACTTTTAAGAAGGCACATCTTTTAATTGAAATGCATTCTAGGTGATTATCCCATGAAGCTGGTTGAGAGAATACCATGAGTGGTCAAAGCTGTCATCAAGGCAAATGGTGGCTATTTGAAGAATCTCATATATAAAATAGATTTAGATTAGTTTAACACTTTTTGGTTACCACTTTATGATTCCATATGTGTTATTTCATAGTTTTGATGTCTTCACTATTCTACAATGTAGAAAATAGTACAAATAAAGAAAAACCCTTGAATGAGTAGGTGTTCTAAAACTTTTGACAGGTAGTGTATGTGTGGGTTTGTGTGGGTTTGTGTGTGTGTGTGTGTGTGTGTGTGTGTGTGTGTGTGTGTGTGTGTTGACCCCTGTGTGTATCCTCAGATATGTGTGTTTGTGAGCCTTGACCTTTCTGTACCTCCTCAGGACTGAATATGCCTTTCTAAGTATGTATTGACCCCTCTGTGTGTATTCTCAAGAGCCGAGCACTCCGGTGTGTGTTGGAGAACTGCGTTGCTGGGCTCACGGGGACTACACACTACTGCACGATGGAGACGCATCGAGAGCGGAGTACGCCCTTGACCTACTGCTGCCCCTGAGCTGTCCTGGTCAGTCACACACACGCTTAATCACACACACGCTTAATCAGACACTCATGCCTAATCACACAGACACACAATGTAGGTTAGAATCATAGTTTGGGAAATATTTAAAAAATTGTAAGTGTGAATGTTATCATACACAATATCAAATCCAAAGTGTGATAACTGTCTTTTTATTTTTCAGACTGGCAGACCGAGTTTGGGGGCTTCATCTCTTATATTGCTAATGAAGAGGATGAGGAGGTGAGTGATGTCACTGTTCAAATGGCAACTGATCAACTAGATTCCTGTGATTGTCATGGTTGTCATTTCTCATCGGTGTTCTCCTGTCCGCAGCTCCTGATGGTGTATCCAGAGGTCAACTCCCTGGCTCTTGTCTACAGGGACAAAGAGACTCTCAAATTTGTCAAACATATAATTCACAGAAGCTCCACTCTACCTATTGGTGATTCTTGTAGGAGAGCAGTTTATGACTTCTCCTTTGTGTATTATGAATGAGTTTTTGTGTGTATGTGTTGAGGTGTATGTGTTTGTAATATAACATCACTGTGAGGGGTGGTGGGTCTACTCTAAAGCCTCATGATGTCATGTGTTCTTCATTAAAGTGAACAGACTGGGATACCCTGTTACCATGGTTACCTGGTTTTGGTCGGCAGCCACAGAGTAACACAGGTTTTTTTGTTGTTGAAATGTCTACAGTGACAGCACTTGGTAGTATTTTGTGTTCATTATCGTGCCGTTGTTGTGGCCCTGTATGGCTGAGTTGGCAGGTCATGGCATTAGCAACGCCAGATTTGTGGGTTTGTTTTCCGGAGCTACCCAGATGTGAAATATATGCACACGTGATTGCAAGTCGCGTTGGATAAAAGCATCTGCTAAATGGAAATAATAATAATAATATTATTATATATTGCTAGTTTATTTGTGTGTCTGTAGTATGTGTTCAAACTATCTTACAGTATTCATGCTGTCACTGTAAAAACGAATCTGTCTGCAAGGAAAGTAAACTACAGAGCAGTGATTGAACATTAGAGAACCAAATCCACACACACTCGCACAACCACCACTCCGATGTTAAATTCTTCACTTGGATATCAAACTGAATAACAAATGAGTAAAAACAGCTAGATGTTTGGCAGACCTATGATTTCACTCATCTTTTAAAATGTATTTTTATTGGCCCATCCCCTCTTCTTACAGCATTTGTTGTTATATTTAGGTATGACTCATATTTTACATACATGGCACTTTTTTTTACACAGTAGTTACATAGCAAAATATAGTTATTTAAATACATTGCATAGTACTTAAACACATCGGTATACATTATTTAGTTTTTAGTCACCGTAGTGAAAATATTGAAACAATGGTTGCAGTCTGACTGTTACATTTCGACAAAGGATGTAGATACATACTGTAACTATAGATTGTCACACCAGATATTGTGATTTAACCAGAGTCTTTTGGTATCCATTACTGGGAGTTACAGGTTGGGTACTGTTTGGTGTAACACAGAGAATTTTCGAGCAACTTTAACTTGGCGACACTATCTTCGTTCTCGATTCGGACAAACGTATCTTTTAAAATGTCTGTGTCCAAATGCAAGTGGTGCGAAAATGCTCCATTATTAAAATACATGTTTTGCTACATTAAGTAATCTAACGATGTACACATCGCCGACTTGTCTATTTCAAATATTCTCCCATCGATCGAGATAGGTGTGTCATCATGACAACTAGGGAAACTGGGATATTTTCTACGATTTGGCAAATCGGAAATGTATGAGTTTCCTAATTCCACGTGAAAGCGGCATAATCTCTCTTGGGCAGATGAAACGGCGAGAAACTGTCAAGGCTCACATAGAATTGTGTTATTACCAGCAGCGGTAGTTTCTGGTTTTGGGTTTTAATCGTTGATTATTTGGACGAATCCAGATTGGGCGAAGGCTGTGCTCGAACTGGTGCGGTTACTTTCAAGCCCGCGTGGACGATAAACGGTTTTCAGTAGAATCCACAACCACAAAGTAAAACAATTCTATATAATATCTTCCTTTGCACAAAGGTAATCATAATTGTTAATGGAACCCCCCCCAGCAGTGAAATATAGATAATGTGTTTGTGATGATTACAATATTGCTGCTGTGATCAAATAGGATACTTAGGGATGAACAGTAGTCTAACATGTTTAATGTGTGTGGGTGTTTGACAGTAACACAGCACTACAGATATATTTCAGCACCAGGGTTTATTAATCGATGAGGATATTTTAGCTTTGCACATTGATGCGCTGGCATATCAGATTCTGAGAGAGGAAGAGAGGGCTCAAGTCTGTCTTGACTTCACCTGTCCGAATTTTCTTGGAAGGGGCTCTCTGATTAATAGTGAGGCCATTTCCTGTCATGCCTAGATAAGACCGACAGTTTACTGTCAGACCTTATGTGGGCCTTGCTCACATCATTTTTGTTTTTTTATGTGAATCCTTTCTATTCTGTTTATAGGCTCCATCTGGCCTGTTTTTGTCCCCAAGCAGTTGCCATAGTTTCAGTCTGTAACATACGTATTTCCTTTGAAAGTGAACATGTATTTCCTTGTTAATAAATGTGGCCTACCTTCTCTGAAATAATCTCTTGTCTGACAATGTGGATGTGCACGTAAGGAACCCCCCATACATTCAAATGGCGCAGTGATTACTTCGAAGAAGGAATATACATGTTAACAACATTTAAACCGGGCAAATGAATAACGTCACCCATGGCCCTGCTTCCAAAAACATCAAATAACAGTAACTATCTATATAGGCCTAAACAAATAACATGTTACTTATTTGGTATGTTGCTTCTCAGTCGATTCATTTTGCCTGTAGTGTCATGTTCAGTGGGTACATGCAATTATATAATTTCAACATTGTCATTAGCTACACAGTTGCAAGCAAATAGCTAAAGCAGTAAAGCATCAGTTCCGACAAATATTTCCTTCCAATCAAGCAACAAAAACAGTCAAATACTTCCTTCCTGTAAAGATACGTGATTCTAACCAATAGGGAAGCGGCATGTTCTTTCTCACCAATCACAGTGCCTCAGGTTTCCCTGTAACCAATTGCCTGTCGGGAAATTATTACTGTATCTGTGTTTTCCTGTGGTCAGGTCGTGCTGCCGTCCTTACAACATTTTTTTCTTTGAAGGTAAGTTAACAATACAATTATGATTTTACTTTAAACCCAAAACGAAATTATAGCCTATTATACAACAGTTAATGCCACAAATGACAGTAAACAAATGCATAACACTACGTCAATCATGAAAGAAAATGTATTCAAGTTGCAATGATTCCTTTCTATCGTTGATTAAGCTACTGTTTTGTAACAACTTCAATGTATGATTAAAACTTCACCAATAGTTTATTTATTTATTATTGAAGGTCAATAGGCGGTGTTTGGTGCAGCTTAATTTACTACAAAGTAGGTCTACTTTTCTAATTTCCTAAAAGTCTGAACCGCACTGTGTCCAACGTGGTCTCATAGCATTCCGTATTATTCTGTACGTAAACGCAAGACATGTTACATTTCGTTTGGGAAGTATTCATTTGTGGATGTCCATCATCCATTTCGTATGATATGTTACAAATTACTATTAATATGACATATTACAAATTGCAATTTGTGCCATATTGTAATGAAACAGGCAGGGCGCAGGTCTCGAACCCTCGTCCTTCGAGTCTGAAATCCAGCGCGCTATCGACTGTGCCACAAAAGCATGCTCAAGCGGCAGAGTCGATATCCGTGCTTATTAACCCAGGGTCATTACAATATGTTACAAATTGTGATTCGTACAATATGTTCTGAATTTCCAAAACATATATGTTACACAATAAATGTAATTTTTAACCTTAGCTAGCTCTAGGGGTTAAGGTTGAAAGTTAGGTTAAAGGGTTAGGGAAGAGTTATGTCAGGGGAAGGGTTCGCTAAAAGTGTTAAGGTTAGGGGAAGTTACTAATTAGCTAAAATGCTAAAGTTGTCCGTGATGAGATTCAAACACATTCACATTATATTCCTGACCAACCACCCTCCTTTAGTTTTTTTCTGGTTGAGGTTATTCATAGTGCAAGAAAGTGCATAAATGAAAAGGGAAAACAAAACACAAAAGTTTCGGCCTTTGGCCATTCTCAGTGTAAATCTACATTTAATTTATTTGGGAACCATGATGTTCTAATAATCATCTTTATTTTGCATTCAAGTCTCCGTTTTGGATTTCTTCCTTTTTTCGACAGTGCGCGGGTCTCCATCTCTTTCACTATACCAAACGTAACATATCATATTGATTTGAGTGACCCAGATTTACATTTACTATGTTACGTCTAGTCTATGAGACCAGTCTGCTGTGTCATATTCTTGCCTCATAGCAGGAGAGAATGTAGTGAAATTCCTGTCATCTTGTACATGTGACTCACGGGACTCGCGTTTTCACAGAACTGCATACCACACAGTGCTACCTGTCTTGTAGGCTCAGTAGTCTAAACCAATGATTTATATAAACCCTGGATTTCTGATGCTATCTATTAGTCAATGAAAGACTTTGAAGCCATATTGGCACTCTTCAGAAAAGCAGTAGTTCCATAGTTATGAATAGAATTCTTCAGTATTTCATTTAAATCTTTCAAGGACAAAATTACATGTATTTAAGTATTTTGTGGCAGTGGGGACAGTGACATATTCGACACATAAAATTCTACTTTAATGAAAATGTTTTTATATATTTTCATGTTTTATTTGTATGCTTAGCTCACATAATATGATTCAAAACTATGCATTAAGTTGTCTGTAATAGAGTTAACGTGGCAAAAACAAATAAATGCTTTATAAAATATTCCAAAATATTTGTATCTTCAAAACAGCGCCCCTGTTTTTCATTAGTCTAACCCGTCATAGAGCTCACCAGTTTGTAATAATAAACAACAAAAATAAGGTCTGAGGTAACACAGGCTTAAGATATCTTATATATTTTGTTCTATATAGTTATATGTACATATTCTCATTCGCCCCTTTAGATTTGTGTGTATTAGGTAGTTGTTGGGAATTGTTAAATTACTTGTTAGATATTACTGCACCGTTGGAACTACAAGCACAAGCATTTCGCTACACTCGCATTAACATCTGCTAACCATGTGTATGTGACCAATAAAATTTGATGTGATTTATTCGTCAGTTAACATGACCTTTATGAATGTATTTGTTTATAATGTACATGATTCAAAATTCACAAAAAGTGAGATTATCTCATAGAATGAAATGTATAAAATCTTCTAAACCTGTGTTTACCACAGGCCTTACTTTCTGCGTTTATCTAAAAAAAAAAACTCAATTTTTTTTTTCCCCATTGAATCATTACTATTGCTCTCTATAGACTACCATATAAGTATTCACTACAAAAAATGAAACCGACCAATTAGACTTGTTTGGCAGTCTGTACCTTGTAGACTCGTTTTCATCCTAATCAAAATAATGGCATTCGTTGAATTGAACCAATGTCCAGGAATCCTTTGGTTGGCACTTGGCAGGATGATTTTAGTCTTTGACGCTGCAGTGGTGGATGTTAAATGTTGCATTAATAAACTCTTGATGATGACATAATCCTCATACACTCTATAGTATTCTAGGCTACATCTGGTGAATTAGCACACTTTCAGTTTTAGTAATGTATGACACTACCGGTCTATGGATGTAATGATGGCTTATGATTACATGTAGGCCAGGGGTCCACAATTGCATTCAGCCGTGGACCGATTTTTCCTTGAGCGGATGGTCGGGGGGCCGGAACGTAGTTATAAATCAATTGTACACTGCAAATTGACAGCAAGAATCTGGGTTCCAATCTTTTATTAGAAATAAGTGAACCACACAACAAACAATAAAGACTAAACAAAACGTGACAACAATGGAGTGCTAACATGCAACTACACAAACAATATCCCACAAAACACAGGTGGAAAAAAATGCTACTTAAATATGATTCCCAATTAGAGACAACGATACCAGCTGCCTCTAATTGGGAATCATACAAAATCACCAACATCGAAAAACAAAACTAGAACCCCACTAACCTACTCCACCATAGAAAATAAGGGCTATGGTCAGGACGTGACAAGTTCTTAAACTGAGCTATCGGGGAAGAAGGGCCTTGGTCTGGGAGGTGACCAAGAACCCAATTGTCACTCTGACAGAGCTCCAGAGTTCCTCTATGGAGATGGGAGAACCTTCCAGAACAACAACCACCTCTGCAGCACTCCACCAATCAGGCCCTTATGGTAGAGTGGCCAGACAGAAGCCATTCCTCAGTTAAAAGCACATGACAGCCCGCTTGGAGTTTGCCAAGAGGCATCTAAAGACTCTCAGACCATGAGAAAGAAGATTCTCTGGTTTGATGAAACCAAGATTGAACTATTTCGCCTGAATGACAAGCGTCACGTCTGGAGGAAACCTGGCACCATCCCTACAGTGAAGCATAGTTGTGGCAGCATGCTGTGGGGATGTTTTTCAGCGGCAGGGACTGGGAGACTAGTCAAGATCGAGGCAAAGATGAATGGAGCAAAGTATAGAGAGATCCTTGATGAAAACCTGCTCCAGAGAGCTCAGGACCTCAGACTGGGGGCGAAGGTTTACCGTCCGACAGGACAATGACCCTAAGCACACAGCCAAGACAACGCAGGAGTGGCTTCGGAACAATAATTTTTTAGAATAAGGTTGTAACGTAACAATTTGGAAAAAGTCAAGGGGTCTGAATACTTTCCGAAGGCACTGTACAATTATCTGTAAGGTCTCTCAGAATTTCAAACACTAATTCAACCACAAAGGTGGGAGGTTTTCCAATGCCTCGCAAAGAAGGGCACCTATTGGTTGATAGATAGGTAAATAGAAAAAATGCAGACATTGAATATCCCTTTGAACAAGGTGAAGTTATTAATTACACTTTTAATTGTGTATCAATACACCCAGTCACAACAAAGATACAGGCGTCCTTCCTAACTCAGTTGCCGTAGAAGAAGGAAACCATTCAGGGATTTCACCATGAGGCCACAATGGTGACTTTCAAAGAGTTTCTCCTATCACAGCCATTAAAGAGTTTAATGGCTGTGATAGGAGAAAACTGAGGATGGATCAACAACAATATAGTTACTCCACAATATAAGCCTAAATGGCAGAGTGAAAAGAAGGAAGCCTGTACAGAATAATAAATATTCCAAAACATGCATACCACTCTTCACATTTTCAAGCATGGTGGTGGCTGCATCATATTATGGGTATACTTGTCACCGGCAAGGACTAGGGAGTTTTTTAGGATAAAAAGAAACAGAATGGAGCTAAGCAAAGGCAAAATCCTAAAGGAAACCTGGTTCAGGCTGCTTTCCAACAGACACTGGGAGACGAATGTACCTTTCAGCAGGACAATAACCTAAAACACAATGCCAAATATACACTGGAGTTGCTTACCAAGATGACATTGAATGTTCCTGAGTGGCCTAGTTACAGTTTTGACTTAAATTGGCTTGAAAATATATGGCAAGACTTGAAAATGCCTGTCTAGCAATGATCAACAACCAACTTGACAGACCTTGAAGAATAACAAAAATAATAACTCTTAGAGACTTTCCCAGAAAGACTCACAGCTGTAATTGCTGCCAAAGGTGATTCTAATGTATTGACTCAAGGATGTGAATACTTATGTAAATATGATATTTCTGTATTTAATTTTCAATAAATATATTAAAATGTCTTAAAAGATGTTTTCACCTTGTCATTATGGGGTATTGTGTGTAGATGGGTAAGAAAACATTTTTTTTTATCATTTTTTAAATTCAGGCTGTAACGAAACAAAATGTGAAATAAGCCAAGGGGTATGAATACTTTCTGAAGGCACTGTATGTGCCTCTATTGATGCGTGAGAATACTTGGGAACAGATTTCCTAAATGAAAATCAATTTGAGATGATTTCCTGGTGTGTCGCTCTGGATAAGAGCGTCTGCTAAATGACTTAAATGTAATGTAAATGTACAATTTTATAGACTTTTATCTTCCCCAATAGATCGGCAATTTAAAAAATATAAATATTTTTCTTTGCTCAGAAAACTTGGGCCAAATAAAATCACCTGCAGGCCAATTTTTTTTATATGTATTTTTTTGGGCTCCCGAGTGGCGCAGAGGTCTAAGGCACTGCATCTCAGTGCTAAAGGCGTCACTACAGACCCATATTTCGATTCCAGGCTGTATCACAACCGGCTGTGATTGGGAGTCCCATAGGGTGGCACACAATTGGCCCAGCGTCGTCCGGGTTAGGGCTTGGCCGGGGTATGCCGTCATTGTAAATAAAAATGTGTTTCTTTAATGACTTGCCTAGTTAAATAAAGGTTCAATAAAATAAGAAATTAATAGTATAATATGAGGATATGGGCATAATCCAGCTCAGATACTCTTTTCCCTTTATTTATCTCTCTCCCAGGTCTAGCACATCAAGCACTTTCTTGACCCTAAACCAGAACCAAGTCACATTGAAAGAAGTCTAACCAGAGATAGGGGTTAGGTTGAGGTCAGGCGTTAAGAGAGGGTGGACTGTGTGTGTGAGTGAGTGGGTTGGGGTAGTACCAGTGGCGTGATTAGGTCTGGGCTTCCGGGGCCTTAGCCAGACTGAAATGTGACTGTGTCACAACGTAAATGAAGGTTGGGTTTGTTTCAATCCAGCCCACAGTTGGCAGGACACAAGTAAAAATAAATTTGGAGTGCAGCTGTCACGTCCTGACCATAGAGAGCCCTTATTTTCTATGGTAAAGTAGGTCAGGGCGTGACTGGGGGTTTTCTAGTTATTATTTTCTATGTGGGGTTCTAGTTTAGTTTTTGGCTATCGTTGTCTCTAATTGGGGATCATATTTAAGTAGCATTTTTTCCACTTGTGTTTTATGGGATATTGTTTTGAGTTAGTGTATGTTACACCTCTTAGTTACGTTTCGTTGTTTGTTTCATTCTAGCTTTATTGTTTTGTGCGTTTCACTAAATAAAGATGTGGAACCCAGATCACAATGCACGTTGATTTGAGTATGCTTCAAACGATCGTGACAGAATATCCCATCAAACCAGGACCAAGCAGCGTGCCCAAAGAGGGAAGGATTTCTGGACATGGGAATAAGTGATGGGGAGATGCGAAACCCTTCCTTGGAGACAGACGGAAGGAGATTATGTAGGACAGGGATGACAACAGGGTTCGCTCCTACAGAAAGCCCAAGGACAACCCCAAGTGTTCTTTTTGGGGGGTGGACATGGAGCTGGCGGCTGAGCAGAGGAAAGAGCCAGAGACTGTCAGGGAGGCAATGACGAAGTTGGGAGAGAGTGAGATGAGAGAGATGTTGTGCAAGTGTGTTCTGCTCAACATCCGACCAGAGGATCCGGTTAGCAGTCTGGTGCAACCTGTGCCGGTTCCACTCTTCTGGCCTCAAGTGCACCTCTCCAGTCCGGTGCGTCATGTGTCTCCTCCTCGCACTCTCCCTGAAGTGCGTGTCCCCAGTCTGGTACATCCTGTGCCTGCTCCTCGCACTCTCCCTGAAGTGTGTGTCCCCAGTCCGGTACGTCCTGTGCGTGCTCCTCGCACTCTCCCTCAAGTGCACTTTCCAGTCAGGTACGTCCTGTGCCTGCTCTTCGCACTCGCCCTGAGGTGCGTGTCACCAGTCCGGTGCCACCTGTGCCGGCCCACGCATCAGTCCTCCAGTGCGCAATCCCAGTCCGGTGCGTCCTGTGCCTGCTCCTCGCACTCTCCCTGAGGTGCGTGTCACCAGTCCGGTGCGTGTCACCAGTCCGGTGCGTGTCACCAGTCCGGTGCGTGTCACCAGTCCGGTGCGTGTCACCAGTCCGGTGCCACCTGTGCCGGCCCACGCATCAGTCCTCCAGTGCGCCTTCCCAGTCCGGTGCGTCCTGTGCCTGCTCCTCGCACTCTCCCTGAGGTGCGTGTCACCAGTCCGGTGCCACCTGTGCCGGCCCCACGCATCAGGCCTCCAGTACACCTCCCCAGTCCAGAGCTTCAGGCGACGGTCCCCAGTCCAGAGCTTCCGGCGACGGTTCACAGTCCGGAACCTCCAACGACAGTCCATGGTCAGTAACCTCCTGAGACGGTCCACGGTCCGGAACCTCCTGAGACAGTCCACAGTCCGGAACCTCCTGGGACGGTCAACAGTCCGGAACTTCCAGCTCCATGGCCGGAGCCTTCCCCTGCGCCGATGTCCAGTCTAAGCACGGCGTCCAGTCCAGCTCCAAGGCCAGAGTCTTCTTCTGCGTTGGTGCCCAGTCCAGGCACAGCGTCCAGTCCCGCTCTATGGCGGGAGCCTTCCCCAGCGGGTTCATCGGGCCGCACCAGAGCCGCCACCAAAGATGGTGGATTCGCAAGCTGAGTGGGTTCTTCGTCCTGCACCAGAGCTGCCCCCGATTCTGGCGGATGAGCGGGTACTTCACCCCGCACCAGAGCCAACACTAGACCCCCCCACTATCCCTCCCTTTTGGTTTCAGGTTTTGCGGCCGGAGTCCGCACAATTGGGCGGGGGTACTGTCATGTCCTGACCATAGAGAGCCCTTATTTTCTATGGTAGAGTAGGTCAGGACGTGACTAGGGGTTTTCGAGTTATTATTTTCTATGTGGGGTTCTAGTTTAGTTTTTCTATGTTGGTGTTTGGTATGATTCCCAATTAGAGGCCTCTGGCTATCGTTGTCTCTAATTGGGGATCATATTTAAGTAGCATTTTTTCCACCTGTGTTTTATGGGATATTGTTTTGAGTTCGTGTGTGTTACACCTCTTAGTTACGTTTCGTTGTTTGTTTCGTTCTAGCTTTATTGTTTTGTGTGTTTCACTAAATAAAGATGTGGAACCCAGATCACGCTGCACGTTGGTCCGAGTATGCTTCAAACGATCGTGACAGCAGCTGCATGCGACCCGATCATAATGCCTGTGGTAAATTCAGTTTGATTTTGGATATCCCTATGGGGCTCTGTAAATTACACAATGTACATGGGACAATATGTTAAAATTCCAATAGCTCCAAATTTCAATGACTTAAAAAGCTCAAACCAACTATGAATTGTAGAAATACAAATGTTAAAAGCATTCCATGAGAAAACTAAAAGGTCTTGTTTTAGATTTTAGGCATGAACATATTCTCTCATTTACATTGTGTAATTTATTTACTGTCCATAACTAGCCCCGGAGATAGGCTATCGAAAGTCAGGTCACACACCAGTCGGCTGAAGCTAATTGGCAATATAAGTTGGCTAATTCTTTCCACCTGTGAACATACACATGATACACCCACATCAAACCACACCCCAAAAGCAACTCACATTTGAATTCAGTCATGCCCGCTAGCATTTCTTATTGAACCAAATCTAAAACAAGGCCAAATCAGGAAGTGCAGTCGCCCTTCAAAACAAACTAATGACATGCTGCACCTTTCTACCTTTCAGATAGGAAGAGGAGGACAGATGAGAACAGCAGGCCAGTGGAGCAATTAGAACAGAAGCAGCCAGTGGCAAATGGTAGGGAAGAGCATGATTTAGGTGACCTGGTCACAGACCCAAAACAAGTTAAGCTACCCCAGTATCCCCTTGACCGTTTTGGATTGCAAAACTTAAGAAACACACCAGACCAGAGACAGCAACAGAAGAATAGGATATGATGGAGAGAGACACCAGAAGAACAGAACAGGCCATAGCAGAAGAGGATAGACAAGGGAGATGGTAACAAACAAGACACAGACAGCAACAGACAAGAGACATAGAAAGTAACAGAAGAGGGCAGGTGGATTGAGCACACAGTAGACTGTATCACTTCAAGCTGCTCTAAAGAATCTAATTTGTTTTATTTATTTGCACAAATTATGAGAAGTGAAATACAGACAGTGAACAAATAAAACATGGCTTACAAAGAATTTGCAGGTAAGGTGAAAAAAAGTCCTGTGAAATTACTATTAAAATAATTGTTTACTTTAAAACTTTTTACAACCAGGACAGGATGAGAGAGGAGGGTAGACAAAAGACAGCAACATAGAATACTAAGAGACAGCAACAGACGACACATAGAAAGTGATGGAGAGTGCTAGAGGAGCGGTGAGCACACAGTAGACTATCACTTAAAGTTTTCTAATTACTGCTGTGTGTGTGTGTGTGTGTGTGTGTGTGTGTGTGTGTGTGTGTGTGTGTGTGTGTGTGTGTGTGTGTGTGTGTGTGTGTGTGTGTGTGTGTGTGTGTGTGTGTGTGTGTGTGTGTGTGTGTGTGTGTGTCTGTGTCTGTGTGTGTGTGTGTCTGTGTGTGAGAGAGAGATAGAAAGGGTGTTTGGGTACTGTGGGACTTTAGTCAGTTTTGTCTTAATGGTTTTTGGCAATACACTGTAGATGTATGTGTTCCAGAGAAGAGAGACCCTGTGGCAGGTGGGAAGGTGCACTTTACCTGAAAAATATATATTCTCTCAATATTAATCTCAAAGTGCACCAAATTAATGCATTTAACTGTTGAAATTCCTTAGATTTTTCCTGGGGGATAATGCCCCTGGACCTCCCTACTTGCTTTGGGCTATGCCCCCAAAGTCTTCAAATCCTAGAAACGCCCCAGGGTAGTAAAGGGACATTAAATAGTAAATTAATGTGATGACATAAGATAGGGTAAGATACGTAAGAATCGTGGAGTGAGATAATATAAAGTGAGGGGTTCCATTGTATTGTGACTGCATCTTGATCCTGACTCTTTTTAATACCAGAATGGATTTCATTGATGTGTCTTGGCCTTTGAACTCAGACTGTTGATTACCTGAGTAATATATCTGTTCTATCTCTGCAGGAAGGAAGACGCTTGAAGGGAACACAGAAGAAGCTTGAGACAGCTGAGGTCAGATGACGGGAATGCTCAAACAATGGACATAATGGATGAAAAGGTACTCTATATTTAGTTGAGAGAGGCAGGAGAGAGGAGGTGTGATATGTATGAGAGGGAAAAGGGGAACGAGGCAGGGACAGAGACAGTTCCCATTAACTATTTATAGGACAACATGCATGTCTGTTTCTGTTAGTGCGCATGCGTGTGATAATGTCAAGTGGGGAGTGTGTGTGTACTGTGTATGTAAGAATGTAGCTAGCTGTAAGTACATGCTCCTGTGCTGTACAAAATTCAGCATAATGTTTGAATAGTAGCATACAGAGCAGAGGCATTATGAACTTTAATCTTGTATGGGATGTTGTACCATATGATATTTTAGAAAATGGTGTCACTGAGTGTGGAGGTTGGCCCGTGGACAGGATGTGCGGTTCTCTTCCTGCGCTCCTGTCCCGCAGTGAACCTGCTCTCTCTCTACAAAGACCAGCAGGGCAAGTTCAGCGTCTTCAAAGTCCTCAAGCTGACACTCACAGGTGAGCCACATCAGGCCATCCGGTCTCCAGCTAGCGTAGGGAGCATGCTGAGCGTTGGGTGAGGCAGATGTATTATTGATAGAAAGAAAGGCTTAGCTTGGTGGTCATGGGGAGTGAAAAAGGGCTGGTGTTGCAGTGCGACCTGCTTATCTACTGAGGGGATGAATATAGTTAAAAGCTTATGAAAAACTGCTGTCAGATAAACGCTAGTAGATCTTTTAGGAAGTCATAACACGGTTGTGCTCAGAGCTCTGCCTGGACCAGAGTAGTGGAGGGAGACACAGTCAGGTTATATTTATTTTATGGTCGCAGTGAAAAATATTACAATTGTGCCAGTGATTCGCTATGGTTACCTCTAACCTTTGACCTTACCTGGCCTGTGTCCCAGACTCAGCTGGGGGGCTGGAGGGGTACGAGATCCTAAAGCTGCACGATGCAGATCCTCTGCTGGGTGTGGAGGTGAAGTTCGTGGATGTGGCGGCGTGCCGCAGGTTCCTGCAGAGCTATGGCTCCGGTGCCGTACAACAGTCCCTCTCCCAGCACACCTGCCGCCTCCTCCACATCCCACAACAGGAGCTTGCCTTGGAAACCCAGCTCAAAGCCGGGACGCACACTTTGGACTTTTGTCTGGATGACCTGGAGCTCTGTCTGCAGCACATCCACCAGTCACAGGTAATATACTATATACCGGTTATAATCCATATATAGTGGTGTTGTTACTGGTAATATATGATAAACAGATCACAAGCAATACTTCACCAATCTATACCTGACAGGTGCTCTGCTGTGCCTAATGACTCACTATGGGGTGTTCTAAATGTTGGTGTCACTTCCTGACAGCCGGAGCGCCTACGGGATGATGAGATTGCTGAGCTGGACCAGCAGCTGCAGAGCCAGGCCTTGGGTCACATTCCCCAGCCACCCACCCTCACACAGGAAGAGCCCCCCGTGCCCAGCAACTGTTTCCTGTTCCAGAAGAGGGTGTTTGGTGAGTTGGCTCTGGCTTCCATGGCTGCTTCTTATCGTCAGTGGGGGTTCAGCAGGGAGCTGTCCCCTGGGTCCTCTACATTCATACACTGGCATAGAACAGTGTTTCTCACCTCTCAGTCAGTAGACCAGCACTGGTCTATGGAAGGTTATTGACCTGTGCCTCAAATAGTTTGATGACACTTTTAGTCGGCTCAAGTGCTAGTTTTAATCTAAGTGGTCCTTTGAGGAAGAGGACCATTATAGCTTGCCCAATCTCTGGTATAGAGGACACTCATTATGGGTCATCTACTAAACCCGGGACGGCAGTGTAGCCTAGAGGTAAGAGAGGAGGGCCAGTAGCTGGAAAGTTGCTGTTGTATTTTACTTACTTACACCACGTCTTACATGCAGAAACATATATAGACTCTGGATACATGTCTCTAACACCCCCTCCCACTCTGTCTCCTGACCTATCAGAGGACCGCATGCTGGTGGCGGGGGACCTGCAGCGGTTCTCCAACGGCGTTGGGCGGGACTGGAGGAAAGTGGGGCGGGCCTTGGGCAAGAACTGCCGTGCGCTGAAGGGGCTGGCCATAGACAACCTGGCCTACGAGTATGAGAGGGAGGGGCTGTACGAGCAGGCCTATCAGCTGCTGAGCCGCTTCATCCAGGCGGAGGGGAGGGCGGCACGACTGGGCCGGCTGGTCAGAGCACTGGAAGACAGCAAACTCACTAGCCTGGCTGAGAACATTTTGGACATCCAGCCCCGGGATTGACACTGTCTGTCACACTGTCTGAGGGTGTGTGTTGGTCTGTGTGTGTGTGAAAGAGTGGTAACGTGTGGGTGGCATTGTTTGTGTGAGCGCAAACGTGTGTGCACTAACTTACCTAGGTGCTACCATGTGTCAGTTCTATGTGAGCTTTGTGTCTGTGAGCTTGATTGTATGTTTTTTTTATTTGAGTAAAAATGTCTTGTGTTACAAAACCAATAGTTCTCATAATTGCTATGTCACGTCATTGTTGTCTCTGGTTGGAGAGCAAACTAAAATCACTGCGGGCCTTTTCTTCTTCTTCTTTAAACCCAACCCCCTTTCTCCACCACAGACTGGACAATTGATGCATTTGATCATTCTACCAATAACCTAGATTGATATTGAACCATTTGCAATGGGATTGTGGAATATTTGTTCTGAATTCCAAATAAAGTGTTGGATTTATAAAAACGAATTGCCCATTGCTTTCATTCACGTTGAGAGTTCAAATCAAATTTATTTATATAGCCCTTCGTACATCAGCTGATATCTCAAAGTGCTGTACAGAAACCCAGCCTAAAACCCCAAACAGCAAACAATGCAGGTGTAAAAGCACGGTGGCTAGGAAAAACTCCCTAGAAAGGCCAAAACCTAGGAAGAAACCTAGAGAGGAACCGGGCTATGTGGGGTGGCCAGTCCTCTTCTGGCTGTGCCGGGTAGAGATTATAACAGAACATGACCAAGATGTTCAAATGTTCATAAATGACCAGCATGGTCGAATAATAATAAGGCAGAACAGTTGAAACTGGAGCAGCAGCACAGTCAGGTGGACTGGGGACAGCAAGGAGCCTTCATGTCAGGTAGTCCTGGGGCACGGTCCTAGGGCTCAGGTCAGTTGAAACTGGAGCAGGAGCATGGCCAGGTGGACTGGGGACAGCAAGGAGTCCTCATGTCAGGTAGTCCTGGGACATGGTCCTAGGGCTCAGGTCCTCCGAGAGAGAGAAAGAAAGAGAGAAGGAGAGAATTAGAGAACGCACACTTAGATTCACACAGGACACCGAATAGGACAGGAGAAGTACTCCAGATATAACAAACTGACCCTAGCCCCCCGACACATAAACTACTGCAGCATAAATACTTGTTGTATTTAGTTGTATTTCACTTCCACAATCCAATATCCTGATAAAACTTTTAACTATGGATTACGTAGAATCTTTAGGAAACCCTTTGATCCTGCTTTCTGAAACACTCTAGTCTATGGAAATACCACCCAGATAAAAAAAAAGATGTCAACTTTGGGAAATGGGCAGTGTCTAATCCATGTACACACACACATAGTAAATGTTTTACGATCCTTGTGGAGACCTAAAATGTATTTCCATTCAAAATCCTATTTTCCCTAAACCCTAAACCTAAATTCTAATCCTAATTGTAACCTTAAACCTAACCCCTACGTTTAAAACAGCCTTTGTCCTCATGGGAACCTTGGGAGATATTCCCACAAGGGAGAATTGGACTTGTTTTGCTATCCTTGTGGGGGCTTTTGGGGATTTTCGGTAGCCACGAGCATAGTAATACGAGCCCACACACACACTGTGACACATTTTGTGTTGTTTTGGCTCTGTTCTCCAGCACTTTGGATGTAGGTTAAACCTATGAGGTTAAGGTGCAAACTGTCAGCTTTACAGTTTTTCCCAATTGCTAAAACACAATTTTGCAAACTAGGCTGGTTTTATCAAAATACTTAACACAATTCACAAAACCACACACCCAAACTGCAAAATACCTCATATATCCTGCAAAATGAAGCACTGCAACCAAAACTACATATAGCATTATCAAAATCAAACGTTTGCACGAAATGGCACACACTTCATTCATATTACCAGATTTTTGTCTAACCAACTACACACTGTTGGGCATAATGAAAAGCACTCTCATATTTCGTATGCTTTGCCATAATTACTAAAATAGTTCAAATTGTAGAAAATCTTCAGATGCACAGAAATATTTGCAGATACACACACATGCTGTTGAAACAGTTTATTTTTTTTTACATTTTTCAAGTCAGTGGAACATATGCACAAGAGATATATTTATATTGGACTGAACAAAAATATGCTCAGAAAAAAACAGTAAACTGAAAAAGAAAATTGCAGAAAAAATATATCGAAGAAAAGAGACAAGAAAAATAATTAGACAGCATCTTGCCGCACAGCTGGGTCTGGCCACAACGCCTCGTCCACATCACAGGCAATATCTTCCCTTGCCAGACATCGAGGGAAGAAGTGCCTTGAGTGCCTTATCCATCCCCGAATCGCACCCACATCAATCTCATCACATGCCTCTTCCATAGCCTGCACAAGAGGCATGTGCACAAAGGGCTGCTGGTCGTATACCTTCCACCACCGTGCCGAAAATAACTCTTCTATGAGGTTCAGAAATGATGAGTATGGTGGGAGGTATTGCACGAGAAATGGTGGGTGGTCAGTAAACCAGTTTTGGACTGGGGCTGAACGATGAAAGCTCACGTTGTCCCATACTACAACGTACCGGGTTCTTTGATGATCTGCATCATTCAGCTCTGGTGGTATGAGAATGTTGTGGAGTCTGTCCAGAAATGTGAGAATATGGGCTGTGTTGTATGGTCCAAGGTTGGCATGATGGTGGAGGACACCATGCGTATTGGAGATGGCAGCGCACATTGTGATGTTCCCACCACCTGGCCAGGAACATCTATAATGGCTCTGTGGCCAATGACGTTTCTCCCCCTTCTTCTGGTCTTTGCTAGGTTGAACCCAGCCTCATCTATAAAGATGAACTCATGTGGGATTGCATGAGCATCCATTTCCAGTACTCCCTGAAAACAAATAACAAAAGCAGTCAATATGGTGTTATCCAGTACACTGGGAATGCAATGTTGCGTGTAGTGTACTGCAGTCAATATTGTACTTACATCCACATATGCTCGTCTGACCTCTTTGTTTCTTTGAGAGTTTCTCTCAAACGGCACCTTATAAAGTTGTTTCATTCGGATTTGGTTTCACTTGAGAATGCGAGCCGATGTGGACAGACTGACTCGTTGAATGTTGTTGAATATGGTGTTGTCTTGGATGATGTGGCTTTGAATTTCATGTAATCTGATTTTATTATTTTCCAAAACCAAGTTTACAATGTTAGCTTCCTGTACCCCGGTGAACATTTGGCACCTTCCTCTACCATGGTTGTGTCTCTCAGTCCTTTAGAAAAAATATATAGGGCTTGGACAATGCAGCCAAAAGATATTTCCCCCACTGTAGAGTAAATTCTATAGGAAATTTGTGCAGTTAGTGTATGACATCAGCCATTCATGAAGTAAACAGGTGTCACCCAACTGATACACTATGACATGGGGTGTACTACATAGTGTGAAAGAAATGTTGGTTACATACCTGTACTCCAGTCTAAATGTCCAGATGACACAGGCGACAGTAAAACGGCTCAAGTTGGGCTGCACTCTCTGTCCAGCCTCTCACATTGTCAGCCCATGGTTGATGACATGATCAACTAAGGTTGCTCTGATTTCATTTGAAAGTTGTCTTCTTTGGCCATGAACTCCTCTACCAGCTCTACCCATACCTCTCACTCTTCCTCCCCCTCTCATTCTCACCCTCCCTCTTCCTCTTCCTCTCTCTGCAACGTCTTCCATTGTTGTTGTAAAACAAAAGGTGCTCACCTGTGGTCTTTTCATAGTGCTTACTTCCTGATTGAAGTGGTAACAATTAACCATTGAGGTGTTTGGCCAGGTGGCACATGTATTGGCCAATTAGCTCATGTAGTGTCATTTTGAATGGCAGTGTTTTGAAATGGCAAACATGTGACTTTATGTTAGATTGTTGTGTCTTATGCAGAGAACCGTGTGCAGTGCATTTAGAAAGTGCCATTTTGAATTGCAAAATGTGTGTAAAGCAGAAAATGTGTTTAGACTTTTGGAGACTTGAGAAGAGGTTTTGCTCTCTGTGTGTCAGTTTAAATAATTGTGATGTGCATGTCATTTTAATGTGCTAGCAATTGGAAAAAACTGTAATTTGAGGATCATATCAGGTTAGCCGTTTAGAAATTTCAGCACTTTTTGTACATACTGTAGTCCCCCCATTTTAGGGGACCAAAATGATTGGGTCAAATTCACTTACGTGTATTAAAGTAGTCAAAAGTTTTGTATAGGTCCCATATTCCTAGCACACAATGATTACATCACGCTTGTGACCACAAACTTGTTGGTGTTTGTGTGTCTTATGTTGCTTACATGTATGCATTGGTGAGTGTGTGTGTGTGTGTGTGTGTGTGTGTGTGTGTGTGTGTGTGTGTGTGTGTGTGTGTGTGTGTGTGTGTGTGTGTGTGTGTGTGTGTGTGTGTGTGTGTGTGTGTGTGTGTGTGTCTGCAGTGCAGTATTTGTAAAAGTTAATCTGTGTATGTTACTGTGTCTGTGTCTCTATGCGTGTGTGTGCAACTATGTGTGTATGTGTTTGCATACACACGTAGTGTGTAATAAATTGTGAATAATGATGACTGAGAAAGTTACAGAGGCACATATATCATACCCCCAAGACATGCCAACCTCTCAGCATTTCAATAACAGGGGAGGTTAGCATTTGTTCGTCTGCAACTTTCTCAGTCATCATTGTTTACGATTTATTTAGGACAATCTGTAACCATGGCAGCATCCACATTAATGTAGAAATGTTTAGAAACATATTCTTATTTACAATAAAAGTGACTCCAAAATGACACAATACATTATTTACCATTAATTTCTATTGGGCACAAAATAATCTGAAACACAACCAAAACAAACAGCAAATGCATCTAACGAGTCACAAACTTAATGTAATCATTGCGTGCTAGGAATATGGGATTATTTCTCACCCGAACCGTTCACCCGATATGGATGAGAATACCCTCAAATTAAAGCTGACAGTCTGCACCTTAACCTCATAGTCATTGTATAATTCCAAAGGGCTGGAGTACTGTACAGAGCCAAATCAACAAAACATGTGTCACTGTCTCAATACTTTTGGAGCTCACTGTATGTCCTGTTGTATTATGGTAAGAGCTTGGGGCATAGTTTATGAAGGCTATAGGATTGACCTGGTGAAGGTTTTTGCAGAATTGACTTGTAAGGCTGTAGGTTTAAATGGTAATTCAGGCTTTTGGTGTCAGTATAGTTCATTGTAAAAACCCTCACACCTTACCACTCCACTTTTTCCGCATGTGGATTAGAAGCTTTTAATGTGCACACACATACACACATAGAGTTACACACACATGCACAGAGAGAAACAGACACAGACACAGACACACACAGATACACACACATTCACTTTTACACATACTGCACTGCAGACATAAACACATGCACACACACTCATAATACATACATGCAAGCAACAAAACACACACACACACACACACACACAGGATAAATGCAATTGCTAGATTAATAATTAATACAATTGAAATGTAATGATATTGTGTTGTACTACCTTGTGTAGCCTATTGTTTCTGTTGACATTACATGAGCAAGGCCCTTAACCCTAATTGCTCCTGTAAATCGCTCTGGATAAGAGTGTCTGCTAAATTACTAAAATGTCAAATATAAAAAGGCTAACGTTATAGCATAATGTTTACCCACTCCTAGTGGATTATACACAGTCTATTTATAAGGACACGGAAGACAAGAATGGCCCACTTCCAGTATCGTGCAAGACCACGCCCCTTGTATAATAAAAAGGCATATTATACATTGTATATTCAGCGAAATTATTCCACGAAAGCAAAATGTGTCTATAAAATCCCCCTTTGAATGTGGTCGCATCGGGCGATTAGCGCTTGCCTTGACTCTGACGTCAACGAAATTGTCTGCGCTAGGTGAGTCTCGCGCACACTGCCTTCCCTTCCCCTCCTCTCTCTGTCGGTTATTGTGAAGAGATTGAACGATGAGATCGCTCGCGCTCGCTGTCATCAGTGCCGCCCTATAGAGACCCCTCAGCCCCGAGGCTCGAATACAACGACCTCACCCCCCGCTCCAAGAGGGACGGAGCGCAATCCATAGAGGCACAGAGAAAAAACCCTGTTCGGACCCGGCTTCATTTGCCCTCAATCCGGGCCTCATGCTGTAGCAGACTGAACGAGCGAGGGAGAGAGACAAACATACAGATTGAGTCGGCGAGGGACAGGGCGGAATAGAGGAGAAGAAGGGATTGTTCATTCGGCTCTAGACATGGGATGTACACTCAGCGCTGAGGAGCGCGCAGCTCTGGACAGGAGCAAAGCCATCGAGAAAAATCTGAAGGATGATGGAGTCACTGCCGCAAAGGAGGTGAAACTGCTACTGCTTGGTAAGACACCGTTTATAACGGGGCTGTCCGTTCTGCACAGTTCGGTTGATGTTGATGTAGATTGCAGAGAGCCGGGCCAGGGCGGCAAGCGCTCTCCGTGGTCCTGCTGTCATGTCACCCTAAAGACAACCGACTCTCACTCTGCTCTCTATTCCCTTTATAGGGGGAGGAGAATCGGGCAAAAGCACCATCGTCAAACAGATGAAGTAAGTGCTGTTTTTTTCTGACATAGGCGTCTTTAACGAGGCCTGAGATTGCGCCTCCCCTGCCCATAGTGAGGCTGAGCCGCTAGCTCCGCCATGTTTCCTCAGAGACCGTACCTCTGCCAGTGATTCGAGCACCTCCTGTAGACGGTAAATCGGAGGCGGTGCTCACGGTCAGTAAGCAGGCCGCAGGGGTGCTGTCCACTGATATGGTGCTGAAATTTACCCAGAGGTTTTTCATGTGTCTATCGAAAAAGAGGGAGGGCGAATACATGGGTGTTTGTGACTGTGTGTGTGTGTGTGTTTGTGTGCAGCCAATGTGTGTGTATGTGTGTATTAGTGTGCTCACTACACTACATCTCCATTAGCAAATATCTCTGCTTTAATCTTAATGGCTTTAAGTGCCTGATATCGCTGAGAGTACTTTGCCTATAAAGCGGATTTACTCAGAAAATATGGCATCTAAAACCTCATCTAAACCTTTCCCTTTCTCATCTAAACCACTCTCTCATCTAAATCACTGTTCTTTTTCTAAACCCTGTTACTCGATTTCTTCTTTAAAGAAGACCTCTGTATCCAGGGCCCAACCGGAAAAGCACATTATATAATATTTTCATGCACATAATAAAACATGACTGTTGCTATGCAGACATCCTCTCAAAAATCCACAATTTAAAAAATGTTGGGTTCAGTGGCTTCACTGTACCTCAGCACACACTCATCTGCCCCACACACACCCTGCTTTTTCCATCACACACACTCCTCCCTCTACTCCACTCTGTTTCCTTCCATTCTAGCACTCTCTCCATATTTAATTATCCTGGGGGTTCTCCCTAGCGGTTCAGACAGTTACCCAAAAGCATCGCTCAGGAGCGGCTTCTGTTGTGAATTACATATGTTACATTGGTTATATTACATAATGCCAGGATCGGGAAAGGGAAAACTGATCCTGGAGCTGAGCTAGCATTGTCTCCTTGTGTGTGTACACAAGTGTGTGCATGTGTGTACTTTTGTATGTATGTATATTGATAATGGTGTGTGTGTGTGGATGTGCTTACATCCATATGTTTATTTGCTAGAATTTTATTGACACGATAAACCCCTTGAGATACTCTATCGTGTTTTACAAAGGAGTATAATAATAATAATAAATATCTCATTCAAAAATCAGTATTAATATGGAGTTGGTCCCCCCCTTTGCTGCTATAACAGCCTCCACTCTTCTGGGAAGGCTTTCCACTATGTTGGAACATTGCTGCAGGGACTTGTTTCCATTCAGCCACGAGCTTCCATTCAGCCACGAGCATTAGTGAGGTTGGGTGATTAGGCCTGGCTCGCAGTCGGCGTTCCAATTCATCCCAAAGGTGTTCGGTGGGGTTGAGCTCATTATTCCATTATTCCTCCTCCACCAAACTTTACAGTGGGCACTATGCATTGGGGCAGGTAGCGTTCTGCCAAATGGTGAAGAGTGATTTATCTCTCCAGAGAACGCATTTCCACTGCTCCAGAGTCCAATGTCGGTGAGCTTTACATTACTTCAGCCAATGCTTGGCATTGCACATGGTGATCTTAGGCTTGTGTGCGGCTGCTCGGCCATGGAAACCCATTTCATGAAGCTCATGACAAACATTTATTGTGCTGATGTTGCTTCCAGAGGCAGTTTGGAACTCAGTAGTGAATGTTGCAACCGAGGAAAGATGATTTTTATGTGTTACGCGCTTCAGCACTCGGTCTGTCCCATTTTGTGAGGTTGTGAGGCCTACCACTTCGCAGCTGAGCCGTTGTTGCTCCTAGACGTTTCCACTTCACAATAACAGCACTTACAGTTGACCAGGGCAGAGGAAATTTGACGAAACGGACTTGTTGGAAAGGTGGCATCCTACAACGGTGCCATGTTGAAAGTCACTGAGCTCTTCAGTACGGGCCAATCTATTGTCAATGTTTGTCTATGGAGAGTGCATGGCAGTGTGTTTGATTTTATACACCTGTCAGCAATGGGTGTGGCTGAAATAGCTGAATCCACTAATTTGAAGGGATGTCCACATACTTTTGGCCATGTAGTGTAGCAGCGAGCAACAATGAACTGGGTTCTCAGGATGACAGAAAGGACACAAGATCATTGTGGATTTACAGTGATTTAAATACACAAATAAAAACAGATTTTTGATTTGTCAATAACTCGGCCATCTTTTGATCTTTTCTCAAACTTAGTTAAAGCAAGTACTATGGGCCTACATTTCAAATTTAGTGTAAGTTGGTCCTATGGTTCATAAATAGAAGATATTTGAAGTATTTTTAGCATATTTTAGCATTTTAGTGTATGTGCTAATATGCATCTACAGCCATCTTTGAAGTGTTATTTTCTCATACTCGTTAGGGACTATTGTGATGAGCCAAAAACCACATTTGGAGTGAATTTGACTTTTAGTCCATGAGAAGATTTTTTTTGTCATTATTTTAAGCATTAGCATTACATAGTCAAAAAAGTTCATTGTTAATAGTTTCCTTCTTTTTTTAAAGATCTCAATGCCAAAGTTAACATGGTTCATCATATTAATGTCTTTGCTGACTATAAAAGTTTCAAACAGATAGGTCATTGTGAAGTGGATTTATTGATAACTCAGCCATCACTTAACCAATCCCTTAGGTTTTCTCAAACTAAGGAAACGCAAAAGTACTTTTTTAAAAGGTTTTCACAAATTTCCACGATGGAGGAAAACCTATCCCAAAGGACCTTATGGGTCCTTGTGGCAAATTTGTTCAGCTTGCGGAAAGACACCAACATGCAAAGATTCAAGTGTTGATGTCAAACAGGTGGCGGATTTGAGGGTTTAAGAGAGACTTCTTATAACAGCATCACCTACAGGCCAATCGGTGCCATTGTAACAGTGTAGCTTCCGTCTCTCTCCTCGCCCCGAACCAGGGACCCTCTGCACACATCAACAACTGCCTCACACGAAGCATCGTTACCCATCGCTCCACAAAATTTGCAGCCCTTGCAGAGCAAGGGGAACAACTACTTTAACGTCTCAGAGCGAGTGACGTCGCTGATTGAAATGCTATTAGTGCTCACCCCGCTAACCATTTCACACTGGTTACACTCACCCCCCTTTGACCTCCTCCTTTTCCGCAGCAACCAGTGATCCGGGTCACGGCACCAATGTAACAGTGTAGCTTCCGTTCCTCTCCTCGTCCCTACCTGGGCTCGAACCAGGGACCCTCTGCACACATTAACAACTGCCTCTGACGAAGCATCGTTACCCATCGCTCCACAAAAGGCGTGGCCCTTGCAGAGCAAGGGGAACAACTACTTCAAGGTCTCACAGCGAGTGACGTCACCGATTGAAATGCTATTAGAGTACACCCCGCTAACTAGCTAGCCATTTCACACCGGTTACACTATTTTCTTTGACCAAGTTAATCATGGACTAATTTTTCTGTGTGCCAAATTAGAAAAAAGTGTGTGTGTGTGTGTGTGTGTGTGTGTGTGTGTGTGTGTGTGTGTGTGTGTGTGTGTGTGTGTGTGTGTGTGTGTGTGTGTGTGTGTGTGTGTGTGTGTGTGTGTGTGTGTGTGAGTTTGTATGTAGCAAGGTACATTGATAATGGTATACAGCAATCTGTATTATTTAAAACCAACACCTTAATTATTCAAAAACAAGAATGTTTTAATAGAACTTGATCATAGTGTACTAGTACAGACTGGCAAAGTGGTACACACACATTTAAGAAAGGCACATACTGAGGAAGGCTATACAGCTTGAACATCTGTGAAAATACAAATTTATATAAGAAAAGGTCATTGAAATATATGTTACATAATGTGTGAACCACCTTACTTTGTAAGAATAAGATCTTCATACCTATGGACTATGCACCTTTTGAAGTCAATGGTATACCTCTGAAGTTTATTACAGTCTAGGCTGGTGTAATGGATTTATAATCCGATCCTCAATGTCAGAGCATTTCACGTCAATGTTGTGGTTTAAATGTACAGACCACCTTTGTCATTACAAATCTGAAACCTAAAGTGGCTATTTTGGCTGCTGCTGATGCTGCTGAGGTGTGAGTGTTTGTGTGTGAAAGAGAGAAGAAAAGAGAAGAGGGGTGGCAGCCAGTGATGTGCTGTGTGTATTTGGGTGTGTGCTAAGGAGCAGACACTGCTTGATACTCAGAGCTCAGAGACAACCCTGTTCTTGGTCACATGCACACGCGTACACATGCACATACACTAAAGCGTCTGCTGAAATGTGGGTTCACTGAAGTGTGAATGTTTGTGTGTGCGCGCTCATGCATGCACACTTAGCCTACGTACAGTATGTGTGTGGGTGTTATTTTGTATGTGTTCTGATGTGTGTGTGTGTGTGTGTGTATGCAGGATTATCCATGAGGATGGCTTTTCTGGGGATGATGTGAAGCAGTATAAGCCTGTGGTCTACAGCAACACCATCCAGAGTTTGGCTGCCGTCCTCCGAGCTATGGACTCTCTGGGCATCGAGTACGCAGATAAGGACAGAAAGGTAGTGCTCCCTGCACAGGGCAGGGTTCATCATAGTATACAACCAATGGCCCTTTCAAAACCTTACTTCAAAGTGCACTGCACTGGAATCCTCAATGAGGACCCTGTTCTCCTCAATGAGGATTCCAGTGGGGTATGGTGGTACACATTCAGGAATTCAGCTATACAGTGGGGCAAAAAAGTATTTAGTCAGCCACCAATTGTGCAAGTTCTCCCACTTAAAAAGATGATAGAGGCCTGTAATTTTCATCATAGGTACACTTCAACTATGACAGACAAAATTAGGGAAAACAATCCAGAAAATCACATTGTAGGATTTTTAATGAATTTATTTGCAAATTATGGTGGAAAATAAGTATTTGGTCAATAACAAAAGTTTATCTCAATACTTTGTTATATACCCTTTGTTGGCAATGACAAAGGTCAAACGTTTTCTGTAAGTCTTCACAAGGTTTTCACACACTGTTGCTGGTATTTTGGCCCATTCCTCCATGCAGATCTCCTCTAGAGCATGTTTTGTGGCTGTTGCTGGGCAACACGGACTTTCAACTCCCTCCAAAGATTTTCTATGGGGTTGAGATCTGGAGACTGGCTAGGCCACTCCAGGACCTTGAAATGCTTCTTACGAAGCCACTCCTTCGTTGCCCGGGCGGTGTGTTTGGGATCATTGTCATGCTGAAAGACCCAGCCACGTTTCATCTTCAATGCCCTTGCTGATCTCACGATACATGGCCCCATTCATTCTTTCCTTTACACGGATCAGTCGTCCTGGTCCCTTTGCAGAAAAACAGCCCCAAAATGATGTTTCCACCCCCATGCTTCACAGTAGGTATGGTGTTCTTTGGATGCAACTCAGCATTCTTTGTCCTCCAAACACGACGAGTTGAGTTTTTACCAAAAAGTTCTATTTTGGTTTCATCTTCTTCTGGATCATCCAAATGCTCTCTAGCAAACTTCAGACGGGCCTGGACATGTACTGGCTTAAGCAGGGGGACACATCTGGCACTGCAGGATTTGAGTCCCTGGTGGCGTAGTGTGTTACTGATGGTAGGCGTTGCTACTTTGGGCCCAGCTCTCTGCAGGTCATTCACTAGGTCCCCCCGTGTGGTTCTGGGATTTTTGCTCACCGTTCTTGTGATCATTTTGACCCCACGGGGTGAGATCTTGCGTGGAGCCCCAGATCGAGGGAGATTATCAGTGGTCTTGTATGTCTTCCATTTCCTAATAATTGCTCCCACAGTTGATTTCTTCAAACCAAGCTGGTTACTTATTGCAGATTCAGTCTTCCCAGCCTGGTGCAGGTCTACAATTTTGTTTCTGGTGTCCTTTGACAGCTCTTTGGTCTTGGCCATAGTGGAGTTTGGAGTGTGACTGTTTGAGGTTGTGGACAGGTGTCTTTTATACTGATAACAAGTACAAACAGGTGCCATTAATGCAGGTAACGAGTGGAGGACAGAGGAGCCTCTTAAAGAAAAAGTTACAGGTCTGTGAGAGCCAGAAATCTTGCTTGTTACTTATTTTCCACCATAATTTGCAAATAAATTCATAACAAATCTTAGAATGTGATTCTCTTGATTTTTTTTCTCCTTTTGTCTGTCATAGTTGAAGTGTACCTATGATGAATATTACAGGCCTCTCTCATCTTTTTAAGTGGGAGAACTTGCACAATTGGTGGCTGACTAAATATTGTTTTGCCCCACTGTATAGTCTTCAGCTCATGTGTCTTAATACATCTATGCATATGTTTTTGTTTGTGTATGTGTGCTTGTGTACGTGTGTGCTTACACATATCTTTGTACATAATATCTTATGTATGTGTGTGTCCAGGCGGATGCTAAGCTGGTGTGTGATGTGGTCACTCGTATGGAGGACACAGAGCCCTACTCAGCAGAGCTGCTGACAGCTATGAAGCGTCTGTGGGCCGATGCCGGGACCCAGGAGTGTTTCAACAGGGCCAGGGAGTACCAGCTCAATGACTCCGCTGCCTAGTGAGTCCACACTAAGGGACAAACATATCAGAATGCATGTAACTTGAAATTAGGCACAATCCATGCTTTGACGTCAATGAGAGATTTGTGAGAAAGTTCCACTTACATAACATACATAAACTGAAAATTGGAATTAGCTACCTGTTCTTGAACAGTAACACAGTGCAAAGGTTAGTCTTTGAAGTGGTTAGTCTTTACAGTGCAACGGTTAGTCTTCGCACTGTATTTTTGAAGCTCTACACTCTTAGAAAAAGGGTTCCAAAAGGGTTCTTCGGCTGTCCCCATAGGAAAACCCTTTTTGGTTTCAGGTAGAACACTTTTGGGTTCCATGTAGAGCCATCTGTGGAAAGGGTTCTACTTGGAACCAAAAGGGTTTTACCTGCAACCAAAAAGGGTTTTCCTATGGGGACAGCCGAAGAACCCTTTTGGAACCCTTTTTTCTAAGATGGTACCTTTTCCCCCATTTCCCCCTCTCCTTCCTTCTTTCTCTCATTAGCTACCTGGACAGTTTAGACCGTATTGGTGCTGCTGACTACCAGCCCACCGAGCAGGATATCCTGAGAACTCGAGTCAAGACCACTGGCATCGTGGAGACCCATTTCACCTTCAAAAACCTGCACTTTAGGTTAGACCCGCTACACACACATAGATTTACACATACAGTACACAACCAGTCCAGTTTATTTGTTTGTAGCATATTTGTAGTGTATGTTATGGTACGTTTATAATTCATGTTTCTTTCAGGCTGTTTGATGTTGGAGGCCAGAGGTCAGAGAGAAAGAAGTGGATTCACTGCTTTGAGGATGTGACAGCCATTATCTTCTGTGTGGCACTAAGTGGCTATGATCAGGTTCTGCATGAGGATGAAACCACTGTAAGTACTTCACACACACTTCATACTACTCACAAACACACCACACAAATTCTCAGACATGCATCTCATCTGTCTGATTTGGTATTTTCTGCAGAATCGCATGCACGAGTCCCTCATGCTCTTCGACTCTATCTGTAACAACAAGTTCTTCATCGACACCTCCATCATCCTCTTCCTCAACAAGAAGGATCTGTTTGAGGAGAAGATTAAGAAGTCACCACTGAGTATCTGTTTCCCTGAATATACAGGTAAGACTTCCCTCCAGTCTGCATATACACAAACTCAGACAGACACACATGCAGAACAGATGGTTGTAAGCCTCTCTCACTCTCTGGCGCTGTATCTCTCTTCCTCTCCTACTCTTCTCTCTCCTCTCTCTCGCCCTCACCCAACTTTCCTCCCAATCCCCCCATAGGTGCTAACACTTATGATGATGCTACCGCATACATTCAGGTGCAATTTGAGAGTAAGAGCCGTTCGCCCAACAAGGAGATCTACTGTCACCTGACCTGTGCCACTGACACAGGAAACATCCAGGTAGTGTTTGACGCAGTCACTGACATCATCATCGCCAACAACCTGAGGGGGTGTGGCTTATACTGAGGCCTAGCCCTGCACAGAGGTTGCATTAGAGGGTGTGAGGTGGTTAATAATAATAATAATTTTGATGATATTAAAAGGCATAATTATGTAAATCTACACGTCCAAAGGGACCCAAAGAGCTGCCGCCAGACACCACGACGGATTCTTTGCCATGTTCTGTCTGTTCCTCTATTCCTTTTTTTAATTTCAGAATTCCACCACCCCTCTTTTGTTTATTTGTTATCAACATGTGGTTCCTACTGAATGTCTTTCATGTTTTGTTGTTGATTGTATGAACAACTGTAAGATGTGAATCAGAAAAGGGACAGTCCAGGGGGTATATTCTGTTTTCGTGCCATGTTTCGCAACAAATTAGATAGAAATGTTATGCATAGAGCGGAGAAGGTCCTCTTTTCCTTGTGATAGAGATTTGTGTCAGTTCTATACATAACATCTGTATCTGCAACATCCAGAACATTGAGCCAAAATGAATGTACCCCTTGGTGCTCCGTTTGCAGAGGTGATGTTGTGCTCTACGTGATGATGTAATAGGGGAGGTACTGGTGGCTGGGGCTCGTAGTGGGGGTTCTGTCCAGCGTTGGATAGAACCCCCCCTCTGTTGGACTCACACAGGGCTGCTCTACATGAGCTCCTTCTGCTCTGTTTTATTCCTCTCTCTTTCAAACATCCAGAAGGGGGGGCCGTTCTGTTTGTGTGGCAGGCTCTGCCATTGGTCTCCTGCAGTGTGATGAAATGCCTCTCAGCCAATGATATATCTGTCGGGAAAGTGTGATATCAGTGCCAACCTTCTGAGCATGACAGATAGGGGAATAGAATTAGAGATCATCGATCACTTTCACACTATCTTTACAATATAATGTAATTGAAGGGACGCGTACGCTTTATTATCATCAAATTATTTATGCATTTTATTTCAACCTCATGCCCTCCATGCTTCCTCCTACCTCCTAGAATCCCGTGCCACATATTTATTTCCTGTCCTGTCAGACCGGTGGAACACCACTTCCTGTCTCAGTCTCAGAGGGTCTAGAGCTGCTCGGATGGACCGTCTCAAATGTCACCTCCCATGTAGTGTACTACTTCTTCAAAAGTAGTACATCATATGGGGAATAGATTAGCATTTTAGACTTGTCCACTGGTCAGTGATGTATCATATGGTTGTCTCCTGGTCTCCTTTCACTTATCACTTATCACTGAGATGAAAGGACTGGACAGGTTTCCACCGTGTTGTTTTCACTCACTCGTCCTTACAGATTTGTAGTTTTAGGAGAGGACAGCCACAGACCACTGACCAGTCTCTCTGCTTGTTCAAAAGGGTCTTCCTGGGTGCTCTTTATGTAATAAAACAATATGTGAATGCTCAGTTATTTGGAAGTTGAGGTAATTTGTAGATTAGATAAGCCACACAGTGCTTAGCTCAGGATGACCCTTGTGAGCAAGCATGCTGAATTCCAAATCCATCCATACTACCCCCTTCTCGGAATTCCTGTAGATTTGAAAGGATTTGATTGGTTTAACATTTTCATGTCCATAACGGAAATGTATAATATGTTCTCTAAGTTTATTGATGGACAAATCTGAAGATTTTATTTACATCTGCCGCAGAGTTTGTCTACAACAATGTGTTTTTGATATTGTACTATATTTAGTCTTTGGACACATGGGGTTACTGGTTTTTACACATTTCATGAATCAAGTCCTATAAATACATGTTCAAATTATCAGATCTTTTACATTTTTGACATGTAGATTGTCCGGACCAATATATATATATATATATGAAAACAATACCTAAGGAAATCCACACACACACACCCCTAGAGTGCATGCATCAAATGCAAGTCAATAGAGACTGGAGAGTGAGTGATTTTACAGTATTGTCCCTCTTTCTCAGATCTTAAACATGTTCACATCTTAATAATTTTTGCTATATAGATTGTCTAGACCAATATATAAATATAAAAACAATATCTAAAGAAATCCACACACACTCCTATAGTATATTATACAGCATAAGCAAATCCAATGTAAGTCAATGGCGAGTGAGTCCTGCTACAGCATTCTCCCTCTTTCTCTCCCTCTCACAAGCACACGCCTGTGTATACACACCACAGACATCAATGCACACCTGTGTTTGTGTGTGTGTGGGTATGTCTGTGGTATGTGTGTGTGTGATAAAATTACTCCATTGAATTTGCTTATACTGCATGTACTCTAGGGTTGTGTGTGTGAGAGAGTGAGTGGATTTCTTTCGATATTGTTTTCATATTTATATTGGTCCGGACAATCTATATACCAAAAATGATTAAGATCTGATCATTTGAACATGTATTCACATGACATGATTAGTGTAATATGTAAAATACAATAACCCCATGTGTCCAAAAACTAAATATAGTACGATACAGAAACGGCTGTAGTTCACAAACGAGTTTAATCATCTATTTGAAATATTTGGGCTTAAACGGGTCAAAGAACAATACTTTATGCTATTAAACTATACAATTCTGAGATGTATTTCAAAATACATATGCTGAAGTCATTTTAATGATTATTATTGTCACAAAACCCCAATTTTGGAGGTATGATAGAAAATGACAATCTTAAAACGTCAATGTGGCCTGTCTAGACACTCGTACTATGTTATCACTAAATGTAATGCATTTACATCAAATAGAATGTGTTCAGTGGCACATTTTGATATTGTACTAAATATAGTACATGGAGGTGAATGGGTTAGACAATATGGTAATTGTGTCACCTTCTCTTCTGATTGAGTGGGTGGTATTTTTGACAAATTGCTTTATATATATATATATATATATAAATATATATATACACACACAATTGTTTTAGATCTACAGGCGTGCCCAAGCAGCAGGGGCTAGGGTAGAGTTGGAATTCAGCAGCAGTCTCTCAGTGGGGAGTTTGGGTTAACCCTAACCCCTACCCATCTGACCTCTTAACCCTGAGCAGGCCACAGTTAAACCCCGGCTGTCACGTTCTCTCTTTTCATAGAGGAAAAGTACCTGTGCACCTGAAGATACATCCTCTCCCTCTATCACATGTCGTTCCTCATTTCTCTCAATCCCCCTTTCCATTTTCACCTTATACACCGTACTGTATATATATGATTATACCAGATTTCTTTTTTTTTTTACTGTGAATGCTTTTGTTCTGCACCCCTTCCTTCTCTGTAGTTTATTGGTTGCTCTCTCATGTGGAATGTTTGTGCTGAGCCAATCGAATGTTGTGTTTACATTAAAGCCACTTTTCCTAACTATTCCCGCAGCCATATTGAGTATCTTTTTCACCTCTGTCTTTCTCCCAGTGCTTAGTTTGAAATCAACCCAAAGCTCTTCTCATATTCTCATTGATCTGAAATGATCGGATGGGTGCAATATGGTAATAGCTCCATTGACTCTTATGGTTGGATCGGTGGACTTTCCTCCATACTGCCTACATGTCTAGTCGTCTCAGATCTACCAGAAGTGTCCAGGGGTATATTTCAGACTGAAAACAGGTCTTCTATGCCTCATGAGAGCATAAGGCCTAGATTCAATCCGATCTGCGTTATAGCGCCATTGACATTTAAAGATAATTTCCGATTGAGCCGACATATACAGCTTTTACAGTGAATGCAATCTCCACAAGAACATTGCCTTTAAAGGTGCATGGCCAAAAATGGCAGATTGGATTGAATCAAGCCCTAAGACTTTGCCATCTCTATATGTATGGAACATCATGTCAGGAAATATTGGAAAGTAGCAGCTATCAACAGAATTACATTTTCTAAGATCATGGTCTATCTTCTAGATTAGACTTTGTCATCAGTTAAAATGTGTTATTTATATATTGAATGATGAGTCTAGATCAGCCGTCTGACCTGGTTCTGTTAGTTTGATGGATTCTATGTTAATTACTGGGTCATTTCAGTGTCAGAAAACATAGGCACACCACTATCCACCAGAGAGTATAGCTCTCGTCTGTCCCTGCGTGCCCAGTTTCAATATGATGGATTCCGTTAAAGGGCTTTCAATATAAATTAATGACAAAAAAAGACATCTTCGAGAGAACACTTTAATATTTTACATTTAATATGTTACATAATATTCATTAATCCAAGCCAAAAGGCTCAAATCCATAATCCCACTGTTCCACAATCCCATAGTTCCATTACTGCTGTTACTCCTGGCTCTGATTGGCTGTATGAGGTAGAAGTAGCATTAACTACAGATCTAGGATCAGATCACCCTACCTCAAACCTAACTGTAACCATTTGGGGGTAAAACAAATATCTATCACTGTATTTGTAGTTAGCAACCTCTTCCTCCGCCTCCTATGAGGCCAGCAGAGGTTAGGAGCAGCAGGGACTTCCTCTCAGGGGATCCACCTGCACACTCCTCTTTTTCCTCAAAGACCAATCAGCATGAGTCTAGTCCCATGTAACATGTGCACCAGCACATTCTCTGGGTAGCAGGGTTAGAGGCGGAGCCTCTTGATGTCCTCACTGCGGAAATCGATGCGGAGTGCCAGAACCTGCCGGACCTCCGCTGGAGTGAGACGCCAAGTTAGAGGACCAGAGTTCGGGCCCCAGTAATCCAGGATCTCTGTTACCTAGAAACACAATAACACAGAGACATGAAAGTCTCACTTTGTAGAGGGTCAGTGGTAAATAGATACAGTGCATTCGAAAAGTATTCAGACCCCTCAACCTTTTGTTACGATACAGCCTTAATCTAAAATGTATTAAATATTTTTTTTCTTCCCCCTAATCAAACTATACACAATACCCCATAATGACAAAGCAAAAACAGGTATAGATTTTTTTTCAAATGTATAAAAAATGAAAAACAGAAATATTACATTTACATAAGTATTCAGACCTACTTTTTGAAGCACCTTTGGCAGGCTTACAGCCTTGAGTCTTATTAGGTATGACGCTACAAGCTTGGCACACCTGTATTCGGGGAGTTTCTCCCATTCTTGTCTGCAGATCCTCTCAAGCTCTATCAGGTTGGATGGGGAGCGTCGCTGCACTGCAATTTTCAAGTCTCTCCAGAGATGTTCGATTGAGTTTAAGTCCGGACTCTGGCTGGGCCACTCAGGGACATCCTGAGAGCTCTGGAGCAGGTTTTTAATCAAGGATCTCTCTGTACTTTGCTTTGTTCATCTTTCCCTCTATCCTGACTAGTTTCCCAGTCCCTGCCGCTGAAAAACATTCCCACAGCATGATGCTGCCACCACCATGCTTCACCGTAGGGATGGTGCAAGGTTTCCTCCAGACATGACACTTGGCATTCAAGCCAAAGATTTCAATCTTGGTTTCATCAGACCAGAGAATCTTGTTTCTCATGGTCTGAGAGTCCTTTAGGTGCCCTTTGGCAAACTCCAAGCGGGCTGTCACATGTCTTTTACTGAGGAATGGCTTCCGTCTCGCCACTCTACCATAAAGTCCTGATTGGTGAAGTCCTGCAGAGATGGTTTTCCTTCTGGAAGGTTCTCCCATCTCCACAGAGGAACTCTGGAGCTCTGTCAGATTGACCATCGGGTTCTTGGTCACCTCCATGACCAAGGCCCTTATCCACCGATTGCACAGTTCGGCCGGAAGGCCAGCTCTAAGAAGAGACTTGGTGGTTCCAAACTTCTTCCAATTAAGAATGATGGAGGCCACTGTATTTTTGGGGACCTTCAATGCTGCAGAAGGGGGTACCCTTCCCCAGATCTGTCCCTCGACACAATCATGTCTCGGAGCTCTACGGACAATTCCTTCAACCTCATGGCTTGGTTTTTGCTCTGACATGCACTGTCAACTGTGGGACCTTATATAGACAGGTGTGTGCCTTTCCAAATCATGTCCAATCAATTGAATTTACCACAGGTGGACTCCAATCAAGTTGTAGAAACATCAAGGATGATCAATGGAAACAGGATGCACCTGAGCTCAATTTCAAGTCTCATAGCAAAGGGTCTGAAAATAAGCTGTTTTCTATTCTTAATAAATTTGCAAACATTTCTAAAAAAAAAACAGTTTTCGCTTCGTCATTATGGGGTATCGTGTGTAGATTAATAAGAAAAATTATTTAATCAATTTTAGAATAAGGCTATAATGTAACAAAATGTGTAAAAAGTAAAGGGATTTGAATACTTTCCGAATGCACTGTATGTGACCCCATCTATGTGATTGTCTGTGGGTTGAGAAACGTGTGTGTGTGTATACTGCAGATTACCCGCTCCAGGTTGAGGATGGTGGCCATCTGAGTGAGCCGAGCAAACTTGTCCCTAATAGTCCAGGTGGTGACAGTAGTGAGGTAGGCCACCAGAGAACGCAGCTCCTTATCAAACTGAAGCCCTCCCAGCTAAGGGACAGGTGCAATAAAGGGTTAAAACCAAGAGCATGAAACAGAAAAAAGGTATCCAGACCAGCAATTAAATATTTAAACAAAGACCACATCAAAAAGGATCAAAGGATCAAACAGAGAACATCCCAGAAAAAGAAAGAGGGGATACGTGGCCTGCAATAAAATGCTTTAGTATCCTTGCACTAAATTACAGCACACACACCGTCTAAAGAGGCAGATGCCAAGGGGAAAGAAGCTTAATCTACCATCCTTCTGGAATCATAAATAAAACATTAAAAGAAGGCCTCTTATCATTACGTCACAGACAGTGCATGCGGTAGGTGTGATGCCACCCTGTGGCCAGGCATGGGATATCTCACCCTGCTGAAGGTGCACTTCAGGACGGTCTTCTCCATCTCCATGGAGACCAAACTGGTCATGAGGCTGGTCAGTGTGTCGTAGATAACTGAAGAGAGCCCCGCCTGAGAGAACAAGAGAGAGAGAGATTATAGAAAGGGGGAGAAGAGAAAGAGTTTGTAAAATAATAATATGGGAGATGTATTCCTGAGGCTAAGCAAAAGTATGGTTACCTTGAACTCTGCCATGAGCTGCTCGAGGTTGACGATGAGCTGCTGGACCCAGGGGTCATTGGCCTCGTACTCATTAAACTCCTCCTGCACAAAAAAAACATTACAGTCACACACTGGGGGGAAAGGGTGTGGCCCAGTGTGTATGTGTGTGTTCGTACCTCCTCTATGCTGTGTGAGATGGACAGGAAGCTGCTGATCCACGGTTTGACCTGAGGCTTGATGGCTGTGGTGTTCAGCTCCGTCAGGCCCTCCTAAGGGTCACAACTGAGTTAGTTCTACTCCATACAGATTAGACACACTGGTGACGTTATGTAGTTGTATATTGTCTGTGCATGTAAATTGGTACACAATTCAGTTTATCACTGTGACTTACAAATAAATGTTGCTGCTAGTACTACTACTGTTACTAGTATTTCTTGCACAATGAAGTCAAAGACCCCCTTAACACAACTGCACAGAGACAGATCATGTGTCACTCTGATCTGAGTACATTTCTGCGTCCTCCAACCTGCAAGAGATCCTTGAACTTGCTGGACGTGTTGACGAGGTCTGACAGACAGCTGTCAATCTTAGCTTGCTCTCCTGATCCCGCCCCCTGAGTGAACAACTTGGAGCAATCACTCTGAGAAAGAGAGAGAGGGGAAAACGTCATTATCTGTGGTATACTACACATAGTGTGTCTTATTGAAATGTTACTTTTTAGAAGACGAAAGAGATGATATAAACAGTAAGCTAACTCACCTCCAGGTTCCTCTTCAGAGTGGTGATGTTCTCACTACACACCTCCACGTTATTCAGAGTCACCTGGGATAGAAAGAAAGACGGGTGTGAGTGAATGTATGTGTCTATTGTCTGTTCCGTGTTAATCATCAAGAATGCTGCCTTAGTGTGCTCTCTTTGACCAGTTGTTTTTTAGACTGTGTGTTTCTTACCAGGAACGATGCCTTGGCATTTTCCGTGCATTCAATGTTCAGTTTGGAGGTAAGTGTTTGTGTGTGTCGGTCAGTGTTTGTGTGTGTACACAAGTCCCTCACCAGGAAGGCAGCCTTGGCGACCTCTGCGCTGTCAATGCCCAGGTTGTTGAACTTGCCCTGCTGCAGGCTGCTCTGCATCAGACTCACTGCACTGCTCACCCCACGCTGGATGTCCTGCAGCGTGGTCGCAGGGAAGCCCTGCCTCAGCTTATTATACAACACCTCCCTGAGAGAGACAGAGAGAAGGTGGGAGAGAAGCATGGGTTGGTGGAAGACCGAGAGAAAAAGGAGGGTGTGAGCTGGAATGAGATTCAAATGAGTGTTCAAATTATTGATTGAGTGTGTGTCTAACTGCTGTCTACCTGAAGTCAGACTCTAGCACTGAGGTTGAGTGGTTGATCATGGCACACAGACAGTCAATGCTGGAGCTGGACAGAGATCTGCTGATGCACTTCTTCACAATGTAGAAACAGTCATCCACCATGCTGGATGTCAGCTGACCCTTCTCATATGTATCCATAGCTACAGCCTTAGAAGAGAGGGGCAAAGGGAATTAATATAATCATTATTACTATTATGTGGTTACATATGTATACTGTGTATCAAGGGTATTCAAATCTGGGTTTGAGGATGACGACAGCATTGCTGGTTTTCATTATTTTCCTTCTAATGAGGGGCTGATTCAGGGATAAAATGAAACCCCTGCTATATAGTTAGAAGTGGTGGCTAACCTTGCTGACGGTCTCCCTCATGTAGTACTCCTCCATTGGAATGTAGTAGCCAATCAGCTCCTGCATGAGCTGGCCCAGCATGCAGTGTTTCAGCAGTTTCTCCACATTATGCTTGTGCTCTGTAGCAAGAAACAAAGACAACCAAACTTACTAACACAGTCAACAACGTGTGTACAGGGTTTTATAAGTGTGTGTGTTGGGTGTCTTACCTTGGACGATGCCAGGTGTTGCCGTAGCATCCCCAACCTCGAAGTCAGCCATCATGCGACGGCGCAGGAATCTTAAGTAAAGCTCCGACCTGGCATTCATCAGAGTGACTTCCAGTAATACAGGATCTAGCTCCCTACACACAGGTGAAACGCATCATAAATATGCATAGTACACATGCATTGCCCTCCACACCAAAAGATGACATTGAGTAATGCTGTTGAAATAAAGTAGGCTGAACTGTCACACTGACCTGGGTTCAATCCTCTCAGTGGGCACACTCTTCATCATGCTGCTCTGGACGATCTGAAACTGCAAGCAGAGACATTCAATTTAATAACACTTTCTTAGCATAGTCTGTAATTTAAAGATCTAATGAATTGAATGCAATCGACACACAGACCTTGTTGTGGTAGTCTCTCTGTTGGATGAACTTGTCAACTACTTTCTGGGCCTGTCGGTCACACTCCTGCTGCAGGTGAGTGATGAGAGTATACAGGTAGCCTGGACCGTAGTACGTCTCTACGATGGGCTGGTGGGTCTCCACAACACGAGCTATGCCTGAAACACACACTAAATATTTTCCACCAATTCTATTTTCATATACATACACACAAACCAACACGTTTACAGACATGTCTAAAAAGACATCATTATGGTCAGTCCCTCACCCTCCAGCAGCAGAGTCAGGGTGTCAGCAAAGACCAGGGCAGCTCTCTTCTCTCCCAGCTCTCCTCCCACAGCCAAGAGCAGGTTCTCATCTGCTTTAGAGGCCAGCTGAGAGAGAAAAAGACAACCGTGAAGAAACAAATGCACAAGCATTAACGCTTACACACACACTATTGCATGGACAACCCCACTCACTTGGCTGCAGAGGTACTGGCCAAAGCGAGCCAGGCCTTGATCGTGGAGGCCAAGCAGAGGGAAGATTTTAAAGAATCTTTCCACCTGCGCCAGATCACCCCTGGTAACAGCCTCATCCAGTCTGTCTGCAACCAGGACTTTCAATCGCTGCTCTGCCTCTTGAAGCATGGCCAGGCTAGCGTCCACAGCACTGCCTGAGCAGAAAATAGTATCAAAGACCGCACAGAACACGTTAGAAGGGACTGTGACAGAAACTGAAAGCAATGCAGATCTTACTTTCTGCACATTACCTGATGTGCTTCCCTGATTTCCTGAACTTTCCAATGCATTTCAGTAACTTTGATCCAAATTCAAAAATGTTTTACACCTTTCCCATATTAAAGTCATTTGACATATTTTCTTATTACCCTTATGAACATAGAAACTTGGATCTGTGCTAGAATGGTTAAAAAGGTCATCAAATAAATAATCCCACATCAGTGCATCCCTACAAAATATTAACGTCTAAAACCAGTTAGAAAGTATGTATAAATGATCATGGACTTTCCTATTTTTAAATAACTAATAATCATTTATTTTGACAAAACAAAAATCGATCCCCAAAAAAACTGCGGCCCTCGGTTGAATTTAGAAATCCCAATGCGGCCCTCGATACAAAATGATGTGCCCTCGATACAAAATGATGTGTGATGTGAGTAGGGTTGCAAAATTATAGGAACTTTCAATAAACTTCCTGGATTTTCAGAAATCCTGTTTGGAGGATTCCGGATTTTCAGCTCATTCCAACCAGGTTTCCTGGAAAACTATGGAAATTATTAAAAGTTCCCGGAATTTTACAACCCTAGTTGTGAGTTGTGGTGGAGCATAGGCCCCTATAGGCCCCTATGCTCCACCACAACTAGGGTTGTAAAATTCCGGGAACTTTTAATAATTTCCCTTACTCTCTTCTCCTTGGCGACTTAGCTCAATGACTGATTGGTCGAGAGAAAGGTAGCGGTGGATGTGGGCAGCAGCCTGTTCATAGTCCTCGTTGTGTAGCGCCGTCTGAACGCCGTCTGTACAGAACTTCAGGTCCAGGATGTCATCAGCCCGCTGGATAACCTTATAAAGACGGGTCTGTGAACACACATACAAACAGCGCGTCATTACAGATAATTCAATCTTTTCTTCAGAAACGTGCTATATTTGAGGCCCGGCGTATCCTACAGATAGACAGTATTCCTTTTTATTCTCATGTTCATCAAACATACTCCCGGATTGATTACTTCTTTTTGGACAAAATAACTTCTGCCTAGTCTTCGGCGGTGTACTTACGAGAGTATTGTTATTTCTGACCTTTCACCATTAGTGCTTGAACTAGAGTTTCCCCAGCGACCTATGTATTATCAATGGCGTCTTAACCCCATTTTACACACACACTATTGTGTGTAAAAAGGAAGAAATTAAACTTGTGTCATCCCAATTGGGAGCATAAACACTTGCCAAAACAAGAGGGGTAGGCAGGGTAGCCTAGTGGTTAGAGCGTTGGACTAGTAACCGAAAGGTTGCAAGTTCGAATCCCCGAGCTGACAAGTTACAAATCTGTCGTTACAAACCCACTGTTCCTAGGCCGTCATTGAAAATAAGAATTTTTTCTTAACTGACTTGCCTAGTAAAATAAAGGTAAAATAAAAAATACATCACTCATTGGAGCTGATCGGAACATCATTTTATATCCTAATCCCTCTCTTAACTATGTCTACACACATACAGTAAGTGTGATTAGCTTGGTTTCGATGCGAATGTTGAAAAATCTGCATTAAGAAGATATATGCATTTTCACACCAGTGGGAAACTGACTTATTGCGGATAAAAATCTGTGCGTGATGATGTAGTGCACACAAAATGTAAATTATTTGCTTAAGTTGTCATGTACTGAATAAAAAAAAAAAGTGAAAGTTCAATGTGTTTCCACCATTGTTTTGTCATAAAAACTGTTAAATAGCAAATGTGCCTCTGCTCTGGTCTTGGCACGTGCGCTCTAGCCAACAGTTTGCAGATACATCTAGGCTAGTCTACATGAGATTATTTTGGATAGAGCTTGAATATTTGTATGTGTCAAATAGCAGTTAAGCATCGATCATCATGTGACCAGAATAAGAACCTCAATATTTATTGGAAAGGAGTATCAAGCTCATCTCCATGCACTTTCATCACCCTGTGAAATTCATCATAACTTATTTCCACACACCATACCATTGCATGACTCCAAGTTTACCGCGTTATGATGGTCACCACTACCAACAAACACCCCATAATATCTGGCCTTCTGCCCTCCCTAAATCGTGGCATTGAACGGTTCAGCAGACTTTTAGCCCTCAATAACTGGCTACGAGACTAATGCAGCTCTGTGGATGTAACATTTATTGACAATATTTATACCTTCTGGAAACTCTTTTTATAAGGAGGATGGCTCCCAGGCAAATAGTTTGGGTTCCTGGATCCTTTCACAGCATTACAATGACCCAAAGCATTACAAAGATAATGATTTATCAATGAACCAAAGCTCAGCTCAGTTAATCCCTACCATTGTGTCAATGGGTTGTCAAAATTCTTTAGCAAATTAACATTATCCCAGGGATGTTGGAAGACAATGTAGGTAACTGAATTTATTTCCCTCTTACTGCTTCTGCTGATCCCAAAACTATAGTATGCAGTAATCATGTGCCTATGAACCAGATTTCTACTGTTACCTACTGAGCTGGTGTGCCCTAGTAGGAAATCCACTGTGTGCAGCTCACCCTGCACTAACATAAATAACATGAGCATGTATACTTCTGCTAAGCTCACCAGTAAAGCAATGAAAACAATCAACCATCCCAGAAAAGTGCTAAAAATGTTAACGTTAACATATGTAGCTTAAGAAACAAGGTTAATGAAATTGTCAGGGGTTCACCTTAGGGTCATGATAGGGGCTGTATCAAATGTTTGATGTATTATAATAATTTATTATGCTTATGTTGTATTAATATTTATGGGGTCCTAGACTACAGATGAACTAATATATATATTATATATATATATATATATATATAAGGTTTAATATTGTTCCAGCCTTTTCTAAATCTCTGCCTCTTCTAAAGAAACTGTCTGCGAAATGTGTGACAGACAGAACTCTGCAGGGGAGTGTAAGAGATAAGAGACTAGTCAGACATTCCAATATAAATCAACTTGGGGAGTGGACATTTACTGCTATTTTAGATAACACTAAAACTCTTGTTTACTTAGCTGTGTAGGCATGGTTTTGGTCTCATGAGTAGACGTAATGACGTAGGCAGTGACATCATTAAGATATATGACTGTAGGAATAATAAAACAACTCGGACCCTTTTCTATTTTGCAGAACTTACTCGGAAACATACGTGCATACGTGAAATGAATGATTGCTGATTTTTATTTGATTTGTTAGAAGTAATTCAGCGACAATTACCCATTACTAGTTATTTTATTTTGGATAGGTGGCTTGACGAGGCTGAGGTTACCCTCACAAGAGTAACTGTTCAGCTTGCCTGATAGAAAGCTCATCAAATTCAGATTTGAGTAGTTGGCGCTCTTTATGCAGATCAGAGGAAGGATCCGTAGCATACTTCTCATCCAATGTGGCTATGGATTCGCTCAGGTCCCGAAGTCGCTGAGAGCGAACTCTGTTTTGGTTGGCTGTATATGAAATAATTTGGCCACGTAGGTATGCTTTGAGAGACTCCCATATGGTAGATCAGGACATACCTGGTGTTGAGTTCATTTCTAGGAATAAGGTGATTTTAGAAGAAATGAAATTGACAAACTCCTTATCTGAGAGTAAAATGGGGTTAAGACGCCATTGATAATACATAGGTCGCTGGGGAAACTCTAGTTCAAGCACTAATGGTGAATGGTCAGAAATAACAATACTCTCGTAAGTACACCGCCGAAGACTAGGCAGAAGTTATTTTGTCCAAAAAGAAGTAATCAATCCGGGAGTATGTTTGATGAACATGAGAATAAAAAGGAATACTGTCTATCTGTAGGATACGCCGGGCCTCAAATATAGCACATTTCTGAAGAAAAGATTGAATAAGTAGATGGGCCTGTAGTTCTTCGTGAGGACTTGTCAAGAACTGGGGACATTTTACAGTTGAAATCCCCCCCTAAAATCAACAAATGAGAATCTAAATTGGGTATAGCAGATAAAAACGAAGAAATTAAACTTGTGTCATCCCAATTGGGAGCATAAACACTAGCCAAAACAAGAGGGGTAGGAAACAGTTTACCGGTTACTATGACATATCGTCCCTTAGGATCAGCAATAACCTCAGAAGCAACAAAGGGAGTAGATTTATCAACCAAAATGACTGCACCTCTTGATTTACTATGAAAGTTAGAGTGGAACACTTGCCCAACCCAGTCCCTACGCATCCTTAAATGCTCACCAGTCCTCAAGTGAGTCTCTTGTAGAAATGCAACATTTGCATTCAAACCCTTTACGTGTGTCAACACCCTCTTACGCTTCACAGGGTTGTTAACCCCTTTGATGTTCCACGAAATGTACTTGATCGCATTATTTCAGTCCCCCTGGGCATTCCCGTTATATAATCCTGTCATTAGAGCATAGAGTGGCAAAGCAATGAGCGCCCAAAAAAAACTGAATAACTTGGCTCAGAGTAATAATGTACGGTGCAAGATGTTTGGAAAAAGTACAGAACAAAAAACTAAAGACAGAATGACAACATTAGAACTGAACAATTCAACCTTCCTCCCCCCACCCCTCATCCCAGACAGTACCTCCCCGAACGAGGCACAAGCTTAAATAGAACATGTTCTCTTCGCACAGTATGTCTGTGAGAGTGCGGTCTTAAACCTAAACCCACAGTCCCGCTCTTTAAAGTCGCGTTTTGTTAGTGGATCAAGCAGCAAAAAGAGAAAAAAAATAAAAATAAAAGTGAATCCCTTGTGCAAACGAAATTACAAAAGCACCACTTGTAGATGTATATAATTATATTTGCAGTCTTATAACAGGCATTGAGAGAGAAAATAAATAATAATGTATAAAGACTCTCAGCCAAAAACCTAATTTGAAAAAACTACATGTGCGTTGAACGTTTGCTGGGCATAAATGACGCTCAAGTGAAGTCCCCCAAAAACGTGTAGCCTTGGGAAACATTTACTTTGTCAATGCAAACAGATGCAGTAAAGAAATAACCAAAAATATTTTGAGTCACTGAGACACTATGTAAACAAACTGAAAAGGTGAACGAAGACAGCCTAGAAACACAGGAGTTAAGTAAAACCTTAATACAATGAAATTAAAATGACTGAATGCTTGTAAGGCACGCACACTAGATGCTCAAAACATTAGATCACATCAAATAAGCCTGAATGGGCTCGCCAACTCCTCAACTATACAAGACTAGCATGTTATAACTAAACATAATTGTACCACAGGTGGGCTACTTACTATCCACAGTTCACAAGCAACAGTTGCTGAACTATGAGCAAGTTCAAGACTTCTTGATGTGATGTTGAATGTGAGCCATAGCCTCATCCGGAGACTCAAATGTGTAGTCTTTAGCATCGCAGTCCATACTTCACACCTGGATGGTCCCATAGTAGTTGTTTGGCCTGTCCGAAAGCTGCGTGCTGCCTGGAAACAGTGGGGGAGTAGTCCTGGTAGATGGAGAAGCTCTGTCCTTGACAGCTCAGAGTGGTATTGCGGGCTCGTCAGAGAATCTCCATCTTCTCATGGAAAAAGTGCACTCGAAGAATTATGTCACGGGGCCTCTCACCATCCTGGGGCTTTGGGCGCAGCGACCGGTGGGCACGATCAATCAGGGGCTTTTCATCTAAGGCAAGAACATCCTTCAGCAGCCCAGAAACGAAATCCGTGGTGCGAGGCATTTCCGCGGACTCTGGGACCGATACAAGTCTTGGGTTATTGCGGTGAGAGAATCCCTCTAAACTCACACAGCTCTCCTTCACCTTTTTCAAATCCGCAGGCAGGCGTTTCACGTCAGCCTCCAGGGATGTAGATAAGTTGGAGACATTGGTAGCGGAGGTCTCCAGTGATGCAAAAGTTGTAGTGTGCGAAGCTGTTGTTGTTCTGAGTGATGTGATTGCTGGCACCGTCTCGTTCCGCAGGATGGTTAGATCTGCTTCTAAAGTATCAGAAACCTCCTGTATTCGGGCCTCAATCGTAGCAACCACCTTCGTTTTCATTTCAACTATCTCAGAGCGTAGTAGTTTGATGGCCTCGAGAATGTTCATTTCAGCGCCACCAGGCCAATATCCTGAAAGGCCACTCAGCAAGGAAGAAGCCACTGCTCCAAAACCGCCATAGAAAAAGCCAGACTACGGTTTGCAACTGCACATGGGGACAAAGATCATACTTTTTAGAGTAATGTCCTCTGGTCTGATGAAACAAAAATAGAACTGTTTGGCCATAATGGCCATCGTTATGTTTGGAGGAAAAGGGGGAGGCTTACAAGCCGAAGAACACCATCCCAACAGTGAAGCACGGGGTGACAGCATCATGTTGTGGGGGTGCTTTGTTGCAGGAGGGACTGGTGTACTTCACAAAATAGATGGCATCATGAGGTAGGAAAACTATGTGGATACATCTTAAGACATCAGTCAGGAAGTTAAAGCATGGTTGTAAATGGGTCTTCCAAAGGGAAAATGATCCCAAGCATAATTCCAAAGTTGTGGCAAAATGGCTTAAGGACAACAAAGTCAAGGTATTGGAGTGGCCATCACAAAGCCCTGACCTCAATCCTATAGAACATTTGTGGGCAGAACTGAAAAAGCTTGTGCGAGCAAGGAGGCCTACAAACCTGACTCCGTTACACCAGCTCTGTCAGGAGGAATCAGCCAAAATTCACCCAACTTATTGTGGGAAGCTTGTGGAAAGCTACCAAAAACATTTGACCCAAGTTAAACAATTTAAAGGCAATGCTACCAAATACTAATTGAGTGCATGTAAACTTCTGACCCACTGGGAATGTGATGAAAGAAATAAAAGCTGAAATAATTAATTCTCTACTATTATCCTGACATTTCACATTCTTAAAATAAAGTGGTGATCCTAACTGACCTAAGACAGGGACTTTTTACTAGGATTAAATGTCATGAGTTCTTTATTCAAGTGGTAGTAGTTTATCTTTAGCTTTTGAAAATGCCCAAAGAGCATTTAACATCATACAACAGAATCTGTATGATGTAAAGATGATTCTAAATTCTGGTAAAACAAAATGCATGGTATTTTCAAATGCCAGGCATGTCACAAATCATGTCATTGCTACATTGGCTGGACATACTATAGAGCAAGTTAAAGTGTAGAACGATTTGGGTGTGTGGGTTGATGATAAGCTGAGCTTCATGTAGAGAACTTGATAAGGAAGCTCAAGCTGAAATAGGATTTTATTACCGGCATAAGGCTTGTTTCTCTTTTGAGGCCAGGAAGGAGCTGGTACGACGTACATTACTGTCAGTTTTAGATTGAGTGATGTTATATACACTGCTCAAAAAAATTAAGGGAACACTAAAATAACACATCCTAGATCTGAATGAATGAAATATTCTTAATAAATACTTTTTTCTTTACATATTTGAATGTGCTGACAACAAAATTACACAAAAATGATCAATGGAAGTCAAATTTATCAACCCATGGAGGTCTGGATTTGGAGTCACACTCAAAATTAAAGTGGAAAACCACACTACAGGCTGATCCAACTTTGATGTAATGTCCTTAAAACAAGTCCAAATGAGGCTCAGTAGTGTGTGTGGCCTCCACGTGCCTGTGTGACCTCCCTACAACGCCTGGGCATGCTCCTGATGAGGTGGCGGATGGTCTCCTGAGGGATCTCCTCCCAGACCCGGACTAAAGCATCCGCCAACTCCTGGACAGTCTGTGGTGGATGGAGCGAGACATAATGTCCCAGATGTGCTCAATTGGATTCAGGTCTGGGGAACAGGCGGGCCAGTCCATAGCATCAATGCCTGTCTCTTGCAGGAACTGCTGACACACTCCAGCCACATGAGGTCTAGCATTGTCTTGCATTAGGAGGAACCCAGGGCCAACCGCACCAGCATATGGTCTCACAAGAGGTCTGAGGATCTCATCTCAGTACCTAATGGCAGTCAGGCTACCTCTGGCGAGCACATGGAGGGCTGTGCGGCCCCCAAAAGAAATGCCACCCCACACCATGACTGACCCACCGCCAAACCGGTCATGATGGAGGATGTTGCAGGCAGCAGAACGTTCTCCACAGCGTCTCCAGACTCTGTCACGTCTGTCGCGTGCTCAGTGTGAACCTGCTTTCATCTGTGAAGAGCACAGGGCGCCAGTGGCAAATTTGCCAATCTTGGTGTTCTCTGGCAAATGCCAGACGTCCTGCACGGTGTTGGGCTGTAAGCACAACCCCCACCTGTGGACGTCGGGCCCTCATACCACCCTCATGGAGTCTGTTTCTGACCGTTTGAGCAGATACATGCACATTTGTGGTCTGCTGGAGGTCATTTTGCAGGGCTCTGGCAGTGCTCCTCCTGCTCCTCCTTGCACAAAGGCGGAGGTAGCGATCCTGGTGCTGGGTTGTTGCCCTCCTCCACGTCTCCTGATGTACTGGCCTGTCTCCTGGTAGCGCCTCCATGCTCTGCACACTACGCTGACAGACACAGCAAACCTTCTTGCCACAGCTCGCATTGATGTTCCATCCTGGATAAGCTGCACTACCTGAGCCACTTGTGTGGGTTGTAGACTCCATCTCATGCTACCCCTAGAGTGAAAGCACCGCCAGCATTCAAAGGTGACCAAAACATCAGCCAGGAAGCATAGGAACTGAGAAGTGGTCTGTGGTCACCACCTGCAGAACCACTCCTTTATTGGGGGTGTCTTACTAATTGCCTATAATTTCCACCTGTTGTCTATTCAATTTGCACAACAGCATGTGAAATTTATTGTCAATCAGTGTTGCTTTCTAAGTGGACAGTTTGATTTCACAGAAGTGTGCTTGACTTAGAGTTACATTGTGTTGTTTAAGTGTTCCCTTTATTTTTTTGAGCAGTGTATATATGCAGGCCTCAGCCACTACCCTGAGAGCATTTGATTCAGTATATCATGCAGCCCTCAGGTTCATTACAAATCAAAAACGTCTAACACATCATTGTGATCTCTACAGTGCTGTTGGCTGGTCGTCATTGACCTTGCGTAGGCTTAAACACTGGTATACACTGATTTAAGGCCATATTGGGTAAAATGCTATGTTCTTTTTTAGTCAGGTCAGTATCTCTGTTCTTTTTTCGTCAGGTCAGCATCTCTGTTCTTTTTTAGTCAGGTCAGCATCTCTGTTCTTTTTTAGTCAGGTCAGTAAATAAATATCAATTAGGGTCCCATTTTGTTTTGCTTCTAACAGTACAAAAAATTAGAACAGGTCATGGTAGAAATAGTTTTAGTTACTTAGCACCGTGGTCCTGGAATTCTCTCCTGAACATTTTAAAATGTGATGATCTAGTTTCGTTGGTGGAGTTTAAACACTTGATCGATGTATATATCATAGAAAAGTGTAATTGTTTTTAGGCCAGCTGTTTTTAGTCAAGATGTTTGTGTTTTTAATGTAATATGTAATTGTTGTACTGTATGTGTGTTTATAGTTTTGTTTAATGTTGTGTTGGTGTATGTAATTTGTTTTGTCTGAAACGTTCCACCTGCTGCTATTGGACCAGGTCTCTCTTGGAAAAGAGATATCATCTCAATGAGAAAAATCTGTATAAATAAAAAAGGTCAAATAAAATAAATAAAAACTGAGTTTAAATCTACTCGGCTAAGGTGTATGTAAACTTCCGACTTCAACTGTAGATCAAAGCACAGGGAAGAAACATGTAGGATTTACTGTAGTAGATGTGGAAGGTGATATTGAGGTTATTCGGCCCCTACCAGACCATTTATCAGCGCAACAGGCAGATTTATTAGCTCTGACCACAGCTTGTGAATTGGGGGAAGGGAAGGCCTTTACTGTCTACTCAGACTCAGCATATGCCATTGGGGTTTGTTTGTCATGGTGTGGGATTTGGAGAGCAAGAGAGTTTACTAATACCACAGGCACACCTATTAATAACAGACATTATGTTGAACAGTTGATTGAAGCTATGTGAAAACCTAACACATTGGCTATTGTTAAGGTTATTTTATTATAGGCACACACGGGTTGGTGTGAATATACTAGAATTGGTCACAGCATAGCTGATGAGGCGGCCAAATTGGCTGTTTCCCGTTGTCACACACATGTATTCTATTTTTAGTCATTTGTGTCCATCTGAAACTACGAATCTTGAGAAACAGCAGCAGGCTGATATTCTCAAATCACAAAAGTCTACATCTTTTTTTCTGTGATGCCCTGTTTACCATCAACCATGATCTTTAATATTTGCCGATTGGCTCATGGAGTGAGCCATTCGTCAAAGTGGGATATTTAGTAGGAGACGAAGATTTCGGCACAATGGTTTTGCCAAAATTTGAATCAGCACGTAAAACAGTTCATTTATCGTTGCGCGACATGTTTGTTATATAACATAGACAAGGGAACTCTACTGCAACCATGGAAGTTCCCCACTCCAAAAGGACCTTTTGTCCACCTTGCTATGGATTTCATAGACATGATCGAGCAGAAAGAAAGAGATATTGCCTGGTGATAATTGACAGGTTTACAAGGTGGGTGGAACCATCCCACCACCAACTGCGTTGCGTGAACAGTTGCAAAATTGCTAGTTAGGGAAATTATACTCAGGTTCGGAGTGCCTGAGGTTTGTTTGCAGACAATGGGACCCATCTCGTAGGAGATGTGGTTGCCCAAATGGCCAAAATGGGTGTTGACCAGAAGTGTGTCCATCCATCAACCGCAAAGTAACGGGAGTTACTGAGAGGTCTGGACCCTGAAAGGCTCCCTTGCCAAACTATGCCATTCCACAGGAATAACATGGGCAGAGGGATTACATCTTGTCCTCATGAAAATGCGCAGCAGCCTTAACAAAGGTATTGGGTGTACACCTTATGAAATGTTAACAAGACGACCAATGAACACCCCAGGACGAGACCTATGACTGACCGACAGATAGACATAACCGAGACACAGTGTAACCATCTTGAGTACATGAAGGAACTAACTTCTGTTGTAAGTTTTCTCCACTCTCACACTAGGAAAGCAGCAGAACCAATCCCAGGTGAAGACCCTGATGAGCTACCCATAAACGTTGAAGACTGGGTGAAACTCAGGGTCCACAAGCGGAAATGGAACCAACCTCGATGGATGGGTCTGTTCCAGGTAGCCATGGTAACACCAACAGCCCTGCAGGTAGAGGAGAGGTCCGACTGGCATTATATCTCCCAGAGGGGAAGCCATGGATGAGCGACTGGAGGGAGAGCAGGGCCCCGAGAACATCTGAAGGAGGAAGAAGGTCCGAGCCAAAGGACAGAAGCAGAGGGCCGAGACCAAAAGCCAGAAGAACCAACAAAGTGTTCACAGAACCTGAAGAGTCATCAGATGTCGAGGACACCATCAAACACACACACACACACACTATGGTTGTGAAACAAGAAAATCGCAACCATGGAAACACACATGCAGGGTAATTATTGCTTTCCAAATCCTACTCGTTCCCTTTGTGGACAGGGATGTGGAGAATAATAAATGGGTGGAAGCAGTGACAGACATAGGATTACAGGGGAAGGGGAACACATCTGGCACACGGGTAATGATTTTCCAGAAACCCACCTCCACAGCCTTACTGTGGGGAATCAATTGGAAAGAATGATTTTGGAGGTGGATTACTCCATTTTATGCAAAGGAACAATACTAAGGTTTGACACAAAGAAACAGCTATTATACTACTCTGATGTTGGTCACTAAGGGGAAGGAAGCAGCATGGGAAGGTGGATTATGCAATAAGACAAAAGGTAATAGTTCAGATGCAGCTAAAGAATTTAAGGAGGGTGGGCCAATTGAGACTAAATGGCCAAGGTGGAAGAAGGTTCCTAGCGTACAACCAGGTAATAATTCCCAGCTGAGTAAATGCATAGGACCTCCAAAAGTACAATGGGGAGAGTATCTGACTGGTAGTGTAAAGCCCCTAAATGATAAAGGAGATGTTGTGTTGAGAGGATTAAAACCTACAAAAACTCCCCCTGTTTGTATCTGCAACTCAGGGAATGCGGATGTAGGAAACACCACTAATTGCCTGTCTTACCCAGACCTAAAAACAGATACCAGTAGTATTGATGTACTGGATGGACAACAATTGATAACTGGGGTAAATGTGTCAAACATAGGCAAAGGCATGGAGACACCTCCGGATCATTTCTGGATCTGTGGGGGTGATGGCTACATTTTCCTCCCCAGGGGATGGAAAGGGTGTTATTTGGGGAAAACTGAACTGGCAGTAGCAACATTACTTGCTTCTGAGTTGCTGAACAGTTCTTTGCAAATTAGTTTCAGATCGAATGGCAGAGCTAAAAGAGCAGTGGCTCAAAATAATGAAGCTTATGGACATCTGCTGTCTCAGCCCTAGTAATGATGGCTGATGATTGGCTGAGAGAAATTGATAATAAAAATATTGTGGGGGGCTGTTTTGTTATACTTCAGTGCGGCTTTTGACATTATAGTCTGCTGGAAAAACATATGCGTTATGGCTTTACACCCCGCTATACTGTGGATAAGGAGTTACCGGTCTAACAGAACACAGAGGGTGATCTTTAATGGAAGCCTCTCCAACATAATCCAGGTAGAATCAGGGCAGCTGTCTAGGCCCCTTAATTTTTTCAAACTTTACTAACGACATGCCAGTGGCTTTGAGTAAAGCCAGTGTGTCTATGTATGCGGATGACTCAACACTATACACGTCAGCTACTACAGCAACTGAAATGACTGCAACACTTAAAGAGCTGCAGTTAGTTTCAGAATGGGTGGCAAAGGAATAAGTTAGTGCTAAATATTTCAAAAACTAAAAGCATTGTATTTGGGACAAATCATTCAGTAAACCTCAACTAAATCTTGTAATGAATAATGTGGAAATTGAGCAGGTTGAGGTGACTAAACTGCTTGGAGTAACCCTGGATTCTAAACTGTCATGGTCAAAACATATTTGCTACAACAGTAGCTACGATGGGGAGAAGTCTATCCATAATAAAGCTCTTTGCCTTCTTAACAGCACTATCAATAAGGCAGGTCCCACAGGACCTAGTTTGGTCACACCTGGACTACTGTTCAGTCATGTGCACAAAGAGGGACTTGCAATTGCAATTGGGTCAGAACAGGGTAGCACGGCTGGCCCTTGGATGTACACAGAGAGCTAACATTAACAATATGCATGTCAATCTCTCCTGGCTGAAAGTGGAGGAGATATTGACTTCATCACTATTTGTATTCGTGAGAGGTATTGGCATGTTGAATGCGTCTGTTTGAACTACTGGCACACAGCTCGGACACCCTTGCATACACACACAAGACATGGCACCAGAGGTCTCTTCACAGTCCCAAAGTCAAAAACAGACTATGGGAGGTGCACAGTACTACATAGAGCCATGACTACATGGAACTCTATTTCACATCAGGTAACTCATGCAAGCAGTAAAATTTGATTTAAAAAACAAATAAAAACACACCTTATGGAACAGCGGGGACTATGAATAGACAGACACATGCATACACACACATGATAACATACGCACTATACACACACATACACGTGGATTTTGTGTTGTAGATGTGGTAGTAGAGAAGTGGCCTGAGGGCACACAGGCCACAGCAGCAGCCAATGGGGATCCATAATAAATACAAATAACATTTTCAATATTTGCACATAAAGGCATTTCCCCCGCCATTTCTCACATTCTTTTTTTTATAGACACAAAAAATCCACCATGTCGAATTAACAAATTATCCATTTATATTTTTAAAAATTGTACTGAAACTTCCTGTTTCCATCACAGCTGTCGCAATGTTTTTTTATACGGTATGATTTTACTCGTATAAAAACTATGGACGGAAAAGTGCTTTCCGTTAGTGAGTCTATATGGGTGTAAATAGCATGTCTGTAGATAGTACCTTCGCCAGGTCTAGCTGGCGGACTTTGCTGCTGACATTCTCTGCCAGGCTGCAGGTGAAGGTAATCATGCCAGACAGCTGACTGGCATCTCCTCCTATCAGCTGCAGGTTGGGCCTGGGGGACAATGTGACAGGAGAATTGATATTGGATTAGACATGGTATTTATCTCAATAGTCTACTGTAGCTTTCACAACTAATCCCCTTTCCTTCATCTATAATGATCTGAAATGGTAGAAATCACAGTGGTGAATGTCTACCAGATATTGCTTTCCCCATTATTGGGATGTACTCACAGTGAAACTTCTCTCCCTCTCTAAAGTACACACACTTACCCCATCCTTTGAAGAGCGAGCATCTTGGTGTCAATGTTCCCCTGCTGCCCAACCAACTTCTCCAGCTCAGTCTCCACCTTTTTCTGTGGTAGATGAACACACAAAGACCGTCAGTCTCTCTCACCCTCCCGGCATTATAGCTTTAATGTGTCATTCATCTTCAATAGATAAAGGCTATGGATAATTAAGCAATAAGACCCGAGGAGGTGTGGTATATAACCAACATACCACGGCTAAGGGCTGTTCTTAAGAACGCAGAGTGCCCTTAGCCGTGGTATATGAACCCCGAGGTCCTTTACTGCTATTATAAACTGGTTACCAACGTAATTCGAACAGTAAACAAGCATTTTTTATCATACCCGTTGTATACGGCCAATCAGCATTCAGGGCTTGAACCACCCAGCTTATAAGGTAGATAGAGTATAATGCCAAAAGAAAAATGCTTCTGGTTTAGCTAGCTATGCTAACAGTCTATGGGTACATCTTTGCATCCCTACAGCTGCCCGCTGGAAGAATTCTCACCTCCTCGGTGCAGAGCTGCTGGTAGACCCGCTCCAGATCATCCAGCTCCGTCAGAGCTGAGATAGCCTCCATGCTCACGGCATATACACATGCAGAATCGCATTGCTTCACTGCTATGGGGCTGCTCTCTGCCATCTTTTTCTCACATAAACAGAAAACGTGTCACTTCCGCGTTCGCTCGCGCAGTAAGTGCACGGGCACATTTCCTATAGCCGTTAAGCGTCGCTATTTTAGCAGGATTTAGCAACTGGGATTTTTGTTTTTTGAATGCATTCATTCTAAAGAAATATATTGCCATTCAATTCCCTATGTGCCATGTCTGTACTTGAAGTACTGGAATTCAGCATGTCTTCACCAAAAGTAATTAACTTCAAACATATTAGACAATGTGCCATTTCAAAGTTCACGTGGATGAATAACAAAACAAATGTCAGGACACAATACTTTATTCAATCCATCATTTGACAACACTCCACAAAATTATTTTCAAAGTGTTTAATATTGTGTTAAGTAAGGGTAAGTAATCCTTCTCACCCCCCTTCTCCCCCAAAAAAAAGATTTTGATGTAAGTGGCTGTTCCACTGGATGCCATAAGGTGTATGCACCAATTTTGTAAGTCGCTCTGGATAAGAGCGTCTGCTAAATGACTTAAATGTAAATGTAAATGTGTTAGCACCCCAGAACTGCACTGGGTTGCAGTGCTATATATATATATATATGATTGTTTCTTCACAGAATGTTGTCCAGATTATGGTAAAGGAAAGTCTATGGATGTTATGAATAGAGCCCGTGGTTGCTTTGTAGGTCTCTATTTCAGCAGAGCCCCAATAAGGACTTGCTAATCGTCACCCATTTCCACATCTTGTAACTTCTGCACCATCTTCTCCTCCATAACCTTGGCTTTGCCTGCATATGGGGGGAAAATTGATGAGCAAAATTCTATATTTCATTATGCAAACTCAAAGTGGAATGAATGCCATCACCTAATTTCTCAAATTATATAAATATACATACACACAACGTAAAATACTAACAGCAACAAGGGAAATCGGTGAACTCACCTGCATGTGGGGCTTTGATGAGGTGAATGTTCTTCTTCACTTCACTGATGGCTTCCTCCTTTTCCAACTGCTTGCCCTTCTTCAGTCTGATCAAGAAAGGGATAGAGGAAATATGGCAAAATCTATTTGAAAACAGTGCTTAAAGGCATATCAGACTCCAATACTTGGCGAAACTGGCCTTATGTTAGCCTAGTTATTTTCCTCTAACTCATAGTAATGTTATGAAGCAGGGAGTGTACTTAAAGTTTAACTCACTCTATGGAATACTAATATTACCATTATAAAGTTGGAAGTCCCATGCCTTCCTAGTGTGGCCAACAATTTTAAATTGAACCAGGCTCTTTTCTGTGGGAGGAAAAGGGCTCACCTGTTGAAGATGAACTGGGCCTGTCGTTTCCGTTTTATTCCTTCCACCTTCCTCATTGCCTCCACTGAAAATAACAAAATTAAGTTGGATTTAACAGATCAACAAGTTTATTAACAAAAACGTAGAAGTTAGCTACAGTAGTCTTGATGTTATGCTGTAGTAGTAACATACACCATCATGGAACATACAGTAACGTTTGTCATGTAAATGTGCGGAGGGCATGATCACAATCTGTCATGTGAGAATTGACTTGAATAGAGTATGAAAACAATTGAAAGATGAAAGTGAGGGCAGGGATGTAATAAGTAAGAACCAAATGGGCCAAAGCAGAGGCACCTATCAGGGGTGTATTCATTACACCCGATTCTGTTGCAAAATGTTAATTAAGTCTATCAGAAACTGTTTACTCCAAGTGGAATACGATTTGCAACTAAAACTAGAATTTATATTGGACAAATTCAGGTAGGTCCATCCCGGTTACATTATTTTTGTTTGGTTCTTAAAACGGTAAACCGTTTCCATGGCAAGAAGTACTGAATACAGCGCTGACTTGTCCAATAAGAAACACTAATTTTCATTGCGAAACGTTTCACTACGGTTTGCACTAATAAATACACCCCTGGACTTTAGTCATAACAAGTACCTGTCTTGCTCCACAATTCCCTCTGGTACTTGACGGCCACATTTCTGCGCTTCTCGAACTCCAAGCAGTTATCCTGTGTTGGAAATAATTCAGTAAGAGACTCAAGGGCAAAACGTTTATGATGGTTAATCAATCATATCACATTCTACAACTTGCATGGGTGAATGTGGGAACTCACCACTGTCAATTCCTTGCCAGATGCTTTCCTGAAAGCCTTGGTCCATCTGGTCTTTCTTGGGTTACGCTTCTTCTTGAAGTTTTTGAGGCATTTTGATTTACAAAACCTGAACGTCTGAGAATACATTTTAGTCATTACTTAATTTATACACATGGTAGCAGCAACAAGAACTGGTCTGTCTGGTCATGGAGAGACCCCCTCAATGTACAGGAAACAACACTACTACAGCTTTAGCAAAGCCAATATCTCCTTCACTGCCGAGTGAGACAGACTTCACTTGGCAACAATAACAGGCCTGGCTGGCTATGAAACTGCACTCAAACGTTGAAAGACAACCTATTTGTTTTTCACCTCTTAGCTATCTATGGCATAGTTGGGCACTTGGGCTTATACTGTCTGATGTTACATAGCTACAGACATTTGGAAGAAAAAAAAAACATCCCAACTGACAAAACGTGCTACAGTAGGAAGTTAGCAAAACAGCTAACATATTAGCATGGAAGCCATCAATACAGAAAGTAGGACACACAACAAAAAAAACATACCTTGCAATCGTTCCGCACAAACATCGTACCGTGCCCGGGATACACAGGTCCCGAACAAAAGTAACATTTTTCAATTCGCATCTTTAAATTTCTGTATTATTTAATACGCATGTGTTATCCCTGGTGGAATGCGAGTGGCATGATTTTAAAAGGAAGTTACGATATATTATTTCCGGTAAATAAATATTTTCGTATTTTTATCGTTATAAACTGCCCCCTAGCGTGTAACTAGAGAAGTTTCTAAACCTTAATTTATAGCTTGGAAAATGTAAATTTGGTTTGTGAAAATATTTTCATTGTTACATATTGATGTGAACAAGATTGACACTAAATAAAGTTTGAGGTAGCCAAGGTGACATCTGAGACAGAGCTTTAATAAATAATAAAATATATTTATTTTCTGGAATAAAGGATATGGTTAACATATTTGACAAAAGTGTTTGACAGAATACAGCAGATTTAATGCACATTGTGTAACAAAATCAGCATTGATTTACGTGGAACCTCAAACATTTCTGATAGACCCAAGATCCCGACATCGTGATAAAAAGAAAGACCCCAAATGACTCTGCTACTCAGATACTACAGAGCAGACCTATACAATAAATCACTCTATTCACTACAGATTGCATGTGCTCAGGACTTTTACATTGTACAAGAATAAATGGAAGTGCATTGTCACAAAAATATCCTGTGTCAAAAAGTTAAATGTAATAAGGGTGGGTTCCCTTTAATACACAGGGAAGTGTTCAACTAATACAACTTTCAGTGGCTTCTCACAATTCTACTGGATCTTAGAAAGTAGTTACAATTACACTTTTATGTTTCACAATGTAAAATGCATATAATATTATCTGAAATGAAAACATAAAAGGCACTTAATTGACACGTGAATGGAGAGGCACCACTCCAAATGGCATAATCAAATTAACAAAACATAATAATGCTCTCGCACATTTGGCAGGGGTTAGTGGTTACTTTCAGGTTTGCACATCATAAACCCCCCCCCATCTTGACAAAACTTCCTATGACACCATTGATTTACAAATGTTACATGCTGAAGGAACTGAAGGTGTAACCACTATCTGTATGTGGACCCTAACAAGCACATTTGCCCTTCTCCTGGGTCTTGGGCTCTGTGATGTCTGTGTGACCACTGTGTCCGTTGGATCGCACGGTTCCATCAGGGATCCAGGACTTGTCCACACAGCGCTCCATCCTCTTCATGATGAGGTCCAGCAGGACATCCACAGCCTGGCTAACAAACTGCCCGTTAGCTGCACTTGTCTCAAAGTAAGGGATTCTGCACAGAAAGGAGAGCAACACATAAGATCAACATTGACTGATACGTCTCTGAATGAGGCAAACTATCTACCTAAAACCTGAATAAGTTTGGATCTAACTGAAAGCTTTACACTAAGACAGAATATAGTTCTCAGCAGTTGAAAAGAAATCAAGGCTGAATTCTTTTTATTGTTTGGGTGTCCTTTGTTTTTCGTCATGAAACATGCACTTGTGCTATAGCAGTGGAAGATGCATCTTTGAAATAGTAGAGGATCATGGCTCTTTAAAAACCACATTGGATTTCAGACTGGTGGATCCATCGGTTCACATAACGTAAAAAAATATGAACACTAACTACCACGACAACTCAATATGATGTGCGTCTGGAAGAGAGACTTCAGACTCTTCTGTTGCGTTAGGAGATTCAGATGACCATATGTATAATATTCAGCAATAACATTATTAAATGGGCTATCTAAATCTGATTACCCATCCTAAAACTTTACATTTGTTGTCACTTAGATATTTTCCACACACAAGATGGGCCCACAAGATGGCCATTCAGCTCACCATAACAGCTTTTGAACATAACATGATCATAACTCTAAGCACTGGGGGCTCTATTTTCGTCTGGCCTTAAGCTCGTGCAATTGTCAAAACGCACGCTCGTTTGCAATTTAGACCTGTTAAAGCCGGTGTTGTTCTATTTTCAAACCCTAGTGCCAGGATTGGTAATTTACCTGTCGTATGAGCTCGCTTGGGATGAGGTGGGAGGGGTGGCAATATCCAAGTTGTGTCCTTAAAAATGTGCGCCAAAGTGGCAATTTCAGTATGCACTGGTGGAGATATTTAAGACCAACCAAATCAATCATTTTATTTAACTAGGCAAGTCAGTCAAGAACAAATTCTTATTTTCAATGACGGCCTAGGAACAGTGGGTTAACTGCCTGTTCAGGGGCAGAACGACAGATTTGTACCTTGTCAGCTCGGGGATTTGAACTTGCAACCTTTCGGTTACTAGTCCAACGTTCTAACCACTACGGCTACCCTGCCGCCCCCAGTTGGATACGGCATGGATTTTGACACTGGAAGCGCAGCCTATCCAGCAGTGACGCCCATATGCACATGGAACAAGAGATATGTGCTTTTTTAGTGTTCCCCATATACTTTTTGTATTGATTTGCTGTTACTCTCAAAAAAGACACCCCTCCAAATGTATTTAAACGATTCAGTCCTATTATGCAGTATCAACGGTAGGCCTAGGCTGTATTTTTCTTATTGAGAATGTGCCTCACACAAACAATACAATTTAAGGCAGACTATTTTTTAAGTGTGATATCTAAAAGGCCTATACTGATTGAAGCCAATTATAACAATGTTGACTGTCAACACTCCAGACAGAGCAAACACTGGACGATTTTTCCCCCCTGTTGTTATCACTTGTTACTGTAGCCTATGCTATTCAATAAATTCTATTATCAATCTACAATAGTCTAGGACAGAATATTCCATGCCCCCAGCCAAATTGGAGTTGATGACAATGCAAAGACCTTCAATAACCTACAGAACTTGCGACAAACACATGCAACATTGATTGGCCAGTGAGTGGTCAAGTCCTCTTCGCACCTACATGTTTATTCATTAAAAAAAGCCATTTCACACCACCTCCAGCTGTGAAAATAGCAAAAATATTACTGACACACCCCTCGACCTACAGAGCTACCGCCAGAGCTTATATTTATTGCGTTAGGCTTGTTAAAATAGAACCCATAGTATATTACTGCATGGTGTTTGACCCCAAATATGGTGCATTTGTTAGTTTTAGTAAAACCACAGGTCAATATCTAATCCCTTTATGTTCATTAAATGTGTAATTTCAGGCCACAAGCAGGATACTTTATATATATGTGTGTAAATATTTGCCTTTCCAGAATGACCAACCTAGCCTAACGTTTAGTATCGTTCAAGATTTCCCTGCACAGCCTTGAGTAAACACACATCAGCCACTGCCTTCTTGGCAAATGTTTCAGGGAGGGTTAGTCATAGGTAAGGGACACATACCCATACTTCTCTGCCAACTCACGGGCCTCATCTTCACGGACTACCCTCTGCTCCTGCAGGTCACACTTGTTGCCACAGAGAACAACATCTGGATTCTCGCAGTAAGCATGCATCTGTAATTGACCTGAAAAAGAGAATAAGCCCGTCATCAGCCCACTAGTCGTGATTGAAAGATATTGGTTAAGACACTGCACATTTCTTTGGAAGTCAACATGAGATTGTACATGTAGATTCTGACAACCACAGAAGACTTACTCATCCAATTTCTGACATTAAGGAAACTCTGCTCATTGGTGAGGTCAAAGAGGAGGAGGAAGCCCATCGCATCTCGGAAGAAAGCTGTTGTCAAACTCCGAAACCTTACACAACACAAGAAAAAATACATTGTACAGAGTTTAATTCAGCTTGGAGAAAGTAAGTATTTGAAAGCTACCAACAACTACCTGAGAGCCAGTGAGGGCTTGAGCAAGAGTGTCAGTGGGAGATGAGTTTTGGATTGGCTTACCTCTCCTGCCCTGCCGTGTCCCACAGCTGAACATGAATCCTCTGTCCTCTGCCTGCTGCCCCTTCTGGACCATTTGATTTGTATACCTGTCAGACAGAGAGAGAGTTATTATACCCATATAAAGCAGTGTGAGGTCACTCTGGCTATGAGGCCCTAAAAATATATACGTTCCTATTGGTCATCCTACATATACTATCTTGCAACCCAAAGTGAACCTAAATATTTAGATGGAAAATGTTTGCCCTGATAATCTCTACAATATACACAGCATGAGTGATTATGCTTAAATGACCCTGGTGTTTGGTTATGTGGTGTGTAGTGTTTATTTTCTAGGAGGGTGCTGCTGAACTCAAGTGATATGTCATCTTTTCCTGGTCTGGGAGTTCCTCAGATTCCTAAAAAAATAACAGAGTTCTACCGCTCTCTCTTTTGCACTATGAGGAGTAATGCTTTTAAAGTTACTACTTACTTTCCATGGTCAACAGTAAACCTGCACTACAAAAACATTCACATGGAATGGAATAATTGGCTATTTCAAATGTTGACTAATTAGTATGCTGCTTTGTTGAAGGAGTTATTACGGGTGGTAGGGGAGTACCTGTATGTGAATAATAAAATGAATGGTTCTCTCACACACGCGTGACAAATTGTTTGACTAGGTAAATCAACTTACCACTCGTTTTTCTCTGAAATCAATGCCCACTGTAGTGATGAATTTGGAGTTAAACTTTTTGTCTGTGTACTGGTACAGAAAGCTGGTTTTCCCCACTCCAGAATCACCAAGGGCTAGGAATTTGATGAGGTAATCATAGTCCCCATCAGACATAGTGAGTGCTTATTTCAGACCTGAAAACCAGACAACACCAAACATTGAAGAAAGCAATGTAAGAACTGTGCACAACCGAGACTGTAGATAATTTGTTAACTACACTACATACATACAAAAGTATGTGGACACCCCTTCAAATATGTGGATTCAGCGATTTCAGCCACACCCTTTGCTGACAGGTGTATAAAATCAAGCACACAGCCATGCAATCTCCATAAACAAACATTGGCAGTAGAATGGCCTTACTGAAGAGCTCAGTGACTTTCAACATGAACCCGTCATAGGATGCCACCTTTCCAACAAGTCAGCTTGTCAAATTTCTGCCCTGCTAGAGCTGCCCGGTCAACTGTAAGTGCTGTAATTGTGAATTGGAAACACCTAGGAGCAACAATGACTCAGCCGCGAAGTGGTAGACCACACAAGCTCAAAGAACGGGACCTTAAAAATAGTCTGTCCTTGCAACACTCATTACCCAGTTCCAAACTGTCTCTGGAAGCAACGTCAGGAGCTTCATGAAATGGGTTTCCATGGCCGAGCAGCCGCACACAAGCCTAAGATCACCATGCGCAATGCCAAGCTTCAGCTGGAGTGGTGTACAGCTCATCGCCATTGGACTCTGGAGCAGTAGAAACACATTCTCTGGAGTGATGAATCAAGCTTCACCATCTGGCAGTCCATCGGACGAATACAGGTTTGGCGGATGCCAGGAGAACGCTACCTGCCCCAATGCATAGGTCCAATTGTAAACATTTGGTGGCGGAGGAATAATGGTCTGGGGTTGTTTTTCATGGTTTGGGCTATGCCCCTTAGTTCCAGTGAAGGGAAATCTTAATGCTACAGTTTACGATGACATTCTAGACAATTCTGTGGTTCCAACTTTGTGGCAACTGTTTGGGTAAGGCTCTTCCTGTTTGAGTATGACAATGCCCTCGTGTATAAAGCGAGGTCCATACAGAAATGGTTTGTCAAGATCGTGTGTGGAAGAACTTGACTGGCCTGCACAGACCCATGACCTAAACCCCATCGAACACCTTTGGGATGAATTGGAACGCCGACTGAGCCAGGCCGAATCGCCCAACATCAGTGCCTGACCTCACTAATGCTCTGCTGGCTGAATGGAAGCAAGTCCCTGTAGCAATGTTCCAACATCTAGTGGAAAGCCTTCCCAGAAGAGTGGAGGCTGTTATAACAGCAAGGGGGGGGGTCAACTCCATATTAATGCCCATGATTTTGGTTCCCAGTGCCTTACGCTACCATGGTTGAGTGCCTGCGAAATAGTTGACCCGAGGACAAAAGTTTTAGAGCTATGTTGGAGACAGACACACCTCTCTGTCTTGAGAGTCTAGCCTATAGCTCTCATGGTCGTGTAAGTATTCTGACATAGTAACATGAAACACAAATGTTTTATGCAAAATTAAACTACATTTGCCTCCACGCATGTTCAGTAAGGAAATACTCTAACTAGATCCTGCTATAACCCCATCTGCAGTGAACTCTAACCTGTTTGCTTGGTAAAAGTGGATAATCTCCTATTTGGGGCAACTGTTACAGATTGAAACTCTACACGAGAGGATTAATTGGGGTTAATTAGGCAAATAAGACTAAGAATTACGCAATTGATCAACGGCCTGTAAAAATTCACAACAAAAACAAGTTCTTCCATAGAGTTGACAAAATTTTGTTCAAATTGTATTGAGTGTTGTCTGGGCATCTGGCATTTTCACTGGCATGATTGGTCCTGGTCCATAAATATTTTATGTAAATAAATCAGAATTAATCAATGTGTTTTTTATAGATACAAAATATGTATTACACAAAGCTATAGTGCCATTCATTACTACAGAGTTATTATATCATAGCTAGAAAGTTGAGGCCTGTGAATGAGAAAGAATGTGGTGGACACAAGATGAGCTGAACACAGATATCCATCAAATTATATTCAAGAGAACAAGCTGGATGTGATTCCCACTGAAAGCAGTCCATCATATGACCAAGGTATGAAAAGGCATTATTTCGCTCTGTCCAGCACTAAGACTCTCATCCTGAGCTAAATCAAGTTCTGTGATGAACACACTGTGACTGGACTAGCGGCACCCCATCCTCAGCCTCTCTGAGCTGTTCCCCAGTGGGAAATGGAATAGGCAGGCTTACATTCTAAAGGCTTGTATATGGACCGACTTATTAGGTTCACCGCACAACTGCACAGTACTACCTGCACACACTAATCGATTGACCTCGTCAAGCAAAAGACACAGTCAACTGTGTTATTGTACAAGTAAATTATATGTCTCAAATCTCTTGGTCGCCAGGCAGTTCATGCTGGTATAAGTGTACAGCATCTGACCAGCAGGGACACATTTACAGAGGCTTTCCCCAGAGAAACAGGCCCCTAGGCTTGCGGGCAGCCCTGCTCTTTCATAGGTTAGGCTCATTGAGGCGGCACCAGTCGCCCCCAATGGTAATCAGATTAACTGCAAAGGTTCATGTGAAAGCAGGCTGCTACAGAGGATGCTAATCATGTAGGCCAAAGACTTAGAGTCCTTAGTGAAAGTCTACAGGCACCTTGCACTGTCTTCACAATTAGCTGCCTTAAAAAAAAATCTAAGAAGGAATAACAAATGTTTAAAACATCTTACCGGTCTATAGAACCTACTCCACATTCTCAAAGTGAAAGAAAAATTATAACTGTACCAACTCAATAAAAAACATAGAGACATGATCATGGTAGCCAAGAACATGGCCTGCCCAGCATTTTTATACATGATCCTAAGCATGATGGGATGTTAATTGCTTAATTATCTTTGGAACCACACCTGTGTGGAATCACCTGCTTTCAATAGTTTGTATCCCTTATTTACGCAAGTGTTTTCATTATTTTGGCAGTTACCTGTATGTTGCCATAAGAGTTGGGTAAAGTTGGCAGAATCTTATTCACAGCTGTAACGGCTGCCAAAGGGACTTCAGCCAAGCATTAACTCTGGTGCGTGAAGACATACACAATAAATACATACATCATTACAATTAGGAAAATGTTTAATACTTTGTATTTACTTTAAAAACGTGGAAAAGATTGTATAGAGCAGTAGGGTGGAAAAAAAATCTAATTTAATTCCTTTAATTTTAAGGTTGCAAAATGTGAAGACTGTGCAAGGGGTGTGTAGACTTTCACAAGGCACTGTATCATTGAACTGCCTATCCTTCCCTAAGCTACAGCCTGTAGAGAATGAACAAGAACAGCCTAAATTACATATGTATCTAATTATGCTAAATTCATTTTTTACTGAAAAACAAACAAAAAAATTAATAGTGGGATAACAAGTAGTAGGCTTGGTAAAATAGGTAGCATAGGACAAAGAAAGTGGTTTAAAAAAGAAATGTCATGAGACTAATCTTATCACAGCTTCTACAAGGAAGCCTGGACGGCTGTGATTACATGTGTTGCAGATGAGCAGCAAAATAAGGTTGTTTGAGGAAGCCCACTATAGTGACTGCAGTATGAAATATTTTAAGGTGTGAAATACAACCTTGAAAGTCAGACAGAGCATCTTGAGTAGGCTTCCTGCACTTATTTTTACATTTTTTTTTACACTTATTTTTGAGTGAAATCACAGCTATGCACTGACTGGCTAGCTCTACCTCACTGCCTGTCACTGATATCAGATAAACATTCATTCAGAATCCCTACATATTTGTTCATGAATATGTTCATGCATCACAAATTATGACTCACATCGTTGCCCCTGCCCATTTCTAAAACAGAAGATCCAAACTGAGCTCGTACACAAACAAGGATCAGCTAAAGTCCTCTTCCCAAAAGGTGTTTTTGTATGTTTACTTTCAAACCTAAACTTCAAGTGAAAGTGATTGAAAGAGGAGGCTTTAGGCAAAGCCCTGTTCTCTGGTGGTGTGAATTTCCCACTAGTTGGAGGAAGGGAAACTCAGATTGTGCCAGCAAGTAGAACAAAGCCTTTCAGACATTCTCAGAGCAGTAGAGCTGAAGTACCCACCCTGGGCAGTTGGCCAACTATAATGGCGAACTCCTCGAAGAAGGAGGCGGATATGCAGATGACACGAACTTAAACTACACAAGATGAAGGGTGTTGCAGCACCACAATACTACAGCACTCATCTCAGATATGTCTTGACAGAATGACTTGCCAATATGCATCTGAAATATCATCAGGTTTCATCATGTTCAGGGCTGGAAGCACTATTTTGTAACATTCTGAGTATGAATATGTTTTATATATCTGTAAGTGAAGAGACATTATTCTGATGATGATAAGAAATGGTTAACAGATTATTATGGGCGGCGGGTATCCTAGTGGTTTAGAGCGTTGGTCCAGTAACTGAAAGGTTGCTCGTTTGAAGACATTTAAGCCTTATTGTTCCAGGGGCGTTAGACAATGGTGACCCTGGCCATGACCCCACTCTCCAAGGGTGTCTCAGGTGGAGTTGGGATATTTAAAAACACACCTGTACATGTGTGAAATAGGACCAAAAATATAATTTGATTATGTTTGCAGTCATCATTAGAAACATTTCAGACAACACACATACACACACACAGGCGCAGACACACAGAAGAAGAAAACAATTGATGAGCTGACACAAACCCTACATGAAACATAAAACAACATCTAATAACCCCCAACTCAGTTGATCATCATGTGGTTGTCGTGACTGGTCATGTTTTACTCCATCAATGACCCTGTTTAATAACCGTATCTCCCAGTTTGTTCACAAGCTCAATTGCTCAAATCTCAGATTAGACAGACGTCTATCTCCGAATAGCTGACAGATGTAAAGTTAACTAAAGACAATCTAAAAGTTAATTTAGAATAAATTGGTTTATCATGTCCAGAATGTGTTTAAACCTTGAGAAAATAAAAATGTATTAACACAAAGACATACACCTAATCAAAAACGTTTCCATTTTTAGTTTGGTCTGAGCTGATGTTTTTAATGCATGGCATGTCTCCAGACAAAACGCCAGACTGGTATCCCAAAGATACCATACCAAGTTAGTGAGGTGGACACCTTGTGATGTTTCACCAGCCAAATGGATGCAGGTTTATGGATAGATAAACCTAGATAAATGTAGACAATACAAGGGTTGTAATTATGAGGTCTCATTACACTTGAACAGTTTCCCTCTACATTACTCCTTCCACTGGAACAAAGACTCAGGGAAAACTATTAAATACTGTAAGGTGTGCTACGTTCAACTCTGATCACGTCACCTTGTTTTTATATATTATTATGAGAAAAACTATTTGCTAGTTCAAATTGGCATAGACCTGTGTAGGTTATATAAGCCTACTATACCAAATGGTATTGCGCTCTCAAACTGTGATCAAATAAATAATTCAATTGATACACAAGACACCGTAGAGAAAGCCACGTGTACCACCAGGAGATAACTGATGCCAGAATGCTTTGCTTATAAACCTTTCCTACAGTCAAGTTGCCTCATGGGTGGAATGTTAGTAATATTTTTCATAATGAATAAACATTTTAAACAATTAACACCGAAATCCGATTGTTTCTATGTCAGACGGTTTTGTTATCAGTCTTTATATTTCAGTCTTCTGTGATGTATAGAAAGTACAATATTGGGAAGCAAACTCAACATATGAACTCTATAACGTTATCTGACATGGTACAAGTCTCTTATGTTTGAAAGCCCATAACCGTGTGTGTGAGGTGTACTAATTTGTTTTAAAGTAGATTTGTTTAAGACTACCAATAAAGACTGTGACCCTGATTTAGCCTACTGCAGTATAAGGTTCAAACTAATGTGATCAGGAAAATTTGACAGGAAAATGTTACTTCGATTCCCAATGAAAGTGTAGCATTCCTACCCTATTAAAAACCTGTTATGGCTGCGATCCCTGTACTTAAGTACAGGCTACACGTAGCCTATACTGTGTTACAACGTAGGTGTATCCAATTTAAGAGTTCACTTCAAGACAACTATAAAAGCGGACACATCGCATTGTGTAAAAACACACAACAAAATGTAATTGCACTTTCAATAGCACTGGCTTCAAGTAGGCCTAGTAAAAGTGAGCAGGAAATAACTTCGTTTCACTGCAGCCTCAGCTCAGTGGAAATGCAGGTGGCCGTTATACGATAAAGTAACCCCGTCCTGAAAAAAATGTAACATGTTGCACTTAAAGCGGTCGATAGAAACAAGTCCGCTAAACAGCTCCATATGCCGAGACATTTATTACGCCAACTTTATTTCGAGAAATTCAACTTACCAGTGTATGTGCGTAACTTTCTTATTGGTGTTTCGTGTAGAAGCGCCCTCTCAAAAGCGATGACAATTGGTTGATTAACAACAACAAAAAATTCACTAAATTGGGTTTACAAAATCCTTTCGACCCATTTGTTGCATTAACCCTCTTCACAATCAATGTAACATCACTTCCCGTCCAGTTGCAGTGAGCCAGCCCCTCCCTCTCTCGCCAAACCGTAATAGACCTCAGTGGGAGTTCCGAACGGAAAACCACCATTCCCGCGCAGGAGTATTCTTTTGGAACAACGCTTCGATCACACCCACAGACAGGGTCATTGCATTTTGGTACACCAGAATTACATTATTTTCCAATGAAACGCTGCGTTTGCCTTGCGTTGCAGAGACAGTTGCAGTGCATACATTGGATTTATCTAACGTATACGTCAAAGGCTTGACAGAAATTGTAGCAGAAGGTGAATGTTGAACTTTTGTTGCATACATATCCTGATGATGCTGCATACTATTTTGCGAAAACACTGTCGGTGTGTTCTAAGCATTTACTCCCCAACCCTGTGCGTCACTTCGAACACACCAACAGGTCATTGCCAAAGTAGTTTGCAGCATCATATGGATATGTATGCAACAAAAATTCAACATTCACCTTCTGCTACCATTTCTGTCAAGCCGTTTACACATACATTTTGACGCATATGTTGATAAATCCAATTTATGCACCACACCGAACGCACTGCAACTGCCTCTGCAACGCAGTGCTGCAAGGCAAACGCACCGTTTCATTTGAAAATAATGATGTAATTCTGGTGTACCAAAATGCAATGAAGCTGTCTGTGTGACCGAAGCCTAACAAATGACAAGTAATCCGTTACAAATTTAAGTTTGTTCCACCTGAGCGAATCTGACCACAAGTCAGAGACCACTATGATGACACACCAAATGTGTTTCATGTATCGCGGGAAAAGAGCAGGAATAGGCTTTTGTAGACTAAAGTCCAAACTATGTCTTCCAAAGGTGCGACTGCTGTCGGCATTCAAAGATGATCCAATTTGAATAAACACTTGGAGGTAAGGATGACAGCAGTGGTGTAGTCTACGGCGATCACTTATTATTGATATCTACATAGCACATTGATGTGAATCACACTGCTGCTCTCTCATTTAGCTATTTGCGCCTTACATATTGTAGTTGTTGTGGATAGTTGTAAACAAATCTAAATGTGTATTTGAACCCAATAATGGTGGAATTCAAGAAGTTGCCCATCAATCATTGTTTTTGAAAACAGTAGACAGCCAGTGTAAAATGCACTCTTGCGACAGCTGCATAGTGCGGATCCAACCCTATGGACTAAAAGTTTTTTTTTATTGCTCTATCTAATTCATGCTGATAAAAAAATAAATTATCATAGGCCTAATGGACACATGCTCAAGCTTGCACACTTTTGATAGACTTAAAAGGGGCAATCTGTAGTTGCTACAACCATTTTTGGACTTAAATATATATTTTTGACCTTTATTTAATTAGGCAAGTCAGTTAAGAACAAATTCTTATTTTCAATGACAGCTTAGGAACAGTAGGTTAACTGCCTGTTCAGGGGCAGAATGACAGATTTGTACCTTGTCAGCTCAGGGATTTGAACTTGTAACCTTCCGGTTACTAGCCCAACGCTCTAACCACTAGGCTACCCTGCACACATATCTCCATTAATTCTTGAAGAATATCATTTATAAATACCCCATGAGCTTAGTTTATCTGTCACACTCAATGAGAGCCCAAAATATAAGCTTGTTTTACTCCAATGTTTGTAAACATTGCAAATGTAAACAAACACTGTATAGCCTCATAACATAACATGGTTAAAACTGTCATTTTTATTTATGGTCAGTCCGTGCATCCATAGCTCTGTCTATTAATCTGAGAGTGGTTACATTTCTCCAGATCCATCCCTCAGCTTTTTACCAAAAAAGAAGCAGGGCGACTGTTTTGTTATTGTTTCATCTGTCGATTTGCCCTTTAAACTGCTGCATATTATCAAGATAGTGTCACCAACAAAAAGGTAAACAATAGGCCTATTGCAACTGCAGCATATGGCATTCATTTTTCCCACGAAAATAGCACTTTTCAGTGGTGCTCAAATCATGCCCTTCTAGGAGCGCAGATGTTCTTTTTCAACTCGAATCAATGAGCCCAATTTGGTTAATTTATACTTCCAAGTCCTATTCTTGAAGATCAAGGGGTATAACATTTATTGGGATGACTGGAATTCTGATAGACTTTGGTTTTTAATGTAAAGATATCATTTAATCGTATTATTATATGTAGTAGAAAGCAATGGGTTAGAAAAAGCCTACATAACCAACCCATAGAGTAAAATTTAACATCCATATATGGCCAGCTATGTAAACTTTAACATTGATTTATCCTGCAATAGATATCGTTCAATTGGTAATATACATTTTTGTCTTCTTCTAATGCCTCTTAAGGGGAAAGTAATCTTAAGCAGAATGAAATCAGATTATATTACTGAGTTTGGGTAATCTAAAAGTTACATTACTGATTACAATTGGACAGTTAACTAGTAACTAACTGATTACATTTAGAAAGTACCCAACCCTGCTGACATTACTGGATTTGTGAGATCTTTCAGTAGCCGAAGGGATTTTATTTGACACTTAATTCACATGTCTAATTTACACACCAAACCACAAATCAACTGAAATGATTCCTTGACTGCCACTTCTGCTTAGGCCGCTGACTGTCCCACCTACACTTGCATCGTTGATCCTGGAAGAATAGAAGAGATGACCCAAAAGCTTTGCCTTGTTTTGTCAAACTGATGTTGTACATTAAGTTTTTACAGGAAGCACACAAAGCTTTCTTCATGGGGCTCAATTGTGCTGTAGATTTTTTTTAATCAAAAATTTAAATCACATGTTACATTACCAGGCTGCTACATATACAGAGAAGGAAATGTAAGCATTTGTAAAACATTGTGGGCACGATACATCATTAGTGATGTAAACGCGAACCTCAGCTAGATACAGCATATGAATAATAATGGCATGCATTGTTCTATGTCCCTGTGGTGTCAGATTCTTTGTAACATGTGACATTGCAGAACTCTCCACTCATACTCAACCAGATCCTGCGCTACTACAATTACACGAATGAAATAAAACATAACCTTTATTTAACCAGGTAGGCAAGTTGAGAACAAGTTCTCATTTACAATTGCGTCCTGGCCAAGATAAAGCAAAGCAGTTCGACACATACAACAACCTGCTAATTGGTTATCCCAACCTGCTGTGTAAATTCAAAACTGCCACAAAAAGTCAACTTTCACTTTCTAGCCATAGCTAGCTAGTGAGAGACAAAGGACACACACATCTTATATTGATTTCATAATTTTTCTTGCTTTAACATAACTCACCACGATATTTTATGAAGTGTGTGTAGACCAAACGTCTAGCAATTCCAACAATTAAACAACTAACGTTGAAAAGAAAGCAACATTTGGTTTGAGTACAAAGGTTAAACATCTACGGCGTTTGAAAGGGGACATGATAAACGACAAGAATAAACTTAAAATGCGATTTGGGACTTGTACGATTCATCACCATAAAATGCATATAATAACTTATTAAATCAATTATATGTTCTATAAGTGGTACAGATAACTTTACATCACCGATATGTAACACAATAATGATATCTTGACAATCGCATTTACTTTCCAATGAAACGTCTGACGTCATCTACCTACGAGCACAAACACGGAACTAACGTGGATCTCGGTGCTGCTCGAATTAGCTACATTATATGTAGTTAGTTAGTTATAGTTCATCTAAGTAATGGAAAAGATTCGTGCACGCTTAAATATCGGAAGCAAAGCAGAGCCTGTTAAACTGAGGAAACGAAAATCCCAACTATATAGTAAAGAAGAAACATGTCCTCTTGATAATGGTACGGTATGTGCCCTGTTTGGTGTAGCAGCTATCATATTTCTAGCAGCAGACTGAGCAAATGTCAAACTGCTGTTGATGATAAAAGTAAGAATGGAAGTAAAGTTTACATTACTTATTTTGAAAGAGAAAAGCTAGTTTAGCTAGCTACATCAACATAAATAATAATGTGTTCTTAACCGACTTGCCTAGTTAAATATATACAAATTAAATTGAAGTAGGCAACATGTGATCCAGGAGCATGCAATGGTACTTGCAGATTCAGAATGCTTGAGTCTTTCAAATGACTAGTTGATAATGGATGTAATTACCAATGCACATCTAACACAGGCAGCCTAACTGGTGGAGAGATATCTGACGGGTTTTTGTTTTTTATTCTTCTCCTCAGGTGTATTGGGGGTCACTGTCTTCACTGTGGCATTTCGTCTCATCAACTGCTTCCTAGTCCAGACCAGCTTTGTCCCAGATGAATACTGGCAGTCCCTCGAAATCGCTCATCTTATGGTTTTTGAATATCCTTTCAATAAAAAATCATATAAAACTTTAAGCAGTACCCTTCTAATAACCTTTTTGTGGACATGTCTGTGTATTCTGCTAAATCCTTAATAACTTCACCTATGGCTATTTGACGTGGGAGTGGACAGCAGGTATAAGAGGGTTCTCCTACCCTCTCTTCTTTGCAGCTATATATAAGATTTTGCACTTCTTCACCTATGATGCAGTTCAACTCTTGGTAAGTCATATTGAGTACATCTTCATCTTTTGTAGCAATTTATATTGCTGATGTGAAATGCATTGCATGTGACCCCATTGTCAAAATCTGTACAGTATATATTGTGGATTCTGCAGGTATGGCTACCTCGAGTTGTGCAGGCACTGCTTTCTGCACTGGCTGATATTAAACTCTACTGTCTTATCCAATCACTGGAGCATTCTGACGTTGCCAAATGGACGGTAAAAACAACATGGACTACTTTGTTTCTCATAACCTTTTCACTTATTCCAATCCTGGGTAATGTGGGCTGAAACCATGTGACAAAGCCTCTTTCTCTCTTTTTGTTACTAGTACCTCTGCCAGCTCTGTTCTTGGTTCACATGGTACTGCTGCACCAGGACCCTGACCAACACCATGGAGACCACACTCACAACTCTGGCTCTCTATTACTATCCTCTGCCTGGCTCTAAAACACACAGCAGGTTGGACCTACACCTCTACACAACTCAAACATAAAACCATTTCACTTCCTGTGCATCTATAAGTATTTCACACTACACGGCAAGTTGCAAAATACCTTTACAAAAATGATACATTTTAATGACGCTCCATTAATAACATTCTGTTTAAAACAGATTTTGCTTGTTTTCTTTCGCAGTACAAAATATTTGATCCTGGTTGCCTTGGCAGTCATTGTTCGTCCAACAGCCTTGATTGTGTGGCTTCCTCTGTTGGTTTACCACTTCTGGCAGGAAGATAACAAGCTGAAACTCATAACTCACCTTTGCCTTCCCATTGGGTGAGTGCTTTGATTTGAGAAAGACCATTGTGCCTCAGCTGCAGAGTGAGGTTTTCATGCCATACATAATGTATTCTTCAATTATTGAATGAGCCTCTCCTTCATATAGGGCTTTAACTCTTGGGATTTCGACACTGATTGACTGCATTTTCTATGGAAAGGTAGGAAAAGCATTGTTTAAAAAATAATAAAGTTAAGTTAATTATACATCACAAGCTATAATGTCTGTGTTAATTAACAAGTTCCTTTAAACCATTTTCTCTTGCAGTGGACCCTGGTGCAGTACAACTTCCTTAAGTTTAATGTTTTTCACAACGTGGCTGAGTTCTATGGCTCTCATCCATGGCACTGGTACTTTACTCAGGGTTTTGTGGTCGTCATTGGCCCTCATCTTCCTTTCTTCCTGTATGGATGCACACTGGCTTCAAAAAGATACAGAATCATGTTAATAACAATAGTCTGGACAGTAATGGTTTACAGGTATGGCCTTTTTCTTTTGTCTTTCTGTGTTGTGTAAAATGCACTTACTGTAATTTATGGGCCAATAAGATCCTTGTTAGACCATTCAAATCATAGGGAATTTCAGAATTTGCACGATTTTCTTCTCAATGCAGTTGTCTTGCGCACAAGGAGTTCAGATTCATCTACCCTGTTTTGCCTTTCTGCATGGTATTTTGTGGTGAGTGCTAAAAATTTCCGGAAAGATTCCAATGACTGCAAGTAACAAGCAATGTAGTCATACCCTATACGGGGTCCTCGTTTATTGCAGGGATAGCTTTGGTGAATCTGAGAACCTGGAGACGGCCTGCCGCATGTGCCTTATTGGTCTCCAACCTAGTCCCAGCCCTGTACACAGGTCTGCTTCACCAGCGAGGCACACTGGATGTTATGGGTCACCTCCAGACCCTGTGTGACGACAGAGATCCTTCAACACCTCCACTGCCTGAAGTCCTCTTTCTAATGCCCTGTCACTCTACACCTTTCTACAGGTAGGCAGTCCATTTTTGGGCTTATTTACTAATGGTCCTTTTGCATGAGTAAGAACTGTGACAAGCTTATAGCTGAGGCAGTGCAGTAAATAATCGATATACATTATTTTTGTAGTCACATCCACTGTCCAATGAAGATGCGTTTCCTAGAATGTCCACCAGATCTCACAGGAGACAAACGCTATGTCGATGAAGCTGAGAGATTCTTCGCCGATCCTCATCATTGGTTGAGGACCTCATTTCCTTATAAGTCAATGCTGCCAACTCACCTGGTGTTCTTTGATGTTTTGGAGATGGTTAGATACTCTGCATTTTGTAATTCAAGACTAATAATGACTAATGGCTCCTTCACTGTTACAATCATTTGTATTATATTTTTCTGTTCTCAGGAGCTTTCTGCATTCTTGGACAGGAATAGATTTATGAGAAGTAGAGAAATATTCCACACTCACGTTCCTGAAGGCAGAGTTGGAAAAAGCGTCCTAGTTTATCAAAGGCACTGAAGAGAATGAGAATACATTTAAGAAGCAAAGATTTTCCCATACTCATGTATTTCAAGGACAAGTTTGAAGAAGGATCTGAGTTTGAAGACGGATCCTAGTTTACAAAATGCACTGAACAGAAAGAACCATCTTGACCATTGGCACGAGCCATTGGGAAGTTAATCAAAATGGATCTGTATTGTAAAGGAATAAATTATAATTAAAACTGAAGAACAGATTGATCTTTTAAACACTGAAAATAATGCAACACTTAGCCAGACAGTTTACTATATTTAGGGGGGAAAAGAAGCAGTCAATATTCACTTTTATTTTATTGGGAAGCTGCAATTCATTTAACAGCACATCTGTAAATGAAAGGAAATAACCAGCCTTAGTAAAACAAGCCATCGTTGGAATGTTACTTAACACAGTTGCACTTTATTTCACCATTTTAAACAAATATGTAATGTAGCAGCAAAGTATAGAAATCAGCTGTGGAACCGGCTTCTTGCATTATTATGTGAAAAAAAGTATCTCAGTGGTTTTGCTACTTAGTTTTACTGCTCTTCAATGCCACTGACAAAAATACTATTTATTTCCATAGTTGGATCCATCCAATGAATCATTCATTCACAATAGGCTTAAATGTAGACAATTAAAATAGTAAAACTTTAAAAAAGGCCCAAAGAGAGGAAATGTTGTGCAAATTACAGTCAGTGATGGCTCTTAAAAAGAACATGTAACAAATTACCTGATGACAGAATGTGTACTACAGAGTAAGCTACTGTCAGATTTACTTACTGTATTCCCATGTTTAATTGCTCTAGTTAGTCATATTTAAAGACAATTCATGGCTAAATCATTGCAGCAATAGTTTTCTTTGTGCGCATGAGATTAGATGCAGTCAGATACACCACCATTGCTACTAACCTAAGGATTGCTTACACAACACAGGAAGCAAGGGGACATTCAGGCAGCGTTAAAAGAACATTGTGCAAAATCACAAAAACAGAAGAATAAGAAGGATTTCCATCAAACACATCCTAAATAGACTTTGCAACTACAATATCAGCCATCATAAAAACAGATTCCTTAGGTAAGATTATTCTCAATATTTGGGATCAAAGGGCATAGGACCCAACTCTATTTTTACATCAGCCATGTGTCTGTCTGTGTTCCGTCCTGCTCTGCTCCACTTCCTCTCTCTTTGTGGCCGGGGCCGGGCCCTCTGATGCTGCTGCTTTGCTAGCCTTTCTTCTTTAGTATCCGTATCTGGCCCCTCAAAGGGTCTACTGTGAGTTGGCGAACAGAAATGTCAGAATATGGTAATACACAACATCCTATTAGAAAAACAGTTATGAAAACTATAAACTTACCTTGAACCGTAACGTTTTGAGTAAGTATCTCCAAAGAAGTGCCTGTAGACATACTCGTCAAGATCTTCAAAGACGTCATCGTTGTGGCCATGGTACTCATCGATGTCCTCCAGGTAGTCTTCCACACCACTAACAAAGTCTGTGAACAGCATCTGATCGTGGATGAAGACGCCGTTGTGAAAGAAATTTTTAATAAAGCTCTCCAGCTCAGTCCAGTGGTGGAAGTGGTCAACCTCCTGCTGGAGGTAGCTGTGAAGTAGCTGGTTGAACTCATCTGCTCTTATGGGGTCCATGGCTTTGTTGAAGAGGCTCATGGATTCTTGGTAGGCACAGTCGAAAACCCCAGAGCAACCTTTGAGCACTCTTTGCGGTTGCTCAGCGTCTGGGTCCTCCTCAACTTTACTCCCTGACTTCCGGGTGTTACGGTGTGGCTGGAAAGAGTCATCAGTGGATTTACGAGAGTGACGATGCAGGGGCTTGTGGGTTCTGGGCTGCCATGGTTCCTCCTCTGAGTGCTTGTTTCCATGGTCTCTATGATGCTCCTGCTGCTCAGTCTTGGCATCCTTCCTCTCGTGAAACCTCCGATTGTGAGGCCGGTAAGTCTTGTCCATCATGCGCGAAGCAGAGTCCTTGAAGTGGCGGAAGGTGGATTTCACAGAATCTGAGAACTTCCTCAGATTCTCCTTCACAGCCTCTTTGGCTTTCGTTATCTGCTCTTTGTGATGGTGCACAAACTCCTTGGTGGAGTTCTTCACCGCATCAAAAGTATCTTTCACCTTCCCTATCATGCCATCCTTGGACTTGTTGACTTTGGCCTTCTTGTCTCCCTTGGCCCCCTCTTTGGTTTCCACATAGAGCCTCTCCCAAAGGTCGGAGCGCTGCTGCTCAAAGCTCAGCTTCTTCTGCAACTCCATGAGCCGTGACTGCAGCTCCTTTGTCTCCAGGTCGGCCTCCCCTCCGGCCCTGGTGTTGCGGCTGCCCAGCTGCTCCCTTAGCTGGTCAGTCACGCTCCGCTCATTATCCAGCTCCCTCCTCAGCATCTGGGCCTCAGCCATCAGGGCCTCCCTCTGGCTCAGGAAGCTGCGGAGGCGCTGCGTCTCCTCCTCCAGGTGGTCCTTCAGCCTCTGGTTCTCAGACAGTATGGAGTCGGCCCCGGCCCCAGTCTCCTCCAGGTCTCGGATCTGGGAGCGCAGGTTCCTCAGCTCCTCCTGAAGGGTGGACAGGGACTCCTCCTCACGCTCCAGGGAACTCTTCAGCAGCTGGTTCTCCACCATCAGGTGATTCTGCAGAGACTCAATCTTAACCCTCTCTTCACCAGTCTGCTTCAGTTTCACGACCAAGTCTTCTTTCTGGGCCTTGTTTCAAAACAAAAATACATAATTTGTTATGCATCCACAAAGGAATATTAGCAAAACGCTTAACATATGAACAACAAGGGGAACAGTTAGGCTTAAATTAATAATGAAGATGGTTAAAAGTGAAACAATGACATAACATTTCTTCAGTCTCACGAATAAACGACAAATCAATTGACGGTGAATTTTGTTGCAGTATTTGAATCTTTATTTAGATATTAGTCCACCTTCAATTTATATGGAAAGACCCACCACTAGTGTTCAATTTGAACCTTAACCTGTTCTTGCATGTTACCTGTAGCTGGGCCTGTTTGGATCTGAGATCCTGGTTCTCTTTAGTAAGCTTGTCGATAATCCCTGTGAGAGACAGCATCATGTCACTCTTGTCCTTTAGATCTTCTCTCAGACTCTTAACCACGTCCTAAACGTGTGGAAACAGCATCACCAAAGTGAGCAAATGCATTGCTATAAACTGAGAATACACTTAAGCCTCATCTCACGCTACAGTTAAGTGGAGTGTCAAATGGTTCTCAAGGGGGCAAAAAGCCATCAAAAACAAATTGTAGAGAATCCTTGCATATTAAAAATATTGAAGATGAATAGTTTACAATGTGAAATCACAAAAATATAGCTGCGAGCAGCAATATGAACAGGACAAAATATCAGTTGGATAACAAAGCAAGCACTTTATCGTGTAGGATCAATCTTCCTTTATGTGCAATCAGTTAAAGCATTGAAGATGATTATAAAAGTATTTTTAGCATATGTGCATCTATAGGTACAGTGTGGTCATATTTTAATGCAGAGAAAAAAACGATTAAAAGCCTCTAGATTCTGTGTGCCAATGTTTTTTTACGCGTAACAATAGATTTAACAACGTTGCTGTGAACCCCGAAATATAAACCACAAAAACAAGGATAGGTTACACAGTATAATATAGGGGGCATGCAATGTATTTCAATACAAGGACCTCATTGCCCAAAAATATTTTGCTACTGTGTGTCATATGAAAAACTATTTGAGATCAGTGGAAAATGTAACAAAGCTAGATAGTGTTTGTTTGACCTCTTCCTTTGAGACATAATTTGTAATAATAATAATAATATATTTTTTTAAATCCTTCCATGTGGTTGGTGGTGAAGATACATTATTTTGCTCTCTGGAAGGAGCTTTAATTGAGACATAATCATACTTACCATAGAAGTTAGATTTTCTTGAAAAATAATAGTGAAATGAGTGCTCACTGAGCATTGCTGTAAAAGTGGATAGATCAATTTAATATTGAAACGCTTAAAGTTCTTCCTAAAATATGATACTGATAGTTCCAAATGTGACATTAGGACTACTGGCACTTTAATGCCTAAAATCTGCATGTGTTTAGTCAAAAAATAGAATTCTATTGCTGAAACAAAGTTCACCAAAGATTTAAATAAAAACAAAAAGAAACAAAAGTTAGGAAACAGTTTAAGACAAATAACATGTATTTTGTTTTATTATGCTAGTTTATTTGAGAAGGATAATAGAGGGAGGTGGCTTATGATATCTAACTATATGTATCAAGAACTCTTTACAGACCTTGTTGATGACATTTGGTCCTTTATGACACTGAGGCTGCAGATTTCTCGAATTACCAAGGTCGTTCACTCCACAGATCTTCTCCACAATCTTCTGTCTCTCCTGAACCTGTACTGTGCCTGTGTTAGAATGAAATATTAGGCTTTCCATAAGCATAGACATGATTCACCAGATAACACACATTCAAGAATAGTAACACAGAAGCAGAAAGAGTTGGGAAATGTCCATGCATAATCCCACTAGGTGCAATAAAAATGGTTCCCATTTTTGGACAAACAAATGTCAAGACTTAACCAAAACTATTTGGTGACATTGGTCAGCAGTGGCAAAATGAACTCAATAACAGCAGCTTGTTATTGTGTGTATTGTTATTGACTTATGACCACACTCGCTGGCAAATTAGAAAACCCCTGACATTCCATGTATGGGATGTAAGTGTTGAATTCCCTGACCCTTGGGAAATTGGAAACCCTTGGGAACCCACTGTTACCTCACCTTACCAAAGACGACAGCACAAGAAAGTGATATACTACCACACAAAAACAGAAAAGAAATAGACTTAAATTCAACAAGTGACCCATCATGAGCATCTGGTTTGTAGTCAACTCACAAAATGTGGCACCCCTCTATGATTAAGTTGATCAGTCATATTCAGCATGTCACCTTTCAGCCAGCTCTGAGCCAATAACATTGGACAATTGATTGCTTATTGACCACAACCCAGATACCGTATTACATTTTTATCATTTAGCACACTCTCATCCAGAGTGACTTACCAGAGCAATCAGGGTTTAGTGCCTTGCTCAAGGGCACATCGACCCTCTTAACTGCCAGGCTACCTGCCGCCCTATGACTAAATTGTTTGTTTCTACACATAAACATTCTGATGAGGATGGATTCAAGAGGTCAACAGAAGCACTAATTCTCTTTTCAATATATTAATAGGATGTATATCCTATCAATGTGATCATGTAGGCACTTGACATGCTTTGCATAATCCCACTAAACACACAGGTTTAGTTTGTGCTATTCAAAACTATGATGCGGTGATGACACATGACATTCACATGACATTATGACTTATGCACCTAAGCAAGTTGAGTTTGACAATTACCCTCAAACCATCCACTCCATACTGTACCTTCAAATTTTCCTAGAACACAAAACCAACATGTTAAAATGGCTAAAACAGCCCTCCTTGTGAATTCCTTTTTACCAATGATTCCATTCTCATAATTAGAAACATTGAAATTCTTCATCACATATTTCCCAATTCTTTCCCATGATGCTTACCGTAGAAGTGACCAAAGCCCATGCTGATGGCGATGATGAGGGCTAGTAGGATACATTTGTTAAGGGTGCTGCTGACATGGCCTTGAGGTGGGGGAGCAACGCGAGGTTCCTGCTGCACCTCCTCCTCCTGTACCTCCTTCTGCTCCTCCTCTAGAGTCTCCTCTCGGTCACTGTGGCCAGACTCCTGCACCTCCTCTCCATGCTCAGCCACAGAGCTAATGGTGCTCTTCCTCACCCTGCGCCTCCGCACTACTGGGGTGACCTGCTCTCCTCCCTCATCCTCACTGCTGCTGGAGTCTGCAACCACAGGCTGCTCCGCAGGGAAAACTGCAACATACACACACCAGCACAAAGAATCATAATTACAAGGTAGACATGTAGGTTGACATGCTTGTAAACCATGCTTATGTTGCTAAAATAATTAACAGCACATTGCTGCTTGAAATATTGTTTTAATTGCCCTCATCGAACTAGTAGCAAAGTGCGGTCCATGGCAATATTTCACGTCTCCATTCAATTCTAATTAAAGAGCTAGCCCCTAAAAAGATACTTCTCATTTTGAAAACGGCCTATGTGGCATCGATATGAGTCAGAAACAGTTAATCTACTGTCAAAATTGACTACAAAGTGTAAATGGGATCATTTTGGTCATAAAGTCAGTCTCGTCCAAAATGAAGATTTGTGAGATAGGGGAAAAAAATGTATGGGTACCGTAACAGTTTTCCTTGGGTTGGGTTTATTTCAATGGGTTGGGTTTATTTCACCCAAGTAATCATCATTTCAGCGCTCATCTGCAGGCGACCCCATCGTAATGCCCATGATCAGTTTGGTTTGACATTTGATATCCCTATGGAGCTATTTAGGGACCATCAATATATTACACAATGTACATGGGACAATATTAAAAACATGTCAATAGCTCAGAATTTACTTACTTAACCTCAAACCAGCTACAAATTGTGGAAATTCAAATATTGAAAGCATTGAATGAGACAACTAAAAGATGGGCCAATATTTTCATGTTGCACATTTACACAGTCATTTATTGACAGCCCATAACTAGCCCTAAAGACAGGCTATTCAATGTCAAACCAACTTTGCCACAGTGGCACACCAGCGGCTGAAGCTAATTGGCTAAATAAGTTGACTAGCAGTAACTAGCCTAGGCAACATCAAGACAAGACCTGGTTAGCCTTTCAAGTTATCTAGAAGGGTGAGTGCTTGTGTACTGTTTGGCAGAGTGAATGTACAAACGCTTGCCACGTGCGAACACACACAAGACACCCACATTAAACCACCCCCCCAAGAAAACTCTTATTTTGCTTCTGGCTGCTGCATTTCTCAATGATCAAGCCAAAAAACTAAGCCAAATCAGGAAGCTCAGGCCCCCTTTAAAGCCTATACATCATTTTTTGTAAAGCAGGGCTCTCTAACCCTGTTCCTGGAGAGCTACCGTCCTGTAGGTTCACTCCAACCCTAGTTTATCACACCTGATTCTAATAATAGGCTGGTTGAAAAGCCAAACCAGGTGAGTTACAACTTAGATTTCCGCAAAAACATACAGGATGGTAGTTCTCCAGAAACAGGGTTGGAGACCCCTGTTGTAAAGCTAGGCTTCATGACATTGGTGCACATTATACTGGGAAAACAAAAAGAATGCTTTAGGCTTCCACAGGAAATGCCAAACCTGTAAAACTGGCACACACTGCTGTGAAAAATGTGCTTATGTTTTGCTTGACAATAACCATTGATTGCAAAATCTGATTAAGACATCGCTCTGGTAATAGGAGCAACATGTAAACAACATGCCTCAGTATCAAGTTTAATCTAGGTTACATGATCACAGAGGTGACCACTAGCCTAAAATGAAATGAGAAATACAGGAGATCCAGACTAACAACTAATCAAATATTCTGATAATACATTTTATGTCAAAAACATTGTATATAGGCTAGGCTAATTATACATCAGGTATATCTGTCAAACCAATTAGATTTTGCCAAATCATCACTGGGGCAACTTCCAGTGGTTAAGTCTAAACAAACACACATCATGCCGAAATACCACGCAAGTGTTTTGTTTCACACATTTAGTGGCGGTTGCAACACCTTTCAAAACAAGCAGAACTTGTTTACATAATCGGGCAGCATTTGCCCTGACAACAGCTTATCAGGTTTAGGCCTGCTACACTGTGTTGAGCAAGACAAGCAGCACACTATCATATTCACACCAGTCCAGTTTATACCACCTGAGAGAGAACGGCTGCCAGACATCTGCCCTTTCAGATGACAGCCCAAGTCCCACAGACTCTGTGGAAGCTTCCAGTGGCCCATCATCAGCCTGGCTTTAGGACAAGGGGAAGGGGATAGGAAGGAGTGCTTTGTTGGTTTCTTCTGTTTGTCGTCATGCCCTATCTGTTTTCTAATCCACTTCCTCTGTTTGATCATCACCAGACCATCAAACCTTGCATGGAAACATCTCTAACTTTGAACAGCGAAGACAGATACAAATGTATCTAAATTCTCCAATTTACCTCATACTGGAATTCATTGAAACATTTACATTTAAGTCATTTAGCAGACGCTCTTATCCAGAGCGACTTACAAAAGGGTGTGTTGGTTTGCCCTACCAGTCTCTGCTGCGCTGAAGGTGTACTGGCTGCTGGAGGAGGTGCCCAGGTAGAGCTCCTCGCTGACTGCTCCCTCCTCCTCCTCCTCCTCCTCCACTGTCTGCTCATCCCAAGGCCCGAGCTCAGTCTCCCTCGTGTCGCCCAGAGTCACAATGTCAGAGTGGTCGCTGGAGGAGCACAGAGTCACATGCTCGTCCCCGGCCACCTCACCTCCAGCCTGCAGAGGATATTCCACATGGTTGGCATAGGGACTGGAAACATAGCGACATGGGAATCATACAAATATACAGCCGAAAAATGTTTTGTTTTTATCCCTCACCTCAGAAGCAGACAATGTCTCATCTAAGGTTTCTTCTTTCAGAGTGGCATCAAGAGATGACTCACCCCTCTCCTCGGTGCACTCAGCTAAAACACATTTCGAGTACATTTAAAATTTGAAGACAGGTTGAGTACACACCATCTACTGTGAGCAAATAACATCTCAATACCGCTATAAATGTGTTTCATTACATATGTTTAAACCAAATTATGTAGTGTTTTTCTGATACATGTATATTACAATGTTGTAACAGTTTTAACCCAGTCATCAATAGTTTTTTTGTAATAGGCCTAGATATTTCAAAGTGCTTTAATTTGTCACAACAAGGCATATGGTAACTACTCCTACCAGAGAGAGTGGTGGGTTGGTCCTGCAGCAGCTCTGGCTCCAGCACTGTGCTCTCTGGGAGATCAGACCCACATTCCAGGCCGTTGTCTGGCCCCAGGGCCTCAATATCTGAACCCTTAGAAACAAGCCTATTATATTAGCTGACCACATTTCAGACAACCCTACATGAAGGCATACTATGATCTCCAGTTCACTACATTAACCATCAGACTTTCAAATTAATCTAGACAGTCAGCATAAAGTAACTAGATGACATGAAACTTTGAATTAGTCCGTCACTGTAATGGTCATATCCATAGGCCAGTCCCATTAGAGTGCACTGAGGAATTTCAAGGGCTCTGGTTTCTAGTACTGGACTATTGGTCCTACAAGGGTTAGCTGAGAGGGAGTCAGGTGCTCAGGCTGATGGGGAATCAAATAAGGATCCAGGTAGGGTCAGGAAGACTTGACTTACTTCATTACTTATGATAGTCCACCCACAGGAGGACTCTGTGTCACTTGAGCTCTCTGACATGGCTCCGCCAGCTGGTAAAAACAATGGAGCACACTGTAAAAAACGCATTGGAAATGACTTTTTTTGCACAAGAGGAACATTTGAATACTCAAATGCAAAATGTATCATTCTGCATAAAACCACAGTTCACTGATATTACATTGCGATAGGAGAGTTCACAACAACAGTACACAGACATTGCAGCAGAATGCATGCCTTGCTGACAGGGGAATGTCTAGCTCTCAAAAAACATTATTCTCCATATGGAGCTTTTTCAGCCATTACATTCACCCACGTAAACTACAATTCATTGACATCCATATAAAAACTCCTTGCTCAATATGTGAAAATACACCACCTAAAGGAGGGAGACAGATTTTCTGCCGAGTTGGGCCGAGTGCATACACACGGGTGTTCTGAACACACTAGATACCTAACAAGCACTAACGTGGAGATATGGCTGTGTGGAAACACTAACCCTATAAAAGGTGTGTAGTAATTTACCGTCTGTTTTATAGCAAAAAAATATGTTTAACTGATATGAAAGACACGTTACTTATATTTCCTTAACAGTACCGCAAGCGAAGCGTGTTAATGTTTAGAGTAAGCGTCCGGGCACTTAACACAACTCCCCCGGTCAGAAGATACTATCGTCAATAGGCGCTAAAGTAGTTTGCGTCTATGAATGGTAGGGGATGTCATGCGGACCCTATTTGACCGTGAATGATTGCACCAATGCTCCACTTTTGGGGAGATCGAAAACTGTTCGTATGTTTCTCTGTATAGTCATAATATTTCTGCAGCAGAACATGATAAAATGTTGATACAGTAGTGGGTGGTTGTCTAGAATGTGGGTCGTGGAGGGGAAATGTCGATCCCACCACAACAACAAAAACATTTTGGAATACTGTTACTTTACCAGCTAACTAGTTTACTGGTGAACGAAAACGAAGCATAGTGAGTATTGTTGATATTATTTAAACAAACCGAGTTTGGTGTGCATGGTTCAATGCATGGGGGGGCCTTCGTAATACTGTGCAAGATTGCAACGCTGCCGTCGGCCCCTGCGATGTCGCCAGCTAGATAGCCAACTACGTTACAATTAGCACATGAGTCCAATCCGCAATCGATTATTCAACAAATTGATGCCTGGATATATAGCTAACTAACGTTACATATGTAGCGTTATTATATGCACATAACTAACAATTATAAGAAATTACACAATCTGGGGAAAATGCGAACGGAGGGGTGTTTTCTGCAAACAGCTGCTGGATAGACTGAAATTTAAACAGTTTATTGCTAGCTACCTAACAGTAATAGCTAGCCACTCGCACAGTTAGATAAACTAAGGTGTACTAACGTTAGTGGTTAACTTATCCTACTCTGTAACGTCAAGAAGTATGACTTACAAACCACTCTAACCGACAAAACATCAGACAGTAATATCATTACCCAGTAAGTTTCCAACGTAGAAAGTAAGAATTTCTGCAAACGATTCTTGAGTCACAATTGCGCTCTCACAGCTTCATCGATTTCAATTCAACAACAACACAATCAGCGTCTCGTCAGCAACACTAAAAATAGTACTTCCGGATCACGGAATGTTGAAAACGTTCTAAATAAAAGTCTCACCCGTAATTGTAGAAAAGTGTCAATAACCTGTATTTAATCATGATATATGAAAAATAACTGTTTAAACATTAACAATGAAGGGGCAGGCAGCAGGGTATGGTCATCGGGGAGAAGGGGGCAGGTAGCAGGGTAAGGTTCAGGAGGAGAAGAGGGCAGGCAACAGGGTAAGGTCAGGGGGGAGAAGGGGGCAGGCAGCAAGGTAAGGTTCAGGGGGAGAAGGGGGCAGGCAGCAAGGTAAGGTTCAGGGGGAGAAGGGGGCAGGCAACAGGGTAAGGTCACGGGGGAGAAGGGGGCAGGCAGCAGGGTAAGGTCTGTGAGTGGTCGGGGGAGAAGGGGGCAGGAAGCAGGGTAAGGTCAGGGGGAGAAGGGGGCAGGCAGCAGGGTAAAATCAAGGGTGAGAAGGGTAAATTCAGGGCATGCTCAGACACTGAAAGAGAGGACACAAAGACCTCTGGATTATTATGTTATTTCAATTGCAATTAATTATGCTATGCAGCACAGTGAAAAGATTGATAATGCATTTTTTATGGATGTTCTGCAATGGCCAACTGCTACAAAAAAATACATAAAGGATGTGTCAGGCGGCTTAAATGGAAAGATGAGAAGTTTGCTATAGGCCTATGTGCTTGTGTTATGCAGCTAAAGGAAGACATAGGTAGGGATAGTAAAGTGGTGGAGTCTGTACCGGACACTGGTGTTAATCAGGTGCTTGAATTAATTGAGTCACAGGAAGGAGTAGTAAACGGTGGACCTAGTGCTTTAGTAGGAGTTGACTGTACTGATAGTGACGCTGTTGTTTGTAGTGAGAAAGTTAACTATGGAGTTGAACGTACTGATAAAAGCATAGATCAGAATAATTTGACACAACACATTATAAATACTGTTGAACACCCACATTTGACACAAATTCAAAGTCTTGTTAATGAGATTGAGTAAGAGGTTGAGTTGACAAACCCTTTGAGGCTGTGACACATGTAATGACATAGGAGATAAGCGTGACAGCACAAACTTAAGTCAGTGCAACAGTCAAAGACTAATTGATTAAAGAAACAGCAATCAAACACAAGAATGAGAAGGAGAAATGCAGTGAAACGTAAACATGGTGAGGAATGTGTCACACATTAAAAGAAACCCAAAACACTATTTTGTTTCTGTAAATGACCAAATAACAGTAAATGAGCAATGCTAGCATGTGATATCTGTGCAAATTGGTATCAATTTGATTGTGTTGGCCTATTCTCCAGATAGTCAAAACGATGTAGAATTTGCTACTTTTCTATGCAACTCAGAATCATGTTGAGTTTATGTACAGCCATTGCAAAATGGATTTAGTCTTAAAGCAGACTGTGACATTCTATTGCTAGTGACAACAAGGTGAAATTAAACAAAATGGTACTAACAGAGAATGTAAAATTAGGCTCAGGTTCAAAACCTATTGCCTGTGGAGAGTTTAAATGATAAAATGTCAACTGCTCAGAGAAGTCCCTCAGACTGCCAACTTAATATGCAAAATGTACACACTTTTGAGGATAAAGGATCTGCTTCTGAGTTTCATCCTGATGTAGCAAATAATTCATATGATGAATGCTGCTGAGTGCTGCTCAATCAAATCTCAGACACCCAAGATATTGGGAATTAATACTACCACTTAAAGATAGAAAGTTGTGGTACAAGTTGTCATACAGATGAGGAAATCATAAGCTCTATGACAACTGATACAGATGAGCAGCATGTAACTGGCGAGGTAGGTTTATGTCTAAATACGCAGGGATACACTGAAATGTGTTTTGTCAAATTAGCCCAACTTTGGATGGTTCAGGCATATCACTCCAAATAATGGTGTGTTTACATTGACTCGTGAAGAGTGGAAGAGGGTCCATTTGGAGAGAAATGGTAGGTACAGTATTTGGTTAGTAAAGAACCTACTGAGTCTTTTGCACCTCATTTTAGCTGAGACAGTAAACGTTTTCCTCTACAGTGATAGAGTTAAATATGTATTCCATATACAGTGAACTGCATTGCTGGCTATGTTCTGTTGCATTGGTAAATCACAAAGTCTTAATTACCTAATAATTCGTATTTATTAGCAAACGATAATAAGACAACTGCTGGGTACATCACATAGCGTTATGGTTTCACAGAACTAGGATAAGACGAGGCTTTACGCCACTAGAGGGTGCTACTAGGACAAGACACATGAAGCTATAAGCCACAAGGCCATATAATCATCCAGGAATACAACTCAAACAAACTGGAAATAAATTGAAACCGTGATAGGATCTGTAAGAAGCAAGAAAAACTTGTAAGCATAGCACCAGTCCTATACATAATATATAATTACATATTAAAAACGTAACATTATTTATCTTATATAGTAATTCTCTTTAGTTCAGATTTTCTGATGTAGTTATAATACAACAATTGACATTATGCACTATGGCTATGCAAAGCTGCAAAAAAATATCATACAGATAGTGTTTTACCCCAGACTTTTGTTTTGGAGAAAAAATGTCTAACCGGAAGTCTTAATGTTGCCGCCGAGACGCTAATGCTGCTGTCATGACGCTAATAACAACACAGATCTTTGCTAGGCAGATCTTTGCGAGGCTGAACAACGTGTAACATGACGAGGGGGAATTGTAGATTTAATTTTGAGCTTGCATGAAGTGAGCACATGTCGTTTGCCAAAGTTGGAAACTACAGCTCCCAATATGAAGTGGTTTCTGGATCACGTGATTGACCAGCTGAGAAATATATGCGAAGATTTAAACAAACATACTAAACTCGTGATTTTAGTCTACTGCAATGAATATATGTCAATGGGTTGGCTTTATTCAATACGCCCAACTGTATGTAAGGTTTGTATAATAATACACACAAGCCTTAGAATTAAGAGAAATTAACCAAGGAGGTTGATCCTTCCGATCTAGTACATCTATTTCAACTGTCGCGTCAAAACCGTTGCAAAGGAGGGTAGCTACCAACATTTTTTTTTAACCTTTATTTAACCAGGTAGGCAAGTTGAGAACAAGTTCTCATTTACAATTGCGACATCCTGAATCCATGACAGGTATGTCCTCACCAACCAACTATCAAGGAAAGTCTTACTTTATGAGTTTATAAAGTTTGTCTGAACCTTGTAGTGTTTTGTAAAACAGGGTTTTCCAAATGTATTTAACATATATTTATTCATCCAGGACAGGGTGCACTCCCTTGGATGACTAGTCTGATTTTGTGTCAGCTTGTAGAGTTTCATTTTGAGGATGAATCTTCAAAGCAGCCTGGTAATCTTGAAGACCTATGACAATATTTCCAAGGAATAAAAAAAGTTTAGTTGACTGCACAGGCCATGGTAGGGATAGTCTGCTAAACCAGCTGTCCCTACTTCCTAGCCAAGGATATCCACAGCTGCATTATTTCAGTCACAAGGCGACAGTAGGCTTTTCATTCTGGGCAGAAAAACGAAATATAATCTAAAAATAAATTGTTTAAGCAGGCAAGTCAGTTAAGAACATATTCTTATTTACAATGATGACCTACACCAGCCAAACCCAGATGATGCTGGGCCAATTGTGCGCCACCCTAAGGGACTCCCAATCACAGGTGGTTGTGATACAGCCTGGATTCGAACCAGGGTGTCTGTTGTGACAGTGTTTACATATGTGAAGTTGGCGCATTTCTACGTTTAAGTGAAAATGTTCTACCCGACGACATAATCAAAAGTTAAAACATTTTAAAGACAGTGATTTTCAAACACTGCGTTTCAGTGATGTGGGGAGCAAGAATATACATTCCCTCTGGCGAGAAACTCGTTCCAGGTTTTGAAAACCAGTTTCTGACTTTTAATCCTACCTTGTGATGTCACAGAGAAGCATTTTTAGGACCGTTCTTATTATCCACAGATCATAGAAACGTGCTGTTTTAGCACATAGTATTGTAATGAAACAGGCAGGGAGCAGGTCTCGAACCCTCGACCTTCTAGCCCGAGGTCCGGCGCGCTATCGACTGTGCCGCAAAAACATGCTCGTGTGGCAGGGCTGATGTCCGCGCTTATAAACCCTATTCCCTCCTTTCAAAGAGCGCGTCCTCGCGCTAGCTTGCGACTCTACGTCTTACAGGAACGAGCTCACCCGCCAAGCACACGCACTGTCGTGGATGCAAGGTCCGATCACTTCAGACACCAATGTAATGAAACAGCAGGGAGCAGGTCTCGAACCCTCGACCTTCGAGCCAGAGATCCGGGGCGCTAGCGACTGTGCAGCAGGGTCGATTTCCACACGTATAACCCAGGGTCGTTACAGTATGTAGACACTGGTATGGTGCTGATAATGGATATGAGGTTGAAAAGTGGCAGAATTGCCCTTTAATAAACCACAGTTCCAAAGATTCACTGATGAGAGAACCTGGTTAATACTTGAAAGTGGAAAGGGAAAAGATGAGTTTACTACACCTCTTCCTCCTCTGGTCCTCTTGATTCTCGTAGGGCCTTGGGAAACGCTAGTGGTGTGAACTTGATTTGAATGTTGCCTGTGGATCTTGGAGCTGGCAAATCCACCTGTTTTTTTTTCTTACTGATTGATTGAACACTGTTTTTCTGATCTATGTAAGAAACAAGCAGATGATATTCATTATGGAATACTCAACCAATCAACAAACTTATGATTGCAGAATGTACAATTTGATTGTACCAGAGTTTTATTTACCATGCTTGACTTTGCATCGGTTTGATGTTCTGGGTACATGTAATCTTTTCCGGTCAAATGTAATACATACAATTAAGTTGTAAAATACTGTGTGAATACTTTGCATAATGTATTGCAGCTACTTTATACCCATGTCCATGGCGTTGTTGAATAGTTGTTTCTGTATGGTTTTAAGGGCATTCTAGAGCGTGCATTATTTCCCTATAAGGCACGGTATATCAGCAGGGTAGAATTAGTTCATTCTTACATGTTCTATGTCGGAGCTGCTTTTGAAAGTAAAAGTCGAATTGAAAACATTATTGGCATTGCTGAATTCGATTTCAATAATAGCATGCTAGGACTGATGGTTTGGTTAGCTAAACTAGTAAGTCTGTTTGTTTGGTTACTGTAAGCGGTTGCGTCTTTCGAATCCGGTATCAGGAAGAATAAAAGTCAGAATCTGTCTTTAATTATCTTTAATTAAATTCAAGAAATAAATGGCTAATGCAATTTTCGTATATACAGGTTCACTGTATCACCACACAGGGCAAGCAGAGAACTGACTTGTTCCTGACAAAATTATTATAATATACTCTGCCAGAGGTAGTTCCTGCTTCCGAGCCGGCCTGTCAGAGGAGAGATTGGGCGTACTCACCCAGCCTATTGTTGATTGTTGGCGCCCGAGCTGGTCCCAGCCCCCGCTTACATAGCTAATTAGACTAATATCTATATTTCTGTTAGCTAATGACTTACTGTTAGTAATCACAAAGTGCTCCCACAGTCTCCTTTTTTCTGCAATGTGAAAACTGCAACTCCATTTCCAATTTTTGCTGTGCTTTTGTCATCTATCGGCTCAAACAGGAAGGCTTCAAATAAAAACGGGGGAAATGTACCTAAATAAGGAGGCAAACCAAATAAAAATGGGGGGAAATGTACCTCAAATTAAGGAGACAAACCAAAGCAATTTACCATTTACTACTGTTGACAACATTTAGATAGGTAGCTAGCTAAAGTCAGCTCGCTAGCTTTAGGGTGTTTCCTTCAGATATTCATCTGTGGAAAATATGTCTACTTTTCCAACCTTTAACTTACTCCTTTTAATGGTACATTTATGTTACCAATCGTTTCTTTCTGTGTCCATGTGTAATCTTTGACAGTCAAAGGCATTTCAAACCAATTGTATAGTTAACTTTGATTTGCTAAATTGTTGTGTGGTGGTAGTAGCTACAACATTATTGGTGGTTGCCAAGGAAGAAATAAAGTTGTTTCCACGAACGATTGGAGTACTTCCTGTCTCAAAGTTTAGCGCCAGTTAAAGGGCCACTGCCAGGCCAGCCTACATTCAGATCCTAGAGCCCAGCTGGACTTGAAGGGTTGAAGCAAAGAATATCTTATAGTTCTAAATGTTCTAATGTCGTGTTCCTAGTGCTCTAAGGGGCTATTTTTTAAGGTCTGTTTTGAAGGTGTAAATCTGATAGCCCAACATTTTCAACACAAAAGCAAAGACACGATTTCAAAGTTGTTTTTATTAAAATAAGTTTTACAATAAAATGTTTGTCAATTTAGAAAAAAAGTTTGGAATCTGTACTATTACTGCATACATTCATTATAAAGAACAGAATACAAAACAAATTAAGCTTTGGGTCATTGAAGAAATTAAACCATATTGTTCATGCTACAGAGGCTCATATCTAATCTACTACCAGACCTCACAATTGAGTTGTTTGCCTTTTTTTTTTATATACCTCTGCATAATTTTCATAAAACCACAATAACATTGTTGTAATTATGACTGAAATTAACATTTGATATCATGTACCGGTACATTCAATATTCTAAAGGTAATATAATAAGGTGCTCGTCTGAAAATAATATCCTTTTTGGTGGCCAATCGATGTAGGAAAAGTACAAACAGTTCATGTGCAGTGAGCATACAGGTTATTCATACATTACATTTACTAATAAACAACATTTTAAACTGTCAAGAAAATAAGGCATCTGCTGTCAATCATCTAGTATTTAAAAATGAACTTGAAAATCAAGCTAACTGCACTTTGCAAACAACGAGATATGTAAGTGGAGTTGTTATTCTGTAAGGAATGTACTTCTGAAATGAAATAAAATGTTGGTACATGACCATTTTTGTGTTAAATCGAATAAAACTGGATTCAAAACCATTATCAATTCATTTGGAATGGGAAAATAATATATTATTCCTATAAACATTATCAATATTTTGATCACACAATATTCAGCTACATCACAAATGGCAAAACAATTAACAGTCAACAACATACAAATGCAGTTGTTTCACTTGATATATTAAGCAAAATATCTGGAAGTGATGATGTATCAAAACACTTGTACGGCTGTTGATCCTGATGTTAGAACTGAATTAACAGTAAATATTAACTGCTCGTTCATACCAGTTCAAAAAGGAAGCAAACAATGATACAATTACATTATACAAAATTGAGCACAGTACTGTATACATTCACAATGCCACATTGAGTAGTTAAAAAAGTTGAGTCGTTTTGATCAGTAGTTTTGATTTGTTTTATAGAAGATTTTTTTTTTTAATGACTGACAATATGAAAACAAATTTCTGATCAATATCAACTACCAATATTTATGTCTGATGGGCCGAAGCCTAACTTGAGCAATGTCCTCCCATAGAAAGTAGGCGGGAAATTTAGAAAATAGTTGAATCACCAAAATATTGCAATATCGAACTTAATGAAAAGTTCTCCAAACAGTAAGACAAATCTACATGAGAAAATCAAACCATTTGAAAATATATTTAGTTTACTTTAAACTACTTCTAAAACTGCCTTCCCTAGTAGCAAAAATGGAAGCCATGCTTGAAACTATAATTTGACAAAGAAGTTTTATTTTGAACCAAGGTTATTTTCCCTTTATGCAGTAAGAATGTCTCTTGTTACTAATTATCATATTATTTTACCTTTCCTAAAATGAAAACAAAATATAAAGAAATGTTGATTTAAATGCATCATGTTGGCGCAAAAATAATACAATTAGAGCAAAGCAAAGTGCACACATGCTAAAAACATATTTTTAGAGTATAACATGTCTTTTATATAATAGGTTAATTTAAATGAGCTTAATCCGTGCTGCTGCTCCAGTTTCAACTGATCAGCACCTGAGGTGCTGACTTGCTGCACCCTCGACAACTACTGTGATTATTATTATTTGACCATGCTGGTCATTTATGAACATTTGAACATCTTGGCCATGTTCTGTTATAATCTCCACCCGGCATAGCCAGAAGAGGATTGGCCACCCCTCATAGCCTGGTTCCTCTCTAGGTTTCTTCCTAGGTTTTGGCCTTTCTAGGGAATTTTTCCTAGCCACCATGCTTCTACACCTGAATTGCTTGCTGTTTGGGGTTTTAGGCAGGGTTTCTGTACAGCACTTTGAGATATCAGCTGATGTACGAAGGGCTATATACATACATTTGATTTGATTCTGCATAATGTTTTACAAACTAAATTCATTAAGGCTCTAAATACATTCAATATCAACAGTTTGAAAAACACACATGGATTGTTCCACGAAATTAGTGCCTTTTGCATCCCTTTGATATTTTAATTAGAAATTGTGCACCAATATTGAATTTTAAAAGCCTGTTATATTCAAAGTGCCCTTTAATATAAACCACATGGAGAATTCAACATATCTGATTTTTAATATGAATAAAGACTTGCTAAAGTGCCACAATTTTGACATGTTCCTCTGTGCACTCTCTGACTTCCAGGGAGATATTAACCCACGAAACCTTAAGATTTATCCAAGTTGTAAACCCCTAGTTATTTTGTTGCTTTGACGAAGTAATTTCTGAAGATTATTTATTTAATGTGATTGGTGATTATTTTTAAGGTAAAAAAAACCCTGGCCTTCATTTTAAGGCCAACCCTGTTACATGAACTGAACTTTTGTTTTAATATTGTGAAATGATTCCTTTAAAAAAAAATATTTTACAAAATACATTTTGAACATCTAATAGTGTTTTGTGGTGGGAAACCGAGTGGGTCGAGCATAACACATCAACCCTAGATTAGACAGGCTAAAAATGTTTGAACATTTATACGTTTTTTTTAAAGCTTGCATTCAATTGCCCCTCACTGTTGCACACACAACATCCATTTCCCCTGTCACGAGGGAATTTATGGCTGATTTTAAGATGACATCTTCAACCCTGTTACTGTCAAACATTTTTTTTATACATCTCAAAAGGCATCAAATTTGTGGAACGACCCACATGTATCGAATCATTTCTAAAAAATGTATCAGATCCAAATCTGGTTGTATAGCATACAGTACAGGTGTATGGCTTTGGAACACCACCCCAGCTGTGACTATCAAGTTTTTGGGAAACAATCATACTGCTCAAAATCTGTCAAACTATAACAGCAGTTGCAAAACATATCGGATTAAAACGTTGAATGCATTTGCATCCGTCAATCAGTTAACCTTTCCGGATAGCTTACTCATACTGATGTTGTAATAGCTTAAATAAACTATAGGCCAGGAAAGTTGAGAGGAACAGTAAGGACCTCGTTAAGAGAATGGCATTATTGTGGTCAACATGGCCAATGGTACCTGCCCAATAATAGGGAATACATATGACATTAAACAGAACTTCAGTCTAGCTTTTGCATCGGTCTAAGCACGGGACAGAAACTGCTATCCAAATTATACCAAATATCAAATAAAACAACAAAATGGTAAAAATGTAACCCTTTGTAAAAACGTAAGGAAAAATCACCTACAAAGGAAGCATACCAAAGAAAATTACCAGTGTAAGATAGAATAATGTTACTGACGGCCCATATTCATGACCATATCACTCGCTGTTAACTGTTGGCTGCTGCCCTGCTGGCTGCCCTGTTACCTCCTTTGATCTATGGAGCTGTGCCCCTTTCTCCTCCATGCAGATGTCACAGCCCCACACTGCCGACACCTCTGCTGTCAACAGGTTATAAGCTGTCTCAGTCATTCCAGTACAAACCCTGTGGAACCATTTTTGACACGAGGCCTCACACAGGATAGCTTCCTGGTCATCATTCACTTCATTCAGGCATATTCCACATGGAAACACAGGCTCTGTGGAGGAGTGGCTAGGCCTGTTGGGATGCATCAGTGTCTTATTGATGACCACACCACCACCTCCATTGCTTCTACTCCGCTCCAGGGGGGCTGCCTCCATGTGCCTGCCTGACTGTGGGGACTTCTTCAGGGAATCATTATTGGGGTGGATGATGCCGTTGATTTTCTCTGTGGTGTTAGGCTGACCTGCACCCTGACAGACCAGGGCGCCTCTATTCTTTGATTTCAGGTCGACAGAGTTTTTCTGACCCATGATCTCCTCTGAGCCATGGCTTCGTTTCCGTGGAGATGTGTTCTGGGATGTACTTTTGCTTGACACCACCTCACTCATGTCCTGTTTAGGTGTCGGTGTATTGGACTGGGTAAAGCTGTTGTTTTGCTGTTGCCGAGTAAAACCAGGACTAGGGTCCATGCCGGGTTGGGGAGGTGGATTCCCAATTGGATTGACTGCTGATCTAAAGCTCAGGCCCATGTCAGGAGAAGTGCTTTGGGTCACATTATGCAGATGCACCTGATTCAAGTTGTCATGAAGTGGCATGTTACGGTTGTTGCTTAATGGTGGATGGTTACCATAATTGGGATTTTCATGGTAACCATAGTTAAAGTCAGGGGGTCGATTGAACCCCATGCCCATTTGAGTCTGGGCAAAAGGGTGGAGCTGGTTTCGTATCTGGTAGGGACCCCTGTAAGAAGAGGGCATCCTATTGGGCATGAGGTGGTCCATCCTGGGCAGGCCATAGCCACTGCAGCCAGGGTAGTGTGGGTGGCCAAAATATGGGTTCCCAGAGGACAGAGGCTTGAAAGATGGTGTGTTGTAGTTGTCATCAAAAGGATTGGTAGCCACTAGGTGGTCAGCACTTCGGTTTGGTGGTGGAGCATACTCAGATAGGGGAGCGAAGAAATGGGCCTGGGGACACACATGAAAAGGCAATGATAAAGGTAGTTGATACAGAACTATGCAAGCAGCGTCAAACACTTGACTATCAACAGCCATTCAGAGAACTTCTCAAAAGTTTGATGAATAAGTGACCAGCATATTTGTTTTGTCTTGATATAGCATTGTTTGACTGAACGAGGTTGGTCAATATCGGAAACCACAAGATTTTCGACCTATAACAAAGAAAGGGAATCTCAGAGTTAGACTATTGTGCTGGTATTTTACCTGTGCGTTCGACTTGCACTTTTTCTTGTCTGGGCTATCCAGCAGAACACCCGGCCCTCCTAGATCATCAAGCCCACCATCTCTACCTGAGAAAGAAAACCACACAAAATGTTATACAGCCACATAAAATGCAGGTTTCCCCTTAAACTACAAGGCACACTTTTCACTCTGACAGACATTGTATAGAAAACTTACTTGTGGCATGCCAATATGTTGAACACCACAGAATTTATTTAATTTTCTCATGAATGGCTTATTGCCTACACATTCGTGAAGTCCATGTGCAAGCAGTGTCAGGACTAAATTATAAGAAAGGCTGTCTGCACAGTTCTTGTAGTTTAACCCAATTTCAATGGTCCAATCTAAAATGTTTGGCAGCTTGCTGCCCCTATCACATTATTCAAGTTGCCCATATGATATGTGGCAAACTGTAAATTCATGTAACCTAAGTATGGTATAGTCAGTATACTTGGTAAACAGAATCAAATTACCAGTACTCAGCTGTAAATTCATGTAACCTAAGTATGGTATAGTCAGTATACTTGGTAAACAGAATCAAATTACCAGTACTCAGCTGTAGCCTCCCCTCCTCTCCTCTCCAGGGTATATTACCACAATAGATCAATATAGTGGAACTCTGGACCTAACCCTTTTAAAGTAGTGCACTAAATAGGCAATAGGATGCCATTTGGGGCCTAACCCTGGTCTATAGAGTCGACATCTGCCTGGAGTTCCTGACAGCCTCCCAGTCTTCATACACGGTCGATAACCAACATCCTCCTAAGGGCTCCTCAAAGATACAAAGGTACATTAAAGGCTCAATCACAAAGACGTGTTGGATTGTTATGCCACTACAATTATCTACTGGATCTGGGGGGGGGGGTCATACTGGCTTGGTATCTATTATCTACTGGGTCTTAGGGGGTCATACTGGCCTGGTATCTATTATTTACTGGATGGGGGTCATACTCACCTGGTATCTATTATCTACTGGGTCAAGGGGGTCATACTGGCCTGGAATCTATTATCTACTGAGTATGGGGGGGTCACACTGGCCTGGTATCTACTGGGGGGGTCATACAGGCCTGGTATCTATTATCTACTGGGTCTGGGGGAGTGGGGTCATACTGGCCTGGTATCTATTATCTACTGGGTCTGGGGGAGTGGGGTCATACTCACCTGGTATCTATTATCTACTGGGTCAGGGGGGTCATACTGCCCTGGTATCTATTATCTACTGGGTCTGGGGGAGTGGGGTCATACTCACCTGGTATCTATTATCTACTGGGTCAGGGGGGTCACACTGGCCTGGTATCTACACGGGGGGTCATACTGGCCTGGTATCTATGATCTTCTGGGGTGGGGGGTCATACTGGCCTGGTATCTATTATCTACTGGGTCTGGGGGAGTGGGGTCCTACTGGCCTGGTATCTATTATCTACTGGGTCATACTGGCCTGGTATATATTATCTACTGGGTCTGGGGGGGGTCATACTGGCCTGGTATCTATTAGCATGTAACAGTTGTTCAACGCTATTAAAACCACCCACATCTCCATTTGTGGGCTAGTTTGTGTAATCGTTATTAACAAAATGTTTTTCGCAAAACAGTAGGCTAGCTCTTGTATGATAGCCTACAGTCGTCTACTGACGCATGTGATTAATGATCATCAATGTTTTCCATTTCTGTAGCCTATATCTTGTTATAAATAAATAGGGCCTACAGTTTATGCAACATAATTTGTCCCACAGAGGTAAAACTCAAGTCTCAGACAGTCGGTTAACTAAATTAAAAGACTCGTCAGATTTCGACAACTTACATGTCACTTAACTGCACTTCCTATATCGTTCACGGCAATAAGAGAAAGTCAGCTGGCTACATTTTTAAAAAATCACTTTTTTTTTAAAGTTCGTGGCAGTTCCAAATTTGCGAACACATTCCGACAGTGAAAGTTTTGACGAACTTTTCACGTCAGCAAGGTCAATTAGATTTGAATAGTTTACGATTTTTTTTCAATTGAAAATACCAGCGCTGTCTATTTATTTTGAGTTTCATTCAATATTTCAAAGGCCTTGAGGTAGGCCGATAAGCTCCTTCAACGTCGTAATTATGGTCGAGACTTGTGTGCAGCGTATCGTGCCCCCACAGACAGCAACATACCACGCGCAGGAAGGGAAAAATATCAAAAACGCGCATTACCTCGGTTTCTTTTGAGCGAGAAGGTATCTTTATCCTGTTCTTTTGACATTACAGAGCTTCTTACATGACTTAAACGTGCATAATTGTGCTGAGAAGGTAACAGTACCCAACCGCTCTCTTCCCCCAGCAGCAATCACAACTATCTGTGTGACGAGGAAAGCTGCAATCGTTTGCAAAGTTTGGGAGGAGCAGACAGATTCAACTCCATGATATCCTGTGTCACGCCGGGAAATTATTGTTAACATTGTATCATTGTCACATATTTCTCCACGAGGCACATGTTTGGCACTTGTAAAGCACGGTTAATATTAGATTTTGACAAACGGAACCTTTGTGTGACAGCACAGAACCCCCTCCACATTGGCATGTTGAATGTGTCTACACTGTCGCTCCGTCAGAAGTGTGGGTGTAATGTAATGATGCGACTGGGGCGGAAGCTAATACATCCAGTCTGGATATTTAGAGGCAATATCTGTCTGTCTAAGAACGGTTTATTTGACGTTTACTACATACTTACCACTCTCTTTGGTTGAGTTTTTCCACTATTCATTTTCTGAAGTGATATCTGCTTAGTCATGATAAGGAGTTGCAGCCTAATAGGCCTAACTACTACTCTACACACTTCAAAAGTTGTTTTTTACTGTAGGAATATGCTACAGGATTTACAAAAAGCTTAAATGTTTTACTAAACTAAAATAATAAAGTTGTTGTATAGGCTACACTATAGATGTTTTTGTTTCTTACTCACAGCCATCTGTTGACACCACACCATTTCTTTTGTAGGTTACAGATCTCTCCAGAGGCACTACTGTCATACACATGGGGTTAAACAATCTATGTATTGACGTTTCTCATCCATTAACAGTAATTAACTGCTGATTTTTCAGATAAGGGAAGACCAATGATTGGATGGACTGTAATAACTGAAGATAATGCAAGAGGGGCCTTTAACTGACTACAAGAGGAAGCTTTCAGTCTTTGGACCCAAAGTTCGGTGAGGAAGACAACCATTGTCACAACATGGACCAAAGGACATGACCTTACAAGTGCACTCTAGGGTCTGTGTACATTTTGTTATTTTGATTTCCGAGTGGAAAAACAAAGTCAATGTATTTTCAAATTTATTGTGTCAAAGTTGGACATGGAATAATGGAAAACAAATAACAACAAAATATCATTACATTTTGGGATTTTAGTTTCTTGTTTTGTTCATACCCAGATGTACACACCCCCTCATAGAATGTTCATTGTTTAGGGGGAGTGTTTACAGTCGAGGTCGGTAGCACAAAGAGAGGATTTGATTGTATGAGTGTGACCGGAAGATAAAATTACTAATGTTAGCTAAGATGCAGCACTTATTATAAAGTTTGCATGCCAATAGAACAAACTCAACAACAACTGAACAAAGTTGGCTAGTAGGTTACTGGCTATGCTATAGTCATACTAGCTAGTAGTAGTTAGTGTAAGTAAGTTAGTCCCTAAACCTGCTACAAGATAAAGCTGCCTTGGCAGAGCTACCCGCTGCAGAAAGGTCAGATTAGCTATATCCTATATCTTTTGTCGACTGATGGTGTTTATTGACAGAGGAAAAATTAACAGCAGTTACTGTAAATGTTACTGTAAATGGTTACCTATCTGGCACTTTGCATAGCTAACTTAGCTATTGCATACACCTCCAACAATATCAAATTAACCTATAGTCAGTGCTGATGTGTGTGTGTACACCTGTGTGTGTGTACTAAATATACTAGCTACACTAATACAGTCTCTAATAGTTTTATAATAATACTCTAATATTGGTGAGGACAGACATACCAATACGTGCAAGAAAGTTCACATTGTTTATTTAAACTCAATCAGTCATTCTCAGAATTATTTATTGTTTAAATTATTTTTAACTTTAATTGGACAAGTAGGCTATAACATTTTTGTCATGAAGAAAGTTGTAAGGACTTAGGCTTGCTTGAATACCTTGAAGAAAAGCTGTTGGTGTTGTGATCAAAGAGCAAACAGAAAAAAGGAAAAAAAACATTGACACAAAATAATGACAAAACAAAACAACGAGAGTGTGTATTGGTTACATAGACTCCCAATGTTGTGTCCCAAAGCTACTCTCGCTACAACTGTGGAGCAGCTGTGGGTTCCCCTGAGTTTAACTGTAAATGACCCACAGCACTCCACCACTGCAGCTAAAGCCAGCAGCACAGCCTTTACAGAAAAATGTTACTGCAGAAGAAAAGGGGACTCAGAGCACCAGATAATTATGATTCACACCAAGTCCTCCACTTCATCCCTTTATATTCACATGTTCAGGAAAAAAAAAGAGAACACAACTCTTGAAATTTAAGAGACACAGGACTGGATCTGCATCACTCGTTCTTTCATCTCTTGGCTCCCTCTGACTATAGCATCCATCACATCTCTATCAAAAGCTGAAAGAGGAACCTGAGGTAGAAGACGGTATATTACTTATTGGACATTCACAACCAATACGAGAATGCAGAACCCTCTCAAACATTCTGATTCTGAAAACATATATAAGAATGAGAACCCTATGGTTACTCTTTATCACAATTGAAAAGAAAAAAACAATACTGTTACTGCAACTGCTCAATAATAACTTGTCTATTCCAGGTTTTAGTTGTTATCAGAGTTGGATTGCAGTCACCGGGCATTATAACAATGCAGAGGATTACACATGTAAATAAAAAGCAAAAACAACTAAAATATTCCATATACAATATGAACTTGACATTTTAACACAGCTTTTCAGACTAATGATCATCTACAACAGTTTAAAGAAGTATTCACATTCGTATCAAAGATGAATATATTTTAGGCATCTAGGAAAAAACTAAATTCAGTTGGTACTTTCTCAAAACTGGGGTATATGAAACCCCATTGAAAAAAACAATAATATGTATTTCTCCTCCAGTGAGAAAAAGTAAAAAATAATGTATAAAAATCGGTTTATTTTTTGCTTCAATGACAAATAACAATGCATGTTTAAAAGCACTAACTGTTTACCACTTTCATCTTGGTTTGTGGTCTAATAGACACCCATTTATTAAGTAGTAATCAAAACCTAAATGGGGATAAAGCTTTTGGAACCAAATAAAATGAGAAAATATCATGCAGAGATATATGTCTAAATGGATCTCTTACCAATGCGCAACAGTGAACTGAATTCTTTGGTATACATTGTTTGCCATTCAAAAGAAAGTAAAACTGATTGTGTCACACTTCATGCAAACTGTCATCCTATTAGTTAGAAATCCGTTGATTGAAAATACTGTTGCAATGTAGGATAAGAATCAATATAATATTCTGTATATAGCTCCGGAATATAATTTCCCCCTACAATGTACACATCTAGTTGCAACAGTAAAGCTCTAAAGAAAACCAATAATAGGGTGATTTGGTTAGTGTGCATGACATTGATTATAATTGTCATTTTAACCATTATCAAGGGCCCAAAATCCTGGGGGCACTTTCTGAGAGAACCCGCATCTCAACTCAGTTGGTCACAGAACAGGGGCACACATGTGCAAAGCTTTGTCTTAGAAGCAGCATCTCAACTGATCTGCGTTAGATTTTTGGTCTAATAACATGAGAAAAACCTCATTGTAATTTTCCCAGGGACCCGCTGAGAGATCAAAAACAAACAGAGGGAGCAAACAATTACTTTGTATGATAGCATCAGTCACCGCTGCACATTGGCTGTGATCAACAAATCAAACTTTTCTGACAAGTGCTAAACTTATTTTTCTACTCTATGGTAAAGTATCAACTACTTAAAGAACAAAAGTAACTAAAATCTGTACTCCGTAGTACATAAACGTCAACAAAAATATAGATATCTTTAGAGATAAAATGTTTTTTGGTGTTCATTCCATTCACTTCTATCGCACTGATTTAACGCTTTTGGTTTTCAACAATCGTTCTTCACACTTCTCCCATCCCCATGTGTCAAAGAGTTGGACCTCAGATGGATCGGACTTTGGTATATGATCCTTTCTGCTTGTCTCCGACATCTGAGGGTCTCTTTCCCCATTTAAGGCCATTTATAAAGCTTTTAAGGTCTGCTGTGTTGAAACACATCGACACAAGCATTTTTGGTATGTTCTTTCCCAAAATAACCAAAAAGATAGCCTGCCATACCACAGACACATTATTCCAACTGAATTCAACTGAAGTTTTTCCACCTGTGAGTGGGGCATCACAAGGCTCTGAACCGTAACTGACAATGTTCTAGAGATACATTCAATACAGATCTATGGCAACTACCATCTACAATGAGCAGTTCAGGACTAAGAAGATACCCTGTCAGTCAACCATGGAACATTACACATGGCTTTTCAAATGTACTAAACCTTGTTCCCTGAGTTTAGGAAAATAGTAACACAACAAAATAATGCTTAAAAAGAGGTAGTATAAAACAGGAATTGTAAGGGCAACTGCACATTGACAAAGAAAAAAAAAAGAAAAAATGTCTTAACCATTATTACTATGGTTATTACTACCATATAAATAACCATTATTACTATGGATAACCTGAAAAGTACATTGTGTCATACTGGCTTATTATTGAATTTCAGCAATTTGTGTAGTAAATTGTACTGGCCCTTAATCTACCATAGCCAAACACTCAAAGCTTATCGTAAAGTAACCTGAGAAATAGTCTAAATAACCTGTGATAAAGAAGAAAATAACAACGCTTTAATTGAGATCTGCAGTACCCTTACAATCCCGTACTTCATTATAAACAAGGAGGAAAATGAATACGGGATACATTTTACCTAGCAAAAACTAATTATTGCCATCAGGAAGTATCAGTTGTTCCATAAAGGAAGAGACCCCTTATATAGTTCAGGTATAAGTCGTTATTATTAAATATATAGTTGGAGTTTACCGAGAGGTAAACTGAGGTAGATAATCAGCAAAAGAATGGCTCACTCTACACTTTGCTCCAGTGATAAACTCTTAAATAATGTCAAAAATGTAAGTCACATTTCACATTTTTGACGATCTCTTGAAACATTCATGGTGGGTGAGATTTTTCTTTCAAACACATACACACAAACATTGAATAAAAATAAAATGAGTACACATTCACTAGAAGAAGATTCTTTGATAGAAATCACCAGAACCCAAACCAGAGCCCAGTTCTTCCAAAGACCTGGATTTTTGGATTTCTGCTCATTGTCTTTTAAAACAGTGGAGTGAGTTTAGGGTTGAGAGATTGATGGGAGGTCACACAGACTGCTAGAGAGAAAGTGCAGGCTGGGAATTGTCTGGGGCCTGATAGTGGTGATGGTTGCACGGTTTCTCCATGGAGTCTCCAATCTCCAGGTTGAGGTGAGACTGCTCCTCCAGCTCCCTCTCACTCTCCTGGGCAGGACTGCAGAATGACCCCCCGCTCTCCTCTCTCAGAGACGCAGGGCGGCTGCTGGGACCAGAGGACAGGTTGGTCATCTCTGTCTCGTCGTGAGAGTAACGGCCCGAGTCGCCTGTCTCGTGGCTGCCCTCGCTGTTGGAGGAGCCCTCTGTGTCAAAAGGTGGAACAAACAGGACCTGCAGGGAGGTGGGCTGGTTGGGTGACGACAGAGACTCATCCTTGTAGCACAGCACTGTTGCTCCTGGCTGGTACGAGCAGATTCCATGGCTCTTCCTCTGGATCTGAGTAAGTAAGAAAGGGAGAACAAAGAAGGTAATTAAAATGGATAAAGGGAGGAATATCCAGCTGGTCTCACCTCCAATTATGTTCTATTTAAGTCATGTTATTTTACTTGAACACTTTTGTTTTATCATTCTTACCTGGCTTTTCTTAGCATTCATTTTTTTCTGATTAATGAAGGAAAACCACTTATTTCTCTTCTCAGTGATTGGATAAACTGGTCCGAGGCTATTGATGATCAGATTTGTTCCCCCCTGGAAATTAAATAAAATTTGCAATGCTCTGAATCTGTCTACATTGGTTATTTTCCATGTACTTTGGAGACATAATGCAAGAGGAAATGTTAGAGGAAAGGAAGGGCGTAACAGAGCCATATCCCCTTACCTTGGCATCAATGAAGTGGTCTGCTCTCATCATTGGCACCATAACATCAGCATTCTCAGCCTGGCCCTCAGAGCCCAGGTGGGCCGAAGCAGAGGGGACCTGACCAGCCTCCTGCCTGATGGCTTTAGTAGCTGACGATTTCCTGTCAAACAATCATACAATATTAATATAGAAATAACAACAGAGGTTCTATCCAAACCAACTGGGCAGTCAGAAAAGTAATCTCATATCAAGTTACAACAACACACTAAATCTGTTAAAATGGTTACCTGTTTTTGCCTCTGCAGACAAGGATGAAGGCACAGATGATGATGCAGATCAGTGCAATGCAAACCCCCACGATGATCCCTGTCATTGACTTCTGGTCCAGGTGGTAGAAACCACTAGAGAACACTGCAAGACAGTTGTCACAAGTGAGTAGACAGCCACAGGAGACATACACTCCTATCTAGAGTCTGTGTGGGTACTACATCTCCACACTGTGTATCAAAATCAATACAGCTGGCAATCACCTCCCCTGGCATTCACAGTGATGTATTCCCATGTAAATCATTTAGCAGGAGACCAAGGCTGCAGGCCAAGCTATTGAATTTGAGTTACATCTAGTAGGTCAAGTGACGACAACAAGAGGAATCCTGTCATGAAAGTCAATGGAAGAAAGAACAAGTATGCACCACATTCGTCACTAACCTGTAGCTGAGCCATGGGAGCGCCTGGGGTTGTGACCGGAGGTGGAGCCATCGCTCTGCACGGCTAGTTCCACGGTGTGTGAAAACGGCCCGTCTCCCATATCGTTGGACGCAGACACCTTGACCAGGTAGATGTTCCCCGGCTGTAGGTTCTCCAGTAGAGCCATGGTGATGCTCCCTATCACCGAGAAATATGTGATTAGTGACCTATGTCAACCCATTTGAGCCTCAGCAATAAAAGGACATGGAAATGTGAATATTGTTTTAACACGCTGCAGTGTTGGCATTCACCACGTGGTAATAAATATAGCTGTTCAAATTCATCTCTAAATAAATGACCTGGAGGAAATATGTCAGGCCTGATTTTGTTTGCTCCTCTCTCCCATTTTCAACTGACCCATGAAGAACAGGGGTTTTACAACTCAGTGGGAAAAAAAACCTGAGGCATATGAGGGGATATTTGTGACCAGATTGTCAGGCAAAGGACAGAGGGTCAGGGATCAGAGGGCTCTAACCCCCCAATACCACCCAGCTCCCCTGCAGTAACGGTTGGGGCGACAGGGTTGATATCCAGTGGTGGGGGGCTGGGGCAAGGCAGGATGGCTTTGTGAACAGCCTCACTTTTGACCCCCTCACCTGTGGCTTAGAAAGGAAAGATCAGATGCCTCACATTTCCTGGAGTCATCTGCTCTCAATTACACCTATGCTACCCAGAATCTGTGTTTTTACCCAGGAGCTGGACACTCCAGTAATACTTACTGCCACACGTCAGGCCTTTGGGTACACAAAACATATGTGTGTGCTGCTATGGCCACATTAACTATATGGTAGTAGTCCATAGTAACTACAGCACTCTGGACCAGTGTGTTTCAGGTTGAATGATTACAATCTTGAGTGATTGAAGTCCTTCCTTCACTCACTTAACAGAGGAGAATGAGAATATTGGACCTAAAGCCAAAAAGATCATACCCCCCCAGTGCTAGATCAAAGCTCCAAGTATATAATCCATCCTTTGATTGGTAAGACAACAGGAGGGGGTTATCTAAGAACAACCTGAGATCACAAGGACTAGTGACAAATACAGAAATGGATCAGAGGATGACATTTGTTGATTTCCAATGGCCTGTATGGTGTGGAGCTGGGGCAGGGCTCTGTCTTTGCAGCCCAGTTTAGCCTGCAGCCTCTCCCTCTCGCTCTCTTTCGCTCTCTTTGGCTCACCTTCCCTCTGCAGCACCTTCCACTCTCCAGCTACCCAGGCCTTCCTGGAAGCATAGAAGATGGTATAACGTGTCACTGCCAAGTTGGGCTCATCTGGAAGTTTCCATGACACCAGCGCTGTGTCGTCCTCTATCAGAGTCACTTTCACACCTGACGGTGGCAGAGTAGGTGCTGGGGAAGAAGAAACACCAGTTTTAACCCTGAGGCTAAATCACTGATGAAGATGTACATCTGCCATAAAAAAATGTTTGTGTGTCTATTTTTAATCCTTTCAAGAGCAAAACCCCATTAGAGGGAAAATGAGAGCTCATTGGCAAGGCTCTGTCAAGTGGTTGCGCTCTATTTGTGATTTGTTTGCAGAATGCAGAGCCTTATGGATACGTGACTGCGAGAGTCCTGGGGAGATTTTTAAGACAGGCACAATAATTCCAGTAAGTATTCTATTTCAGTAGGCTAGGAAATACCATCGGAGCCCAAAAAGGGTGAGAGAATATTCTATTAATCTATACAGCATGTGCTGCTGTATGAAGCCATGTTGGTGCTCACCTTCAGGCAGAGTGCTCTGGTAGACCACAGGGCTCCAGGGGCTGGACAGTTGGTCAAGGTGCAGGCGGACAGCAAACTCATACCTGGTGTTGGGCTCTAAGTCCGGGACCAGGATGTTCTTCTCAGCACTGTAGAGGAGAACCACAATGATCAAAATGGATTTAGAACATATACTGTATATGGAGATTATTAATCAGATCCAATACTTTGGCAATTGACCTGCAAATTCTTAAATCCGTACTAAGTGCTACCCTGAGTTTTATGACCATACTAAGTGCCCTCTATCCAGTTAAATGACTATGTGCTATGGGGTATGAAGAGGAAGGTATTATATAGGACACTCACGTCTGCAGGTAGAGTACCAGGGAGGCGTTCTGAAGGCCCACAGGGTTACAGCGGATGGTGTAGTTGACGATCTGGCTGGAGGTGAAGGCTGGACGCCCCCAGTGGAGGAATACGGCAGACGAGCTGTTGGCCTTGGCATACACGTGGTGAGGGGGTGGCGGAGGGGGCACCATACGATCACGAACCGCTGATGCACACAGAAAAAAAATTCTGTTAGAGGTACTCATGCGTTGAAGGATTGATAACTATCATCTATCTCAATAGACAATGGTTGCTTGCTTTATGTGAATAACTTACAGACACATCCAGGGGTGCTGATAGTCTGGTCTGCCTGGTAGCCATCACCTATGAAACTGAACGCCAGGAGCTTCACATGGTACTTCTTTCTTGGGTCTAAAAATAACAGCATGTACATATCTTTCACTGTAGACCTATGGGTGTAATATACTTTTTTGCATACATCATATAGACTTTCACCTCAAATTGACCAATGTGACCTTACAGTGGAAGTGAGCATATCTGTCCACTGGGGGGCATTACACTGAACCAGAGGCTGTGTGATTTCTCCAACAAGTGGGCTGTGAGGGTGCTGGATCTGAAAGAGCATGGCTGAGAGGTCAGTGTGGTTTGGCTGTGGAGCTCTGTGACAGATGCTGAGTGCTGGGAGGCCAGTCCCTAGGTCAGTTCCTGCCCTGCTCAGGGCACTGAGGCACACAATAGAGGGCCTCCTCTATCCATCACTCTGCCTTTTCAGGGAGAGTAGGAGAGAATAAATATGTCATGCCCTACCCAGGGCTGCTGGCCAGTGGGCAGTCCTATTCAGCTCCAGGGTGGGGGAGGTTAAACCACAAGACAATGCCCTCTCTAGGAAAGACAGAGCGGTCAATCACATGGCCAGAGTCAGTGGCATAACAGACCCCAGGTAGAACAAACGCTGCTAAGTTAAATGTGCTCTCTGTACCCAACAGGCCACTGATAAAATGTTCAGGCCAAACACTATCCAAATGTTTCACTTCATATCGGCGTTGATTGGTTAATTTGTCTCCTAGACTACGATCTCTTGTCATCCTGGAATAACCAGGTTACTGTGCATGACATATTCAGATAAGGAGGATAGGGTTGGAAAGGTAATACTTCATCATATTAATGTGTTATTACCCTGTCTTGTGCGTAACAATAGTATAACTCATTCCAGAAAAATTGGTTGAGCTAGAGTATAGCTGTATTGGGTGAACCGGCTGCAGTGTATTAAAATATCATTACACAGGCAATTACAGGAAGCTCCTGCTGCAACCATGAGGACCTTGCTGAAATAGCTGAGGATCTATCAAACTAATGACTTACTGCCTCCTAGGAATTCCAAGGTTCTTCAATATTTCAAAGTATGTCACCCATCATTACACACAGAGTAAGCAGAGGAATCTAACCAAATTAGCTTCAATCTGTGAGTGTTAATTCAATACGTTTATTTTGAAAACACTGGGACATATTGATTTGCATTTCAGTCATCAGTTGTCGAAACAGCACTGAAATACAGTCTAGTCTAGAGGAAACTGAAGTGCTGCACGGCCTTACATGAGATCTTACAGCGAATCATAGGCCTGCCTACGTAAGAGGCTGTGGGATGACACATCATTATCCAACCGAAGAGTGGGGGTAAGTGTAGTAGGCTGTATAGAAGAACATCATCTATGCTTTACAGAATTATACAGCTATATCGCAGTACTTCATGAGAAGTTGTACAGGTACTAATAACATAACTAGTATCAGTGGAATAGTGAGCACCAGTAACCAAAAGTTTGCTGGATCAAATCACAAAGCTGACAAGGTAAAAATCTGTCGTTCTGTCCCTGAGCAAGGCAGTTAACCCACTGTTACCCAGGCGCCAAAGACGTGGATGTCGATTAAGGCAGCCGTCCACACCGCTCTGATTCAGAGGGGTTGGGTTAAATGCGGAAGACACATTTCAGTTGAATGCATTCAGTTGTACAACTGACTAGGTATCCCCCTTCCCTTTTGCCATGGAACAGTAATGCAGTGAAGAACATGACCACTAGGTTGTGCTCCAGGACGCATATGTTGAGAAGAGCACAGGAGTGTGGATACAAACTGAAGTCATGCCTATCCTCAGTTCCAGTCACCGAAGCAGTCATTTATGAGTTCTACGTTACTAACAGTTTCTGTGATCATGTCTCAGAGACAAATAAAAGGTAGTCAGTTAGATCAGGGTTTCCCAAACTTGGACCTGCCACCCGTTTAGTTTTTTGCTCTAGCACTACACAGTTGTAAATGAGAACTTGTTCTCAACTGGCCTACCTGGTTAAATACAGGTTAAATAAAAACAATTTAAACACAGCTGATTCCAACTTAACATCAAGCTTTGATTATTTGAATCGGCTGTGTAGTGCTAGGGCAAAACCAAAATGTGCACCCAGGAGGGGCCCCAGGACCGAGTTTTGGAAACCTTAAATTAGATTATCTAAACCCAAGGGTAACCCATGTTGATCATCTGACAAACTGCTAGATGATCATATTCACTGCATGTGTGTGAAAATATATGTTGTAATGATGAGCAGGCTCTATATCTTCAAAAGAGTTGAACATATAAAAAAGCAATTACAGTCACTGTGAAAAATCCAACCACTTTGTTGAACAACCATCTCATCATGTTTACTATGCTCTAAAACAACTGTGTTTTTTCTAGGATCGGTCTGAGAGCCTTAAGGCTATGGGATGGTCCAGGGGGTGGAGTCAGGGCTATGGGAGGCAGGGGGATGGGCAAGAGGAGAGTCCGAGGGGTGTGGTTTGAGCCACTAAGACCCCTAGCCCTGCGGAGCTTCAATGGAGCCAGCAGGTCAGGCCTAGATAAAACTCAGAAGGAATCTGAGGTCATGGGTGTAGAATACGAGTTGAGCCTCTTTTTCTCTCTCAGAATCTGTGCCCTTTCTCTGGTCCCTAAGCCTTAATTGGGAAAGATAAAGAAGTGACTTGCAGGAGGGGAGAAAAAATACTTCAAAGTGTCTTAAAATCTATGTGGTATCCTCTAAAGATTAGATACAACAACTTAGAAAAGGGTCAAAGGAAATGTTACTGATAATATGATTGCATAAAAATATGAAGCTTCTCTCTTTATATTTCTACATTATATATAGGTCAATGACTAGGCTACTGTAGTCATTTGCTACAGAAAACATTTAGTTATGCTAATGAGTTATTTAAAAAGAAATAACGATAGGAAAATAATTGCACATATTTGTGAGGTTCATATATATTTACTTTCTCTAGGAAAAGACAATGAATTAGTATACACTAGCATAGCTCTCTTCTGTCCCTCCTGTCCCATGTCCACTCTGGTGTCCACAGACAGGCTGGCCGGGCTTTGAACAGTCCCAGGGGCTTTTGTTCGGCCCCATTATCTGAAGAGGAGCAGTCAGGGTCTCACAGTTCCAACCCTGCCCAGCCCCACAGCACAATGGGCCTGCAGCAATTATGCAGGAGAGGGGCTGCGAGAGCGGGCTTTGACATCTGGGCCATGACCTTTGACATGGAATCTGGGCAAGCTAAATCCTGCCAAAGGAAGGGTTATGGAAACTGCTCTTAGGGGGGAGGGTCAAGCAGGGGAACTGTGCAGAAAAGGGGGGAAAACACCAAGAGACAAAAATAAAAAGTCACTAAATAGGTGACGGTAAATAGTGTCAATAGGAGGAAATGGTCAAGCGAGAGAGCAGAACTCTTCAATGGGCAATTTCATAGCCGATATAATGAAAGTATGATTAGATATGGCAAGCTCAATTGTTCAGCTTAACTGCTCTTTGAAACATAGGAGTGACGTAAGTTTATACTTTGTTTTCTGTATAATTTCAGAAAACTGAACAAATTCAGAACTTGCAAAAGTTTTCTGTAAGCAATTTAGGAGAAAATATGGAATTTTACTTCAAGGAAATGTATTGAAGTGTTAATTTTAAAATCAGTGAGTAATACACATGGTTTGGGTAAGGTTATCAGGGATCTCCATGGTTGAAGAGGTGTCCACACAAACCTCCCCCTCTGTATGGAGTCAACCATGCTTGCACTAACCGCCACTCACAATAAACCCTGGTCAAAAGGAAATGTGTGTTAGCCCTGGTTCATTCAACAATACCAAACCCCTCACAAAGATAAGATATGCTTCAGTTGCCACATATAAAATGGGCAATAATCACCCTGTGTGTGGATTCAAGGCCAAATGTTTCTTGTTAGGTATCACAAAAACTAACCACTCAAACTTGTTGTGCCTTACTCACTTTGCTTGAGAAAAGTTCATAACTAATTTCCTCAGAATAATAAACAATCTGCCTAACCCTTACTGTCATTGCGTAAAGATGCACCAAAGTGAAGCTGGTTCATTTTCCCGTCATGCCTGTTGGGTTAATCTTGCAAGGCTTTTCTCTCCCCATAAATTATGATGCCAGTTTGTATTTGTGGGGAAATTCTTGAGCTGTTTGTGGTCACCTGATTTTTTTTATTTTTTTTTTTACAGCCATTTTGCAGATCCTGCAGGCCCCTAAGGCTTTGTTCTGCCCTGAGAATGGCCCCCCAGGCCACAGCAAGAAGGGTCTGAGCCAGGGCTATAAATGTCAACTCCCACACTGATCCACAAAGCAGCATATACCATAGGGGGAGCGTATATCTCCCTCTGACACATACACACACACAGGAAAACACAGTTTATTGATGTAGTGGGCTCACTAATACCCATCTATCTTTTATCTGACACCAGGCATGCAATAACTAATGTTTTCCCAGAGAAAAGACCACTCCACGATGGGCAAGGTGGCTCCAAGCTATGAGATAAATCTACTACCGTACACCCAGTCCTGGTGCCAACAGGTTTGGGAGGTATTTCAACCGTGACTATGCCACAGGAAGAATAAACATGAATGGGACCTCAGTATTTCAACACCATGTCTTTTATACACTGAGCTACAACCTCTCACATTCCTAACTTAGAGAGCCCTTTCAGTCATGTGGAATGGTCTTAAGAGATCATTTAGTAGCCAGAGCAGAGCTGGTCTGTTTCTACTACACATTTAGAACTCAACCATGTTCATGTCTTTTTCTTTTTTTCTGAGGTATGTTATTTGTGCACTTTAGAGCAACATTGACTCAATAATACAGTAACGGTTGGCTTGTTGTCTTTACCACATCAAAGCTAAGTGAATTTAGGTCCCAGGGATCTGAAATACTTATCAAGTCACTCAGTGAGATTGGTGTTGTTCATAATCCCAGACTGATCGAACACATTCTCTAGTCTGTGTGTGGTTGTGGTTTCCAAACCCGTGTGACTGTCACAAGTCACAAGTGTCCTTGGGTGAAGTAAAGAGTTAAAGTTAAATCCTCTGTTAATTGCATTACTATCAGAGACATTACAGCGTAATCCTTTATCCTGGATAAAATCCAATTAACATTTTAATTGAAGCTCCATTTTGCTCTCTACTTCAGATATGCCATGGAGGGTAAATAACCTTGTTATTAGACGAATCCAGAGTGTTTTCTAATGGAAAAACACTTCATCAATTCAATAGTAAGTAGACTGATTAAAAGTCGGTAAGAAAACAATGTCCTACCGGGCACAATATGTATAGTTTATTAAAGGACATAAGTCATGGTTTGTCACTCAAACAACATTGAAGAAAATCAATAGGGAAATGCCCTTTCCACTGCTGTTCTGTCCTTGGAAGGTCAAATCGAGACAGGGACTACTCAATTATGGGCAAACATGGGCATTAAAGTAGACCCAAATTGATAAGAACACCTTGTTTTAATTAAAATACCCTGGAAATGTGGGTCACCTCCACAAAAATAAAAAATGACTTAATGTTACACTTCTCGTATTGGTTTATTATCAAGGTCACACCAAACTGACCAAAGCATATATCCGAAGGAAAAACTGAGTCAAGTCAGTATTTTTATCTGAAGCTGTCTCTCTGTTTAACACACCACTTACTGAAATCAACGTTGTAAAAATGTGGTGCCATGGGCAGGCACTGAAATCGTACCTAAAACCTATCTGACACTGACAGTAATACGTGACAAATTAAACTGCTGTGTCTCCTCTCCAACAGGAAGTCTCTTCCTTGATGGGGGAAACCTTAGGGAAGATAAATGAGATGCATACTTCTCTTCAACATGTCATACAACAAGTCACATTCCATGGATATGTATTTACAGAAAAGCTCAGCTACCAGTGGTGAGGGGCTGAATTTGGTTGACTCTCGGTCAATTAAGTCTCTTTTGTGGCCCTTAAAGCCTAACACAATGAAAGCCTTTGATGTGAATTCTCCTCCAAATGCTCTGCTCACCGCAGTCATAAAACACACCATAAATCTGCTCCACAATAACAGCTTCCCTCTCCTCTAAAGACAGCCCTGGAATACACCTCTGCCAGCTATTCTATCAAACAAGCACATTTAAACTGTTTCAATGAGAAACTAATGAAAAACCAAGGCATAGTAAGTGTGTTTTGGTGATATCTATCTATGTCACATTACTACAACTTGTTTGTCCACTATGTTCATTATTACAGGAGGAAAATGTGGTTCATGAGGAAAAGGAGAATATACACAAAAAGCCAGACTTCATGTGTTCTATTTCTCCAATAGGTTTTACATCAAGCTTCATAAAAATACTCTCTATTGAAAATAATTATCCATTCAAAACAACAAATATTTCATAAAGTACGGCACTTTAAAACCTACTCACTTTAAAACCTACTTGTGTCATTCTAAACAACATCTGGTGCCAAAATGGGGGAAGTTTCAGCAGTCATATTTATCGCCCCCTTCACAGTAAGACCCCTCCATGACAAAACAAAACACATACTGTAGCAAGAAAACAAAAAGGTAAAAGGGGACACATACTGTATTTACCCCCCCCCTTATGCGTTCTAATCCTGGTCTAGTACCAGAGCTTCCTGATTCAAAATTCAGCTGCTGGCCACCTGGCCGACCTCCTCTGGCCACAGATGGTCAGTTGTCCACTGCAGTAGTGTGGGACTCCCTTTCCTTCCACACTCTCCAACTTGGCAAAATGAATTTGACCCAGAGGCCAGAGAACCAGCATATGTCCCCAACACCCCTTCCTCAGTCCCAGCTAGCAGCTATTTCTAAATCTGTTGGGGGGACATACATTGGAAACCAGGCCAGGGCCGTAAGGTCATGGGGGGTTGGCTTCTTTCTGGACCTCTGGACATGAGCCCCCACAACTCACATGAAAATACTCTGTCCTTGCCAAACTAATGGGCTTTTCTGATCCTAAAAAGACCTTAAACATGCCTGGTGAGGACACATAAAATGTTTTTTAAGAGCATCCTTGATCCAAATCCAATTTAAGGAGGACTTTCATTGTGTAACCATGCTATTGACTAGAACATATTCTTAATCTTGCAATTGAAATCCAAAATCAAGACAAATGTCATCATCAACAATGAGATCATAGGGCGGGTGTACTATGTGGAGTCTACTCACCTAGGCCTCCAATGGTGTGCCTGTTGTCCTGGACACGCAGCTGGATGGGGGAACTCTCAGCCTGGCTCTCCTCGTGGTAGAACAGCCTGTAGCCCTGGATGCTGACAGAATTTCCTGGTGCCAGCTGCCAGCGCACTATGATGGTGGTGCAGTTCAGAGGCTCCAATTGTAGCTCAGGGGCCAGAGGCACTGTGAGGAGACACAAAGAGAGATAGATCTTTGGTTATAGTCACTGTGGGGAGACACGAAGAGAGATAGACCTGTGGTTAGAGTCACTTTGAGGAGACATGAAGAGAGAGAGATCTGTGGTTAGAATCACTGTGGGCAGACACGAAGAGAGATAGATCTGTGATTAGAGTCCCTTTGGGGAGACATAAAGAGAGACCTGTGGTTAGAGTCACAGTACACATCTGAGTATGTATTTAATGTAATTGTTTTGTGAAGAGATGGCAGCTCTTCTTCTAGCTACTAAGCAACTTTGCAGTATTTTTGTGTGTGTGTGTTATTTCTTATCACAAGCATTTCACTACACCTGCAATAACATCAGCTAAATATGTGTATGTGACCCATACAATTTGATTTATTGAGGACAGTTCTGAGGATGTAAGGTTCAAACAGAATCTCTCTTTTTGTGTACTCTTTATATACAGAGTTCAACCTGCATGACTATTAATTTTTATTCAGATGTCTTTATTTTAACCAGCTCATCTGAAATAGTACCAAGTCAAGGGAGAATATGAAACCCACCCAACCCCTGCTTCCCGATCTTCTTTACCTTAAGCCCAATGGCCAACACCAATGTGTTCATAAAGGTCAATTTGCTTCATATTCAGATACCATTCAGAGCCTTGCTACTATTGACAGTCCATAACTATTTATTATGAAAGGTTAGCTAGTCCTAAACAAATTAAGGACTTGTTCAGGCACACGTTTGTTTGGGATACCCAAATGATTAAGAGTAAACCATTTAATATGGCAGAAACATGCTTATTTACATTTCCCAGAAATAATTTGCTGGATAAATAGGGGCAAAGTCACCAAAACGTATTGAATTGTTAGAGATGCAGGGTGGTAGGCTGGGAGCAAGTTGACTCTGTAGCTTGTCTTGTTCCTTGAAAACAGGAATGATCTCCACCCAGCTGCTCACTGGCTTTACCCGATGGAAATAACTGGCTCCCAGCCTGCAGCCCCCAACCAGAGGTACATCCATACCATGCCCCAGCCTGACACACAGATACACAGCCAGGCACAAACACACAATAGCAGAGATGAGCCAGGTCCTTAGTTCTACTGACAGAATGCCTATTCAGCCAACATGATCCTGGCAGAATTCTAGAAAAGATCCTGTTTGTTTCCAAAAGGACAGAGCGAGAGAGGGCAGTAGTCCCCTCCCCCACCCCTGAGGCTCAGATGGAGCTCTAAACAGAACTATTCTTCCTCCCACCCAGAGGCCTCTCTTTTATGACCCATGACTGAAGCCATTCCGATGTTACTGACAGAGAGGGCCAAAGGTCATGAAGTAACAAACGCAATGCCTTAACAAGATTATTAGAGCAAGCTCTTCTCATGGCTCTCTCTCACACATTCAGCAGAGGACTGGGAAGAAGAAAGGTTCAGAGATAAACCAGCCTCTTTGCTCCTATATTGACTATGTGTAGAGAGAAGTGTGCTCTCACTGTGCGCCTGCAAGGCATGATGGTTTTAGTGTGCATGATAAGTCCGTGCAGGAAGTAAGGCAGGAAGTAAGGCCTTACATGTTTATTTCTGTGATGTGGTAGCTTTACAAATCTAAGGTTGAAATTCTGGTTCATGTTATGGCTTACATTTGTCTTTTGACTTTAATTGATTAGAAGTCATACAGTTGTAATCATCTGTACAAGCATCATATGTGCACGCGGCAACCTAGTCATAAGACTGGGACACACAGAGCACATGTTTAACTTAAAAAATATATATAATGTGCATGCCTGAATGCCTGGAGCATCGGACCATCAGGGAGCAGCCAATAACTCATCGCTACTACTGAGGAGCATGTGTAAGTACCTTTGGCGCTGGATGCCTTAGGGGTGCGGTGGGAGGTCCAGGCTGACTGTTCCCCCCAGCCCACGCTAGTGGCTGCAGCGATGCGGAGGAGGTAGATGGTGTCGGGCTGCAGGCCCTCCAGGAGATACTGGGTCTTCTCCCCAAGAAGCTCCAGCTGGGTGACGGTCTGGTCAGCGCTGGTCCGATAGGACAAGCGGTAGGCCGACACCCGGCCGCGGCTTATCTTGGCTGCAAGGGGCTGCCAGGACACCTGGATGTCTGTGGGGCTGCGGCTGGTGAGGCTGAGCTCTGGGGCACGCAGGGGCACTGTGGAGAGGGAGACAGAGTGGTCATGTTGAGGCTTATACAGTCACCAACTTGTTCATTACTGTGTTTCTGTCTATATTTATGGTCGTTTTGTATCATGTTTTGGTGGGGACCAAAGGAAGAGCTGCGATTGCTAAAGTAACAGCTAGCTACTGAGACTATAATGAACAAACCCAGAGATACAAATCAGCTCACTGTACGTCACACTCAGTCATACTGGAAAATCAATTCAGTAAGTCTGCAAGTGTACACAATAAATAGATGGGACCTGATTTAGACTGGTATGCAATCATGTGACAGATATTCCCTTAGTCAAGGACAATAGGCCAGTTATTTTCTGTGGAATATGAAAGAAATGTAATTATCCTTGATCATAAGTGGTGGTCACGGTTGCACAGTGCAGAAACATTTAATGGGGTGGTGTGAACTGTGAAGGGCCCTTGTGGGGAGTTAGATTATAGTAGAGAGGGTCATTCCTGATCTCTAAATATCAGCCTGACTAATGTTTAACTAGCCGAGTGGTCCACCATCTAATCCTTCCTTATTAGACTCCGCTATTCCTCTGGCGCACCTCTTAGAGACGACCTCAATTAGACAGCCTGGGGTTAGCCCCACTAGATTCATTACAGGACCTACAGTACTGCACACTCTCTACAGCCTATTCATTACAGTTTAAACAAACTGGAAAACATCCTCTGAGTCCTCCATTAGAGTGATAGAAGACCTTACACAATGACTACAGGATCAATATGAAACATTCTCATTACTATTCATCTGGGGGTGTTTTTATTCATCCTGGGGTGACAGTTATGGCTGCACATTACCTCTGTTTCCCTGGGTTACAGCCCGATAAAGGTCAGGGTGGACTGTATGTTTGTGCATGTGGGAGCTAACGACGAGGCCTCACCATCCTCCAGGGTGTGCTGGAACACATGGTCTGACATGCGGCTGGCTCCCATGGGCATGTAGGCCACGATGTAGAAGGTGTAGTTCCGCACTGACTCCAGGTCATCAATAATGTACCGGGTTGTGTCATTGCCAATGACAACCTGATATTCCTCGTTGTTCAAGCCTGGTTTTAGGGAAGAAAAGGACACACATTTAATCAATTAATCAATTACCACCCACAGAGCTGTAAGCTGCATGTACAGGCAAGGAGTTCAGAGGGGATCTGATCCTTCAATGCAAACTCTTTAGGGCACTAAAGGGGGACCTAATCATAAAAGGGTCTATGAAGATTTGCATACATTCTGAGTACAAAGACAACTTTTGATAACTTTCCATAATCATCATTCAATGATTTCTCTCAGTATACAGAGCAATTAGAACATAATCACTTTGGCTTTAGGAACCTCCTTGTCTGAGCTGTCTGATTCTTACAAAGTTACGCTGTACATCTGCCTCTAACAGTGGGCTTCTGGTCCATTCAGTATGGACAATATACAAAAAGTGTCAACTCAATCAAACGGGTTCCTTCCCCTTTTATAGACAATTTCATCAACATTGCTCAAGCCAAATTCCAGCATTACATTTTCCCACATTGCTGGCTGAGCCTAATCGCAGTTTAATTAGCACAGATTAGGAAGGTCCCACAAAAGACTCACTTGTAGCCAGGACGTATTGAATCGTCCAGCCTGATTTCTGACCTGGTAAACAAGATCCTTGAGAGTAAACAGAAAAGGCCTTGTCCAGGGGCCTGAAAGGCCCAGGAAACCTCCCTGAAAAGACACACAAAGCCTCCCTCCCAGTCCAGCTCATGCTGTCCCAGTGCCTTGACAGAATCTCCTCTGTTGGATTAGCACACTCCAACACACAGACTAATTAGTTCCTCTTTTCATTAGAACCTCCATTTAGTGCCAAGGCTCTGTGTCTGAGACCTCAGGTGCAGAATGCATTGGTGCTACTACTCCTGTCAATCTCAACGGCCAGCAATTCTCTGAGACCGGACAGAATGTTTCACATAATCTTAATCAAGTGCACCAAATCCTTTACAGACGCCAGTTATTTAAGGAGAAAGGGGCAGATTTTCTAACTTACTTCCGTTAACGTCCTTATCCTTACATAGCCTAGCAGGTGTTTCTTTTTCTGCATGGAATTCGTACATTTGGCCTATACAATGGTATTCCATAGCCGGCGATGAACAACCGTGCCTGAATGAACTGGATAACATTTGTGCTGAACTGTTACATTGTTTGAATGTGACTTTTGGTGCCTCTTCATCAACAATACAGGTTCCCAGGAAAGCTAAAGATCCAGCAGTCAATGACTGGGGTGACTAGTGACAACAGTGCAGCCCTTGTATTCTTGTGATCGTTTCCTGTCTATCCTGCATCTCATCTAGTGTAGGGTGTTCCTGCACCTTTAAAACCCATGCACAGGGCTTGAGATCGCCTATGGAAGGCCAGTCCTGTTTGTACAGAGCAAGCTGCTGTTCTTTCTTAGGTGCAGTAGTCATTCTTTTCCTTGACCTCTGCCTAGCAACGAACTATTAACAACAGATGGTCAATCTCCCACATTCCGTTCTGGGGGCAAGGAGGAAGCGGAGCATTCAGGACTCTAAACAGTGTTAACTGTTAACTCCTGGGGCTACCAAGGCCATTCATATGGAATGCCCTAATACATACGACATTAACTATTTCCTGCCAACATCAAGAAGAGTTTCTGCTTGAAAAGGTACAAGACATAGAAGAGGCTCCCCTGAAATGGCCATCATATCTCACCTTCAGCCTTCATGTAGTGCACAGAGTAGGCGATCACTTTGTCTGAGTTGTACAGTGGTCTCTCCCAGGCCAGCAAGATGGCAGAGCTGGATACAGTGTCAGCCCGGATGTTCCTGGGCGCGCTGGGCCGGTCCTCTGACATCACCACTATGAGCCGGGCCATGGACAGCACAGAGCCCTGCTCATTCTCTACCTGGCACTGGTAGATGGCATCATCCTCAGGGATGATCTGGTTGATCACCAGTTTACTGTGGGACAAAACACACATGGCCATATTAGACTTCTGTCCCTCCTTCAGTTTCCCCTACCAATACTTAACCAGTCGCTTACCAGCTCTATCATTCTCTTTCAAATCAGAAACCGTTAACAAGCCAAGGCAGTGGTATTAGCAGAGGATGCAAATTAGTGGGAAATCCACTGAAATGCCATTAGCACATTTGTAAATTATTCAGCTTCCTTTCTTTTGTAGGGAAGGGCTGATTAATTTTTAATTGGGACTGAGTTTCCAATCAACAAAGACAACTTACCTGTGGGGTAAAGGAATTAGGGATTCTGTTTCAATTAACATACAGCAGAACATACAATATGGTTGGTGTTTAGGAGGCAGGGATTTATAAAACAATGGGATGATCATATAAATAAACAATTGAGAGGGAGACAAACAGGAGCAGAGAGTTATTAGCTATATTACAATCTGGTGTTAGAGCTCAGACCTGTTGTACATCTTGATGCGTCCGTTGGAGTGGACCTTCTCTCCGTTCTTCAGCCAAGTGATGTGGGGCAGGGGAACCCCCTCAGCCTGGCACACAAAGCGGGCCGTGCCCGCGCGCGGACGGGTCAGGCTCTCCGGCCACTCCACCAAGGACGGAGGCGCTGAATAAGGGAAACGTCATAGATGTAACAAACACCAACAATCATGTCTGTAATAACAACTGACACTCTACATAGACAACAACATGTGTTTACCTAGCACAGTGATGTTAGCTGTGGCGATGGTATAGTTGCGTGTGCCAGGGGTAGTGGCTCTGCACATGTACACTCCTCCGTGTTGGGGTTTAACATCAGAGATGATGAGGTTGCCATTGCCCAGCACCTTGGTGTTGAAAACATCGATGGACTTGCTGTCGGCTCGGCTCCAGGAGATGAGGGGTCGTGGGTTCCCTGTAGCCATGCATTCCAGGATGGCACTTTGGTGCAGGGACACAGTGGCATTCTGGGGCCCGGCGATGATACGAGGCCTCTGAGGCAGTTTGGGGCTTGGAGCTGTGGAGGGGAGACAGGATTTGACCAGGGTGCCCACTTCACTACTCAACATAAATATAACTTGGCTTTTAGTGGGCTTGTAATGTTTGATGCAATGCTTGTAAATATATTATGTTTAAATCTGAAAAAAGTGCTAATCCTCCACTATCTCCCACCTGGAGTGACAGTGAGGGTTGCCTCTGTACTCCGGCGACGGTTGGCGATGTTGGTCGCCACACAACGATAGTTCCCAGCATCCCCTTTTTCCACCCCGTGGATCTGCAAAACGCCACTGGGCAAGACTGTGATTCTGGGACAGACAAGAACACAAAGACAATCAATGCAACTGACATCATATATAATGGTGGATGAGCACACAGCTCTGATATTTCTATCACTCTGACATGTACAGTTTAAAATCGTAATAGACTTTACAATACTCTCAAATGCCATCTACAGATAAAGTTAATGACATGGCATGATAATGAAATAATGAGAATACATACCTTTTAGTTGCCAGGGGTAACATGACCCGATTGAACTCCCAGGTGATGATGGGAGGAGGGCTTGCAGTGACTTTGCAGGTGAAACGGGCGACTGATCCTTCTGTCACCACAATAGATGTTGGCTGATTTGTAAAGGGGGAGATACCTACAGAACAAGGAATGGTGAGACATTGTGTACTACAAGAGTAGACACATTCTCTAATGTACAGTACATGTTTGCGAAGAGATGATTACTAGTAATGCAGCCATTATTTTATTTATTTAACCTTTATTTAACCAGGAAGGGCTCATTGAGATTTAAAATCTCTTTTTCAAGAGCATCCTGGCCAAGATACAGTAAGGCAAAAAAGTATTTAGTCAGCCACCAATTGTGCAAGTTCTCCCACTTAAAAAGATGAGAGAGGCCTGTAATTTTCATCATAGGTACACTTCAACTATGACAGACAAAATGAGAGAAAAAAATCCATAATATCATATTGTAGGATTTTTAATGAATTTATTTGTAAATTATGGTGGAAAATAAGTATTTGCAAATAAATTCATTCAAAATCCTACAATGTGATTTTCTGGAATTTTTTTTCTCATTCTGTCTGTCATAGTTGAAGTGTACCTATGATGAAAATTACAGGCCTCTCTCATCTTTTTAAGTGGGAGAACTTGCACAATTGGTGGCTGACTAAATACTATTTTGCCCCACTGTAGGCACCAAGTCATTACAACAATTACAGACAAACAACATGAAAAAATACAAGTAATCTAGTAAAAACCATAGAATTCATAAGAGTATAACAAAATCAAAAACAGCTAATTAAAACCATTGACAGGTCAGGGAATCAGTCTCAAGATCATTCATCAGTGATTTAAAAATACCAAACGGAACAAGTTTTTCCAGTTTAAAAGTATTTTGTAAGGCGTTCCAAGACGATGGCGCAGAGTACATAAAAGCCCTTTCACCAAATTCAGTTCGGACATTTGGAACAGTTAGCAGGATAAAGTCCAGCGAACGAAGAGAGTACCCACCACATTTCTGAACAATAAAAATGCCCAAATAAAAAGGCAGTAAACCCAAAATGGTTTTGTAAATAAAAGTATCTGCCTGATAGTGAGACTGTTGTGCTGTGAAGCTGAACCTCATTCTTAGAAATTTCATTGAAAATAGGAAAATTGCGGCCTCCCAGGTGGCACAGTGTGGCCAGGTGTACGGTGTTTCCTCCGACACAGTGGTGCGGCTGGCTTCCAGGTTGGATGTGCGTTGTGTCAAGAAGCAGTGTGGCTAGGTTGGGTTGTGTTTCGGAGGACGCATGGCTCTCAACCTTTGCCTCTCCCGAGTCCGTACGGGAGTTGCAGCGATGAGACAAGACTGTAACTACTACCAATTGGATACCATGAAATTGGGGAGAAGAAGAGAGAGCTTTAAAAAAATATATAAAATAGGAAATTCTATGTGCACAGTTATACCGAAATGATCACTACTGCCTATCTTTATTCTTTATTCTTTATTCATATACTTGTCCATGAAACTACTTGCCAAGGAGCTGCCATGCCCCAACGAGAAAGCTCTATCCTATTCAAATCAAACTAAATTCTGTACATTAGCACATTTGCCAAGAATACTCATATGGGCTGTTGACAGCAAGATCTGAAGAGCCCCACAATCCATCCAACCTTACCCTTCCAAGACAAATTCTCTCCCTGACCTCCTCTCCTTACAGCCTAGACAGAGTTTGTGTGTTGATGCATTGCCGTCTAATCAAGACAGTCACAGGAAGACCCTTTGCCCTTAGATGTAGGTTAGTCCACTATTGAAATCAGCTGTTGTTTTTCTCCATGCCCTGTCTCTCGACCTTCTCTTTGAAAATGCATAAGCTCCAGTTCTCCCTCAAATTAGGTGTTATACAAGCACCAGACATCGCATATCCCGAGGCCCTAACTAACCTAAACAAACCAGCATGTTACATGTACCTGTCAGCTCATCCTGGCTGGAGCACATTAAACCCTGAGGAGATCAGAGAGCAGAGGAAATCTCTGCTAGGCCCATCTTATTAATTAGCTCCTCTACGCACATGAGCAGAGGTCAATCAGTCAAATGTGTGCCATGCACACAAACTTTTAGTGGCCCACCTAATGACTACTGCTAATACTTTAACTGAAATAAAATTCCTCATACGCTTGCTGTAAAACTCTTTATATTTGAACACAGAGTAATTATGCCCATAGCTGGTTATGAGGCCATGTGGAGGAGGAGGGGAAGCTTGATCCATTTAGTTTGAGATCATTGATTAATTTCCCTCTCATGGAGCAGCAAAGTTTGGGAAGATCAGTCAGTGAAAGATGATACTGAAAGTGAGGCCTTTGACAGGCCAGATGAATGGCCAGCCAGTGGGAACCTAAAAGGACTGCTCTATGCTAACAGTAGCATTAAAGGACAACATCACATGTAACCAACCCTCACAGACACACAGTCCTCACAGACACACAGCATCTAATTCCTAATTAGGCCTACCTCTAGGTCTATTCCTAGAGAGACAACAGATATATTAGGTCTCATATGCTTATAGAAATTAATACATAATTATAACTGTTACCATCATATTATATGCTACTGATTTTATACTTTAATCCCCCTGAGATAAAGAGGAGGATTAGTGCTGCCGGACAGTGATGATTGGTAGAGAGGTCTGGCAACATCCTGCTTTGATTCCATACTGTTCAGACACCACCTAAACTGTATGGAAACTAAACTCCATGAGAGCCCTCATGTACACAGCATGTGTCCCATTACTGATTTCACCTAAACCTTATCCACCGTTAAGAATGATGTTGCAAGTAGTTCAATGTCTAGAATAAATTGTTCATCGTTTCAAAAAGGTTATACAAAATCATCTAGAACATTATGATCCCCCCCCCCCTTTTTCAGTCACTAAGCAGTAAAAAAAAAGACTAAAGACGCCTCAGGTCAATAGTTTGTTAAAGTTACTGTCCAGTGAAAATATAAATTTTAATAATATAATTAACTTTAATAATACGTTAACTCGTACGTATACTCGTATTTGTGGCCAAAGCATAAATTGGAGGAAAAAAACACTTTAAAAAACCCTACATAAACTTTGTATCTCAAACAGACTGTTTCAAAAATGCTTGCTATTACCTCATGGAGGATGATGTCATCCTCCTAAGGAGGATGATATGACCAGTCAGCTGTTGTTGGTGAACACCCACACTGGAAACACTCTTTTCATGCCACTTTGATACCGAAATGACTTTTTCAAAGCAGGTTAGGAGACTTAACATAGCCGATTAGGAGACGGTTAGGTTACGGTTAGGAAAAGGGTTAAGGTTAGGGTCAGTGAAAATGCTCACCAAATCTGCTACGAAATCACTTTATATCGAAGTGGCTTGAATAGAGTGTGTCACATGACCACACCATTCCAACACAGAAAAGCTGTATTGTAACACACTTAATTACACTTTTTTGGAAAGAAAACGATTTCACTCATATTGTAATTAAGAATACATCATATTTCATAGAAATCTGGAAACACTGGACAATTACTTTAAAATAAATGACGGTGTACTGCTCTTGATACAGACCTCAATTTAAATAACATTTTTGGAATAAATAAATATATTAAATATTTACCAAAAAGCCCCAGGGCTGGATAACATCAACTTAATTATCATAAACAAATAAAACCAATCCTGGAACAACTGCGACCCAGTGCAACCAACAATACTAGGCTACATCAGTGAAGGACTATATAAGAAGACTACATCAGAAATACCCAAAACATGTACCACAAAACAAAATCCTCTTCACCCATTTACTATTCAGAGAAAAAGGAATCAGATAATTCAAAGATACACGTGACATGTGTCTTCAGATTCAAAACAGCTGCATGTTTTCAGAATGCAATGCGCACCACTTAAGTAATGGATTAACAAAAGACTGCAGTGCTCTTTGACCTCTGCACACATCCGATGCTGTTTGTGCTGCAGGGGCGAGCAGCCATCAGCACTCACAGATGAAGAGGCAGTCTGAGGGGAGGGGAGAGGGGCATCAGAGTACCTCTCCTGGGTTCTCTCTCTCTCCATCCAACTCTCTCTCCCCTCCCTAGGCTCAGTTATCTCGCTAGCCCAGTGTAACAATGAGATACTCTACCCAGTGTTTGCCTTCGGAAGCTCCCCCACTAACTTTATCACAGAAATTACCCCTCTTCTCTAAATTCTGCACACAAAAAACCCTGAACGCACACCAAACACAGTAGGCTTGCTAGGGGAGAAAAGAGAGGGGGGAAGAGCCAACAGATGAAGAAAACATACGAGGAGCCGTGTAAAGATTACAAGGAGCTCAGATTTAAAGTGAGGCAAATCCTCACTAGGTGCAAGGTTCATCGTTTCTGATTGAACAGCTGTTTCCACTGGCATCAGAGAGGAACCCAATCAACATCTTCTTGCACCTTAAGTCTGAATAATTTAACTATTACCACTCATCAAATTTCACTGACAATCAGCACGCAGCACAAGTGGTGCACTTCTAGCTGTATCCCTAACAAACCTTTCTTAGAGTACTACTTAAAAGCAACGTAAATCTCAAGCACTGCTCTCAAGAAACCTTGCCTAAAGGTAAACTCCACCCCATCATAAAAACACTGGATTGTGTCCTGGCCTCTATAACAGCCGATATGGATAGCTGGACGTAACCTGGGTTTCCAGGTGTCGTGGTGCTGAATAGCGGGAAAGCCCTAACTGCCAGACTGGGCTCTCTGTGAATCCTGATCAGCGCACTGCACTCTGACATCTACTCCGTGTCGTCTTGAGGAAGGCGGCAAGGGGAATTCTGTCCCTCCTAAACGCAGCTGACCCTCTGACATTTCAAGGTGAAGACCTCCTTGTTTTTTCCACTGGCCACGGGCAGAGCGTTCATGAGCAAAGCCAGAATGAACCCAATTCATTTTGGGATCCACAACCTAAATTGTCTACCCTGACCAGTTTTAGAGAGCTGCGCCACTTTGCCTTGAACTTTAATTTGCAGAGCGCTTTACTTCTAGTATTTGACTTTCAAATGGAATGCTAACTTATCTAATGGGTTGTGTCCCACCAGTTGCTGTAAAGGCCCATTTCTTTGTGTAAAGTTATTTTGAAGACAAGGAGACTGATCCTTTCACTGAGCCCCTGGCCACTTTGCTTTGGGCATTTTTAATTAAATTAGTTCTGAGCTTTAAGGCCTCTTGTGTATCAGGCCCTCTGCAGAGGAATATTTGCTGTGGAGATAAGTGCAGGCAGGCATTTGATTGGGACCATCATTGATTTTCCCCGCAGCCAGACAACTTTCTCACGGTTTCTGGAAGGAAATGCTGTAGGAATGCTCAACCGGTGTCGCTCATTCAGCCGACAGAAACTATCAACCGGTTTTCCCCATTAAGCAGCGAGTCAGAGTCAGAGGCCGAGCCTTCTCTTGTCTCTACTCCTCCTGTTACGGGGTTTGAGACGCCGAAGCTTCCCAACATTAGCTCTGACAAATTGAAAACTCTAGTCATTGGCGACTCCATTACCCGCAGTATTAGATAGACTTCAAACGAATCATCCAGCGATCATACACTGTTTACCAGGGGGCAGGGCTACCGACGTTAAGGCCAATCTGAAGATGGTGCTGGCTAAAGCTAAAACTGGCGAGTGTAGAGAGTATAGAGATATTGTTATCCACGTCGGCACCAACGATGTTAGGATGAAACAGTCAGAGATCACCAAGAGCAACATAGCTTCAGCGTGTAAATCAGCTAGAAAGATGTGTCGGCATTGAGTTATTGTATCTGGCCCCCTCCCAGTTAGGGGGAGTGATGAGCTCTACAGCAGAGTCTCACAACTCAATCGCTGGTTGAAAACTGTTTTCTGCCCCTCCCAAAAGATAGAATTTGTAGATAATTGGCCCTCTTTCTGGGACTCACCCACAAACAGGACCAAGCCTGACCTGCTGAGGAGTGACGGACTCCATCCTAGCTGGAGGGGTGCTCTCATCTTATCTACCAACATAGACAGGGCTCTAACTCCTCTAGCTCCACAATGAAATAGGGTGCAGGCCAGGCTGTTAGTCAGCCTGCCAGCATAGTGGAGTCTGCCACTAGCACAGTCAGTGTAGTCAGCTCAGCTATCCCCATTGAGACCGTGTCTGTGCCTCGACCTAGGTTGGGCAAAACTAAACATGGTGGTGTTCGCCTTCGCAATCTCACTAGGATAAAGACCTCCTCCATTCCTGTCATTATTGAAAGAGATCATGATACCTCACATCTCAAAATAGGGCTACTTAATGTTAGATCCCTTACTTCAAAGGCAATTATAGTCAATGAACTAATCACTGATCATAATCTTAATATGATTGGCCTGACTGAAACATGGCTTAAGCCTGATGAATTTACTGTGTTAAATGAGGCCTCACCTCCTGGCTACACTAGTGACCATATCCCCTGTGCATCCCGCAAAGGCGGAGGTGTTGCTAACATTTACGATAGCAAATTTCAATTTACAAAAAAAAAAATGACATTTTCGTCTTTTGAGCTTCTAGTCATGAAATCTATGCAGCCTACTCAATCACTTTTTATAGCTACTGTTTACAGGCCTCCTGGGCCATATACAGCGTTCCTCACTGAGTTCCCTGAATTCCTATCGGACCTTGTAGTCATAGCAGATAATATTCTAATCTTTGGTGACTTTAATATTCACATGGAAAAGTCCACAGACCCACTCCAAAAGGCTTTCAAAGCCATCATCGACTCAGTGGGTTTTGTCCAACATGTCTCTGGACCCACTCACTGTCACAGTCATACTCTGGACCTAGTTTTGTCCCTTGGAATAAATGTTGTGGATCTTAATGTTTTTCCTCATAATCCTGGACTATCGGACCACCATTTTATTACGTTTGCAATTGCAACAAATAATCTGCTCAGACCCCAACCAAGGAACATCAAAAGTCGTGCTATAAATTCACAGACAACACAAAGATTCCTTGATGTCCTTCCAGATTCCCTCTGTCTACCCAAGGATGACAGAGGACAAAAATCAGTTAACCACCGAACGGAGGAACTCAATTTAACCTTGCGCAATACCCTAGATGCAGTTGTACCCCTAAAAACTACAAACCTTTCTCATAAGAAACTAGCTCCCTGGTACACAGAAAATACCCGAGCTCTGAAGCAAGCTTCCAGAAAATTGGAACGGAAATGTCACCACACCAAACTGGAAGTCTTCCGACTAGCTTGGAAAGACAGTACCGTGCAGTACCGAAGAGCCCTTACTGCTGCTCGATCATCCTATTTTTCTAACTTAATTGAGGAAAATAAGAACAATCCAAAATTCTTTTTTGATACTGTCGCAAAGCTAACTAAAAAGCAGCATTCCCCAAGAGAGGATGGCTTTCACTTCAGCAGTGATAAATTCATGAACTTCTTTGAGGAAAAGATCATGATTATTAGAAAGCAAATTACGGACTCCTCTTTAAATCTGCGTATTCCTTCAAAGCTCAGTTGTCCTGAGTCTGCACAACTCTGCCAGGACCTAGGATCAAGAGAGATGCTCAAGTGTTTTAGTACTATATCTCTTGACACAATGATGAAAATAATCATGGCCTCTAAACCTTCAAGCTGCATACTGGACCCTATTCCAGTAATAAAGCCTCTCTTGAAAAAGCCAAACCTTGACCCAGAAAATATAAAAAAACTATCGGCCTATATCGAATCTTCCATTCCTCTCAAAAAAAATTGAAAAGGCTGTTGCGCAGCAACTCACTGCCTTCCTGAAGACAAACAATGTATACGAAATGCTTCAGTCTGGTTTTAGACCCCATCATAGCACTGAGACTGCACTTGTGAAGGTGGTAAATGACCTTTTAATGGCATCAGACCGAGGCTCTGCATCTGTCCTCGTGCTCCTAGACCTTAGTGCTGCTTTTGATACCATCGATCACCACATTCTTTTGGAGAGATTAGAAACCCAAATTGGTCTACACGGACAAGTTCTGTCCTGGTTTAGATCTTATCTGTCAGAAAGATATCAGTTTGTCTCTGTGAATGGTTTTTCCTCTGACAAATCAACTGTAAATTTCGGTGTTCCTCAAGGTTCCGTTTTAGGACCACTATTGTTTTCACTATATATTTTACCTCTTGGGGATGTCATTAGAAAACATAATGTTAACTTTCACTGCTATGCGGATGACACACAGCTGTACATTTCAATGAAACATGGTGAAGCCCCAAAATTGCCCTCGCTAGAAGCATGTGTTTCAGACATAAGGAAGTGGATGGCTGCAAACTTTCTACTTTTAAACTCGGAAAAAACAGAGATGCTTGTTCTAGGTCCCAAGAAACAAAGAGATCTTCTGTTGAATCTGACAATTAATCTTAATGGTTGTACAGTCGTCTCAAATAAAACTGTGAAGGACCTCGGCGTTACTCTGGACCCTGATCTCTCTTTTGAAGAACATATCAAGACCATTTCAAGAACAGCTTTTTTCCATCTACGTAACATTGCAAAAATCAGAAACTTTCTGTCCAAAAATGATGCAGAAAAATTAATCCATGCTTTTGTCACTTCTAGGTTAGACTACTGCAATGCTCTACTTTCCGGCTACCCGGATAAAGCACTAAATAAACTTCAGATAGTGGTAAATACAGCTGCTAGAATCCTGACTAGAACCAAATGTGATCATATTACTCCAGTGCTAGCCTCCCTACCCTGGCTTCCTGTCAAGGCAAGGGCTGATTTCAAGGTTTTACTGCTAACCTACAAAGCATTACATGGGCTTGCTCCTACCTATCTCTCTGATTTGGTCCTGCCGTACATACCTACACGTACGCTACGGTCACAAGACGCAGGCCTCCTAATTGTCCCTAGAATTTCTAAGCAAACAGCTGGAGGCAGGGCTTTCTCGTATAGAGCTCCATTTTTATGGAATGGTCTGCCTACCCATGTAAGAGACGCAAACTCGGTCTCAACCTTTAAGTCTTTACTGAAGACTCATCTCTTCAGTGGGTCATATGATTGAGTGTAGTCTGGCACCGGAGTGGGAAGGTGAACGGAAAGGCTCTGGAGCAACGAACCGCCCTTGCTGTCTGCGTCTGGCCGGTTCCCCTCTTTCCACTGGGATTCTCTGCCTCTAACCCTATTACAGGGGCTGAGTCACTGGCTTACTGGGGCTCTTTCATACCGTCCCTGGGAGGGGTGTGTCACTTGAGTGGGTTGAGTCACTGATGTGATCTTCCTGTCTGGGTTGGTGCCCCCCCCCTTAGGTTGTGCTGTGGCGGAGATCTTTGTGGGCTATACTCGGCCTTGTCTCAGGATGGTAAGTTGGTGGTTGAAGATATCCCTCTAGTGGTGTGGGGGCTGTGCTTTGGCAAAGTGGGTGGGGTTATATCCTTCCTGTTTGGCCCTGTCCGGGGGTGTCCTCGGATGGGGCCACAGTGTCTCCTGACACCTCCTGTCTCAGCCTCCAGTATTTATGCTGCAGTAGTTTATGTGTCGGGGGCTAGGGTCAGTTTGCTATATCTGAAGTACTTCTCCTGTCCTGTTCGGTGTCCTGTGTGAATTTAAGTGTGCTCTCTCTAATTCTCTCTTTCTCTCTTTCTTTCTCTCTCTCAGAGGACCTGAGCCCTAGGACCATGCCTCAGGACTACCTGACATGATGACTCCTTGCTGTCCCCAGTCCACCTGGCCGTGCTGCTGCTCCAGTTTCAACTGTTCTGCCTTATTATTATTGGACCATGCTGGTCATTTATGAACATTTGAACATCATGGCCATGTTCTGTTATAATCTCCATCCGGCACAGCCAGAAGAGGACTGGCCACCCCACATAGCCTGGTTCCTCTCTAGGTTTCTTCCTAGGTTTTGGCCTTTCTCGGGAGTTTTTCCTAGCCACCGTGCTTCTACACCTGCATTGCTTGCTGTTTGGGGTTTTAGGCTGGGTTTCTGTACAGCACTTTGAGATATCAGCTGATGTACGAAGGGCTATATAAATAAATTTGATTTGATTTGATTTTGAACGGATACAGGGGCCCATCCTTCAGCAACACGCTCCCATGGAGGAATAAAATGTGGAACCTCTAATCAACATCAAATACATTCCTAAGTGTTGCACAACAGCAGCAATGCAACATGGAGGCATCCATCCCAGTAGCCAGGGCCTGGGGGCATGAGAGGATGAGCTTCCCAGATACAAAAAATGCTGGATTGACAAACAGAGAGATCCTTATTGATTATTGATTAACTACTAAGCCTCAGTCTAAAATCTATTCTGCTCGGGTTTGTCGAGCTGTGGTCACTGACATGGCTGCCCAAAATATGTGATTGACCATCTCCTTTGAGTGATGATGGCGCCAGAGGCGGCACCTAATGCTCCTAAATGAAATATTGAAGCAGATGAGCTGAGGCTCACACTACAATGACTAGATTATACCTTCAACTATCTCTGTGTGCCCATTTACTATTTACGTCTTACAGTCACCTTACAGACTTTTGAAACACATCAAGAATAAAATACGTGCTCTGCATTGCCAGCAAATGCTCATCATATGCACCTCTCCCTGAAGCGTTGGGTATCCAGTTATTGAGAAAGGCCTCCATAAATGAAAAGGTGACTTGACTATTCTCAACCTTTCACAATGTGTTTATGTTAGTTAATGATTTCATTCAACCACATGGAGAATATATAACTACCAAACCCACCTAGCTAAATAGTAAAATAATTTATTGTTTACCCGGATGTTTTGTCCAGCTTGTTTCTAATGATGGGGTGAATGACTGCACCAAGAAACACAAAAAGAGGATCTGGCCATCTGCCCCTTGTAGTGACCCCACCTCTGACCTCCAACCTCTACAAATCCTGTCCAGCACTGCTGGGGTGGCCTAGCGTTCCCCTGCTGGCTCTCTGCAAACTGCCAATCAATCACTCAGAGCCTCCTAAAACTTGGAGGGTACTCTTCCTTCCTACAGATACGAAATGCCCCCGCTAACATGCTCTTTGTCTTAAACCCTGTCCACTGCCATTCCATTCTGGCACAGTAAAACAATGCTTTGCATCATGCTTTTCTTCATTTAGTCACTGTGTAGATGGGAGATGTTGGTTTGCTTTACTGTGAAGATGATGGTAATGAGTTGCAAAAAAAATCTGTTGCTATTGATCATGAACAAAGTGGGGATTCACAATAAATCAAATATCTAACACAAAACATAATGATGGGTATTCCATTATTAGTAATGACCATTTAAATCCTCCTCTAAGGTTCTGCGGCATGCAGACTTTGGACCCTTATCCTAAGAAACTGAAACAAGTTTGACAGCAATAAAAAAAATCTGTGAGTGACCACTGAAAACACATTCACCAATGTCCGAACTAAACTATAGAATTATTCCGTGCCCTGCCTCCCAGCTGGCCGATCTCTTTGTTTTCGAGAGGCCTGCTGAAGCCAGAGGCTCAGTAAACAGCAGGTCAGTGGACAGGTCAAGCCCGGACAAAGGTTCCCTTAGAAACTTCAGGGGCCAGCTCTGTCCCCCTTCCCCCTGGTTCCTCCACAGTACAGGGGTGCTCTATCAACCCAAATCTCCCCATCCCACCCCACCCGAGGACATGCTCTTTAACAAACGGGAATCCAATATTCAGAGCAGTTATATCTCTTCTAATTACTATAGCTTGAAGAATCACACTGCAGGCACAAATTCTACCTCACTACTATGTAGGTAAAAAATATACTTGTAATGAGGTGGAAAGAATGTGTTTTATACAAGCTGTATGGAGAGGTTTTGTTATGGACATGTTTAACACAGCCACTGAGCGTGCCCAATGAGCATGAATAATCCACTGATAATAAAAAGCAAAGAATATATTCACAGTAAAGCAAACCATAAAGCAAATGTTTATAGTGTGCAGAGTCAGTATACGTGTGCATTCAGATACATCCCTTTGTGGTCAGGGGTTTACTTTGTTGTTCCCTGAGCTGTAATTCAGAAATATTCCTACGTTTTTTTTTTGTTTTTTTTTGAGGGGCAGAGGAGCTCAGAGTTTAGCCAGGGCATCTGTCGACAGGCTGCTGCTGAGCTCTGCTCAGAACTCTACTCTGAGGTCTCCTCTGCAGCACTAATTTCCTCCAGGCCTCTCGGTTCCTAGCAGTAGACAAACACAGTGAGTGGTCAAGCAGGGGACAGAACTGGAGCTTTCTATCTACTTCAAGGCCCTGGCTACATGTGTGGCTTCTCCTCGCTCCTGATTGGAACAAGGTGGATGAGCACTGAGGCCAAATCCAGAGTGGCTGGTCGGGGGATCTGCTCTGGCAGCTTTGTCAAAAGAGATCTGCAGAGCAATTGAGTGGAAATACTGGCCCTACTCCTGCAGATGACCTGGGCCAGGCCTGCAGCTTCACTATGACTAGGTAGGGACTGGAGTTGGTCCTGGTCAGGTCATGTGGTCAGGAAACCGTCTGGGCCCAACTCATAATCAGTGAAAGTATAGAGGAGTATTGATTCCTCCCACCCTTATGAGTCATAAGTGACAGGACAAATAACATTACTATAAGTGTTAAACAGTAGGACTGAAGGATGATTTCTTTGGACAGCATTACAAGAGAGAGGAAGAAACGAACAGCTATTTATGACTACAACAAAAATCCTTGGCCTCAAGGTCCAAATATTGACAGTTCTGCACTGAACCCAATAGAACATTTAACCACTTTAGTATTCAACGTCATCAGACCTGTCAGAGAGAGACAACACAACTAAAGCTGTTAAGCATTTGGTTTTGATTTCAACCAATTTCTAGAAGAAAAAAAAATTCTGTGATAATTACTATGATCTGACAAATGTTTGACATAGTGATATTGATTTGTGCAATTGATTCAAATGAGGGACAGCAGATCTGTGTTGTGGGCTGTGGACAGAGCTGGGCAGGGAAGGGTTCAGTACGGGAGGGTGAGTGGGTGGGGAGGAACGCTCCTTTCCTGACTTCATATGCAAATTACACATGAATGGCCTAATGCTTGGATTGAGAGGAAACAGTTTAGCAAGCAAGCAGTAAATATTAAACTGTTGAGGTTTCATGTAAATGGACACTGCCTTGGCTTGCTGCTCACATTTTATGAAAGGTCAAAAGGTGGCAAAGAACTGAGACTCACAGAAAATACCAGAAACTATCCATTAAGATAAGAGGAACACCCAGGTCTCTCTCTTTCTTTCAAGAGGGACTGAGTCAAGTAGTGCTTTGGTCTTTTTCTGTACATTGGAATGCGTCACACATCAGAATGAGTTCTAGGTATTGCACACTATGTAACAAGAATAGCTCAGGCTAGTCTCTCTCCCTCCTAACCTTAACGCTGAGTGGAAACAAAAGGAGCTTGTTGTCCAATCGATCCTTTGCTTTGTTTCCTTGTGTTGCTTTAAAGGAGGCTATTTAATGAGTTTCTAATTGAAGGCCTCCAATGGAACAGAACCCAAGAAACTCTTGAGTGATGAGTTCCCTCATAATGTGCCAAGACCCCACACCACGTTTGTCTTTCCCCCTTTAATAAATAATAAGGGTTCCTGAAAAAGAATGCTCAGCCTGGCAACTGAGGGAATGCAATGCTGAACAGCCCCACAAATGAATCATTGGCCGGGCGAGCTGGGCTGGGCTGGGCCAGGAAGCAGGCTACTGGAGGAAGCTCCATAGAGCCTGCAGAACAGCCCAATGGTCATTGGCCCAGGGCAAACAAAGCACATATCCCATGAGCACTGTGACCTCTCTGTCCCCTGGCCAGTGGGGGAGTGGGGTTAAGACAGGGACACTTGCCCCCTCCTCCCATCTCTTATCTGGTGTCAAAGTTCTCCAATCATTCAACATCAGCCCTTCACCCACCAGAGACAGTGCTTTCATTGTGTCTAATCTCTTCATCAGAGTGCTGGTTTTAAACAGTTAATTTTCAAATCAGTACAGTCTTCTACTTAATTAAGGGGAAAGGGAAAAGGGGGATACCTAGCCAGTTGTACAACCAAATGCATTCAACTGAAATGTGTCTTCCGCATTTAACCCAACCCCTCTGAATCAATTATAGTGTCATGCTTTGTTTCTCTAAAATGAAAACAAGTCACCACAAAATAAGGCTTTGTGCTCAAAATCCAATAGGAGATGATGCCAATGGAATACATTTTGAAAACATAACACATGTTTCGGGTAGACATACCTGTAGATTGAGTGGGCACTGATAGGGGACTGTTGAAGTAATTGATAAATGAGAAGGAATGTCTAGCATTATTGCAGGGAGGATTTAAATCGTGAGTACTCTAAGTACTTAACATCTTTGGGCAATCTAAAGAAACCTTGGACCTCTGGAACTTCAGTCCAAGGAAACCATGGAAACCATTCCAGATGCTCATGAGGGAGAAAAGAAGCCAGGCTCGGAGACTTATTTCTCTTAAATAATTATTTCAAACATTCACTTCAATCCATTACTGTGCCTTTAGGTTTGCTTTTCCTTTATTGTGGTCCTAATGCTGCAGAGCCTTTGCAGGTCTAATACATTCCTTAGCAACCAAAATAAACACTGGGGCTGTGGTCACACACAGAAAGATCTGGTGGGGTCAAACACCCATTTTGTTGGAGTCACAAAGTCTGCTGTGGAATAGTCATTTGGGTGCTTTATTGTGGACCACAATATGAAGTTAGTAAACTGTTCAGCATTAGGAATCCTTACAACCATGTACTCCCTTTTTACAACCAGTATTCTGTATGCTTACTCCAGAGGCCAAGTGTCTTTTCAATACATGCTTGTCATTTATCTGGGTAGTCAAAAATGGTCCCAAATCCCTGTTGAAAAAAAACCGCATAGAGCAGCATACATTTCAAGCTGATCCATGCTGGTATTTGCTAGTCCATGTTGGTCTATGCTGGACAGATGTTGGTCAAGCTGGTTTGACCAGCATGTTATATAGCTGGTTATGCTGGTTGGCCAGCATGGTCCAGCTGGCTATGTTGGTTGGCCAGCATGGTCTAGCAAGTTTTGCTGGTGACCAGCCTTCACTGTGTTTTGGACTTATACCAGCTTATGTTGGTGTAGTATATTGGTGATCAAGCTGGTTTTAGCTGGTCAAGCTGGTCTGACCACGCCCGTCATTATCATATTTCCCAGCATGCTCCACTACAGTTGATTTTTAGAATTGTTTGTTGTGTTTTTTGCATGTACATTGATTGATTAATTAATCTTATGCTACACAAAGATAAATAACATACATTTTTCAAAACTAATCCAATCTGTAAATTGGATTTATTGCACCCATTACTGAAATGGTTGTTCCAGTTTATTATTTGGGTAGTCTCATTTCTTCTACTTTTTCTCAATCTTCGCAGTCATTCTGAAATCATATTGTGTGGGAAAAAACTTCAAATTGTTGGATATCCACACTCTGGCTGGATTCCATTAGGAATGAAACATCACTTTGCAAGCCAGCATGATGTGCCTTGATACTGGTTCTGCTGGTCACCACAAAAATACAGCGAAGGCACCATGAAAACACAACAAAACAAGCACCTGTTCTGAACCAACCTATGCTGGTCTACACAATTTTTTTTCATCAGGGATGTGTGTGTGATTCGTTATATATTTTATGCCTCCTATCTATTCTCTCTTATGAAATCAATGAGCGAGATATATTATCTACACTGGTTTTGTAACCTCGAAAAAACAACTGGGAGCTAATTTTTGAATCAACTAAAAACATCCCAGCACACTCACAGTAAGACCTTGCATCGGAACCGATGGATAAGGATATGGATAAAGACATGGATATGGATATGGTTTTGTAATGTCTGTGTATTGCGTAATGCCCTGTGAACCTCTGGAAACATGGTTTAGGATGCCTGGAGGGATCATACACATGAGACTGTCTCTACGGAGAACCCCATCAATCTGAGGAGGCCTACTGACAGCACTCACGTGGTTAGCTACTAAATCACATGGCCGTTCATCAAGATACAATCCCCTCTCATCATTTTCCTCAGGGCAACTGACATTTAACGTTTCTCAAACCATCCATTTCCTGCCTGTAATGGTCGACTTAAATCATTATCTCTGACTCAACACTGTAACATTTACTTGTTCAGAAAAACACCAGGTAAAGAAGGAGGCCCGGCTTCAAAGTGGCAGCATCTGCTCCGAGGACAAAGGTATTTTCAAAGAGTAGAAACCAGATCTGAAAACAGAACTAGCCTAAGATGGTGTTAGGGATGGTCTTCCCACATTTATAACATAAAACCATTTTAAAATCTTTGAAAAAACATATTCTAAAATCTTTATAACGTAAAAGCCTTTCTAAAATCTAAAAAAGTTAACAAACAGATCACCGACCATTTCGAATCCCACCGTACCTTCTCCAATATGCAATCTGGTTTCCGGTTTCCGAGCTGGTCATGGGTGCACCTCAGCCACGCTCAAGGTCCTAAACGATATCATAACCTCCATTGATAAAAGACCGTCTTCATCAACGTAGCCAAGGCTTTCGACTCTGTCAATAACCGCATTCTTATCGGCAGACTCAATAGCCTTGGCTTCTCAAATGACTGCCTCGCCTGGTTCACCAACTACTTCTCAGAGTTCAGTGTCAAATTGGAGGGCCTGTTGTCCGGATCTCTGACAGTCTCTATGGGGAGCCACAGGGTTAAATTCTCGGGCCGACACTTTTCTCTGTATATATCAATGATGTCGCTCTTGCTGCTGGTGATTCTCTGATCCACCTCTACGCAGACGAAAACATTCTGTATACATCTGGCCCTTCTTTGGATGCTGTGTTAACAAACCTCCAAACAAGCTTTAAAGCCATACAACACTTCTTCTGTGGCCTCCAACTGCTCTTAAATGCTAGCAAAACTAAGCGCATGCTCTTCAACCGATTGCTGCCCGCACCCTCCCGCCCGACTAGCATCACTACTCTGGACGGTTCTGACCTAGAATATGTGGACAACTACAAATACCTAGGTGTCTGGTTAGACTGTAAACTCTCCTTCCAGACTCACATTAAGCATCTCCAATCCAAAATTAAATGTAGAATTGGCTTCCTATTTTGCAACAAAGCCTCCTTCACTCATGCCGCCAAACATACCCTCGTAAAACGGATTATCCTACCGATCCTTGACTTTAAGCGATGTAATTTACAAAATAGCCCCCAACACTCTACTCAGCAGGATGTAGTCTATCACAATGTCATTCGTTTTATCACCAAAGCCCCATATACTACCCACCACTGTGACCTGTATGCTCTCGTTGGCTGGCCCTCACTACATATCCGTCGCCAAACCCACTGGCTCCAGGTCATCTATAAGTCTTTGCTAGGCAAAGCCCCGCCTTTTCTCAGCTCACTGGTCACCATAGCAACACCCACCTGTAGCACGCACTCCAGCAGGTATATTGCACTGGTCATCCCCAAAGCCAACACTTCCTTTGGCCGCCTTTCCTTCCCGTTCTCTGCTGCCAATGAATGGAACGAATTGCAAAAATCTCTGAAGCTGGGGTCTTATATCTCCCTCTCTAACTTTAAGCATCAGCTGTCAGAGCAGCTTACCGATCACTGTACCTGTACATAACCAATCTGTAAATAGCACACCTGACTACCTCATCCTCATATTACTACTTACCGTCTTGCTTTATCTTGGCCAGGTCGCAGTTGTAAATGAGAACTTGTTCTCAACTGGCCTACCTGGTTAAATAAAGGTGAAATAAATCAAATAAAAAAACAATGAACCAAATTTGGTGTTATTTTTTGTTAAATAATGCCACAGTCTTTCTAAAGGCCAGAATCAGAAAGGACTTGGCAGCATGACTGATAATGAGGGATATCTATTAAGGCCAGAGGTGAGAAGAGCCTCTGGGCAGAAGGTACAAAAGGTCCCCCACATGTTGCACAAACAATCTTCCTGGTGAAGGATGCAAACACATGAAAAGCTCAGAGCCACAGTAACGCTCACTCTGAAATCTTTTCACAGCATTCAATGAGGAGTGTTTTTTCAATGCAACCAGGGGCGTCATAAACGACACCTAGGGCACAGTAACATCAATACAAATAATCTTAAGACCTAAGGATACAAAACAAATAGGCCATGTCGGAAAGTCATATCATTTACAAAAAGTCACTTTTTCAAACTTAAAAAGAGTTGATTGAAAAAGCATAATTGAAGTTAGTATAATCAAATTTGATTTAAAAAAACAAAATCTAAATTTAAAAAGTTTAATCAAACTCTGCAGTGGCATTGTCATAATTACCCTGTCAGCAGTGAATAGGCCCAGCTGTCCTAACCATTGATCTCTGGACAAACAAATGCCCCCTAATAACTAATTTTAGTCAGGGGGCAGTCGGGGGCAAGGTGGACAAAGAAGGCCAGAGTGAAAAGCTTTTCATTAATTCTTCAGAGTAGCAGAGCAGAAAACCATAGTGAGGAGACCACTAGCCTCTGCCTCACTGGCTGGCCATGCAATAAAGTTTGGCCATTTAGACACTCAAGGAAAGGCTGTGGTATGAGGGAACGGCAAATTCAAAATTGTGTGTGTGTGTACTGTATGTGTGTGTGTGTGTGTGTGTGTGAGTGATTCTCGACAACCCCCACTGCCACCTTTGTTTTCTACCACTGAGCATTTCTCAGGTACGTGCAAATTTTATGAGCTTCCAGATAGACCGTCAAGCAGGTCTAAGTGTCCCTTTAAAACAAGCCTATAAACTCCGCTGACAGCCTTTATCACCTCTTAAGTTCATAATATAAAAGCACAAACCCTCTCAATTAATAAAACTACAAACACACAGCATCCTGTAAAAATCACAGTAAGGACACAGGCCACTGTAATAGCGGACTGAAACTAGCTGTATAGCATGTGAGAGGGTCAATGTCGTTTTAGTGGCTTTAAGGCAGTCACTGTTTTCATGTACCTCATGCAAATCAAGACTCATTTAACTCTGTATTTTATTGGTGTAGCATCAACAAGTCTGTGTGGCATCTTCCAACACAAAAAAAGATTGAGGTTGTATTGCACTCAATTGTCCTGATAGTAATCTCGATTAACCCAGGACAAAGGTCTTGCGTAATTGGTCAGGTGCTCGATTAAGTTTTGGGTCCATACATGTTAAGAGAAGGGATCAAGAGATGGTAGAACGAGGAGCTTCACCCTCTCTCTTCGCAAGTTATGGGCCAAATGTCCCCTCCCCTTCCGGATTACGAAAGATGCTTAGACTCGTGATTGGTCCAAATAAGCAGTGGCGAAAAACCCAAACACTGTAACTACTGCTGCTCATTATCCAACAATTCCCATTACTTCCCAACAGATGCGATGGTACCGGTTATGTTTACGTAGATCTGTCCATGAGCGATTACCCTGAGAGTAATTTCAAAAGTGCTTGTAAAGGCCCAAAACTTTTTCTCTCTTACATATAAATCTAGGCCTATCTGGAAAGCAAACATTTTATCAATGGTGTCTGTTTGTTTTATAGGTTTATAGGTCAGCTTAGGGAACTGAACCAGGACTGACACATTCTTGTCTCTCAACATCTACTTGTCAGTGGATTGTCAGGATCATATCAGACAGGAGATGTGCTCCTAAAGAATGGTATTCCAACCAGTGGGCTCTTCAGGAACCATGACCTCACAGCTGTAAATCATTTTAACAATTTTAACAACTAAATAATTTCACAACAATCCTGCCCAATTTTACATGGATCAGGACTTAACTATTCCACATACAATTAGAATTAGTAACCATCACAATATTCTTGGATGGGTGCATGTCTTAAGTGCCACGTAAAAGCTTGGGTTTCCCTGTGAAAGGGAATGCAAGGGAGGGAAAAAAATACCAATTCCTTTGTGCAAAAGAAGCACAGCAAGAAACATGGCCTGAGGGGTGGTGACACCAGGGAATAGGGTCCCTAAAGAGCAGCTCTGGCTAAAGCTGCTCCACTGGCCGTTTAAAAAAATAGGCAGCAGGCTCATATACGTGCTACTGGGAGAGAAAAAAAGCATTCCAGAAGAACAATTCCCAGTGATCACGGAGCAACGACATGAAAGCCCAGTCCAGTGAATAGGGGTCATCTGCTCTTTAGCACTGGTGTAACCGGCATCCTGGACAGCTCCTAACCTTTCAAACCTGCGGCTCCCTCATTTGCACACCAATGGACATATTCTCCTCTACTCAGAGTATCTTTTTGGTTTATGGCCCCAAACTTTGAAGGCTGTAACCTCCCTTCCCCCCAATGACACCACTGAAGTCTCCAATGCCTTCCTTTCCTCAGCTATTAGGTGGATTAGATAACCGGAATGCCCAAAACGCAACATTGGGCATTACACTGGCGAAGAAAGAAAGGAGATTAGACGCACCAGACAACATAGAAAATGATAGCACCCTGCTGGTGATGAGAGAAAGACCCCCTTTTCCTCGGTTTCAGAGCTGGGAAATGCCTATTTTATGCATCCGCAAATGACTATGTCGGCAAACATTTTAGCAGATAACTACAAGCAAGATCTCTCACTGTTAAATCATCATTTCAACACAGAGGATTGTTGCGCTACACTCTTAGAAAATAAGGTGCTATCTAGAACCTAAAAGGGTTATTCGGCTGTCCCCATAGGAGAACCCTTTGAAGAATCTTTTTTTTGTTTCCAGGTAGATCCTTTTGGATTCCATGTATAACTCTTTCCACAGAGGGTTCTACATGGAACCCAAAAGGGTTCTACCCGGAACCCAAAAGGGTTCTCCTATGGGCACAGCAGAAGAACCCGTTTGGAAACCTTTTTTCTAAGAGTGTACATGAAACCTTTTGTTCAGTTGTATACCTGCTAAGAAGTTAAGAACCTGTGCTGATAGTGCAGGGCTTGTACTAAGCTCACCTCTAAAGTGGATATCATTACCATGCTTTCAAGATGAAAACACAATGGTGACTCATGACTTCCTTTGTTCATCAAGTAAATGTTATTATGACATGCTATGACATAACATCCTCAGAGTAAGGCTTGGCTAACCTTTCAAAGTATTAAACACATTAAAATAAGTCACACAGATCCTATGCAGTTACATGAAATGGTAATTATATGTATCTACACAGTAACTAAGAGATTCGAAAGAGAATGTGGATGGTTTATGTTACTTATCATAAGTAAATAAGTGTACAATGTACATCCAATGTAAATTGTTGTCTACTTTTCTACTGTGTTTATGAAGTACCCCATGACCAGGCACCAACATGACCAATGATGTACATCTTCTGTGGCCCAAAGGTTGGAGGTCCTGCATAACCTCTCCATTAATCCATGTGATGCTTATTCACAACTCCAGTATGATACTTACTTGCAATTGTAAGACAGACTTTCTGGCTCAGGATGGCTCCATACTTGTTCTGAGCGAGGCACTGGTAAAACCCTTCATCTGATTTGTCTCCTCTCCTGCTCTCCACCTCCGAAATAGAAAGTGAGCCGTTGGAGAGAATGTAGACGCGGTCATTCTCTGCAACTTTTACTCCATTTTTAAGCCACCTGATGGCAATAGGCGACTCTCCGTGCGCCTGACAGTCCAATATAACGGCATCCTTCCGCATGACAGTAACATCGTGGGGCTCTTTGATAAAAAATAACTCACTAAAACACAAAACACCTGTGGGGAAGAGAAGAGAACAGAGTCAGTGCCTGGCTGGAGTGGGAGTAGACGCAATGTGGTGAAATTAGCGACAATTCTAGGCCAGGACCTACAACTATTCTAATTTGTCCACAGGCATATTGCTTTGGTAGGAACTACACTTGAAAGCATGTTAACATCATAGTGACTACAGGCAAGGGCTTGGAGCCCATCCAACAGCAAGCAGGTCTCGGTGTACTGAGGTACAGCACTCCTATTTAATTTCTTTCTGCTCCAATTGAATCCTATTACTCATGTCTCACAAAGCTGTGAAGTCACTGATTTCATGGCTCCATTCAGTCACAAATGTTTTATTGCACTCCCCAGCATTAAAAGCATAAGTAGCTCCCCTTTGAATGATAAGACTGCCAGCTGTAATAAAGTAACAATCCAGGCAGGAAGCAAAAGCCTTTATAATTTTCCAAATCAAATGCGATGGCTTCAACCATCTACTGTCCTAATGGAAATGTTAATTGCTCTGTTGGCTACTAATAGTTTCATGTTAAACAATTCCTAATTTATTGTGAACCATTCTGAGATAACTATGGGATTCACTATGGGATTCACAGCTTATAACCATTTAATTTAACACTTTAGACTGCAAACCTTGTAGCCTACCTTTGGTTTATCAGAATTAACTAGTGCTAAATAAACCCAGGCAACATGTTTTGAGGCATGTTCACCAGTATAATACTTCACATAACACTTTATAACACTTGAATACTTTCTATAACACATATTCTCCAATAAGCAAACACTATACTTGATCTGGTCAAGTTCCATCTGAGCTGGGGGACCCTGTCCCATGTCTCTATGGTACAACACCGGAGATTAGGTAAATGAATAGATGAAAGCATGTCCTATTTAAATTATAGGCCAGTATAGCCTACTATATATATTTCAGAAATACCACATGCACTTTGATAATCAAATTGGCCTACACATTTCCTGAAGGGGGAAAATACAAGCTGTCAAAAAGGTCCAACACCATTCACTAATTAAATAGTTGGAAATCAATTTCAATATATATGTATATATTTTAAACATTTAGCTGATCACCATGTTCGGAGCAGCTACTTCCCACAGCAATTTACACAACATTATATTAATTGTTAATTGCCTATTTTAATTGACTGCATCAAACGTCAAAGAGGATTATTTATGGAGAGAAAATCAGTAGCCAGTTTTTCTATTGATATAATAATTCATTTGTATGTACTGAATGAACATAACATGAGTTAGGAATTGCTAACCTATATGTTGTTTTGCGTTTATCAATATCTCAAACCAGGGCTGGTAATATTGCACAATCCACGTGTATCTGATTGCTGTGTTGTGCTGCACGTATTCAATTTGATTTAGAAACCCAGGTTATCATGTAATTCGAGACACAAGCAAAAACCAAGCATAAACATGTATAGGTTCTGTGTTTATCTAAATGTATAGCCTACATAGAGCAATAGTCGAAGCAGTCAGTTGTCAGCGTGGCCATTTCATTGCCCCCTAAACTCCGGGCAGTGGCAGTGCGTCCATTCATCTATAGAAATCGCAACTAAGGCTAAACTCTTCAATGTGGAATATTCGTTAGTACAGAACACTTCAACTAACTTCGTGTTTATCAGTTTAAATAGCAACCCCTATTAGGATAGGAGTAACGTTATGAGTATGGACACACGTTCAATGTCCAGTTCGGCATTTTCCCACCACTAAATCAGTCACTATCATTTCAATTTGACTTGAAACTCAAACACAATATTAACTGTCTTACCTGAGATTGGAAGGAAAAACGCAAAAAACTGGAAGCGCTGATATAATTTCCTTTTAAAAGACTCCATTTATTCAAATTGTTCTCGCATACTAACTCTCTCAACCACTACCTCCAGTCGAACTACGTGCTAATCCAAGAGGAAAGTGACTGCGCTCCTGATCGCAGCAGGGATTACTTTTTCCTCGGAGCAGATGGACATCACCCCACCCAGTGCTGTGTTCTACGGTTGAGTAATTCATGGGGGAGATGTATGGGAGAGTTCCTTTACCACCATCAGTCGGCGAATCAATACACAGGCCAACATCTTGATCACTTCTATTTTTTTACGAGTGCCATAGCAGGTATACTTTGGTCAGGTGGTACTGTAAAGTTAATACACGAAAGTTAATGCATACAACACATCTGTGCGATTAATGCATATGGTTTGTTAATGTCCCTTATGCCTTTTGAAAACATGGAGCAGACCTTTACTTTGATGACTCATCAGGATCAATGATAATTCAATGATAACTAAGAGGCTTGGGAATTAGAATGATAATTCACCTGGACATAGACATACCTAAATAAACAAGGATATAGAGTTTCAACCATGGAACATGATTGAGTATCATTGAGAGAATATGATCCACATGACCTCATAGATCTGGGGAGCATTATGCACAGCTATCCTGCCTTGAGTGCAGTGTTGAATGATGACTAGAGGAAACCCACCATGAAACTCACAGTTGTTAATGTGCAAGGTGTGACTATGGTCTATTGCTTACTAAGAATTTAATTCCTGGTAAGCATCAGTTCCTTAGGAAAAGTGTGTTTGTGTGGAAATGGCTTTGGAGTTGTAATTCATGTGGATAGTTTGGATATGCAATAAATAATTTATCATACTGTCTGTAAAAAGAACCAGGGCAACGTGTTATATTATGGGTCTAATGTTTATGTGTGTGTGTGTGTGTTTATTCATATTAGGTTATCCCAACAATTTTCTGTTCAAAAGTCCATTCAGATTTACTCAGAACCATCCTATACCAGCTAGCTAGACTGTAGATCAAATTCCCACTCTAACCAAGGTATTGCATTTAATTTCAGATACTATATAGCCAAAAGGATATTGGTCCAACAAAGCATATGACATATTTTACACCTGACAAGGTGAGTTATGATCAGTACTTTAAAGTACTACTTAAGTCGTTTTTGGGGTATCTGTACTTTACTTCACTATTTATATTTTTGACAACTTTTACTTCACTACATTCCTAAAGAAAATTCTGTACTTTTTACTCCATACATTTTCCCTGACACCCAAAAAGTACTTGTTACATTTTGAATGCTTAGCAGGACAGGAACATGGTCCAATTCACACACTTATCAAGAGACCCTACCTGGTTATCATACTGCCTCATCTGGTGGACTCACTAAACACAAGTGCTTTGTTTCTAAATTATGTCTGAGTGTTGGAGTGTCCCCCTGGCTATGAGTAAATGGAAAAAAAAAAGAAAAAAAAAATTCGGGCCATCCAAGATTTTGAAATTATTGATACTTTTACTTTTAATACTTAAGTATATTTTAGCAATTACATTTACTTTTCATATTTAAGTATACCAAAAAACAAATACTTTGAGACTTTTACCAGATGACTTTCACTTTTACTTGAGTCATCTACTATTAAGGTATCTTTACTTTTGCTATCATGTTGTCTTCCAAGCATGCATTTATTTTTAATGCCCCTCAATGACAAGTCTGTATTCTAAGACAAAGGAGTTGCAGTTAAGACTGCTAATAGCCACAGTTAGAGAACAAGAGGAAAATAAAGAGGGTGGTGATAATTACCTATCATAAGTGTTTAGGTTGACAGAGCATCATAACACTTCCCAGTTAGTCTCAATAATTCAGTACCTTTCTTTGTGAGATATCCTACAACATAACTCTGAGTGTCATTAAAATAGCAACCTCCATTGCATAATGCTCAGACACTTACAGACATCTTAAAACCTTTAAAAGCTCTTGGCATATTGGCCTTATACACTATCAGTTGCCAATGCCATATACTATTTACACCATGCATTTATTTTTAATGGCTCTCAAGGACACGGCTGTATTCCAACACCAGTATGATGCGTTTTAAGATAACTCAGGGACACTTGACCAACGGAAAGAAGGTGTTGAAAAATTTGGTCTATATAACATCTTGACCAATGTTCCCACTTTGAAAGTGACGACATGGATATAGAGAACTGGTAGAAGAACTCATTGTGTATACTTGCGTAATTAAACATAATTGACAAATTAAAATGTTTCGGTCACATAGACCTTTATTAAGGCATATGGGTAAAGATAGATACATTTGTGTTTGTTTCAACATGGGCCGGTAAAAGTCACTCCATGTCAAACAGGACAACTGCACTGCAAATGGTCACTCTGGAGGAGAAAAAACTGTTTATGGAAATGAGGCACTCTCTCAACCACTGAGAACTAGGCTCAGCAATTACCAGGAAGCATTGGTAGGAGCAGGACAGCTGCTGCTTAAATGCAGATATTGATCCAGTGTCCATGTTGTATTATGGAGTGAGTTTGACCTTCCTCCCTGCTCTGGACTCTCATTCAGCAGCAGGGCCCAAGGCCCAGCTGTTGTGTTCTTGAGTGTCCCCAGCCCAAAATATAACCAAACCAAAAGCTGATTCTCACAGTCAAGGATCAAGGTGTGCACTTCAACAAAGAGAAAATGGATGAAAGCTAAGGTGTAAAAGTGGTGATACAGAACTATTTTAGGAAATATAACTGAACTCGTGAAATATTTCAAGTTAAAATGCAAGTACAAGGACTTATGATTCTTCATTGAAAAAAAAATCTAATTTAAGATCTTCTAATTTTGAACTCACATTGATTTACAATGTATAGTGCCTTATGACTGTAATAACTCTAAAATCACTTAGCCTAATATTGTTTGTTGGTCTGAACAATCATTGCGGACACACTATGATCCTCTTATGTAATATTACTACAACCATGTGATCCATCACGATAACACCCAGTAGGCTGCGTAGAGATATACTACAGTACTGTCCTAACAAATCATTGTATTAGAAAGATGTTTGTTTGTGACCCAGGCTAACCTGCACTTACATAAAATGTGAAAGTGAATATACAGCCTCATTTATGGTGACCCCTCACATGGGAGGGGGGTCTCGAGGATGTTCGATTAGGAATTGGTTTTGGGCACCTGCCAACACGACACTGTTAGGGGGTGGAGTGAAGATAGAACTGCACATGGATGGAGGTTGAGCTCTGGGGCCAGATCAATAGGTTAAAAGGGGGGTGGGGGGTATCCGGCACATCCAAGGCCTTCTGCTATTGGACAAGCCCAGTGTCATCCTGCTTCCATACAGACCCATCCTCACTGACCCCAGCAGCATCCAAAAGGCTGGCCTGAATTGTGTGTGACCTACCACCTGACCCTTCAGCCTGGGGGAGTTGGTCTTTAGCCAGCACTTTGGGGAAAACAGGACAGTTGTGGTTAAGCTGAATCGTATGAATGAGCCCTGCCTGCTTTAGAGGGGAAGACTTCCATTCACTTATTTGGGGATGTGGACATGAAGCCAGGGTTAGAGTTAGGGTTTTGGTTGAAGGTTGATCTGTATTGTGGACATGAAGCTACGGTTAGCGTTGTGGTTGAGGCTAGGGTTGAACTGGGATGTGGACATGAAGCTAGGGTTTTGATTGAGGGTTGATCTGGATGGTGGACATGAAGCTACGGTTAGGGTTTTGGTTGAGGGTTGAACTGGGATGTGGACATGAAGCTAGGGTTAGAGTTAGGGTTTTGTTTGAGGGTGGATCTGGATGGTGGACATGAAGCTAGGGTTAGAGTTAGGTTTGTGGTTGACCTGGGATGTGTGCATGAAGTTAGGGTTAGAATCAGTCCAAATTGACTAACACTACATCACTGATTTGATGCGCTCGAACACAGCCAATATGTAGGCAGTGTTCATTGTGGTCAAACAAAACCTCTGTATCCCGGTGATGACCGGAAAAAGCTATGTTTTAAAGCTATATAACAAAAAAAGTGCTTATTGCAGTTGACTTAAAGAGCATATGACACATACTGAATAGTAAAGAGCTGCATGTCTTGAAAAATGAACTAGTCTTAAAATAGACAAATTCTGTCATCAAAAAGTGCAGAATAAAAGTAATCCTCTGGCTTGTAGATATCGAACAACTATACTGAACAAAAATATAAATGCACCATGCAACAATTTTACTGAGTTACAGTTCATATAAGGAAATCTGTCAATTGAAATAAATTCATTAGGCCCTAATCAATGGATTTCACAACTGGGCAGGGGTGCAGCCAATCAGAATGTTTTTCCCCACCAAAGGGCTTTATTAGACATACATACTCCTCAGTTCCATCAACTGTCCAGGTGACTAGTCTCAGATGATCCTGCAGGTGAGAAGCCGGATGTGGAAGTCCTGGGCTGGCATGGGTTACACGTGGTGAGGCCGGTTGAACCTACTGCCAAATTCTCTAAAATGGCGTTGGAGGCAGTAGAGAAATGAACATTACATTCTCTGGTAACAACTCTGGTGGACATTCCTACAGTCAGCATGCCAATCGCACGGTCCCTCAAAACTTGAGACATCGGTGGCAATGTGTTGTGACAAAACTGCACATTTTAGAGTGGCCTTTTATTGTCCCCAGCACAAGGTACACCTGTGTAATGATCAAGCTGTTTCATTGTCTTCTTGATATGACACACCTGTCAGGTGGATGGATAATCTTGGCAAAGGAGAAATGCTCATTAACAGGGATGTAAACATATTTGTGTCCAATATTTGAGAGAAATAAGCTTTTTGTGCATCTGGCTCATTTCTGGGATCTTTTATTTCAGCTCATGGGACCAACATTTTACATGTTGTGTTTATATTTTTGTTCAGAATAATATGAAAGAAGATGGTGGCATTTTCAATTGATTCGATTTTCTAAATATGTTGCCATTTACTTTGGCATGCAATCAAAACATGTTGTTTTCAACAAGATACAAGTTTTATTTCATTAAAGCAATGATAGAAAATCCACTTAGTTGTCAGAATTACGTTTGACACAATATATAAATTAAGTATCTCTTAAAATAATGAATTATAGAGTATGGGATGTTAACAATAGATCCATTCAACTAAAGGATAAGAGCATGTCAAAGATTGGGATGATCAAATTCTATGATAAATTACAATGCCTTCATTTGTAATGTAAGTCTTAATTACCAGTGAAATGAAATGTGCTTTTTTCTTCCATGGCAATTCAAATGTACTCAAGTCAAATGTGCACTTAAAAGCAGAGGATTTGAGCATGAAATCATACTCAACGTATGCATTCTGAAATTGATAGTTTGGCAAAGATCAAGACACTAAGACTTTTAGAACTATTTTAACAAAGTGCTTTACCTTATAAAAGCACAACTATAACATTTTGATTTAAGATAAATAAAAAAAAACATATTTTCCTTCAACAATCTGTAAACATACCAGATAGTGTAAACATGTTTTGTACCATTCATACAATACATTCTTTGATAGAGCACACCACTGCATATGTACAGTCAATTCCCTCAAGATAATCAAAGGCTAAAAAAGACATTCGCAGAAATCTTTGAGAATTGATACTATCCATTTCTTGATATTAATTCAATAGAGTTGTTACATAGAGCAATTTGAAAAAAATACATGTACTAAAAATAGAGTATTATACTGCTCTACAACACCCATGAATAGAGCAGGGCTCTCCAACCCTGTTTCTGGAGACCTATTGTCCTGTAGGTTCAGTCCAACCCTAATCCAGCGCTTCTGATTATATTAATTAGTTACAACTGGGGTTGGAGGTGAAAACCTACAGAAGGGTAGTGCTCCAGGAACAGGGTTGAGAGCCCTGGAATAGCGGAATAAAAAAATAATACATCCATCACTGAATTTAAAAAAAAAATCAGCAGAGGAAACATATTTTGCAAGTGTGTGTGCAAGAATGAGAGCGCAATGGCAACATGGTTTTTCAATGGAGTCTAATGTGGAGTCGTCAGTTCTGTGATATCCCCAGTAAGCTATACAAAAGGTGCATTCACTGTCCATTGCTCAGACACATACTTTGTGATTGTAAAAAAAAAAAAACATTAGGAACACCTGCTCTTTCCATGACATAGACTGACCAGGTGAATCCAGCTGAAAGCTATCATCCCTTATTGATGTCACTTGTTAAATCCACTTCAAATCAGTGTAGATGAAGAGGAGGAGACAGGTTAAAGAAGGATTTTTAAGCCTTGATACATGGATTGTGTCTGTGTGCCAATCATAAGGTGAATGGGCAAAACAAAAGATTTATGTGCCTTTGAACGTGGTATTGTTGTAGGTGCCAAGCGCACCGGTTTGTGTCAAGAACTGCAACACTGCTTGGTTTTTCACACTCAAGTTTCCCGTGGTCCACCACTCAAAAGACATTCAGCCAACTTGACACAACTGTGGGAAGCATTGGAGTCATGGGCCAGCATCCCTGTGGAACGCTTTCGACACCAGTGTATATACGGTAATGTATATCGAAGTCCAATGTCAATCTCCTCATGATAAATATTCTATCATAGATGAACAGTAATATCTGTATGATATAATGCATTTGATAAATTGTATACAGATCTGGTTTAAGTATACATACATATTTACGAGACACAAAAAAACTATTTGTAAACTTCACAGACCAAGAGTGATTTAAGAAGTGATTTTCACTCATCATCCATCCCTTCCACTGTGCAGGAGAGAGGAGCACCAAAGACTTTGCTGTCTGTGATTGTTCTCCATCTTCTCAGGCGGTTGGCAGGTCAGGTCTGGACCTGAATATTGTGTGTTTTATCAGCATTAAACAGAACTACAGCACAAAACTTGGTGCTAGCCCTCAGTTCACTGGCAGTAACTGCCATTTTAACATCTGCGCCATAGGCCACACACTCCCCTAATCCACTCCATCAAAGCCTTGTGCATTCTCTATGGCGATGTGTAGCTTCTCCCTCAGCTCCTCAAACGACTCATAGGGAGGCAGATCCAGCCGGTTGAAGCTGAAGACGGTAAAACAAAACAAAATTCAAATGCACATTTGTTGCAGTAACCAGGTAGGACTATTAGCCAAACTGCTGTATTGTTAGTTACTCACCATGTGTGGGCTCTAGGTAGTTTGTCTCGTGTTCCCCACTGCTCAATGGTAAACAGCTGTGGTCCGTTAGACCCTGTGATTTCATAACATAAAACAAGATTAGGGGGAGAGAATCATATACAAACACCTCTGGTTACAACTCAGAATCCATGTTTCAAAGTTCATATCAATCTATGTAATGACAAAATGGTTAAAAACATACCTAGAATGTACCCTATATTATACAAATGAGTCTTAATACAGAGAAGTAGAGAGGAGGACTCACCATAGAGCTCTGCAAAGCCATTCATTGGGACCCGGGAGGTGCCAGTCACAAACTGCAACAGGCGGATACGCTTCTCTGCATCCATCAGCAGAACAGTCTGAGAATGACAAAATATCATTCAAATAGCTGTAATGAATATTGAGAATTCACCCAAAAACTAAGGATGCACCGATGTGGAAATTCTGGGCTGATATCAGATATTTACCGATATCCAATGTGTTCCTGGGAGTTTTCACTTTCAGGAATGTGCTAATAATAGCTAATAGCTCAAACCATTTGGACGCTAAAGCCAAATTCATAGGATGAGTTTTTCTTCAAGTTGCACTGACCACCTTAAAAAAAATGCCACAGACCCCTCAGTTTGTCTCCGCCACTAATAGCGGATACATTTCAGTCCCCATCATTGTCCTTTGTCTCCACATCAGACAGATGTCGACATAATATTTTTAACCAATTATCGTCCGATACCGATATCGTCACCAATAAACCGTGCATCCCTAAAAAAAACACTCTAGAATCCAGAGGCTTCTGCTCTAGTGGTGGAGTGTCCTCTTACCTTCCAGAACCACAGGATGACGGGCTGGTTGGGACAGTAGCCATTCTTGTACTTGGTGTTCTCCCTCCAGTCGTTCACATCCACGTCTCCCAGGCCACACATCAGGAGCTAGAGAAAAAAAACCCAGACAGAACATCACTCAACGATCTGGAAAGATAGGCTCTCAGTCATGCATACATCTCAGAATGATAGGAATGAGACCCACCTCCAGCTCATTCTCGTCAAAGATCTTGATGAGATCCTGGGGTATCAACTCATAGAATCCCTAAGACAAGAGAGAGGAACACGCAATAAGTCAACAGTTTCTTTCAATCTTATCATAACTCAATCAAAACATCTCAATAAAACCTAGTGTTTACCTCCTTGAATGCGGTCATCTGCTTCAGTATCCTGTTCACGAACCTCCACTGCATGACAAGACTGAAAAAAATGGTTTATTTTGAAATGGAAGCATTCAAAAGCCCTAATAATTTCTAATTTATCTAATGATGCAGACATGTGGTGGGTGGTGGTTTCATTGTCCATTTGCAAACCCATTAAATATGTGACTTGTGGGTCACCTACAGGTAACCAGCTGAACAGCACTACATGGCAGTGAGTATGAGGCGTTTTTCCTCTTTCTACCAGCAGAGGGCTCAGGTGCTTACTGGATGTATTCCTTCTTGTTGTCATCGGTGACTACTATTTCAGATCCTGCTGGCTTCAGCTCATGCTGGTGTGTCTAAATGGGAGGAAATGTGATGTCAGCATGACTGATGCCAGAGTACCACTTAGCATCGATTTTAAAACCCCTTCAGTCAATAGGCACAAGATAGAACAGAACATACTTGGGCCAAACAACAAATAGGAAGCAGGTCCCACCTGTCCAAAGAGTTCTTCGTCTATGGTGAACCTCAGATCCAGGTCTATCGGGTCATTCTCCAATATCCACTTCAGGGAGTTGAAGTACTCACTGTCCTGAAATAACAACACACAAAAACACCATTACCACTAATGGTGAAACACTGCTGTTATAGATGTCTGATTTATCTACTATCTGATTAGGTGATGGGAAGATGTGAGAGTAATCTAGATATTATTAGGTACCTACCACAGACTCCATGTCCTGTAGAGTAATGGGCTTCTGCAACATCATCTTGTAGAAAGGCCTGATGAAGAAGGCTAGAAAAAAACATGTCAGGATCTGTGCAACACTCCTAATCCTTGTGGCCCTAGCATAGAGCAGTCCTCAGCTCTTCGTTCTCACTCACTCACTCACTCACTCACTCACTCACTCACTCACTCACTCACTCACTCACTCACTCACTCGTGTCACACTACTATTATACGAATTAATGAACTTTTAACAGACACATGAGTGAAATCACCAGCAGTGAGACTCACCGTCCAGCAGCTTTCCATGGTAGACAGCCATGCCTGCCACACGGCCAATGAACTTGAAGTAGGACAGGTGGTCCTCATTGCAGAGGCCTGAGTTGGGGTTGATCTGCAGAGTGTAGTTGTCCCTGCCCCAGAACATGCAGAGGAGAAACTTAACACAGCTCTAAAGTCATCCAAATCCTTCTCTGATCCATTCCAGAACATATCCCATCATTAAAATGATTCATAATGCTATCAGAGATGTTATTCACTAACAGCTCCATTAAGGGCCTGTTCCATTTTTCCTTGCCTGAAAATGGAATTCTAACACATTCAAATAGAGACTCACGTGGCAGAATACTCAAACAGCCCATAATAGGGGTTGAACATCTCCTTGGAGATTAGGAAGAACCACTCCCTGGCCACGCCCCCGTAATCCAAGCCCTTCTCTCCCTCAAACTCCACCCACAGCCGCGCCTTCAGGAAGTCGGCCCTCTTGATTGACAGGATACGTCTGTAGGAGTCCTCTAGCACGGTGTTCCGCCTGAGCTTCATCTCAAAGCGGTTGGGGATGTCAGCCTGGAATTGGAGATAGAGCATGCTGAGTGAGTGGACATCAGGTCAGGGGATGTAGCTGGACTAAATGTCATAGAAGATATTGTGAGGATGATTGAGAGAAAGATAAGATAGGCTTTTACAGTGTGAATATGCTGTATATCTGACCTATTTGTGAGGTTTAGCTGTAATAACAGAACATTAAGAGCATAGGGCCTTCAGTAATTACAATGATTCCCTGTCTTGGTAAAAACATTGCTCACCGGTTTCTTCAGCTTCTTCCGGAAGTATTCATACTTCTGTTTATAGTCTCTGGAGTAAGGCACAGCCTAGAATAGACAAGGATAGGAGATGCAATGACCGGAAATCAATTATGAACACATGATGAATTATTCGGTTTTATGGCCAACCTGGAGAACCTGACTCCAAAAAGAGAATGGGCCATATTGCATTCCTAAAATTACTCTACCGGAATCTAATAAATAAAAATCTCTAACTATAGCTTTAAATTACTATTAATATTTTTTTTAAAGATCATCTATACTTACTGGTCCAGTTATGGCTGAATTCTGCAGTCTGGGGTCATCCCATTGTGTGTTCTTCGTGTCTGAAAATACATCAGATTTATTCAGCATTGGTAGTCGGCATATGCATTTTTCACTCATTTTGACAAATTGTAGTACATGTCATACATACTGTGATCTATGTAGAATATCCTCCCATCACTGTGGACCCTCTCCTCCCAGCCAGGCTAAGATAAGGGTAGCACAAACATTACTCACATAATTTTCCCCTTAAAATCAAACCATTCACTCAGCAACTTTCAACTTTAAGAGGCTCATGACACTGGGCTGCTAAATGCCTTCTTAGAATGCTATTGGATATGATATCATTGTAAAGCTTACCGGCATTGGCCCGAGGTCAGTTGGGTCTAGCGAAGGTCTCCTCCTCATGTGCACAGGAATCTTCAACCTGGGGTCTTCCTGTTCACAGCCAGATAAAAAGGAAATAAGTCACACAAACAGGAAGGAGCAGTGAGAATGGCAGTATTGTCCAGTGGATAACTGGTCATTCTGGCCATGATGATGCGTGACAAGACTCTATAGGTAGGGCCTGGGGGTATTTATTGATCATGTGACCTGATCAAGAAAAACGACACCAGTCAAAAGTTTGGACACACCTACTCATTCAAGGGTGTTTCCTTATTTGTACTATTTTCTACATTGTAGAATAATAGTGAAGACATCACAACTATGAAATAACACATATGGAATCATGTAGTAACCAAAAAAAGTGTAAAACAAATAATTTAAAATATATATATATATATTTGAGATTCTTCAAACTAGCCACCCTTTGCCTTGATGACAGATTTGCAGACTCTTGGCATTCTCTCAACCAGCTCCATGATGTAGTCACCTGGAATGCATTTCAATTAACAGGTGTGCCTTGGTAAAAGTTAATTTGTGGAACTTCTTAAATGTGTTTGAGACAATCAGTTGTGTTGTGACAAAGTAGGGGTGGTTACAGAAGATAGTCCTATTTGGTAAATTCCAAGCCCATATTATGGCAAGAACAGCTCAAATAAATAAAGAAAATCGACATGCCATCATTACTTTAAGACATGAAGGTCAATCAATCCAGAAAATGTCAAGAACTTTGAAAGCTAATTCAAACCATCAAGCGCTATGCTAAAACTGGCTCTCATGAGGACCGCCAGAGGAAAGGAAGAACCAGAGTTACCTTAAGAGTTAACACACTCAAATTACAGCCCAAATAAAGTCCAAGTAACAGACACATCCTCAACATCAACTGTTCAGAGGAAACTACGTGAATCAGATCTTCATGGTCGAATTGCTGCAAAGAAACCACTACTCAAGGACACCAATAAGAAGAAGAGACTTGCTTGGGCCAAGAAACACGAGCAATGGACATTAGACCGGTGGAAATTTGTCCTTTAGTCTGATGAGTCCAAATTTGAGATTTTTGCTTCCAACCTCCGTGTCTTTGTGAGACACAGAATGGGTGAACGGATGGTCTCTGCATGTGTGGTTCCCATCGAGAAGCATGGAGGAGGTGTGATGGTGCTTTGCTGGTGACACTGTCAGTGATTTATTTAGAACTCAAGGTTACCATGGCCACCACAGCATTCTGCAGCAATTTGCCATCCCATCTGGTTTGCGCTTAGTGGGATTATCATTTGTTTTTCAACAGGATAATGACCCAAAACACACCCCCAGACTGTGTAAGGGTTATTTAACGAAGGAGAGTGATGAAGTGCTGTATCAGATGACCTTTCATCCACAATCACCCGACCTCAACCCAATTGAGATGGTTTGGGATGAGTTGGACCGCAGAGTCAAGGAAAAGTAGTCAACAAGTGCTCAGCATATGCGCTCCTTCAAGACTGTTGGAAAAACATTCCTCATGAAGCTGGTTGAGAGAATGCTAAGAGTGTGCCTCATCAAGGCAAAGGGTGGCTACTTTGAAGAATCTCTAATATAAAATATATTTTTATTGGTTTAACACTTTTTTGGTTACTACATGATTCCATGTGTGATATTTCATAGTTTTGACATCTTCATTATTATTCTACAATGTAGAAAATAGTACAAATAAAGAAAAACCCTTTAATGAGTAGGTGTGTCCAAACTTTTGACTGGTACTGCATGTCCTTTTAAGAGTGGTGGTATGCAGGTGCTTGCTTTCTCACCCAGGAAGTGGTCTTAGTGTTGTGGTCGATGAAGAAGGGTTTTCCGTTGGGGGCATTGCGGACCTCCCAGCCTGCAGGCATGAAGCCACACTCCCTCTGTGAGCCGGGGGAGTGCTGGGGGGAGCCCTCAGGAGAGAGCATGGGGGGCTGGTACACAGTGGCGTTCTGGGACAGAACAGCCTGGGCTGCTGCGTCTGAGGTTATCTGAACCATGGAAGGAGAGACTAAGATTAACACTATTGATATACTCAATAAGAGGGTGAACTGGATTCTACATCAACATTATCTACAATGCTTTCGGAAAGTATTCAGACCCCTTGACCTTTTCCACATTTTGTTACGTTACAGCCGTATTCTAAAATGGATTAAGTACAAAATTATCCTCAGCAATCTACACACAATACCCCATAATGATGAAGTGAAAACAGAAATTCCTTTTTTACATAAGTATTTAGACCCTTTGCTATGAGACTCAAAATTGAGCTCAGGTGCATCCCATTTCCATTGAATATCCTCGACTCCATGTTTCTACAACTTGGAGTCCACCTGTGGTAAATTCAATTGATTGGACATGATTTGGAAAGGCACACACCTGTCTATATAAAAGGCTCCACAGTTGACAGTGCACGTCAAAGCAAAAACCAAGCCATGAGGTCGAAGGAACTGTCTGTAGAGCACAGACAGAGGATTGTACTGAGGCACAGATTTGGGGAAGGATACCAAAACATTTCTGCAGCATTGAAGGTCCCAAAGACCACAGTGGCCTCCATCATTCTTAAAAGGAAGATGTTTGGAACCACCAAGACTCTTCCTAGAGCTGGTCGCCCGGCCAAATTGAGCAGTCAGAGGAGAAGGGCCTTGATGGTGGTCACTGACAGAGCTCTAGAGTTCCTCTGTGGAGATGGGAGAAACCTCCAGACGGACAAGCATCTCTCCACCAATCAGGCCTTTCTTGTTGAGTGGCCAGACAGAAGCCACTCTTCAGTAAAAGGCACATGACAGCCCGCTTGGAGTTTGCCAAAAGGCACCTAAAGACTCCCAGACCATGAGAAACAAGAGAGTCTCTGGTCTGATGAAACCAAGATTGAATGGCCTGAATGCCAAGCGTCACGTCTGGAGGAAACCTGGCACCATCCCTATGGGAAGCATGGTGCTGTGTGGATGTGTTTCAGTGGCAAGGAATGGGAGACTAGTCAGGATCGAGGGAAAGATGAACGGCGCAAAGCTCAGAGAGATCCTTGATGAAAACCTGCTCCAGAGCACTCAGGACCCCAGACTGGAACAACGACCCTAAAAACACAGGCAAGACAACACAGAGCTTCAGGACAAGTCTCTGAATGTCCTTGAGTGGAACAGCCAGAGCCTGAACATGAACCCGATCGAACATATCTGGAAAGACCTGAAAATAGCTTTGCAGCGACACTCCCCATCCAACCTGACAGAGCTTGAGAGCATCTGCAGAGAATGGGAGAAACTCCCCAAATACAGGTGTGCCAAGCTTGTTGCGTCATACCCAAGAGTACTCAATGAGAGTACTCACTGCCAAAGGTGCTTCAACAAAGTACTGAGTAAGGGTTCTGAATACTTATGTAAATGTTATATTTTTTGTATATTTTTTTTATATCAATTAGCAAAAGTTTATAGAAACCGGTTTTTGCTTTGTCATTATGGGGTATTGTGTGTCGATTGATGAGGGGAAAAAAACGATTTAATCATTTTTAGAATAAGGCTGTAACGTAACAAAATGTGGAAAAAGTCAAGGGGTTTGAATTACTTTCCAATGGCACTGTATCTACACAAGTTAAGTGGGTCCTGATTGTCTTTTCACATGACTTTGAAAACTTCTTTAGTGCACTGTGGTTTGAGAGAAAGTGAGAGCAAAAGGAGCAATGCAGCCTACCTGGATGAGTGGCCGTGTCCAAGTGGTTATCCTGCTGTTGTGATTGACGTAGTAGGGTCTGCTCTTACTATCCTGCTTCTCCTCCCAGCCTGGAGGCAGCCCCACTGAGGTTGCTAACAACTATTGAACAACATAAAGAGAGAGAGAGGCATCAAACAATCCATACAACAATACCTCAAGTAAACAGAACAATAACTTCCTCTGAATCACTGAGCTACATGCTCAAACCTGATGACTGCATTCTCACTGTCCTTACATCATCTGGGGAAACTATGGAAGCCACACTTACATGCTGAAGCTGAGCTCAGATGACCCTATCCCACAAATATTGCTGTAATACATGAGTGTTGTGCTTCCCTGTGCTGCGGTGTGTGGGCACAGGGGATTCAGGGAACGTAACACACACCACAGGATGAACAGGGTGCTCCTCTACTGTCAGAGTCTGGGCACTGCCTCTGCGACTGGAGTGACTTGAATGACTGGAAGGGCCCTGCAGCTGAAGAGAGCAAGACGACAGAAACTACAATCATTACCCATACACGTGTTAGGCACATATTCTCCAGCTCTAGACAGGCACTAATACCTGTCTAATACTAAAATATTGAAGTCCCTCAAGGATACCGCAATTGCATTACATTTCTTTAATATTATGCAAGGGCTTGCAATTTCAACCAATCAGTGTCCATTTACTGCAAAATATGGTTCAATCAAGCCACACAGATAAAAACGTTGCATATTGCCATGTAAAATGTTAAAATTGATGTAGCAAAATCTATAATTTTTGAATATCACAACAAATCCCAGCGAAATACTGGAGAGACTGATTACAGCTGTGTTGTTATAACACAGTGTGTTTTCAGTCCCTTCTTAGAACTGTGGAAGGACCCTGTTCAGGAAGCATATCCCCAGTCTGAATTTGGGTGTCGGGCGATTGGTAACGGGAGTCCGGTTAGCGCTGGCCAGTAAATTATTCACCTGGAGGGAGGTACGTCGTTTGCCGGATGTGGCACCCAAGGCCTGGAGGCGACTGAGCTCGTCACAGAAGGAGTGAAACTCCAGGGGGAGTGGGGTGGAGGGGGGGAGCGCTGGCTGTTGTACAATGTGGACTCATCCTCTGTTATGATTTCCCAACTCTGGAGCAGAGGAAACAAGACACACGAAGAGTTTACCATCTGTTCTGAAGGATGTCTTGATAGTGTTAAGTCATTGTCTTCTCATCTGGTTGTGAGCTAAGAAAACAGTTCTGACCTGCATGTTCTGCCACAGAGTGACGTTATTACAGAAAACTGACATGTGATATGATTTCAGTAGGGCAATCTTTTTTTTGGGGGGGGGGCGGGGGGACTTCGAGGAACACCCTGATCGTGAACTTGATCTTGTTAAGGGTCACTCTGAACTATCCTGACATTTAGTCATTTGCTCAGTTAGCAGCCTCTAAAGAGAGGGGCTAGGACCAGAAAACATGGTCGTAAGATATGGTCCTTATAGGTCTGGGCCTATATATCTTAGGTAGGTCCTATAGTTGGACAGCACACCACGAACAGTTGTTTCATAATCATACCAGAGACCACAAAAAGATATAACAGAATCTCATCTCCAATTCAATATCAAACTCAGGAGAATAACTGTAATTACATTTGAATTTAAAGTGACATTTAACTTTAAATGTGAATTGTTCAATACATTGATTGAATTTCGACTTGAAAATAACCTCAGTTGACTCTTGTTGTCTGTCGTTGGAGTCCTCTTGGTCGGAGATCTGCCTGCGGGCGGTGAAGGCGTGCTGCGCCTCCATGTGGATGTTCTGCCTCTGCTCTGCCTCTACATGGCTGTCTCTACATAGGGAAACACACACACTCACAGTCAACTTCTCATCTCTTGACCAACCAGGTGTTACTGTATTCCAATACTACCAAACTGTTAAAATAGCGCTAGATTAAGTTCAAGCTGTTAGAATAAAGACATGACAGGAGAACCCCAGACTTACTGTACTATGGGCCTGTGCCACTGTGTGGTCCTGGTTTCGTGGTTGACATAGTAGGTCCTGCCCAGGTTGTCCTGCCTCTCCTCCCAGCCAGGGGGCATTGCAGGCAGCAGGTGGTTGTGCCTGGGACCGGACATGTCCTGGCCCTCTAAAAACTCCCAACTAGGCTGCACAACAAAAACAACTGTTACACAACATGGCACATGCAGATGTCAACATTGCCCAAATCCTCTACATGTTTGTTCAAGTCAAACAATGTCTTGGCCACTACTCAGAAAATTCAGTGGCAAGCATAGGGACTCATACTTTACTGAAGTTTGGCTTCAAATCATTCTAAGGAAGATGTCAGCATATTCATCAAAGGCCCTGGACCCATGGTGAGACAAATATAGATTGGCCTTTTGGACATGGTGTTCCTAGCCACTGCTTACATTAAGCATGTTCAAGAATGATGACTGGCTGGTTTTATCAATAACTATCAGGATGGAGATGGCAGGCAATCAGCCATCTTGGCTTGACACTGGTAAAATGAGCCTGGTGTCTTTTCTCCTGGCTCTGAGCACTAATATGCTGTTACATGTATATACTGAAGCACGCCGGCTGAGCAACAGCCAAGGCACGTAGATTAGACACTGTATATTCAAAGGAGGAGGGGGGTGACGGCGTGGGAATATTCAATTTCAGGGGGTCAGGGGGCAAAGAGGGCAGGAGGACAGGGGGCAGGTTGGTTGGGTGGGTGGCGGTCTTACATCCATGTCTTCAGTCTGTTCTGCAGCATCCTCTGAGTTGTTTTTGGGTAGGTAGGTCATCTTCAGACGGAGATGACCTTTGACCCTGGATTTGTGACTGCATCAAAACAAAAACTAAACACTTAACAAAAAATACATGGAAAACAGTGCACCTTCTAAATAACAGTAATGTGAGCCTCTTAGGTGTATCAAATATCAGACACACAAATGTCATTCCAACAATCTATCATTGTGACTGACTCAAATATGAAATTGAGCTTTCTCCAAGGCAAAATCAATATGTACTTTATGTAGCTATTTGAGCTTAATTTATACACCTCAGGAAAGAAAGGCAAACTCACTGGAATGAAACAAGTTAATTTATGCAATGCCAAGACTGAATGTGATAAAAATGTCAAGGAAAATGTCACAAAGTAAATCCATGTTAAACCAGGAAGGATAAGCGGCTTGAATAATCATGAAATAATGCCAACCTTCTCGGGTGAAGTAGAAAATCCTTGAATGTGTATGGCCTTTCAATGTTAGGATTTTCTGTCTGAAATAAAAAATAAATAAAAAGTATTTAAACAGTTGAAATGCTCTATAAAGATATTTGCTGTATAACATCTACGCATGCAGTAACTGTATATCAACAGTAAACAAGTCCTGTATAGACAGTAGACAGTGAGGTAGGTCCTGCTGTAAATGCTATGAAAAGGAAGGCAAAGGTAACAAACATGGAGGACTGTAATTCCATAACTATGGACAATGTTGTGGAAAGGACTCTGACATGAGGGTGTTTATGTTTACATGAGTGTGCCTATGACAGTTCATTGGTGAAGATAAGTAACTATGTAAAGTGTACAGATCTCCGACAAATTATATCTAAAGGAGAACATGGAACACCAAACAGCAGAGACTATCCTACTCCTTTAGACATGGGATTGGAAACATGTTGATTTAGGAGAATTGGTTTCCACATACATTATGCAAGTGCTAAATAAACTATTTCCTTGCACTAGGCTCACCGGTATCTGGTGTAATGGTACATCCACCTGCCCCAGAAAGTCATCACGTGTCTGTGGAAGGATATAAGAGATTGTAATGGGGAGTCATGTACAGTAGTCATTCATGAGAGTCCATCAAAAAAGGGAGTGGTTACAATGTATCGGGCATGTTTGCGGACTCGCACGCACACACACACAGCTCAAGCGCAAAAGGTATGAGTCACACACACACACACACACACACACACACACAGTATACCACATGACTGGCCTAGATAGATAATAATTTTCCATGACACAGTCACCTTTACAGCACCACTTCATTATGTGCCACCAGCCCTCATGGATGATTTAGTTGTAAATGTATTCATTGGCACATTATACACATAGTCTTATTAGACAAGGCGGTCGAAAAATGGCACTGCACACAATCCCAAATTGACATTAGAAAATGCAGATGACCCCACTTGGAAAAATTATATCTAGTTAAAGCGAAACTTCAGGATTCTGACAATGAAGCCCTTTATCTGCTTCCTCAGAGTCAGATGAACTCATGGATAGCATTTGTATGTCTCTGCGTGCAGTTTGAAGGAAGTTTTTAGTTTAGTTTATTTTATTTTTACAGGGACAGTGCACATTAATCAACGTTTCAGTAAAAGTGCCGGTTTTAGCCAGCCGGCTAATTTTCAACCGCAGTCCCTGGGCAGGTTATTAAAAACAATTACAATATAGACAATAGCACCATAGAACAAGCAAGACATAGCAACATAGGACAAGCAAGACATAGCATACAGACAGAGCAACATAGGACAAGCAAGACATAGCATACAGACAGAGCAACATAGAACAAAAAGCAGCAAGACAAGTTTCTGACAAACGTTAGTGCAATTGCTAACTAGTGTTTGCACAATGACTGGAAGTCTATGTAACTGCAGTGCTAGCATATACCATAAGACGTCCAGTCATTGCGCTAATGCTAGTTGGCATTGGCTCACGAAACTACCTCTCAATTCCTTTATACTGGATACAGAGACAAAAGGGGCGGCAGGTAGCCTAGTGGTTGGAGCGTTGGGCCAGTAACCGAGTTGGTTGGCTGCTAGATCGAATCCCCAAGCTGACAAGGATGTTCTGCCCCTGAACAAGGCAGTTAACCCACTGTTCCTAGGCTGTCATTGTAAATAAGAATTTGTTCTTAACTGACATGCCTAGCTAAATAAAGGTTCAATTAAAAAAATAAAGGTAAAGGGCTTCATTGCCAAAATCACAAAGTATCCCTTTAATGGTGTGTATTCATATTCACTCAATTTTACATCCCGCAAGCTGTCCCAACACATGAAATTGCATTCTAATAGTGTTACATTTTATTGTAAGTGGCTGACACTAAAAGGTTGCATTTTACACCCATTTTCTCAGGGGACCCAATTTCAATTTCAGGGGAGCCCACCCCAAGGTTTGAAACCACTGTATTAGACATGTGGATTGAATAATTCAGGGGTTATTAGCCCACAGTATAGAGCATTAGACGTCTTAATATGTAGTTGTGGAGCAGTGTCCTTTCTAGAAAAGGTGATTCTGACTGAGTGACGTCTCTCGAGACAGGCTCCAATGTGACCACTGCTATAACGCAGTTACTGTAACATGTTCCTATGCAACATACATCACCCACCTTCCAACATCAACAACAACTGAAAACAACAACTGAAAACACAGTGTTGTGCGGGTCGGCTTCATGACCAAATAAACACCCTCGGCACATCAAACTGCCCAGCAATAGTATGGAGACGGTTCAATTGAATGGATATAGACTGTTCCCCTCCTCCTCTCATTCCTTCCCCATGCCTTTCCTTGGCAGTGAAGCCAAGACAAGCAGGCTTTGGAGAGTCCATGTTGAGGGACACAATGTACAGCCTGAGAATTTGCTACTCTGATCTCGTGACATTCTCTCAGGAACATCACAGAGGGGACTCATTAAGGGATTAATCACATGCTTACTAACATCACTCAAAGAACTGTCAAACCAGCCATATCAAAATTAGCAAGAGTGGAGTGTGTGATTGATCAAGTCAGAGGTGTATGGGAGCAAGAATGGTTTCTGGTGGAAATAAACTTAATATTCATGTAAATCTATAAAATCTGGACCACCTTTACTCCACACACAGACGCATACAATGCTCTTCCTCGCCATCCATTTGGCAAATCCATAATTCTATCCTCCTGATTCCTGCTTACAAGCAAAAATTAAAGCAGGAAGCACCAGTGACTAGATCAATAAAAAAAGTGGTCAGATGAAACAAATGCTAAACTACAGGACTGTTTTGCTAGCAGACTGGAATATGTTCCGGGATTCCTCTGATGGTACACCACATCAGTCACTGGCTTCATCAGTAAGTGCATCGATGACGTTGTCCCCACAGTGACCGTATGTACATACCCCAACCAGAAGCCATGGATTACAGGCAACATCCACACTGAGCTAAAGGCTAGAGCTGCCACTTTCAAGGAGCGGGACTCTAACCTGGAAGCTTATAAGAAATCCTGCTATGCCCACCGACGAACCATCAAACAGACAAAGCGTCAATACAGGACTAAGATCGAATCATACTACGCGCTCGTCGGATGTGGCAGGGCTTGCAAACCATTACAGACTACAAAAGGGAAGCACAGTTGAAATCTACACAGTGACAAGCTTACCAGATGAGCTAAACTACTTCTACGCTCGCTTCGAGGCAAATAACACTGACACATGAAAGCACCAGCTGTTCCAGAAGGCTGTAATACCAACATGCCTTACGAAGACCATCATAGTGCCCGTGCCCAAGAACACTAAGGTAACCTGCCTAAATGACTACCGATGCGTAGCACTCATGTCTGAAGTCATAAAGTGCTTTGAAAGGCTGGTCATGGCACACATCAACACCATTATCCCAGAAACCCTAGACCCACTCCAATTTGCATACCGCCCCAAAAGATCCACAGATGATGCAATCTCTATTGCACTCCACACTGCCCTTTCCCAACTGAACAAAAGGAATACCTATGTGAGAATGCTGTTCATTGACTACAGCTCAGCATTCAACACCATAGTGCCCTCAAAGCTCATCAATAAGCTAAGGACCCTGGGACTAAACATCTCCCTCTGCAACTGGATCATGGATTTCCTGACGGGCCGCCCCCAGGTGGTAACGCCGATCCTCAACTCAGGGGCCCCTCAGGGGTGCGTGCCCAGTCCCCTCCTGTACTCACTGTTCACTCATGACTGCGCGGCAAGGCACGAATCCAACACCATCATTAAGTTTGCAGACGACACATTGGTAGGCCTGATCACCAACAACAACAACAAGACAGCCTATAGGGAGGAGATCAGAGACCTGGCCGTGGGGTGCCAGGACAACAACCTCTCCCTCAATGTGATCAAGACAAAGGAAATGATTGTGGACTACAGGTAAAACAGAGGACCGAGCACGTCCCCATTCTCATAAACGGGCTGCACTGGAGCAGGTTGAGAGCTTCAAGTTCCTTGGTGTCCACATTACTAACAAACTAACACAGTCCAAGCACACCAAGACAGTCGTGAACAGGGCACAACAAAACCTATTCTCCCTCAAGAGACTGAGAAGAACTGGCGTGGGTCCTCAGATCCTCAAAAGATTTTACAGCTGCACCATCGAGAGCATCCTGAGACTGGTTGCATCACTGCCTGGTATGGCAACTGCTCGGCCTCTGACCGCAAAGCACTACAGAGGGTAGTGCGTACGGCCCAGTACATCACCAGGGCCAAGCTTCCTGCCACCAGGCGGTGTCAGAGGAAGCCCCTAAAAATGGTCAAAGACTCCAGCCACCCGAGTCATAGACTATTCTCTCTGCTACCGCACGGCAAGCGGTGCCAGAACGCCAAGTCTAGGTCCAAGAGGATTCTAAACAGCTTCTACCCCCAAGCCATAAGACTCCTGAACACCTAATCAAATAGATACGCAGACTTTATGCATTACCCCCCTTTACACTGCTGCTACTCTGTTATTATCTATGCATAACTTTTATTTATTTTTTATCTCTCCCTACATGTACATATTACCTCAACTTACTGGTGCCCCCGCACATTGACTCTGTACTGCTACCCCCCATATATAGTCTCGCTATTGTAATTTTACTGCTGCTCTTTAATGACTTGTTACTTATATTCCGTATCCGTATTTTTTTTAAACTGCATTGCTGGTTAGGGTCTCGCAAGTAAGCATGTGACTAATAACATTTGATTTGATAATATGGAGTTGGTCCCCCCTTAATGCTATAATAGCCTCCACTCTTCTGGGAAGGTTTTCCACCAGATGTTGGAACATCGCTGTGGGGACTTGCTTCCATTCAGTCCCGAAGCAAGCACTGGATGTCATAAGGTGAATGCACCAATTTGTAAGTCGCTCTGGATAAGAGCGTCTGCTAAATGACTTAAATGTAAATGTAAATGTAAGCACCAGTTACCCTCGAGCTAGCCTCGAGCTAGGCCCATCTCCTGGCTAGCCAAAGAGATCCACCAGCCAATTCTTGGGATACAAAACCTCTTTGCCAATTGGCCTGGACCCTTTACTGCTGACACGGAGCCCTGCCAATCCAACGCGACTAGTCTGTCGTAACTGTCCGAGGTAGTTTCAACAGGATCTTCCGTTGCGACGTCGCCAGATGCCCATCTGTTAGCCCCGACCCGCTGGCTGTCTGAATCGCCGTGTCTCCAGCTCGCCTAGCGTAGCAGCGACTACGGAATTGGCTTCCTGACTCATCGAGTGCTACTCATTGGACCCTATGATCAGTCAGCTACACATGCCTCGTCTATTGCGATTTTGGTTAGTAATTGTCTTATTTCACCTGCCCAATATGCCTTCGATAGCCCTTTTGTTCCATCCCCCACACATGCTGTGACCTAACCTGGCTTAACTGGGGCCTCTAGAGACAAAACCTCTCTCTTCGTCAGTCAATGCCTTTAGTTTACCTCCACTGTACTCACATCCTACCATACCCTTGTCTGTACATTATACCTTTAATCTATTCTTCCGCACCCAGACATCTGCTCCTTTTACTCTCTGTTCCGAACACACTAGACGACCAGTTCTTATAGCCTTTAGCCATACCCTTATCCAACCCATCCTCTCTTCCTCTGGTGATGTAGAGGTTAACCCAGGCTCTGCAGCCCACAGCACCACTCCCATTCCCCAGCCACTCATTTGTTGACTTCTGTAACTGGAAAAGCCTTGGATTTATGCATGTTAACATCAGAAGCCTCCTCCCTAAGTTTGTTTTATTCACTGCTTTAGTACACTCCGCCAACCCTGATGTCCTAGCCGTGTCTGAATCATGGCTTAGGAAGGCCACCAAAAATCCTGAAATTTCCATCCCTAACTATAACATCTTCCGACAAGATAGAACTGACAAAGGGGGCGGACTTCCAATCTACTGCAGGGATAGCCTGCAGAGTTCTGTCATACTATCTAGGTCAGAGTTCATACTGTTAGGTGACCTAAACCGGGATATGAGCACCTCCTCCCAGCTGTCCACTGCACTGAGGCTAGGAAACTCTGTCACCACCGATAAATCTACATAATCAATCATTTCAATAAGCATTTTCTATGGCTGGCCATGCTTTCCACCCGGCTACCCCTACCAACAGCTCAGCACCCACTGCAGCAACTTGCCCAAGCCACCCGCTTCTCCTTCACCCAAATCCAGATAGTTGATGTTCTGAAAGAGCTGCAAAAGCAGGATCCCTACAAATCAAATCAAATTTATTTATATAGCCCTTCGTACATCAGCTGATATCTCAAAGTGCTGTACAGAAACCCAGCCTAAAACCCCAAACAGCAAACAATGCAGGTGTAAAAGCACGGTGGCTAGGAAAAACTCCCTAGAAAGGCCAAAACCTAGGAAGAAACCTAGAGAGGAACCGGGCTATGTGGGGTGGCCAGTCCTCTTCTGGCTGTGCCGGGTAGAGATTATAACAGAACATGACCAAGATGTTCAAATGTTCATAAATGACCAGCATGGTCGAATAATAATAAGGCAGAACAGTTGAAACTGTAGCAGCAGCACAGTCAGGTGGACTGGGGACAGCAAGGAGCCATCATGTCAGGTAGTCCTGGGGCACGGTCCTAGGGCTCAGGTCCTCCGAGAGAGAGAAAGAAAGAGAGAATTAGAGAGAGCATATGTGGGGTGGCCAGTCCTCTACAAATCAGCTGGGCTAGACAATCTGGACCCTCTCTAAAATCTATCGCCAAAATTGTTATAACCCCTATTGCTAGCTTGTTCAACCTCTCTTTCGTATCGTCTGAGATCCGCAAAGATTGGAAAGCTGCCACGGTCATCCCCCTCTTCAAAGGGAGACAATCTAGACCCAAACTGTTATAGACCTATATCCATCCTGCCCTGCCTTTCTTCGAAAGTCAAGTTAACAAACAGATCACTGACCATTTTGAATCCCACCGTACCTTCTCCACTATGCAATCTGGTTTCCGAGCTGGTCATGGGTGCACCTCAGCCACGCTCAAGGTCCAAAATGATATTATAACCGCCATCGATGAAAGACAGTACTGTGCAGCAGTCTTCATCGACCTGTCCAAGGCTTTCGACTCTGTCAATCACCGCATTCTTATCAGCAGACTCAATAGCATTGGCTTCTCAAATGACTGCCTCGCCTGGTTCACCAACTACTTCTCTGATATAGTTCAGTGTGTCAAACCGGAGGGCCTGTTGTCCGGACCTCTGGCAGTCTATGGGGGTGCCACAGGGTTCAATTCTCGGGCCTGCTCTTTTCTCTGTATACATCAATGACGTCGCTCTTGCTGCTGCCGATTCTCTGATCCACCTCTACGCAGAAGACACCATTATCTATACATCTGGCCCTTCCTTGGACACTGTGTTAATCTTGGAACTACCCATCCAGAATCCTGGAGAATTGTCATCAACTAATTAGCATAGCGCAACGGCCAAATAATATTACTCGAAAATATTCATATTCATGAAATCGCAAGTGAAATATAGCGAAACACGGCGTAGCCTTTTGTTAATCACCCTGTCGTATCTCAGATTTTGAAATGATGCTTTACAGCCAAAGCAAGACAAGCATTTGTGTAAGTTTATTGATAGCCTAGCATAGTATTATGTCCAGCTAGCAGCAGGAAGCTTGGTCACGAAAATCAGAAAAGCAATCAAATGAACCGTTTACCTTTGATGATCTTCGGATGTTTACACTGACTCGCAGTTAGACAGCAAATGTTCCTTTTGTTCCATAAAGATGATTTTTATACGCAAAATACCTCTGTTTGTTTGTCACGTTATGTTGAGAAATCCACCGGAAATAGCGGTCATGACAACGCCAAAAATAATTTCAAATTATATCCATAATATCGACAGAAACATGGCAAACATTTTTTTATAATCAATCCTCAAGGTGTTTTTCCAATATCTATTCGATAATATATCAACCGGGACAATTGGCTTTTCAGTAGGACCGAGAGGAAAAAATGGCTACCTCTTTCTTTTAATGCAAGAATCACTCAGAGCCCTCAGCTGGCCACTTACGCAATGTGGTCCTTCTTCAACATAAAGGTGTGAAACTACATCTAAAGACTGTAGACACCTTAGGGAATACGTAGAAAAAGGAATCTGGTTGATATCCCTTTCAATGGCCAATAGGGATGCATAGGAACACAACGGTTTCAAAATATGAGTCACTTCCTGATTTCAGGCTTTCGCCTGAAATATCAGTTCTGTCATACTCACAGACAATATTTTTACAGTTTTGGAAACTTTTCTATCCTAAGCTGTCAATTATATGCATATTCTAGCACCTGGTCCTGAGAAATAGGCCGTTTACTTTGGGAACGTTATTTTTCCAAAAATAAAAATAGTGCCCCCTAGCTTCAACCTCCAAACAAGCTTCAATGCCATAAAACACTCCATCAATGGCCTCCAACTGCTTTTAAATGCAAGTAAAACTAAATTCACACTCTTCAACCAATTGTTGCCTGCACCCGCCAGTCCGACAAGCATCACTACTCTGGACGGTTCTGAATATGTGGACAACAACAAACAAAGCCTCCTTCACTCATGCTGCCAAACATACCCTTGTAAAACTGACTATCCTACCGATCCTTGACTTCGGCGATGTCATTTACAAAACAGCCTCCAAAACTACTCAGCAAACTGGATGTAGTCTATCACAGTGCCATCCGTTTTGTCACCAAAGCCCCATATACTACCCACCACTGCGACCTGTATGCTCTCGTTGGCTTGTCCTCACTACATATTCATCGCCAAACCCACGGGCTCCAGGTCATCTATAAGTCTTTGCTAGGGTAAGCCCCGCCTTCTCAGCTCACTGGTCACCATAGCAACACCCACCCGTAGCACGCACTCCAGCAGGAATATTCCACTGGTCATCCCCAAAGCCAACACTTCCTTTGGCTGCCTTCCAGGTCTCTGCTGCCAATGACTGGAACTCCCTCTCTCACTTTAAACATCAGCTGTCAGTGCAGCTTACCAATCACTGTACCTGTACACACCAATCTGTAAATAGCACACCCAACTACCTCAACCCCATATTATTTATCCTCTTGCTCTTTTGCACCCCAGTATCTCAACTTGCACATCATCATCTGCACATCTTTCACTCCAGTGTTCATGCTAAATTGTAATTATTTCACCTCTATGGCCTATATTGCCTTACCTCCCTGTAACTGCGTTCTTCGTTTGTCAAAAGAGAGTCGGACCGAAATGCAGCGTGGTGGTTACTCATGTCTTTAATGAAGGAAAAAAGCGATACATGAAATAACTAAACAAAAGCAAAACAACAAACGGAACGTGAAACCTAATTAAAGCATCTGGTGAAATTACACAGAGACAGGAACAATCACCCACGAAATACAAAGCAAAACCAGGCTACCTAAATACGGTTCCCAATCAGAGACAACGAGAATCACCTGACTCTGATTGAGAACCGCCTCAGGCAGCCAAGCCTATACAACACCCCTAATCAGCCGCGATCCCAAATACTACAAACCCCAATACGAACATACAATATAACATAAACCCATGTCACACCCTAGCCTGATCAAATAATTAAAGAAAACACAAAATACTAAGACCAAGGCGTGACACTCCCTACTCTTAAATTTGCACACACCGTACAAAGATTTTTCTATTGAGTTATTGACTATATGTTTGTTTATATGCTGGGGCGGCAGCGTAGCCTAGTGGCTAGTAACTGGAAGGTTGCGAGTTCAAACCCCTGAACAGGCCCTGAACAGGCAATTAACCCACTGTTCCCAGGCCGTCATTGAAATTAAGAATATGTTCTTAACTGACTTGCCTGGTTAAATAAAGGTTAAATTAAAATTATGTGTAACTGTTGTTTTTGTCACACTGCTTTTATTTTATTTTTTATCCTGGCCAAGGCGCAGTTGTAAATGAGAACTTGTTCTCAACTGGCCTACATGGTCAAAGGTGATTATTATTATTATTATTTTATTTTTATAAAACAAGCGCATTAGTGAGGTTGGGCTATTAATCCTGGCTCGAAGTCGGCATTCCATTTCATCCCAAAGGTGTTCGATGGGATTGAGGTCAGAGCTCTGTGCATGCCAGTCAAGTTTTTCCACACCGATCGACAAACCATTTGTGTATGGACTTTGCTTTGTGCATGGGGGCATTGTCATCCTTAAACAGGAAAGGGCCTTCTCCAAACTGTTGCCACAAAGTTGGAAGTACAGAATAATCTAGAACGTTATTGTATGCTGTAGGGTTAAGATCTCCCTTCACTGGAACTAAGGGGCCTAGACCAAACCATAAAAAACATCTCCAGAACATTATTCCTCCTCCACCAAACTTTACAGCTAGGACTATGCAAACGGGCAGGTAGCGTTCTCCTGGCATCCTCCAAATCCGTCGGACTGCCAGACGGTGAAGTGTGATTCATCACACCAGAGAACGCATTTCCACTGCTCCAGAGTTCAATGGCGGTGATCTTGACACCATTCCAGTCGACGGTTGTCATTTCTCATGGAAACCCATTTCATGAAGCTCCCGACGAACAGTTCTTGTGCTGACGTTGCTTCCAGAGGCAGTTTGGAACTCGGTAGCGAGTGTTGCAACCGAGGACAGACAATTTTTCCGCGCTATGCGCTTCAGCATTCACGTTATGTGAGCTTGCGTGGCCTACCACTTCGCGGCTGAGCCATTGTTGCACCGAGATGTTTCCACTTCACAATAACAGCACTTACAATTGACTGGGGCAACTCTAGCAGGGCAGAAACTTGACGTCCTGACTTGTTGGAAAGGTGGCATCCTATGACGGTGCCACGTTGAAAGTCACTGAGCTCTTCAGTAAGGCCATATACTTCCAATGTTTGTCTGTGGAGATCGCATGGCTGTGTGCTCGATTTAATGGCTGTGGCTGAAATAGCCGAATCCAGTAATTTGAAGGTGTGTCCAAATACTTTTGTACATAGTGTATTTCTGACTAGGTCATAGCAATGATAATGATATTGGATATACAGCATTGTGATTGTATTCAAAAAGAGAGGAAGTGTATGTGTATGATGGATTCAAAGCCACCAGACAAAAAGGCAGGCAAAAGTAGGCCAACAGAGGTTTTGTTGTTGGAATAAAAACATGTTTTTAACGGTTTCCAGCTGGTGAAATAAGTCTGGATTTTAAAATGGGTAATTTTCAAACTGTCAAGTAAGAGCTCGGATTTCTTCACTCAAAAATGTAAAACATGAACGTTTGTTATTGCTATTACCGAGCTAGGCTCAAATACACTCCAATTGACCAGTCATTAAAATTTCTCAGTATTTAATGGTATACATAAAGGATAAAACAATTATAACTGATGAGATGAAACAACGTTCATATGTGCAAAGTTCATATTTCCTCCTGTTGAAGGAAATAATTTTGTTAGGGGATTTCAATACTGTTGTCTGCAAAGAGAATAGCCGAACCCACAATGTATTTATGCACTTTTGTAGATTACTTGCTCTGACCCAAATGATAAAAGATCCCACCGGGATATGTGAAACAGTGCAAAGTATGATTGACTTAATGTTGGTGTCTGATAAATCTAAAATATTGCAGAGTAGAGTAATAGTATATGGAATCAGTGATAATTTTATTACATTTTGCACAAGGAGGCTTTTTAAAGATATATTATTTAAGTGTCACAACACCGTTAGAATCAGAGGACTCAAAAAATACTGTGTTGAAAAGTTTAGGGAGGAAGTGGGTAAAATTGATTGGTCACCTGTAGGGGTAGACGGTGCCTGGGAAGTCTTTAAATGTAGATTCCTTGATGTGGTGAATGTTTTATTTTATTTTTACCTTTATTTAACTAGGCAAGTCAGTTAAGAACAAATTCTTATTTTCAATGACGGCCTACAAACAGTGGGTTAACTGCCTTGTTCAGGGGCAGAACGACAGATTTGTTCCTTGTCAGCTCGGGGATTTGAACTTGCAACTAGTCCAACGCTCTAACCACTAGGCTACCCTGCCGCCCAATGTGATGGTTCCCATTAGACGGGTCAGGGTAAAGCAGAGACCTATAGCCCTTGGTTTAATCATGGAATTCTAGAATCTATCCTAGAGCAAGGAATAAGGACTTTCAACCCTCAAGAGCAGCATGATTTTGTCCTATATAAACATCACAGAAATGAAGCACAGAGCAGGATGGATAAAGCTAAGAGGGGTTACTTTGCTGAGAAAATAATTGAGAACACAAATTACCCTAAAAAGCTTTGAAAATCATTTAAGTAACTATGCTGTAGTTGTACTACCAAAAACAAACAAACTGTATTGGACTGAACATCAAGTGGGAGATGGTATATGAAAAAGCAGAGGTTGACAATTAATTCAACTTTTATTTTTTACTTCTGTTGGCAGCAAGCTGGTTAGCAAGCTGCCCACCAGTTCTGGTTTGTATGGAAACAACCAAGTCAAGAAGTATTATGTAGAGTTAGGGGTTCAGCCAAACTCATTTTCTTTTGCAAAGGTAGAAACAGCCAAAATAGTCAGTATGCTGGAAGAGCTTAAATACTCCAAAGCCACAGACCTGTATAATATTCCTGCACGGTTTCTTATAGATTCTGATGAGCAAATTGGCCCTTGTACTACGCATATCTTTAATCTCTCTCATGAACAGGGTACCTTTCCCAGGGACATGAAACAAGCTAAAGTTATACCTCTGTATAAGAAGGGGATGAAATCTGACCCTGGGAATTATAGGCCTGTATCTATCCTCCGTAACATCAAAGATCATGGAGAGTTGTACATGAGCAAATGTATGAATATGTTAACAAACAGGGTCTAATGTATGATTTTCAGTAAGGTTTTAGAAAAACATACTCCACTGATTCATGTCTACTTTACTTGACTGACTTCATCAGGAAAGAGATTGAAGGAAATCTGTGTGGAATGGTACTGCTTGACCTACAGAAGGCCTTTGATACAGTTAACTACTGTCTCCTAATCTCCAAACTGGAGGCACTGGGGTTAAGCAGTATCCCTCTAGGCTGGGTAAAGTCCTATTTATCAGGAAGGGAGCAAGTAGTAGAGGTTAATGGTTCACTGTCTCAGGCAAAACCAATGATTTGTGGCGTTCCGCAGGGGAGCGTGCTTGGGCCTCTGCGGTTTTTATATTAATGATATGAAACATGCTTGTTTTTGGGGTCTTTTTCTTTATGCGGATGACTCTACACTTCTTGTGTCTCACAAAGGTAAAACTGTGTTGGAAAGCATACTTATCACAGAGCTTTCTAACATTAACAAACGGCTTGGAGGTAATAAGCTCTCTCTTCACTTGGGGAAAACTGAAGCAATTATTTTTGGATCCAGACCTAAATTGTGTAGGTCATCTGAAATCACAGTTGAGTTAGGGGGTGAGGTGCTGACTACTAAAACCTTTATTAGCTACTTGGGATGTATCCTTGATGGAAGCTTGGGAGGTGTGAGCATGGCCAATAAAGTGCTAGGGAAGGGTAACGCCAGGACTATGTTTTTGGCTAGAAAGTCCAAGCTGCTTGATAAGGACTCCATGAAAGTGCTAGCTACTGCCCTTATTCAATGCCATTTTGACTTTGCTAGTACTTCCTGGTTTGGGGGCTTATCTAAACTTATGAAGGGGAAGCTCCAGATAGCCCAGAATAAGCTGATCAGGGTAGTATTGAAGGTGATTCCACGTACTCACATAGGCAGGAGCTGCTTTCAAGAACTAAACTGGCTGCCTGTTGAGGCTAGGGTGTCCCAGATTGGACTAGGTTTGGTTTACAGGAGTATTTATGGTCATGCGCCCAGATATCTAAGTGATGACTTTCCTCGTGTTAGGGATGTACACAATCACAACACCAGATCAGGTGTTGCTGATATGTGCTTATACAGGTTAATAATATAATAATAATATAATAATATATGCCATTTAGCAGACGCTTTTATCCAAAGCGACTTACAGTCATGTGTGCATACATTCTACGTATGGGTGGTCCCGGGGATCGAACCCACTACCCTGGCGTTACAAGCGCCATGCTCTACCAACTGAGCTACAGAAGGACCAGGAGTAATGCTGGGAAAGGTACTTTCTTCTATACTGGAGCCTCAGAATGGAATGAGTTGCCTCTGCCCATAAAAACAACATCCTCTCTGGGCAGCTTTAAAAATAAATTAAAAGTATGTTTGATGTCTTCTATGCCCATATGAATAACATTTATGATGTAACTGGAATGATGATAGATGTTCTTTTCTGTTTTTGTTTTATTATTTCACTGCCATACTGAGTATGGCTTTTTCAAGTTTTATGTGTGCTTGTTTTTTTAAATGGTCGAATGAATAAACAACGATTTAGTCCACTTCAAAAAGGTATAGTGTTTCTAAATGTATATTTCTTGTCTGACTCAATGTCTGAACTGGTTTTTAAAACCAAATGTATGGAAGGCCTCTACACAAACAGAGCAGTAAACAGTCCATCCAAAATGTGAAAGTACTAGACTATATTACTCATAATCTTCCTCTTCTTCCATGCCCTGGTTCTCTCAGGAAAACACATCATATGTTGAAAATGAAAGTCAAACCACAAAGTAGAGGAATTCTCTCTCTCGGTCTCTGGAGCCCCGGTGTGGTGGATATATTATCTTGTCATAAAGAATGTCATTTAAAAAAAGATAAGTTCAATAATGAAAATAGAAAACAATGAAAAAGCTGTGTAGAATTCTGAATAAGTGCAGCTCCTACTGAACAGACCTTTCCCATTATAGGGTAGAGAAAGAAAGGCCAGAGTGATTTATTTTGATGAGGTTTATCAGATAAAACATCCACTTACCGGTATGTATAAAAAATAATTATAAGTCGAAGAATGCTTTGCAATTAGCCTCTGTTTTTAAGCCTCAGTTGTGGTGGTAATGTAAGGGAAAGGACGGCCTTGGCCAAGTGTTTCAACTGCAAGGAGTTAGTTAATGGTCTGTGCAGGAGAAGAGGACAATTTTCTGCTCCATGGAGAGAGTCTGCCTGCCAACAAACCACCTCAGAGAGGGACAAAGTTGGGTCTGCATGTGGGGTCCTCTGGTCTGGATGCACCTGCTCTGCAGCCACTCTGCCACAAAACAAAGCCCCTTCCTGTAGCAGCTTCCAAAACCACAGCTTGCAGAAAAACTGGGTCAGCCAGGCATACTGTACTGCTCAAACGTCCATACACTTCCATGGACATTAAGTGAGCCTCTCAACATGGAAAACAAGACGAATCACATAATCCTTTCTCATCTTAAAAACTGTTTCCATACGCTCTACTCACTTTGTATTTATTCGCTCTACTGAAGCTAAATCCATCAAGACAAGAGGTCTTATACACATTTGCCTCAGATCTCAATAAGATCACAGGCCAGATAAAAAAAGGTAAGAGTTCAGGGGGAACAAATTACACCATTTTGATAGATCACTATCAAGGTCACAAGGTTTACTAAGGCAATTTAGAAAAAAATATGTTCTGGTGCTCTGATGCATCAAAAAAAGAACACAAAAACGTACATGTGGTCAGAAATGCCAAGCAGAAGAAATATCAGCCTGCGCAGAGAAGTGTGAGATTGAACTTTACTGAACTTTACTCAACTTTCTAGAGTTCTCCCCATTATTTAACAATATCAACATTTCCCTTTACTGTGGGAATTGTGATTGAATCAATGCAATAGCCACTTTCAATGCAACATAACGAACCAAAAATAATTTGTATGCATAACTAACTATGCAAGAGATTTTGTTGACAGAGCACATCGGAGTAGGATTTCTATTGCATTGATAGGCACGACTCAGGCCTGCACTCTACACAGACCGGTGCGCCATAACCAATCAGAGCTGCAGTAGACCGTGGCTTGAATAAGCTAAGTAACCAATAGGCAGAGGGTAGCATAATGTGTCTGATTCTCTGTAATAATGGTATGGCAATAATAATAATACATTTTATTTTGTAAAGTGTTTTCTTGCATCAAACAAAAATGTTCAGTCACCACCTCATCTGAAGGACAAGTGGATAAACAGGTTAATGTCAAGCCCTGCATGTTTTTTTTCAAAAGTCTCATGGAATGTAGGCCTTCTGTAGGCTGAATGATATAACATTTGAATATGGAAACAGCGGTTCTCTGATGCATTTTCTCCATAGTTTTTTTATGGTAGGCCTAGATTATGATCAAATAGTCACAGTAGCCTACCTGGTCACTGTTAAAACAGTAAATTAAAGGGGGTACAACCTCAGTGTTCACAACGGAAGTTGCAGAGAATTTTCACAACGTTGAAGTTTGTGCTCATCGGATCTGAAATTTGCTCAGTGCCGCAAAAATTAGAGGGAACAACGCATGCGGTCACCTGCTCTTCATTTTCGGTAGAGTCCAATTACTGTAGCTAACCAGCTTGCTCCTGGAAAACAGTGTTGTTTGCCAACAGCTATGCTACTGTACAGGATCTGTACACATTACCTTGAAAGGAAAAGCAGGTCATTCTTACATCATCCAGGATAACACTCAGATGGGATGCATATAACGAGCATGACCTTTGAACTCTGTTGAAATTCACTGCCTGGGGACTGATCGTCATGATTAGGGAGATTCAATGTTTACATTATGAGACTGTCATTCATCTCATTCTCCTTTCCTTCATTCTTGTGCTTGGTGTCTTGTTTATCCTCTGTGTTTGGCCACAACACTGAGCTGATCTTGATTCTGGGGCTGCTACTCTTTAAACCGCCAAATAGCGATTAAGGTGTATCGACTGACCAGAGGAAATGGTCACTTATCAGGCTCAGTGAGGTATCAGGGCTCAGATCAAGATGGTGCTTAGCCTTGTCAATGTCCAAAAGGCATATGGTCAGCTCACGAGAGATGGGCAAGGGACAGAGGCAGAGGGAAGAAGAGTGGGAAAGACAGAACGAGAGAGACAAAGTAATACCTGTACTCCCTGTTCACCCACGACTGCGTGGCCACGCACGCCTCCAACTCAATCATCAAGTTTGTGGACGACACAACAGTGGTAGGCTTGATTACCAACAACAACGAGACGGCCTACAGGGAGGAGGTGAGGGCCCTCGGAGTGTGGTGTCAGGAAAATAACCTCACACTCAAGTCAACAAAACTAAGGAAATGATTGTGGACTTCAGGAAACAGCAGAGGGAACACCCCCCTATCCACATCGATGGAACAGTAGTGGAGAGGGTAGTAAGTTTTAAGTTCCTCGGCGTACACATCACAGACAAACTGAATTGGTCCACCCACACAGACAGCATCGTGAAGAAGGCGCAGCAGCGACTCTTCAACCTCAGGAGGCTGAAGAAATTTGGCTGGTCACCAAAAGCACTCAAACTTTTACAGATGCACAATCGAGAGCATCCTGTCGGGCTGTATCACCGCCTGGTACGGCAACTGCTCCGCCCACAACCGTAAGGCTCTCCAGAGGGTAGTGAGGTCTGCACAATGCATCACCGGGGGCAAACTGCCTGCCCTCCAGGACACCTACACCACCCGATGTCACAGGAAGGCCATAAAGATCATCAAGGACAACAACCACCCGAGCCACTGCCTGTTCACCCCGCTATCACCCAGAAGGCGAGGTCAGTACTGGTGCATCAAAGCTGGGACCGAGAGACTGAAAAACAGCTTCTATCTCAAGGCCATCAGACTGTTAAACAGCCATCACTAACATTGAGTGGCTGCTGCCAACACACCTACTCAACTCCAGCCACTTTAATAGTTTAGTTTAGTTTATTTTTATTTTTACAGGGACAGTGCACATTAATCAACGTTTCAGTAAAAGTGCCGGTTTTAGCCAGCCGGCTAATTTTCAACCGCAGTCAGTAATAATGGGAATTGATGTAAAATATATCACTAGCCCCTTTAAACAATGCTACTTAATATAATGTTTACATACCCTACATTATTTCTCATATGTATACGTATATACTGTACTCTATATCATCTACTGCATCTTTATGTGATACATGTATCACTAGCCACTTTAAACTATGCCACTGTTTACATACTCATCTCATATGTATATACTGTACTCGATACCATCTACTGCATCTTGCCTATACCACTCTGTACCATCACTCATTCATATATCTTTATGTATATATTCTTTATCCCTTTACACTTGTGTGTATAAGGTAGTAGTTTTGGAATTGTTAGCTAGATTACTCGTTGGTTATCACTGCATTGTCGGAACTAGAAGCACAAGCATTTCGCTACACTCGCATTAACATCTGCTAACCATGTGTATGTGACAAATTACATTTGATGTGATTTGCCACCCAGCATACCACCCTGCATACCACTGCTGGCTTGCTTCTGAAGCTAAGCAGGGTTGGTCCTGGTCAGTCCCTGGATGGGAGACCAGATGCTGCTGGAAGTGGTGTTGGAGGGCCAATCTGGCCCTCAAACCATCACGGTCACCTAATAATCCCCAGTTTACAATTGGCTCATTCATCCCCCTCCTTTCCCCTGTAACTATTCCCCAGGTCATTGCTGCAAATGAGAACATGTTCTTAGTCAACTTAACTGGTAAAATAACGAGGGGAAAATAAAAAAGGGTGAGGAGATGTAGCCACAGTGGAGGCCATGAGGGCTCGCCTCTGATTCCAACGACAAAGCTCTCGCCGCGTGACTAAACCACACTGGCACAATTCTGGCAGCACGCTTTTGTCTTCCTTCTCTTCACGCTCCACTGACAGGCTACACATACACCAGCATTTTGAGTATCTAGTTTCCCCTACATCAGAGATAACTCTTACTTTGAGACAAAGTCAAAATACAGGAACATATGGCATCAGTCAGTCCTCTTTAAACGGCACAAGCCATTACCAGGCAACAGCACTGATTGGAGCTAATTAAAGTTAATATACCAGTCAAAAATGTCAACAAACGTGTCCTGTGGAATAAATTAAATAAACATGTTTTGCAACTGTTATTCAGATTATGTTTCCAGAGGAGCTTCTCTAAGAGGCTATCACTGGATTAAAATAAATCATAAAAACAGGAGCACCGATGCTTATGACCTGCTGGGCTTAAGCAAGAGGTATGAAGAGGAGGGGATCTCATGTCCTAAATGAGATTATATAAAGAGTTCAGCTGTTATAAAAGGTTATAGCTCTGGCTAATTGCTGGTGCAGGTCTTACTTGACAAGCTGCTAAATGCAAAGAGGGAGATGGAGCATGAGTGATAAAGAGGGGGAGGACTGACACATGATGCTTTACAAACACAGTCTAGCAGGAGGACCCGCGAGGAAGGGAACACACCATCCTTTTACTGTAAAAGGCTCCGTCGCCAAACACCCACTACCTACATAACATGATCCCCAGGCCTGCGGATGGCTGGCATAACTGAGCGCTTCTCTAGTATCACGTTGTTCAATTTGAATTCATAGGGCTGGCCAGGGTTGGCCAGTGCAACAGCGGGACAGACTATCTGGAGTCGGGGAATATTTCAGAGGAGCTTTATTTATAGCGGGGGGGGGGGGGCTGATTTTCTCACAACTAAATTTAGCCAGGGGTAAATACTTAAACTGATTACTCAAAGCGTTAATAGAATAATAAAAACGGAAAACCCCTCTAAACCAAGGCACGTGTGTACACAAATGCACACAAGGCTGCCGCAGACAAGTATTGCATGAGTGAGGCTTTCTTTTCTTTCTCCTTTAGCATTATGCTGGGTTCAAGTATGTTAATGGTTTACTGTTATACAACTGAATACCTTTGAATTTTTGTCCACATTGGGCTTGTTAACCGCGTGACTTAGCTGACTGTCTTCTCAGTGACTGAACGTAGCTTCTGCTTGCTCGCAGGGAGCCCAAAGGTTGAGTAAATAGAGCAACATGTAGGGTACAGACTAGATATGGCATCAGAAATTAAGAGAGGTAGCATTATCAAATGGACATCACTGAAAGTTACACACAAACTCTCAGCCATCTCTCTTAGAGAGTAGGTTTAGTGCTTTACTAAACAGAACAATATATTTAAAATGGAAACTAACGGAGCATTTCAGATAAGCCATCTTATGGGTGATGGACATAACAAGTACAAAATAAATACCCCACTTTGTGGCGTTCACTATCTCTATTTATTGAGGTTAGAAGTGAACGGTACAAATACAGACCAACCACAATGAGCCAATACACTATGACACTACACAGCTGAAAACATAAATTCCTTAAGTTAACCAATAAATGGACAACCCATTCTACTACATTTTGCCAAAGCATAGGCCTAATTTCTCTCTATTCTCAGCCTTGCTAAGCTCCTATCCTACCCCACTCAGTGAAGGAAAAAAACTCACCGTGGTCTTTCTTGCAGGGCTCTTTTGTATGTGATCCCTTTTGTGGTTAGTGTTTACGTCAATGACAGGGCTAGAGACCCTTGCCCCAGAGCCGTGGGACACATGGATGTGCACATGTGGAGAGTTAGCTAGTTTTTGGTTGGAAACGTGACATGAAATACCAGTATTATGGTAGGGAACTTCCAGAGAAAAGCTCCTTTGTAAGGCGTGATGACAATGGTTTTCCTCAGGCATTTCCTGTCCATTTCCATTCTCTGCGCGATGGGCACTTTGGCTCCTCTCTGAAAGTTTAGCTGAGGGGAGCAAGCAAGCCGAGGTGCTGCGATACAGCTTAATGTGGCGAGGGCCACATTCACCCTCCAACTGAGGGGCCTGGGTTAGAGATTCAGGACATTCAACATTGACTGTTGTTCTGTTTGTAGATGCCTTCCCAGACATTAGTCGCTGGTGGGCAAAGTGCAGTAGCACACTGGAGTGTCGGTCTAAATTTTCAGAGCGGTCAGTCTTCTCACACTCCTCCATTTTGTCTTTAGGTTTATCCGGAAGTGGAACGTTAAAATGCACCATGGGCCTGGCGTCTCGGAACTCCACTGACGGAAAGCTGCTCTTAGAGAGTCGCAGGCCGTTCATCGCCGTGGCGATGGATGCTTTCGAGGTACCCGTCTCGTCCTCCTGCAGGGGCTCACTGGGGGACAACTGGAGCTGGTGAGAAGTCTGGTAGGAGCCCCTGACTGGAGGCAGGGTGGGAAGAGCCACAGGGCTGACCGGGGAGGCTGGTGGTGTATTACAGGGGCTCCGTGGAAATATAACCAGGGAGGAGCAGCGTCTCAGGGGGACCCTGGCTTTCCTACGGGGCAGACTCCTCTCCTGGGCCGCCCTACGCTGATCTGGGAGCTCTGGCTCAAAGATGCTGCTGCTGCTGCAGTAGCCTGCGTCACTGGCCGTGCTGTTTCTACAGGAGCCCCCATCTGAGCCACTGCCCGCTCCCACCTCGCAGACCCCTGGCTCCCCGCCCTCAGTGCTGTTCTCCAGCTCTCCATTCAGCTTGCCACGGGGCTGCAGGGAGATCTGCAGAGTACTCTTCTTGCTGCCGCTGCCGGTGTTCACCTTGGGTATAAATACGGATGAGTAGCGCTGTAAATTACCGTACTCTGGTGACAGGGGAGGCAAAGCCAAGGCTAGCTGCCCTGGAATCACCTTCATGTGGACAGAGCTGTGTGCTAGGCTCTCTGCGGGGCTGCGGGTTGACACACAGAGACCGCTCTCCTCACCATGGCTGCTCAGGCTCTCTGACAGAGGATCCGTGTTGCTTCTTCTCGACGCAAAGTGCAAGCGGAGCCGGCGTGCCATTCGTCTAACGCTCTAATCCCCGGGAGCCAGTAGTGAGCATGGCAAGGCAAGAGACCTGCTGGGGAGAAAAAACGAACAGCGGCAAGGCAACTTCTCCGAGTCCCGTTCTGCTCTGTGATTACAATCATTAGCGGCTGCACATAGCCAAAATAGCTCTGGTGACAACCTACATTCCTCTCAGGGCTGCTCTTTAAGGCTAGCAGTCAGGGGAGGTCAGGTGCTCTTCTGTGGAGCCACGACCCAAACGCACAAGCCCCTCAGACTGAAGTAACCCCAGTGGTCCGCCTCTTTAAGGAGCTGAACTCAACCCAGTCACAGAGCTGCACCAAGGCTTTAAAGGGCAGAAGTCCCATTCCAGCCAAACCTCAGCCTTGTCGCAACTGTGCCTTCTGAAATATAGACAGACCGTGTCCGACACCCCCCTGCCTCTTCCAAAAGCCCCACTCCTCCTGGTCACCTCACTAGAAACAACACAGGAGTCTCTTCAGCATGGAGAACTGTTCATTTCTGTTTCAGGCCACTCACTCAAGACTCTGGCGCTACTGGCTCCCAGCAGCAGCTATGCTTCTAATGTTTCTCTTGTGCTGTGCCACCACAGATATTTTTACCCACTGGTATTGAATTACAGGAAATCAAGAGGAATGAGTTTCAGCAAAATTCTATATGAAACTGAGGAATGGGTGTCCTAATACACACACACTTTTTTGTATTACTATTTTGACAGGTGAGCCCTGTAGATACAGAAATATACATATCTATACAAAAAAGCACAATATACACATTCATCATAAAAAACGAATCCACACAATCATACACACAATGCAATCATAAAAAACAAACAAGTTCAAGGGTCCTCTAACAGCAGTCTGAAAAGCCCTAGAGGCACCAATTCCCCCAATTTCAGGGTGTTTTGGAAATTGTTCCACATGTAAGGTGCAGAAAAACGAATAGCATCCATACTGGGAAACCACCGTGGCCGGGGAAATATGTAGGGAAGATACTGGTAGTTATTACAAATGTCAAAAGTCAGAAAACTCAAACTAAACAACAAAAATAATTGTTTATCGGTTAGACCTAGCTTCATTTTCACATTTAAACATTCACACCTACTACAAAACAACTTCACTCCTACAGTAGCTCGGCACATAAGTAGGCAACAATAGAGAGCTTAATTTCATGTATAAAGCAGCTCTGAAAAACAAATGGATATATGCGGCATCACCTGTCATTCGACACCTCATATAACAGCCAGTAGTTGGTTTAATTCCCTCTTTGCTGTCATTGACATTCCACTCCATATCAACCAAAAGCTATTGTGTGAGGCTGGGGCTATTCTGGGGCATTACTGTCAGCCTGGCCTACAGGTCAGTTCCATACTGTAATGCTATGAAAGTGGCACAAGCTGGATGTGACAATGACTCACCAGTTGAGACTGATGCAGTCAGAGTGCCCACGTCACTCCACGTGCCACATAGTGACTATTCCCACAACAACCCGTGATGGGCATGGGGGTATCAGGAAATCTCAGGAGCCACTAAAGTATCACACTGATATATTGTGTACATGTACAGTAGGTTAAGATCTGCACAAATCTATTTATATCAATGAATTATAATTTACATGAAAGTCAGTCAGGCCTACATGGTGTGTCTTAAATTTGGATGAGGCCCCATGTTTGCACAACTTTACACACTTAGATGTGAGACTATCCTGGGTATCAGTCAGCAGTACTCCCGTCACTCCATGCTATCAAAAGCAGCTAGGCCAGAGCCATGGCTAGTTACCCCCCACATAAGTATTCAGTTATGTGGCCGTTGGCAAAACAACAACGCTACTAAAACAATCACTGCTTGGTCATACTTGAGTTAGTTTAATGTGTTCAGAACCAAATAGCCTACCTTTCACTCTTAATAAAGACCCAAGGGGATATTCTATTTCCAATACCTGGATTTAATGGAGACAAATTGCTATAAAAAAAGGTATACTAGTATTCATCACAAGTTAAAACATAGGTCTGTACTTTTGGACAAAACACCAGTGTTAACAACCTAGGTCTAGGCTAAATGTTACTGAGGCAGTGACATACACACAAACATACCTTCCTTTATTGTAGGTCATACATGCAACTAGCATTCTCTGCTTGATACTGGTCAGTAGACCTCATGAAAGAGGTAACTGGGTCATTCAAAATATGTGGATGTGACAATTACAGAGACCAGAAATAAACAAATGAAATAGAGGTCAACCGATTAATCGGAATGGCCGATTAATTAGGGCCGATTTCAAGTTTTCATAACAATCGGTAATCAGCATTTTTGGACACCGATCATGGCCGATTACACTGCACTCCACGAGGAGACTGCGTGGCAGGCTGACTACCTGTTATGCGAGTGCAGCAAGGAGCCACGGTAAGGTACTAGCTAGCATTAAATGTATCTTTAAAAAAAACAATATGATAGGTCATTAATAAGGTCAAATCCAGAAACTAAGGCTCGTATTTCTGTGTGTTATTATATTATAATTAAGTCTATGATTTGATAGAGCAGTCTGACTGAGCGGTGGTAGGCAGCAGCAGGCTCGTAAGCATTCATTCAAATAGCACTTTACTGCATTTGCCAGCAGTTCTTCGCAATGCTTCAAGCATTGCGCTGTTTGATTTCAAGCCTATCAACTTCCGAGATTAGTCTGGCAATACTAAACAACATTAGAACATCCAACAGTCAAAGGTATTTGAAATACAAATGGTATAGAAAGAAACAAACCAAATTGAACATGTTTCATTATTTATTTGAGACTAAATTGATTTTATTGATGTATTATATTAAGTTAAAATAAAAGTGTTCATTGTTCAAATTGTCATTATTACAAATATATATATATATATATATATATATATATATATATATATATATATATATATATATATATATATATATATATATATATATATATATATATACATACACACACAAATCGGCATCGGCTGTTTTTGGTCCTCCAATAAATCGCTATCGAAAAATCATAATTGGTCGACCTCTAAAATGAAAGCCAAACACACCTGGAAGGTAGCAATACAAACAGGTAGGCCTACTCAGGTAGTGTAGGCATACTTGAATATAAACTAGGCCTATTCATGGAGTAAAAGTTATTCTGACCATTGTCAGAATGAATCAAGTGATAACACACCACATTTACACTCCCCTACGTACTTATTTGGACAGTGAAGCTAAAACTTTTAAATTTGGCTCTATACTCCAGCATTTTGGATTTGAGATGAAATGTTTAATTTGAGGCAACAGTACAAAATGTCACCTTTCATTTGAGGGTATCTTCATACATATCCGTTTTACCGTTTAGAAATGAAAGCACTATGTATCTAGTCCCCACATTTGAAGATGTCAAGTATTGAGAAATTCACTTCTGTATTAAAATAGTGAAAAGTGTAGTATTTGGTCTCATATTCCTAGCACGCAACGACTACATCACACTTGTGACTATTCAAAAACTTGTTGGATGCATTTGTAATTTGTTTTGGTTGTGTTTCAGATTGTGTTGTTCCCAATATAAATGAATGGTAAATAATAGTGTCATTCTGGAGTCACTTTCATTGTAAATAAGAATAGAATATGTTTCCAAACACGTCAACATTAACGTGGATGCTACCATGATTATGGATAATTATGAATGAATCATAAATAGTGAGAATGTTAGATGCACAAACATCAAGACATACTTGGGGGGGACATTATATTTATGCCTTCACTCATCATTCATCCACATTAACCCTTTCCACTCGTTGAAAATGGCAGATTTTGAAATTAGAAACCAGAGCCTGTACAGTAGTAACATGCTACACGTGTGACACCAGAGCTCAGGTTTTCCAGTTCACAGGGCTGTATGGGTATGTATGACTAAGTATGACTGACAGACATTATAAACTTGAGCACCGCACGAGACAAGAGGATGCCCCCGTACCTCCCGGTAATTGGGCTACTTTTGCACATTTGTTGTCAGAGTGAGGATAATGCTGTAAATCAGGAGGAGTTTGTGTTCTGAAAGCTGAACCGTTGAGAAATATAATAAATATCGCATTTGAAGTTATACCAGCAAACCACACACTCAACAGTTCAAATGTGCACTTCACATGTCCATATTTGAAAACTCATGTCATTTACATTATCAACATTTATGATCGCTATGTTTGATCCACAGTTACAAGGATGACATGTGTTATACCCTGGGTTGTCCTGGACACAATGCCGTATTGTGAAGAACATTTGCCGCAGAACACACACTTGAATGCACTCATGACTCCATTCTGTGCACCAAAATTACGTCTGAAGTGCCTTTTGAAAGCCTAACACTAAAATCATATTCTATAATTAAGCTAGCCAACAGAATCAGCTTTCAAATGATGCCCCTCTGACCCAGATTGCGATTTATAAATGGAACATTTTTGGATTGCGTATACAACAGTAATGTGTGATGGTTGGGACACAGGGCTGTGTTCCAAACAAAAAACTACAAGTGGGCTTGCTTCAGTTCCTCAATGGCAAAGCCATGAGAGCACAAAAAAGGAACTTATAGTTGAGGGCTCTTTCCTTCAACTATATCATAAAATTAGGAACAGTGCACAGTTTGGAGAGGTGTGTGGCCACTTGGAAACACCAGTATGACCTCTCACTCCAACCAATGTAATTGTTTTTTAATATCTTGCACCTATTCCAAAATGCCAATGAATATTCTTATTATGTTACTGAATGTATCCAGGGTATTCAGATTTTCATTATTGAAAAATGCTGTGAAAAGTACAGTAAATGTAAAATGCACATAAAATCAAAAGTGTAATGTTTGGATTCAGTCTTGTGTCAGGTGAACTGTTGTGTCCTCACCTTTGGCTTGATAATTTCCCCATACTATCCAGTGTTCTTTCAATTGCTAACATGGTCATGCATATTCATATTCAAATACTTAACTTCGGACTAGTTTAATACACAAGTGAATTTGTTCAAATACTTCTGAACCTCCAAAATGTGGGGACTAGATACATAAAGTGCTAACTGGTAAAACATATGTACAGGATTATAATAACTATCACTATGTCTGTGCCTTCAAGGTCATTTACACTTTTAGTAAAGTGAGTCAGCAGCAGTGGTGGCAGTGTCAAAGCCACAGGTCTGAACATACTGAAGGAATGTGGTCATCCTGTCTGGGTTGGCGCCCCCCCTTGGGTTGTGCCATGGCAGAGATCTTTGTGGGCTATACTCAGCCTTGTCTCAGGATGGTAAGTTGGTGGTTGATGATATCACTCTAGTGGTGTGGGGGCTGTGCTTTGGCAAAGTGGGTGGGGTTATATCCTTCCTGTTTGGCCCTGTCCGGGGGTGTCCTCGGATGGGGCCACAGTGTCTCCTGACACCTCCTGTCTCAGCCTCCAGTATTTATGCTGCAGTAGTTTATGTGTCGGGGGGCTAGGGTCAGTTTGTTATATCTGGAGTACTTCTCCTGTCCTATTCGGTGTCCTGTGTGAATCTAAGTGTGCATTCTCTAATTCTCTCCTTCTCTCTTTCGTTCTCTCTCTCGGAGGACCTGAGCCCTAGGACCATGCCCCAGGACTACCTGACATGATGACTCCTTGCTGTCCCCAGTCCACCTGGCCGTGCTGCTGCTCCAGTTTCAACTGTTCTGCCTTATTATTCGACCATGCTGGTCATTTATGAACATCTTGGCCATGTTCTGTTATAATCTCCACCCGGCACAGCCAGAAGAAGACTGGCCACCCCACATAGCCTGGTTCCTCTCTAGGTTTCTTCCTTTCTCGGGAGTTTTTCCTAGCCACCGTGCTTCTACACCTGCATTGCTTGCTGTTTGGGGTTTTAGGCTGGGTTTCTGTACAGCACTTTGAGATATCAGCTGATGTACGAAGGGCTATATAAATAAATTTGATTTGATTTGAATATCGTAATGACTTACCAGACGATTCTCATCAAACACCTCCAGCAACAGCCGATGCTTCCTGGGATGAACCTGAAAGAGAAAAGTTTGACTTCAATAAATGGGTCCAAAAACATCAACAAATTGAATCAACAACAACCGGTCATTAATCTCCCCAAAATGTTTTAGTCCGAAGATCAAGTATCTATCAGCCCCCAGTATCTGTCAATCACAACAAATCCTTAACAGTCATTAGGTATAGAACTCAACCAGTTTACTATTTGTTTCTAAGTTCAAATTGAATGTTTCTTTAGAATTGGGTGTACCTTCTAAACATCTCTTTCGTGGCCACACAAAGCATTGGTATGTGGAAACATAACATTTGACCTCATGTTGCTCAGAACTCACATACCATGAAAACAGTTAGGCTACACAGCAAAGCAAGATGTCACAAACACCCACAGAGAGGTAGTGGAAACTTCCCCTGACCAATTTCATAAGAGGTCTCACAACTAGGTGAAGATGACATTCAAAGCAAACTGATTAAAGAACATCAACACGAGCGGCATTGTCTACACCAGTGGTTCCCAAACTTTCTATAGTCCCGTACCCCTTCAAACATTCAACCGCCATCTGAGTACCTCCTCTAGCACCAGGGTCAGCGCAATGTCAAATGTTTTTTGCCATCATTGTAAGCCTGCCACACACACACGATACAGTTATTAAACATAAGAATGAGTGAGTTTGTGTCACAACCTGGCTTGTGGGAAGTAACAGAGCTCTTATAGTACCAGGGCACAAATAATAATCAATTATTTTGCTCTTTATTTAACCATCTTAAATATAAAACCTTATTTGTTCATCGAAAATTGTGACTAACTCACCACAGGTTAACAAGAAGGGTGTGCTTGAAAGGATGCACATAACTCCGCAACGTTGGGTGTTATTGGAGTCTCATAAATCCTTTTCCACACACAGTCTGTGCCTGTATTTAGTTTTCATGCTAGTTAGGGCCGAGAATCCACTCTCACATAGGTACGTGGTAGCAAAGGGCATCAGTGTCTTAACAGCACAATTTGCCAAGGAGGTATAGTCTGAGCACAGCATAATCCAGAAATCTGGCAGTGGCTTCGGAATAAATACAATTTTTGCAGAACCGCTTGTTGCAATTTCGATGAGGCTCTCTCGTTCAGATATCGGTAAGTGGACTAGAGGCAGGGCATGAAAGGGATAACGAATCCAGTTGTTTGTGTCATCCGTTTCGGTTAAGTACCTACGTAATTGCGCACCCAACTCACTCAGGTGCTTCACTATATCACATTTGACATTGTCCGTAAGCTTGAGTTCATTTGCACACAAAAAAAATCATACAATGATGGAAAGACCTGTGTGTTGTCCTTGTAATGCAGACAGAGAAAAGCTAAAACTTCTTAAATCAGAGCCTCAATTTTGTCCCGCACTTTGAATATAGCTGAGCAGAGTTCCTGTAATCCTTGATTCAGATCATTCAGGTGACAAAAAAACATCACCCAGATAGGCCAGTCGTGTGAGAAACGGCATTGTGAAAATTATGGTCAGTAGGGAAATCTTTAAGCTCGTCTATCAATTCCAAAAAAAAGTGTCAATACTTTGCCCCTTGTTGTAAATGCGCTACATGGTCGCTGCCCATATCATTGCATTGTGCAGAAAATACACAAGAGTTCAGGGGACTTGCTTTAACAAAGTTAACCATTTTCACTTGTAGTGTCCAAAACGTCTTTCAAGCTGTCAGGCATTCCTTTGGCAGCAAGAGCCTCTCGATGGATGCTGCAGTGTACCCATGCGGTGTCGGGTGTCTCCCTGTCATGGCTTTTGCACCATCAGTACAAATACCAACACTTCTTGACCACCAAAGTCCATTTGATATCACAAAGCTGTCCAGCACTTTAAAAATATCCTCTCCTGTTGTCCTTGTTTCCAGAAGAGGATATCTTCCTTAATTGACCCCCATAAACTTAACGGACATATACCAGGAGCTGTGCCAGGCCACCACGTCTGTTGACTCATCCAGCTGTAATGCATATAATTCAGTGGCTTGTATGCGAAGCAGTAATTGTTTCAAAACATCTCCTGCCATGTCACTGATGCTTCGTGAAACTGTTGTTTGATTAAGCCATTGTCTGTATATAGCTTTTTTTTTTTTTTTTTTTTTTTAAACCTTTTCCCCCAGCATTGTCCCAGCTATATCCGTGGCAGCAGGAAGAATTAAATCCTCTACAATAGTATGGGGCTTGCCTGTCCAAGCCACTCGGTAGCTCACCATATAAGACGCGTCTAGCCCCTTCTTATTAAATGGTATCTGTTGCTTTTATACATGTCTTACTACTCGAAAGTCATCTTAATTTTCACTCAAAAAACTCCTGTGGCTTATTTTTCAAATTGGCATGTTTTGTTTCTAAATGTCTGCGCAAGAGTGAAGGTTTCACCAAGTTGTGAGATAGTACTTCTGCACAAATAACAGGCACTGCACAAATAACAGGCACTACTCCCAATATAAGTGTACCCCAAAATCAATGTAGTTATCATATTTGCACTTCTTTGTCTGTGCTTTCCCAGGTAAGGGGGCAGTAGCTCTTCAGCTGCATCAGATTCACAACTGTCAGTGTTCATGCTAGCTGGGCTAACAACAAATGTAGAATTACTGATGCTAGCATTGGATGTGCTTGTGGAAGCAGAACAACTTGTGTCAGACAGATGCAGTAGTGCTGGCAGTAGCAGTACTATCAGTAGAGCTGTTATGTGTTTCTATGGACGCGGGCCTTAATTTTTTTAAACCATTTTCGAGAAACCAGAAAGAGCAGCAGCTACTGGTCTAGACAAAATGAAGGTACAATAGGACAAAGGGAAGGGCTCAGTGGAACAGACTGCATATGGAGCTTCTTTGTATTAATTCGTTTTAAAATGGGAAAAGGAGGACCAGAAAATATATTTGTACTAGCGAAAACATCCCAAGCACTTCCTACTGTAAAAGAGGTCCTTGGAAACTAGTAGGTTTCACACCAAACATGGCTATTATTTAAATCCATCGCTAACTGGGCTAATGAAAGCGAACTGGATCCTCCATCTGCGGACACCCAGCTTTAATTACAAAACCCATCCCATTTGACAAAGAATACACCTTTTTTATTTTACATAAATATTTCTCTTTAATATTTTCAAATATAGGTGTATTTCCTCACAATGCTTAAAACAAAGTGAGAATTATCTATGACTAAAATACATCAGAAAACCACCTGACAGAGCTGGGAAGGGGCGCACAGTGAAAGATAGTAACGATTCCCCTGACAGGGTGGTATAAAGCCACCGCCCCCAGGTCATGTCATGACTACTGGGAAATGAAATGTGTTTCTGTTAAAAATGGGCCCGCTTGCTAAGTGAAGCCATTATTGACACTGCCACGTTGGTAAGGTGGGCCAAATAGGCCGCAACTCCTGTAGAATATATGGGAGAGTGCGTTCGGCAAATATAACTTGTTTACTTTATAATATATGATTAACTTCAAAAGAACAATCAAAATATACAGATAAGAGACAGGCTAGGGAGTCAGGTGTTTTAAAATATATTTTAATATTGGTTTGAACGCATGTTATTTTATCAAAAAGGTTCTAAAGATTTCCAGGGCATGCATAAACATAACAATATTCACAATAGGGACAAGTAAAACAAAGTGCAGGGAGCTGTTAGTGTTACAACAGCTGTATCCGCCTAAGGAGAATCCACTGAGTACTGATTTACAGTACCAAGACACCATGATAGAGAAAAGCCCTGAATAGACTGTAGGAGATGGGGAAATCTCAACTGGCATGGTGACATGTTTTTTTTTTTTTTTTCATATGACTGGGAGAGTGTTGAATCACTGTCCAGGGCAATGAGACATTGTGCAACACTGCCATCATTTCTAGATATGGCTAATACGTTTCTAAGGCTTAAACATAGTGGATATTTGACTGAATGTGTGCAACTATATACACACACACACACACACACACAGACAAAAGCTTCCTGATCAATATCCATGGCCAGAGGAATGAAAACATTTCAAATATCTCCCTCTGTCTCCTGGCGAGATGGGCCAAGTCTCCTGCTATGTGGTATAACCAGATGCAGGTAGAAGTTACCCCGCTCTATGCTTTTCCTCCACATGCAGAAACTGTGGTTCTCCATCAAGATTACATTTTTGCAACCACAATAAGCTTATGTTTGTTGAAATAACTAATTCAAACTCCGTCAGCAAAAGTTCCAGCTTTTGAATTGTGCCCTTGAACTTCAGGTCTCAAGGTACACAAACAATTCAAATTCATATGTGTGCTCCCATAGCTACTAAAGAAGGGTTGTGAATATTTATGTCTGCTACTCCAACATAGAGGATCAACCTAATGAAAAACAATCAGGACAGAAGGACCTTGGCATACGCAGCTTTCCACACAAAAACGTCAGAGCAAGGACTCACGCCAACACCAACTGACTCACTGAGGCTGTTTCACACCCTCAGTTCAACATTTAATCAAGCTATGTTTACATGCCCAAGAAAGGAGCCAGGGGCAACAATACTCACAGGATGCTGGGTGGGTCTTACTGACCAATCACAACGCCCAACATAGTGGAGAACTTCCTGTTGGTGCTGATTATGTACAGACACCAGTAAACATTGTAAAAATAATAATAATGACACGTCTGCAGACATGAACATAAAAAGTTTTGCGTTCTGACTTTTAAATTGCTGTTTGTGAAATGTTAGCCTCCCAGTGAGAATCTGGAGCAGCTTCAAACATTAATAGAGAACATATTACTGGGCCATTAAGGCTAGGAAATACAGATCTAGTTAATTGTCCATATGACATGGAGGCATGCAGCAAAAAGAGATGAGATCAAGAGAGAAATAAAGAAATAGAAAGGTTGAGTCTTAACGGTCCTCAGAGCCCTGGGTAAAACAGCAACTACACACACAAACAATGCTCTTTTTATCATACATTTGACTTACCCTGAAAAATAATTCCTCATTCCACTTCGGGTCCAATGTCTGGAAAAGACAATGTATTTAAATGTAAATAGGATACTTACAAAACAAACAAATAAATGCTCTGTACTTATTCTGCTGTCGCAGTTACTCACCTTTTTAATTGTTTTAGTCTGAAGACTTGTTAGTTCTCCATTGACAGGGTCATAAAGGGACACTCTTGTATATGGATCACTGTGGTAGAAAATGAAAATACAAGGCTCAATTTGATGTCTCTGTCCCTTGGTGTGGACAAAGATCAAACGAGGGAACATCTCAGCATGAAACAGTTTTCAGGCCATATGGAGCACAAACCAATGATGTCATCAGAACTATAAATAGTTGCATATAGTGTTTATTTGGCACTGCTGACATGAGGGGAAATGATGGTGGGCTATTTAGCGGAAAAAGCCTGGAGATTCTGAAGCATCTACGGTATACAAGGGCACAGTACTCCTGATTATAGCGCCATCTTAAGGTTGCACAGGACAGTTACAGTACGGTCTACGGCGAGTGGACAATTTAAGGAACGCATGGAAGATAACGCAAGCCTACTTAATATAAATAAGAATATCATGTCATCAAAGCAGGACAACACAAGGCTGTCTTTCAACCCACTGCTATGGTGCTGAACCTTCCATTCAACAATGCAAAACAGGACCACAGCAACTATTTTGTCAGTGGAACAGCACATTTTGAAGATGATTTTGCAAGTCTCAGGTTTTTGCGCTCAAGTTTAATAAATAAGTTTGTATTTCTAAATGCACAGGGCCTTCAACAACCATATAGTACAGTATGCATGCACACCACTAGGTCCACAATGTTGACTAAATAAATATTTCCACACACACATGGGCTCATTACCAAGTGTTTACTGTATAAACTGACAATCAGTTTGCTGTTTATAATGAAGTGGGTAGATGTGTAAAATGATTGGGGCAATAAACCTGCTTATGAACTCTAGATGTGTTTTGGGCAAAACAGCACACAGAACTGTAATAGATGATTTAGGAGTCCAATAAGTTAGGAAGGGTCCACAGTCCACACTAAGGATCATGTAGAATTAGAATCTAGTATTTTATGGTATAACATGGCCAAAGGCATGTTTCCTAAAAAGGGAGTATACCAAAGATAGTACACTGTATTTTGATAACATGAGACACCAGAATTATACAAAGATACTGAAGCAAAGCTCGCTAACATGAGCCTGGTTACAATTCCAACCAAGTGGGTTAACCCTATGGGTGCGATGCATAGGGTTTTTGTATTTGACACCAATGACCTGGGTTCGCTTCTCTGTACCGCTGTTCGTTAAATTGGTTTCAGAATTGGGATTGCATCCGACTGAAAGGCCAGACGTGTGAGTGGTCAAAGCACAGGGATGTGATTTTGCGTTCGGAGGGGGCAGTGAAGCGATCCTCGCTAATATGAGAGTCACTTCTCTGTCCCAACGTTCGCTGTAATACCATAAGAAAATAATCTCCTGAATTTGCTTAAGTGATACTGATAGATTTGATTATCCAATTGAAGACATATTTTCCTCAAAATCAAGACTGACCTGGCTCCAAGGATATCTTTCTTGGCCAAACCAATTCCAGCTATGACTTTCACTCTCAGAATTCTAGCCTCATTCTGGAAAAAAACAAAAACACAATAAGGACATAAATCACATTATTAGCTGCTTACAGTGCATTCAGAAAGTATTCAGACCCCTTGACTTTTTTGAACAAGGCCCTTCTCCCCCGATTGCTGTTTGGCAGGGGGCCAGCTCTAGGACAAGTCTTGATGGTTCCAAACGTCTTCCTTTTAAGAATGATGGAGGCCACTGTGTTCTTGGGGACCTAAAATGCCACAGACATTTTTTGGTAACATTGCCCAGATCTATGCCTCGACACAACCCTGTCTCGGCGCTCTACGGACAATTCCTTCGACCTCGTGGCTTGGTTTTTCCTGACATGCACTGGGATCTTATATAGACAAGTATGTGCCTTCCCAAATCACATCTAATCAATTGAATTTACCACAGGTGGACTCCAATCAAGTTGTAGAAAGATCAAGGATGATCAATGGAAACAAGATGCACCTGAGCTTGATTTCGAGCTCAAAGGGTTTGAATACTTATGTAAATAAGGTTTCTGTTATTTTATTTTAATACGTTTGCAAAAATGTCCAAACCTGATCTGGCTTTGTCATTATGGGGTACTGTGTGTAGATTGCTGAGTATTTATTTAATCCATTTTAGAATATGGCATAACATAACAAAATGTGGGAAAAGTCCTTCTGGTCCTTCTGTAGCTCAGTTGGTAGAGCATGGCGCTTGTAACGCCAGGGTAGTGGGTTCGATCCCCGGGACCACCCATACGTAGAATGTATGCACACATGAATGTAAGTCGCTTTGGATAAAAGCGTCTGCTAAATGGCATATATTATTATTATTATTATTAAAAGTCATGGGGTCTGAATACTTCCCAAATGCAAAACTGTAAATATCAGGTTAATGATGTTAGCTACATGAATGTCACTTACTGTAAATGACTCACAGGGAAATGTGAGTCATTTATCAAAAAGTGTGTTTTTCCACGTGGATACTCATTTGATCTCAAACATTCAAGATCAATTTAGGCCACATTAATAATGACTTGATAACTCACATGACTCCTTTGGGCAATGCTCTGAGTTTATAGCGAAATGACATGGTTAGTTAATAACCCTTCAATTAATGTATTGTTTTATCTATTGGTTATCAAAAGTGTGCGTTAGCTAGCTAATTAATCAACAGTAGGCCTATACAAAGATGACAGCTACCAGATAGCTGATGACGTACTCCGTGACCATCAACTGTTACACATGCTAACTAGCTAGCTAGCTAGCTGGCTAACGTTGCTTCGATAAAATGGATATAGGTATGGTGGGACTTGACTGTCCAACTGACAGCTTGGTTGACAATACCCAAATAAATGTAATGACATTTTAGCTAAAACACTTGGATATAACGGCATTTGTCTGCCCAGTTAGTTAATTGGCTAGATTGTTAGCTAAATATTTACCTCATCAGTCTGAAGTCCACGGACCTCGGGAAGTGCCGCCATACTCATATCCTCAGCGCCGTAGCCTATGTAGGTCGATTCAAGTAAAATGTCCCGAATGATAACGCTGTAGGTGCTCTAGCACCAATTCACCTTTCACTAACTAATGAACTGTACCAGACACAATAGCTAGTTAAATGTTCAAATGTGTCGTGCGTCGTTCTCAACTAAAAGGATCCTGATTCCTCTCCTCCCTCTGCTACCACGCCTCACCCCTACGTAGTAATTTCACGAGAACATGAAGTACAATGTAGATACAAAGTAGCTATCAACATAACATCGTTAGTTGGTGCATATGGTTGTAACGAATAGTTGTGAATCTTCACTTCCATTGCAGACCAGGACAAATAATGTACCCATTTCAAATATTGTAATGTTGCATAATTTTACAAACCACTGAGACTAGCCCGACAATGGACAAAAGGAGCCTAACCTTACTCCCTATTGTCCAAGGACCTTACATGTTCTGTTCAGAGGAGAATTGGCTCTGGTAGCAAAAACATCAAAATAATTCATCCAAACGTGAGTTGATTGTCAATTGAGGTACGGTTCAATAAACATAAAGCTCTCTTTCATATCACATCAAAATAATTTCACAAATCCAAAATATACACTTACTGTACACCGTTTTAACACTTACAGCCAACAGTATTTTTTTGTGACAACACCTTTGTAGCATTCATCTTCCGTTGACACACAGGTGTTCTAAAACACAGATAGGTAATTAGCATTGTATTAGCATAGTATCTTTTGTCTTTTTAGAATGGAGCTGGAGGGAATGGCAGCCGTTTTACAGGGCTCCGGAACAATTGGTATTTTTTAAGCTGATCTTAACTTTTTGTGTATGTAATGTTTCCGCCATCATTTCCTATGACCATAGAAAGCTTTCGGACATCAGAACAGCGATCACTAACCTTGATTTGGATGAGGATTTCTACTTCAAAGAGTTGGCAGCTAAGGACATAATGCTCATCCGGACCAGGCCCAAATCCCTGACACTCGAAAATTGAAGAGGCGGCGTTATAGAGGCCGTCTTGTGGGATACGATGAGACTACATCAGCGAGTGTATAAACTGCCTCTACCCTCCATTCTTTTGGCGAACATGCAATCACTGGAGAATAAACTGGACGAGCTCAGTTTGAGACTATCCTATCAAGGTGATCTGAAGAAGCTGGCACTAAGACTGCCATCAACGAGCTGTATAGGGCCATAAGCCAACAAGAAAATGCTCAACCAGAAGTGGTGCTCCTAGTGGCCGGTGATTTTAATGCAAGAAAACTAAAACCAATTTGACCTACTTTCTACCAGCATGTCACCTGTGCAACTTAAGGCGATAACAACTTTAGATCACCTTTACTCCATACAAAGCTCTCCCTCGCCCTCCATTTGGCAAATCTGACCATAACTCTATCCTCCTAATTCCTGCTTTCAAGCCCCGCTCCCCCCCAAAAAACAATAAGAAGCAGTGACACACTCAATATGCAAGTGGTCCTAAACTACAGGGCTGTTTTTCTAGCACAGACTGGAATATGTTCTGGGATTCAGCCGATGGCATTGAGGAGTTTACCACATCAGTCCCTGGCTTCATTAAAGTGCATCAACGACGACGACCCCACAATGACCATACGTACATATCTCAACCAGAAGCCATGGATTCCAGGCAACATCTGCACTAAGCTAATTCTGCCGCTTTCAAGGAGCAGGACACTATTCCGGATGCTTTTAAGAATTCCCGCTTCACCCTCCAACGAACCACCAAACAGGCAACGTGTCAATACAGGACTAAGATCGAATCCTACTACACCAGCTCTGATGCCTGTCAGAGTGGCAGGGATTGCAAACTATCACGCATTACTAGGTGAAACACAGCCGCAAGATGTCCAGTGACGTGAGCCAGACGAGCTAAATGCCTTCTATGCTCGCGTCGAGGCAAGCAACACTGAACCTAGCCCAATATTGGACTAAAGGAGCCTAACGTTACTCGTATTGGCTCTGGAATCCAAAACAGCCAAATACTCCATCTAAACGTGTATCGATTCTCAATTGGCGAACAGTTCTAGAAACATAAATCCCTTTACTTTCAAATCAAATTAAAATAATTTCACAAATCAAAATACACACTTACTGTACACTGTTTTAACCTGTTTTACCACCATTGCAGACAACAGTATTTTTCAGTGACAACACGTTTGTGGCATCTGTCTTCCGTTTACGCACAGGTGTTTGGAGATGCAGATACTGTAGATACTTACTTATCAATTGAACCTTTTTTCATTTTTTTAATTATTTCTCGCCGATATGAAACATGAGGTCCTTATGCTTCCGAGATGGGAGCCGTGGCTCTTAACAAAACTCCCCCCTACAGAAGACGCCTTCGTCCAATGACTGTGTAATGGAACTGAGAGTCATGATCAAGGGCTAGACTGAACCATGCTGTTCTGGATGACCATGTGATTAGACACACCATAGCCAATGTGAGTAAGACCTTTAAACAGGTTAACATTCACAAGGCCGCAGGGCCAGACGGATTACCAGGATGCGTATGGAGAGCATGCTCTGACCAGCTGGCAAGTGTCTTCCCTGATATTTTCAACCTCTCCTTGACCCAGTCTTTCCTTCTTAAAATGCATTTGAGCCAATAAATTGTGTTGTGACAAGGTAGGGGTGTTATACAGAAGATAGCACTATTTGGAAAAAGACCAAGCACATATCATGGCAATAACAGCTCAAATAAACAAAGAGAAAGGACACTCTATCATTACTTTAAGACATGAAGGTCTGTCAATCTGGAAAATTTCAATAACTTTTAAAGTTTCTTCAAGTGCAGTCGCAAAAACCATCAAGCGCTATTTTTATTTTATTTTAATTTTATTTCACCTTTATTTAACCAGGTAGGCTAGTTGAGAACAAGTTCTCATTTGCAACTGCGACCTGGCCAAGATAAAGCATAGCAGTGTGAACAGACAACACAGAGTTACACATGGAGTAAACAATTAACAAGTCAATAACACAGTAGAAAAAAAAGGGGAGTCTAATATACATTGTGTGCAAAAGGCATGAGGTAGGTGAATAATTACAATTTTGCAGATTAACACTGGAGTGATAAATGATCAGATGGTCATGTACAGGTAGAGATATTGGTGTGCAAAAGAGCGGAAAAGTAAATAAATAAAAACAGTATGGGGATGAGGTAGGTGAAAATGGGTGGACTATTTACCAATAGACTATGTACAGCTGCAGCGATCGGTTAGCTGCTCAGATAGCAGATGTTTGAAGTTGGTGAGGGAGATAAAAGTCTCCAACTTCAGCGATTTTTGCAATTCGTTCCAGTCACAGGCTGCAGAGAACTGGAACGAAAGGCGGCCAAATGAGGTGTTGGCTTTAGGGATGATCAGTGAGATACACCTGCTGGAGCGCGTGCTATGGATGGGTGTTGCCATCGTGACCAGTGAACTGAGATAAGGCGGAGCTTTACCTAGCATGGACTTGTAGATGACCTGGAGCCAGTGGGTCTGGCGACGAATATGTAGCGAGGGCCAGCCGACTAGAGCATACAAGTCGCAGTGGTGGGTGGTATAAGGTGCTTTAGTGACAAAACGGATGGCACTGTGATAAACTGCATCCAGTTTGCTGAGTAGAGTGTTGGAAGCAATTTTGTAGATGACATCGCCGAAGTCGAGGATCGGTAGGATAGTCAGTTTTACTAGGGTAAGTTTGGTGGCGTGAGTGAAGGAGGCTTTGTTGCGGAATAGAAAGCCGACTCTTGATTTGATTTTCGATTGGAGATGTTTGATATGAGTCTGGAAGGAGAGTTTACAGTCTAGCCAGACACCTAGGTACTTATAGATGTCCACATATTCAAGGTCGGAACCATCCAGGGTGGTGATGCTGGTCAGGCGTGCGGGTGCAGGCAGCGAACGGTTGAAAATCATGCATTTGGTTTTACTAGCGTTTAAGAGCAGTTGGAGGCCACGGAAGGAGTGTTGTATGGCATTGAAGCTCATTTGGAGGTTAGATAGGACAGTGTCCAAGGACGGGCCGGAAGTATATAGAATGGTGTCGTCTGCGTAGAGGTGGATCAGGGAATCGCCCGCAGCAAGAGCAACATCATTGATATATACAGAGAAAAGAGTCGGCCCGAGAATTGAACCCTGTGGCACCCCCATAGAGACTGCCAGAGGACCGGACAGCATGCCCTCCGATTTGACACACTGAACTCTGTCTGCAAAGTAATTGGTGAACCAGGCAAGGCAGTCATCCGAAAAACCGAGGCTACTGAGTCTGCCGATAAGAATATGGTGATTGACAGAGTCGAAAGCCTTGGCAAGGTCGATGAAGACGGCTGCACAGTACTGTCTTTTATCGATGGCGGTTATGATATCGTTTAGTACCTTGAGCGTGGCTGAGGTGCACCCGTGACCCGCTCGGAAACCAGATTGCACAGCGGAGAAGGTACGGTGTGATTCGAGATGGTCAGTGACCTGTTTGTTGACTTGGCTTTCGAAGACCTTAGATAGGCAGGGCAGGATGGATATAGGTCTGTAACAGTTTGGGTCCAGGGTGTCTCCCCCTTTGAAGAGGGGGATGACTGCGGCTTTCCAATCCTTGGGGATCTCAGACGATATGAAAGAGAGGTTGAACAGGCTGGTAATAGGGGTTGCGACAATGGCGGCGGATAGTTTCAGAAATAGAGGGTCCAGATTGTCAAGCCCAGCTGATTTGTACGGGTCCAGGTTTTGCAGCTTGGGTAAAGGAGAACCTGGAGAGGCTTGGGCGAGTAGCTGCGGGGGAGCTGTTAGCCGAGGTTGGAGTAGCCAGCCGAGGTTGGAGTAGCCAGCCGTTGAGAAATGCTTGTTGAAGTTTTCGATAATCATGGATTTATCGGTGGTGACCGTGTTACCTAGCCTCAGTGCAGTGGGCAGCTGGGAGGAGGTGCCCACTGCACTGGCTCTCAAAAGGACTGCCACAGGAAAGTAAGACACAGATAAGTTCTTTTTTAAATTTAATTAATTTATTTTATTTTACCAGGTAAGTTGACTGAGAACATGTTCTCATTTGCAGCAACGACCTGGGGAATAGTAGGGGGATTAATGAGCCAATTGAAAACTGGGGATTATTAGGTGACCATGATGGTTTGAGGGCCAGATTGGGAATTTAACCAGGACACCAGGGTTAACACCCCTACTCTTACGATAAGTGCCATGGGATCTTTAATGACCTCAGAGAGTCAGGACACCCGTTTAACGTCCCATCCGAAAGACGGCACCCTACACAGAGCAGTGTCCCCAATCACTGCCCTGGGGAATTGGGATATTTTTCAGACCAGAGGAAAGAGTGCCTCATACTGGCCCTCCAACACCACTTCCAGCAGCATCTGGTCTCCCATCCTGGAACTGACCAGGACCAACCCTGCTTAGCTTCAGAAGCAAGCCAGCAGTGGTATGCAGGATGGTATGCGTTAGAGTTACCAGCTTCAGAAATTGCAGCCCAAACAAATGCTTCACAGAGTTCAAGTAACAGACACATCCTCAACATCAACTGTTCAGAGGAGACTGTGTGAATCAGGCCTTCATAGTCGAATTGCTGCAAAGAAACCAGTCCTAAAGGACACCAATAAGAAGAGACTTGCTTGGGCCAAGAAACATGAGCAATTAGACCGTTGTAAATCTGTCCTTTATTGTGATGAGTCCAAATTTCCGATTTTTGGTTCCAACCGGCGTGTCTTTGTGAGAAGCAGAGTAGGTGAACGGATGATCTCTGGATGTGTAGTTCCCACCATGAAGCATGGTGGAGGGGGTGTGATGGTGCTTTGCTGGTGACACCATCTGTGATATATTTAGAATTCAAGGCACACTTACCCAGCATGGCTACTACCACAGCATTTTGCAGCGATACGCCATCCCATCTGGTTTGCGATTAGTGGGACTATCATTTGTTTTTCAACAGGACAATGACCCAACACACCTCCAGGCTGTGTAAGGGCTATTTAACCAAGGAGAGGGATGGAGTGCTGCATCAGATGACTTGGCATCCACAATCTCCCGACCTCAACCCTGGTCTGGGATGAGTTGGACCGCAGAGTCAAGGAAAAGCAGCCAACAGGTGCTCAGCATATGTGGGAACTCCTTCAAGACTATTGGAAAAGCATTCCAGGTGAACCTGGTTGAGAGAATGCCAAAAGTGTGCAAAGCTGTCATCAAGGCAAAGGGTGGCTACTTTGAAGAATCTAAAATCTAAAACTTAACACTTTTTTGGTTACATGATTCCATGTGTTATTTCATAGTTTTGATGTCTTCACTATTATTCTACAATGTAGAAAATAGTAAAAATAAAGAAAGCCCTGGAATGAGTAGGTGTGTCCAAACTTTTGACTGGTACTGTATACATATGTACTCTACATACATACCCTATACACACACACACTCTACATATTACCTCAACTACCTCATACCACTGCACATTGACTCGTACCGGTACTCCTTGTATATAGCCTCATTATTGTTACTATATTTTATTTAGAAAAAAAAACGTAGTTTTTAACTTTGTATTGTTGGGAAAGGACACGTAAGTAAGCATTTCATGGTAGTCTACACCTGCGCATGTGACAAATAAAATGTGATTTTTTTTAGTAAACAAGCACTGTAAAATGCAAATATGGCCGTGTGGGAACTGTTAGTGTTTCATAACGGAGAGGGAATGCAAATCAACGACGCTGGACAGAGTGGAATCAGGTGTATCAAAAAGGCCGTTTATTGGTCAAAGATATCTTGTCCTGCAGTTTTACGTGCACGGATCTAGTTCATATAACTCGGTAAGGAGTCAGGTGAAAAAGAGAGCTAGACATTGGTCACAGCAGATTTTATACATTGAATATGTAGGTGGAGTCTTGTCGTGTTGGTCTTCTGACTGGTCCTGAAGAGTTGGAGGCGGGCCTTGCTCTAGCCAGAGTGGGCCCCATTGGTGCACAGCAACAGTCCTTTGCTCTTGGCACCCGACCAGTAGGGGGTAGAGTGTGTGTGTACAGTGCTTCATGAAATGTATGTGTGTACAGGAAACGTGGATATTGGTAATGTCTGCTTTAGGCTCAGGTGTTTACTGTCTTTGCAGGAGTGCATGCAGGATTCAATGTCAGCGAGATAGCTTGGCACTTCTAAGCTCGTTAGTGTTGCAGGATGCTCTTTGTAGTTTTACAGGGGAGTAATATTTGCGTGATGGCAGCTGTGTGTCCTTCGGATAATCATGTTATTGCACACAGGCTCTGGACTTGGCTGAAGACACTGGGCCCAGAGTTATCTGAGGGCATCCGGTTTAACCAGAGCTTTGGTCTGATAGTAACGCTTTATATTAGATTATTTATATAACAGAACCCTAACGGTATGTAGTAATTTAACCTTTAAAAAAAGTAGAATTATTTCTTGCTGATATGAAAGAAACGTTCTTTATGTTTCAAAAACTGTACCGCAAGTGATACATTTTAGCGTTCAGAACGAGCGTCTGGGCTTTTAACAAAACTCCCCAGGCCAGAAGATACTATTGTCAATAGGAGCTAAAAGTAGTTAGCGTCTATGAATGTGTTACCTTGAGACAAGCATTATTTAGTTATCATAATTTAGGAAACCATTTGAATGACACACAGTGTAACCCCCATCCCGTGAGATGGGAGAAAGGATCCCTAGGCGGGCGTTGTACGACCTTCAACCTGTTGTTCACATTCATAGATACTTGATCCAACTGACCTTGCTTATAAGTATTTTCGTTCATGCGGTCCCTCGCTGGAACCTGTATAAAAAGTCAAGAAATGTAAAACAAGATAGAAATATGAATGATGGACTTGGACTATACTTTTTAAATTCAGCAATAGTGTTCTACAAGGATCATCTTAAATCAAATCATGGCAACAGCATTGTAAAATGTAACATTAGCTCTCAATTTAAGCCAGTTTCTGTTTATAAAGGATTACGATGAGTGCACTGTATAATAATTGGGAGGATATGTCCTCTACCAAAAGATCTTGACCTTTTTGGGAGGTAGTTTACTTGCCCTGGGTTCAAGCCTCGATTCAGAGGTTCTCCCTCAATTACCATACATTTAAAAAAAATCAATGAACTACCACATCATTGGGAATTTTAGAAGATTCTTAGTTTAATATCAGGGAGCTAACAACTCCAAAAACAGACAATGGAGTGAGACAGTATTTACCAGACCAATTACACAGTTTGTTGTTGCACAGTAGTCTGTTCAAGTTGGTTCATTACGTAATGGAACATTCTCAGCAGCAGAACATTCTAATTGGGAGTGTTTTTTGCAGACAAGCTCTTTTAGCCAAATGGCAATCTCTCCTCTTGCCATTTTTACAATAGAACTACACGGAGTGTACAAACATTAGGAACACCTTTCCTAATAGAGTTGCACCACCTTTGCCCTCAGGACAGCCTCAAAACGCCAGGGCATGGAATCTACAAAGCGTCAAAAGCGTTCTACAGGGATGCTGGACCATGTTGACTCCAATGCTTCCCACAGTTGTGTCAAGTTGGCTGGATGTCCTTTGGGTGGTGGACCATTCCTGATAGACATGGTAAACTGTTGTGTGGAAAAAACCCAGCAGCATTGCAGTTCTTGACACACTCAAACTGGTGCGCATGGCACCTACTACCATACCCTGTTCAAAGGCACTTCAATCTTTTGTCTTGCTCATTCACCCTCTGAATGGCACACAATCCATGTCTCAATTGTCTCAAGGCTTAAAAATCCTTCAACATGTCTCCTCCCCTTCCTCTACACTGATTGAAGTGGATTTAACTATTTTTTATTTAACCTTTATTTACACGTGACATCAATAAGGGATCCTAGCTTAAACCTGGATTCACCAGGTCAGTCTGTCATGTTTTGTGTACAGTGTATATGAATTAGCATAGGGACGATAAACAGTTCACAAAAACTAGAAGCAGACATTTTTTCCAGCTCTTCTACAAGCCAACTCTTATCAGCAGAGGCTTAATCTATAAAACAGATGGTGCTCGTGATGCCAAATGTGCATTATTTTCTTATGAGCTGCATCAGGCTGTTTACAGATTAGCCACTCTGGAACATCACCACCACATTTACATCTAAAATGCTAAAACGTACAAAAAACATAATTGGGAATACACTTCCCACAAGTGGGGGTTCTGTTCATGTTGTGGTACTGTAAAAGTTTCTATAACCCCTATGGAACAGCATTCAAGAAGGTCAGTTCAAACCAGTCTTCCACTCATGTGACTTAATCGACTAGAATAGATATAGGATCTATGGAAAGTGGCATTTGGCACGCCATATGTTTTTAGCTTCATATTGAATAACATAATAAGCTATGGTGAGGAAAAGGACACTGAATACCAAAAGTGGGATTAACAGTAATGTAAATACCTATTTATTTGAATATTCACTTTAGTCAGCTCTGGGGATGAAACCTTTGTGGGACCAAACCAGAAGACTCTAGCTGAGTGTAGGGAATGTCAATGCATGTAGAGGGTGGAAAAACAACAATTGAAACCAAGATATCCAAGTATTTAAAAAAAGTTTATTGGTTTTTAAAACCCTTAAAAAAAAATCTCAACATCAGTGAGCACTTTCAATTAAAAAAAAGGAAACTTTGCTGAAATGCTACAGCAACTTTATCAAATTACTGTACGGTCTGCTGTACACTAGACAACAACAAGACGGCATAGGATATTCCTATAGATCTAGATGAAGAAGAGGGTTAAAGGGACTTTATACCAGGTCTGTGAAAGGTACAGCACAGGACTCAGCTGCCCCTGTGCACTTAAAGAAGAACAGACAGGATTAGTCTTTGTTTAAGTACAAACATCAGTGCTTATTTTCAATGGTTTCTGAAAGAAAAAACTATTTCACAGAGTTACATAAAAAAAGTAAAAACATCTAAATAAAAAGTACAGATTCAAAACCTGAACATACAGAACAAATATTACTCTGAATTAGTAAACATCAAACAATGCAAGTAACTTGTGAGTCGCTATACCTTTCTGTTCAGATTGACAGGACCAATCCTGAATTACAGCAAAGTGGCTACAAATACTTTGTACAATAGAATTCTACAAACATGCACACATATCATTTAACAATGTGAAAGATTTATTTGAGAATATTTGTTAAAATGTTTCTTTAAGTTGAGTTTCATATTCTCATGTATGAGAATGAAGTAAAAAAAAAAAGTATCTCATTGAGATTAATGTACATTGCTACACAAGACAATTAGCGTTCATTTTTTAAATTGACACTTCTGTATATAATTTTTTTCACGTAGTTAAGCTCTTTAAAAAAATATTTGGGGAGCTTCAATTAATGCATTTGTCCTAAAATGGGTGCCAAAGCCTGGGTTCATTAAATGTTTAGTGCAATAACATGAACCTTCAAAGCTGGTGGAAATTTTAACCATGACATTCCGATGTCCATTGCAATGTTCTGGGCACAAAATCTGTCAGAGAAAGACAGCTATGCAACCTGCTAATATATAATACTTTTTTAAAATACCCATGCTATTTTCTCACTCGAAGCAGACGTCTTCTGTAAAAAGCCAACCAATATAAATCTCAAAACAAAAAAAATAAAAATAAAGTTTAGAAAAAAACAGCATTATCTGTACAAGAAAGGGCACCAGCAGCCAAACACACAAGCACAGTTTAGCTGGCTCCTGATCTAAAATCACCAATATAGCATTTCAGAGGGTGCAGGTGCACAGAACCAGTTTAAGTTATAACAATACAGTGTCAGAGCTTTCATATGTACAAACTGTGGGGTTCAAAATGAGAGGAACACTTACAACAGTCAACTGAATTAACCCCAATATTGTCCTGCTACATTGGTTTTTATAAACCAGAACAGTAGTGTGGTTTTCAGCATGTTTTCCAGTGCTACAGATCAGTTGCCAGTTTCAAAATTTCCTCAAATTATTCATTTTCAACCATCCTACCTGAAATAAGGACAATTCAAAATGGCCATATAAAAAGGTATTTGACAGATGTCAGGCAAACAGGCAAATGCTGGGAATTTTGTCGGTTCTTCTAAAAAAATGTAAATCCTATTTAATGCTTTTTTTCTGTCACTAATTCGTTTTTCTTTGGTATGGATATAAGGCTCAGAAGATTAAAAGCTCATAAAAACCACAGGATCTGACCAATTAGCTATTCCCTTTATGAGTTGCATGCCTTATTCACACACTGTTTTTCACTATACTATCAGCTATTTAAACCTGTAATAGATGACCCGTACTTTACCAAGAAATGCCTTTTTTGACTCCAGGTGAAACACGTCCCTTCACTTTCGAATAAAATGCAGTGCATTAATGAACTCAACAAGAACATTATTCAAGGAAGAAAATGACAATTTATACAAATGTTTATGTAATTCTGTATTACAGTATTCCATAATATTGTATTTTCTACTGGATCTAGACTAATGTAAGGGGAATAGCTTTCAATGTATGACAGTAAATTATGCACTTTAGTGCCTTTTTTATAGGAAGGACTGAATATCCAATGGCATAATATGTTTGAATTTACCATAGAAGGAAAACTAATTGAATTTAATCTAAATTACTTCATATCCATCACGTTTTACTGAATGTATGTAACACACATGAAACAAATAAAAAGAGAAGGGGAAAATGACAGACATTTACATAAACCTGCAGTAACCTGCTTTGATAAGTAAAAAATGCATAGTTTTAAAATAAATCAGAACCAGGAAAGTATTTTTCCCCAAATAGATACATGACTGAAACAGGGCAGGGTCATCTCCAGTCAATATACTTTGGTATAGGGGTGTCATAAGGTTAAATTCCTATTCATATATTCCTCCACTTCCTTAAATCAATATATTTCTGTTAATTAAGATGATACCTGCTAAATAGTCACAAAGAAGGTAAATAAAACAATCCCCACCAGTGCCCTACGCAAGTCTTAAACTCGATATAGGTGAAAAAGGTCATCTTCTGCATCTTGCATTCTGCATACAAGATTTAACTGTCTTTTGAGCTCCATCTTAAAGTCCATCCCCTTTAGTTCTGCAGCCACTAAAGTGCAAGCTATCATCCCCATTACAGGTCTCTATTATGATTGTTTTAAGTCTCATAAACCCATACTATTCCAAACAAACCAATCCTTTCCTTTTGACACTGGGGAGCTCAACTACAGTAAGAACGTCAGCAGGGCAAAATGTGTGTGAAGCAAGCCTAAAAAAACAACAACATTAACAGATAACATTTGTTGTTCTTCAGCTACCTGCTCTCAGTTTCGCTGTACTCAAAGTGCATTAACTACTGGGACATGAGGAAATTTGAAAAGGTGAAAAGCCATACATCAATCAAATTAAAATTTCGATTTCCTAGGCTATATTTTTTGTACCATGCACACTGGAATTTGAGTGGGCAATATCTTATTTGTCAAGTTTGCATAACGTGTCAGCAAAACGGACAATCAGACATCTTCTGACAAGTTTAGTATACAGACAGTATATCTTGACCTTTAAATCTATAGTTTGAATAATATTCTGTAGTCACACAGATTCCTTTTCAAAACAGCTGCCATTTTCCTACTTGTAAAAATACCAATTCTGAGAGAATGGAACTAGTTTGCCTTCAAGATCATTGCAAACAATGTACGTTAAAAGGTCCAACGCAGCTGTTTTTATCTCAATATCAAATCCTTTCTTTAAGTACCTTACTGTGATTTAATTGAAAACAATGGTCAAAAAGTAACAAAAATAGCTTCTTGGCAAAGAACAAATTCTCAAGCAAGAATTTTGCTAGGACTGAGTGGGGAGGGGAAACCTAAAAGCTAGCTGTTATTGCCAGAAGGTTTGTAACTCTTTCTTATTGGTCTATTAACTAAATTTACTGCCTGGTGATGTCACCATGCAGGCCAAAAATCTCACTAAAACAGGCTGAAGTTTCAGGCAGTCTTTTCAAACAGCTCCTACACTAAAAGGGCAATATTTAAAAGGGCAATATTTAATTTTCACAGTATTATTCCAACCTCAGTGTGGAAATATATAAAACATGGGTCTTTAAGTAGACCAATGATCATTTTTATTTACAGATTAGGGGGGATTTTTTAAAACCATTGATTTGTCTTGCACCTGGAAGCACCTGCAATCCTTAAGAAGACTTGAAACAATGAGAAACATTAGTACCACTGCATGCTACTGCAAATGCCCACTCAAGGTCATGTACAATAGTCTCGGTATCTCAACTCTTCATTGAGATGGACAGGGACATATTAGGTGAACATACACCCCATTTAACATTCTTGCACAACAGTATGCTTCTAAAGCAGTTCCAAATGATTTGTCTGATAGATCTGAATATACACTTTATCTCAATGGAAGTAAAATAATTTACAGAGGGAGGAAAAGTTACCAATTATTTGCCAAACCTCTTGTTTTAGTCAAGAGCTCCTGAACAAAAATATTAACCAAAATGATAGATGTTTGTAATCTTTAAGAGATCTCTTCATATCTTCTGTGTCCTCCTGAAAATGTAAAAATACTTGTTCTACTACGCTCTTGATTTAAATGCTCTTGAATGACTTTATGTCTAAAGAGGGAGAAATGGATGAGTCAGCACCAGCGATGAGCTGTGAGAGAAAACCAGCATATTTGTAAGAGTGATCATTTATGTTCAGCCTGGCACTTAGACTGGACAAAAGTCATTGTTTCCAGAGTGTTGCAGTGTGCTATACAATGTCAATGTGAATAATTACAAAGATGATTTTTAAAAAACTATTTCACCCTCATGAAATAAAAGCAGAGCCCATATTAACCCATTAACCCAACTGTGGGCTGGTCTTTACTTTCCAGCCAATCAAATCCATTGGAATTCGCAGTCTCGCTGCAAATCTGCTGGAACAGCGGATCATTCTTCAGTTCCTCCAGTGTAGAATCTTCATATTGTCCCTGCTGCTGATTGGGGTCAAACAGAAGGTTTGTGTCCAAATTGTTCAGGTCATTGATGCTACTGGAAAGATCAGAGGTCAGTCGAAAATCAGACCCCACAGCGTTGAGTTCTGACACCTGCCTCACGAGCCGATTGCCAGGAGTAAGGCTCCCGTCCGCTAAGAGGTCTTTAACGGTGGTGCTGAAATCTAGCTGCTGCTGTTGAAGTTTCTGGGCCAGCAGCATAGGCTGGCTCTGCTGATGCTGCTCTTCTCCAGTAGCTGATTGTGCTTGGCTGTCACCTGCTGAGAGACTCATCTGTTCGTTCCTAGAGTTCTTCATGAGGTAACCTGGCTTCTGAAACTCGTACGCATTCGGAGCGTTGGAAGTCAGAGTCTGGTGGTTGGCACTGCTGGAAAAGCTGGGCGTGGTCTCTAAGATCTGGGTGAGGTTCATGCGGGCTGTGTAGTTGGACGGCAGGTTGTTGATTCCCAGGCCCCGCACTGCGTCGTCACTGTCCCCGTCCATCTTGCTTAGGAGCACGTTGGTGATCTTCTTGCTGTTGGTCTGGCCCTGCATGGGCAGCACCTCCGTCTGCATCATCACATTGACAGGCACAGACTGGCTCCTCTGTGCCATGCTGCTGACGCTGACGTCCCCATGGCTGTTGGCGAAGATGTTGATCATCTCGGGGATTACGGGGGAGGTGAAGGGGGACACCACTGTTCGGGGGATGTTCTGCAGGCCCTGGTTGCCACTCAGGTTTCGCTGTCGCACGGCAGGGCTCACACTACGACAGCGGAAGGTCCCGCCTGCCGAGGATGTGCTGGTGGCCTTGTTGTCCAGAGGGGCGGGCACAGCAAAGCCCTCCTGCTTGTTCAGGTTGGCCATACTGGCTGCCTGCTGCTGCACCGGAGAGATGGGTGTCAGGCGGCCGTAGTGCCTCGTCTGAGACTGATAGGACTGGCCAGGGATGGCGAAGGCATGGGGCTTTCGGAAGTGGTCGTCGACCAGGTCCTGATAGCTGGGGAGGATACTGATGCCGTTGATGGAGTTCCCCCCGCTGTTGTTGTAACCATTGTTCATCCACTCCAGTTTGGCCTTGTCTGGGTGAGTAGCCATGGGCCTCTGCATGGGCTTGACGGGGCTGCTGGAGACAATGCTGCCGTCGTGGTAGCCTGTAATGCTGGAGTTAATGGGAGTGAAGGCAAAGGGGTTCCTGCACTCCACAGGGCTGGGGGGCACGCTGCCGCTGCAGTTGGAGTGTGGAGTGCCGATGGGGGTGTGTCGGCTGCTCCCCAGGGCACTGTCCACTGGGGTGGTGGGGGCCATGCGGGAGCAGGGGCTCTCCCTAGTCAGGCCCTGGCCTCCTCCCATCATCTCAGAGGTGGGTGTGAGAGTTGGGGTGGGGGTGTGGACAGGGGTGGTGCTGCTGTGTACTGATTGGTAGTAAGGGGTCACTGTCTGGTTGGAGGACATCATGTTGCCCTGTATTACAGACTGATGGCCTTGCACCGTCACATCAGCTCCGAAGGCCTGCAGACTGCTGTTGAGCTTCATCTGCTCCTCCATCTGCACCAGCTCCTCCACAATGCTGTCCTGGGTCATATCGTCATCATTGAAATGGAAGTAGTCCATGTCTGTCTGCATGGAGAGCTGGCTCGAGGCTGGGGCCTGGCTCATCATGGCCAGGGGCTCCATGACCGGTGTGGATGCCTGCTTGTGGTCTGTGATCTGCTGGGCGTAGGCCTGCTGCTGCTGTTGTTTACCTCCCTCCAGCTGGCCCCCGACCCACATGGTGTTCCTTAGGTCACTCACAGTAGACTGCTCCAGTAGGGCAGAGCTGTTGGGCATGGATTGCATGTTACCCGTCATGTGCGGCTGGTGCTGAATTCGTGCATGACCAGCCGGGGCACTAACGTTGCCGAGGCTGCTAGTGTCCATGGTGGTCAGAGTGTCTCTTCTCTGCACGGAGTTCTGTGGCTTGACAACAGTCTGGAAGCCTCTGGTTCCGATGGGGGAATCAGAGAGTGACAGGATTCGAGTTGGGACAGTGGAGTTCAGTTTCACAGTAACTTTACCGATGGCTGGTGCACTTTCAGGTCTGACCGGGGTTCCTGCCCTGGGGAGTTTCTTCACTCCTGCACCAATCCCATGTCTGTAACCATCGGAACCCCCAAGAGGCTGCTGGGAGATAAAGACCCTTTTGACAGGCATGGGATAAAACTCTGGGCCGATGCCTGGGCGCTTCCTGGGGCTCTTGGAGGCGATGAGTGATGTGGCAACAGTGCCGCCATTTGGTGACAGAGTGGTGCTGGTATTCTGATTGGAGACCGTCAAATACAAAGTGCTTTCGTTATTGGTGTTATTATTGCTACCAGCTGTAGCTGCCACAGGGTTGTTGCTCAAAGAGGACTTTATGTTGCATTTGGTTCCAGCCATTGCCTCCAGTCCCAGGGAGCCTTTAGTGTGAGGCATGGGCACACTGGCAGCCCTTGGTACAGCTCCTCCAGCCCTCTGCCCCCCTGCAGCTTCCTGAGCCATAGTAAGCCTGCTAGCACCCAGGGCCGGACTGCCCTCACGTATGGCTTCACCCTCCATCATCTTGATGTCGATGGTAGGGGTGGTGGTGGCCCGGCCTGACCTGGCTAAGGGGGACAGGATGGGGGCCGCAGACCCACTCCTGGCCCGTGGGCTGGGTCTGCTCTCCTCCAGGGCTACAGTGCTGCCCATGCCAGCAGAGGCAGGCCTTAAGGTGGTGTTGGTTAGGGTGGTTGTAGTACTGCAGTTGGGAGCCAGGGATATGGTAGTCATCTTGACCACGTTGACAGAGCTGATGTGGGGTGTGGGCTGCATCACAGTCTTGATGGGGCTGTTGGTGATGAGCAGGGTGGGGGGCGAGCGCAGGTTGATGGCGCTGGTGGCTGAGGGTTTAGGCAGGATCTGGGCATACCGGTGCCGGGCAGAGCGGTCCCCAACAGGGCTGGCTGGGATATTCTGAGGGGTCTTGGGACACTTGACAGGCTGCATTGACTGTGTCACCACTTGGAAGTTGACAGGCAGAATCTTGCCCTCCGAAGTTCCCACAGGACTGGGGGACATCAGCTGCCTGCTCCTTTGGACCTGCATTTCCAGCAAAGCAAAACATGACACAAAAAAGTATTAATAAGATGTAAACGTATGCAACACCTTCATAACTGCAGTTATGAATAGCTTCTGTTGCATGTGATATAGGCAACACAAAGTTGTCACTTGTATAGATGAGTAAGAGGAACACTGCAAAGACAGTGGGATATATAGAGTAAGCTTAGACAAACAGAAGTAGAACACAAGCTAGGCTTACCGTGATGGGGCTGGGGACTGCAGCTACCATAATGCCAATGGTGGGATGTGGGGAGAGCAGGGCTGGGCTTCTACATGTAATGGAGCCGACCCCAGGCGTGCCCCCGTCAGCCCGCCTGGCCTGAGCCTCTCCGGGGAGGGGGGAGTGCAGCATCTGCTCCTGCTGCTTCTTCTGGATCTTCCGCTGGAGCTGCTGCTTGGCATCGATGGAGGGAGAGGGCAGGGTCTTCACTTGGGACTGGAAGGAGTGGGCTTCAGCTGTGGGTGCAAATGCTGAGGATGGGAGTGGCGTTTTAACTCCTAAAGGGAGGAGACAGAGGAAGACAAAACAGGTTAACACATATTTTGGGTAAACAAATTGTCACGGTCCTCCTAGGCAAAGCAGCTTCTATTTTGCAGGAAGCATAATTATCAGACTGGGCACACACTGGTTGAATCAATGTTGTTTCTACATCATTCAATGAAATTAAACCAAATGTGGAATAGACATTGAATTAACATCTGTAACTAATGGGATGGCTTTTAGGGACTGACAGGAGGTGGTATGTAAATGCCCTATAGCAGGTCAATGAGAAGAATCTGCCACTAGATGGAAACCTTTCACTGTTCACCATACATGAGGCAGTGAAAGGAAAAGTGAAGTTTGACTATCAACACATACAGTGCATACGTGCATACGGACAGTATTCAGATCCCTTGACTTTTTTAAACTTTACAGCCTTATTCTAAAATGGCAAAGCAAAAACAGGTTTCTGTTATTTTTAATACATTTTCAAAAATGTATAAACAGATACCTTATTTACATAAGTATTCAGACCCCTGTCTATATAAGGTCCCACAGTTGACAGTGCATGTCATAGCAAAAACCAAGCCATGAGGTCCAAGGAATTGTCCGTAGAGCTCCGAGACAATTGTGTCGAGGCGCAGATCTGGGGTACTGAAACATGTCTGCAGCATTGAAGGTCCCCAAGAACACAGTGGCCTCCCTCATTCTTAAATGGAAGCAGTTTAGAATCACCAAGACTCATTATGGAGCTGGCCGCCAGGCCAAACTGAGCAATCGGTGGAGAAGGGCCTTGGTCAGGGAGGTGACCAAGAATCCGATGGTCACTCTGACAGAGCTCCAGAGTTCCTCTGTGGATAAGGGAGAACCTTATAATAATAATAATAATATATGCCATTTAGCAGACGCTTTTATCCAAGGAGGACAGCAATCTCTGCAGCACTTCAACAATCAGGCCTTTATGGTAGAGTGGCCAGACAGAAGCCACTCCTCAGTAAAAGGAAAGTGACATCCCGCCTGGAGTTTGCCAAAAAGGCACCTAAAGACTCGCAGACCATGAGAAAGACAATTCTCTGGTCTGATGAAACAAAGATTGAATTCTTTGGCCTGAATGCCAAGCATCACACCTGGAGGAAACTTGGCACCATCCCTACAGCGAAGCATGGTGGTGGCAGCATCATGCTGTGGGGATGTTTTTCAGCGGCAGGGACTGGGAGAGATCCTTGATGAAAACCTGCTCCAGAGCGCTCAGGACCTCAGACTGGGCCGAAGGTTCACCTTCCAACAGGACAACGACCCTAAGCACACAGAAAAGACAACACGGGACTGGCTTTGGGACAAGTCTCTGAATGTCCTTGAGTGGCCCAGCCAGAGCCCGGACTTGAACCCAATTGAACATCTCTGGAGACCTGAAAATAGCTTTGCAGCAACGCTCCCCATCCAACCTGACAGAGCTTGACAGGATCTGCAGAGAAGAAGGGGAGAAACTCTCCAAATACAGGTGTGCCACCTTGTAACGTCATACCCAAGAAGACTCAAGGCTCTAATAGCTGCCAAAAGGTGCTTCAACAAAGAACTAAGTAAAGGGTCTGAATACATATGCAAATAAGTTAAATTTTTAATACATTTGCAAAAATACCTAAAAAACGTTTTTTTGCTTAGTCATTTTAAAAATAAGGCCGTAACAACAAAATATAGAAAAAGTCAAGGGTTCTGAATACTTTGCGAATGCACTATTGTATTGTCACCTGTTGGAGTACCAGTCATGACCGTGAGGGCTGCCACAGATTTGGTGCCGATGTAGTGGCTGTTGAGGAGGAAGCGAGCCAGGTCCTCCACAGCATCAAACTGGCGGCTCAGCACCTTCTGGGCCCACTCACACACCAGGCCACAGGCCGCAGAGCGCACCTCTTCCTCCGCACTGCACAGCTGACCTGAGGCCTCCAGTACCTCACACTGAAGCACATGTACAGGTGTTAAGAATTAAAGTCGTGTATATCCCTGTATTACTTTTAGTTCAATATGAAGCCTCAAAATGTGGTCCTTTTCTTAACACGTTACATTAAATAAAGTTATGTTATGGTTGGACTACAGTTAGGCAAACATTTCTCATTTAAATAGATTTAAGAAAATAAATAATTAAGGTAAAGACCTTGAGAGGAAGGCAGACGGACAACTTACCCCGTCCCCTGTTTTATGTAACTCCAGGTTGGGTAAAGATGGCATGTGGACAAAGGCTTTCTTCCTTAGTCCACTATAGCAGTATGTGAGCAGAGGTTAAGGTCAAAAACACTGAACTGTCAAACATTTAAGAGTTCATTTATGGATTTGCTAAAATGTGTTGCTTGTTTGTCTGTAAAGAGCAGGGCTTCAGGGACCATTCTAGACATAAGAGACTGGGATTTCCCCACAGGATAGGGTAAGAAACATACCTCAGGGCAGAAGGTCAGCTGTCACTCAGACAGATCTGAGGAAGAGCCTTGTCACCCGAAGCTGAGACAGCTATCTCCCAGTCAGCATCAGTCACTAGTCACTCCACTACTAATCCCTCAGCCCCTCAGGCCTCTCACACTCCCACTGAACCTTCTCTTCCCCCTCCAACCTTCGGAGCTGTGACCAACTCCACTGCCAAAATAAGGGACTGTGGATTTGTGGTGAGAGCTAGACTTTTATCAGATGCTGGTGTGTGAGAGTGTGACAGCAGGTGCTCCCTGCTGAACACTTGCATACACTTAGGTGTCTCACACAACCAGGCAAAGAGCTACTCAAGAGTTATAGAACAGTTATGAATGACTCACACAAAATAAATAATAAAATAGACAAACAGGTCCAAGACTGTGACCTTGAATTAACTTGTACATTTGTAGAGTGTGTAATACATTTGGAAAAAGAAAATAGTTCATTTAAAGAAGGGAGATATAGTTTACTAAGCAAGCCACAGCTCAAGATGATCTGATTTTACTTTTGAGTTTCAGTTGCTATTGCAACCACCATATAAAAACAAGGTCTATTTCAGAAAGACTCTGCATTGAAAATAAAAACTGCATTCATACGCAAGTATTTTATACTATTCTATTTTCCACCTCAACAAAATAAGGACGAAGTCACTTGACACTTTACTAATTTAACGGACGCTAATCTCATTGGAGACTGTATCTTTGCCAAGTCTAGAGTCGTGATCTCATGGAAAAGACATTTCACAAATTGTTTCCTGAAGGTCAAGAACACAGTGATTCCCCTAAGTGTCTCTGTCCTACTATACTACTCTCCAGGCAGAGGCCGCTTTATTTGATTTAATTTCAGTTCTATATTTAGAGGCTCCATGAACTGACACAACAGATGTTCTGCGACCAGAGTCCAGAGAGGCCAGATTGTTCGCTAGAAACCATTCCAGTGAAGGATATTTTGATTTGCCTCTCATGCCAAGTCGACGTGCCTTCATGTTTGGGAATACATTTTTCATGATCTTTCCGAAGTCCGCCGCACTCAGTGGGTGGTAGCAGAGATTGTCACAATAGCTCCTGAAACAAACAAACAAACAAACCAGACAGAGGCAGACAGACAGACAAGACATTGGAAATCTCAGTAAAACCAATAGCAAATAAAGACAATCATATCAAAACAGTGACATCTGGGTAAAGACGTTCCCAAAGAAATCTGAACCATTATTGGTACTTTCAATTGCAGTGAATGAGTAAGTCAAACTGTGTGTTACGTAACAGTCACATAGCATTTCAGACTTTCCGTTCTAGTGTTACCAACACATGGTGCACATCTTTTCCCATGCTTTCTGCATCTATTTATATTGGTGCTTGGCTGTCAGTATGTAGATCCTTTATAGCTGGCAGTATGTAGATCCTTTATAGCTAGCAGTGTATGGTAAAGGTTTATTTATTTAGTAACAGCCAAATCTTATGTACTTTCATAACATGTATCTCATGTCATAAAATAAAACGGCCATACAAATGTGTACCTTGTTCTTGTGAAACCTCTTAGAAGTACTCATGGAAATCAAAAATAAATCAATTTATTTTCACCTGGAATGGAACCTATCAGGTATTCCAACCTCCCTAAAATACCTGTACACAGTGCTATCAATATGTTTCTAAATTGGTGTGGTGTCCCTTTCCAGAACATCCAAACAGGACAGATTTTTGTTTGTATTTAACAGTGTTATTGATTTGAAAATGACCCGAGCTGGGCAAAGTCCCCTTAGATTCACACTTCCCTTTGTCCCCTTTCTCAGTCAGATACCCACTTGTACTCGTCATAGACCTCCTGTTTGGGCAGAGAGGTTTCTGGGTGTTCCTCTAGGTGATTACGGATCCAGTTGAACGCGTGCATTTGCTGAGTGCGACTTGATGACATGGAGCTCTGATCACTGCTAGAGAAAGCAGGAGAAAATGTTTTTTTTTTTTGTGATTGTATTGTAAATAACCTGACTGTCGGATGTACCTTTCCCGCCCCATTTTTCCAACCCAACCAACACACATCACCCCCATGTCTCTGTGTTGTAAGTGAGAGGTTTTATGTACCATGACAGTTCTCCAGGACTGGCAGACCCTCTCTCAGTCCTGATGGGCATCGTGTGGAGTGTTGGGGTGGAGGTGTTGAGGTGATGAGGATTAGATGTGGAGAACAAGTAGGAATTGATCATTGTATGATATTGACAACATCAATGAGCAGCGTGTGTGTGTTTGTGTGTCACCTGATCCTAAAATAACTTCAAGCCACTGCCCCTGGACACTTGGGGAGATGTGAGAGGATTGGATAAGTTCAAACAATATGGGGAAATTCCTCTTAGCCCATTAGAAATAAAGCTATTATAGTATTCCTTAGGCCTAATACATATCCAATCATCTCAGATCGACACGCATTCCTAGGGAGTAGGGGTAGGGTCGATTTGGAATTTACACACACACACACTAGAGAGAGAAGACAAATCTACATATTTTGCTAAAAGGTAAAACGTGAAGAGTTGAGGAAAGATGTTATTAATAAGTTATTAAGTAAGGACTTTCAATGAGAACACACACAGGTGGTAGTCAAGTGGGAAGTCAATATCAAATATAATTTTTTTAAATGACAGATTATTTTCTATTAAAAAGATAATATTTGAACACACATCTAACTGGTAGTCCTAAGTGGGAATTCAATATCAAATCAATCAATGCAATGATAAAAATAAAAAAAAACAGCCAAAGCTTATTTGCGCTCTAAGGGAGAGAGTTTAGCATAGCAAGCAGAGTTTGACATAACAACAGTCCAAGCTAATGTTGACAAGCATTGTAGTAGATGTGGTGCAGAACATCTATATTATGCTACTAGGCTAATGGATAATGGGGAAGATGAACAACAGGCTAAGTCATGTGCAAATGGCATGGAACTACATGCAGACATGACAATGAATGAAATGAAAAACAATGAAAAAATGATCAATTACCTTTTTTCACTGTTGCTGGGACCAGAAGGCAACTTAAGGTAGAGGTAGAGTTTCTCGATGTCTGTAAACGTCTCCACATCTTGCTGTAAAAGCGGCGCACAGGGAAGAAGAGGGATTTACTAACAAATGTGTTAACCTTTTTTTTTTTGCACGTGAAAAAGATATGTTCTGTCATCCCACTGACTTAACGTGCTCTACTGACATCTCCCTCAGACCAAACATGAGAAAAGAAATGCTTCTTTTCATTCTCACTACTACAATAATCCACCAAGATACGTTCCAAAGGCTGACAGGTTGCCTTCTACTCCAGCTTGAAGAGCATGAATAATACAGAAACATTTCCTATTTAAAATGATCCATTCTTAGTCTACTCTCCACTGAGTGAAGTCAGGTGCTTTCATTGTTTCTGATGTAGTAACAAAGAAAGCTAAGTGTTTCGTTGTGCAATGTAGGACATTTTGAAGCACCATCAGTGTAAAAATGTTAATTAAACAGTTATGAAAATGTAAGACAAAGACTCTTCAGTTCCAGTGAAACCTAAAACAACCATTTCAAACAGCCCCTTTAGTTCGGTTGGACTAGTTTGAACATTATCAGCACCCGGGAGCACACGAAACAAATGTTTTTGTCCAATAAACAAATTACTTGCATGGACACGTGTTTTGGTTTAGTTTAGGAGTTTTAGTTCATTTGACATTTGGCAATGTGAAACCAACTGGACCAAATACATTCATAAATAATCAAACTTATTCGAACTACAGTTCAAAACTGTGTGAAAAACACAACACACAATGTTCAGGAACAAATACCCCCCCCCACACACAAGAAAACAAAAACATGGATGATCCTGCAAATGAGATTAGGGATGTAAAGGAGAGATTACAAAATCCAGGAAGAGAGGGAAAGGGGTGGAAATTGCCACAGAGAGAACCACTGATCTTGATGAGGTCTCGTTCAGAATGATCCTGGATGCATCCTGATAAACAGTGCTCGAGCTAAGATCAATGTGGACGAGTGTCAGGATAAACAAAATTACACAAACACCTTCAACCTCTTGGATTCTGAATGTTTCTAAAAACGTGTGTGTGCAGTAAATACCACAGGGTGTTAAAGATCAACACAGGGGGTCCTCATCCCTGCCACAATGACAAAAGCCATGAGGAAATCTCTTAATGAGATCAAACAAATGTTTCCAACGAGGGGACAGGGTTAGTGTGTGGTCTGAGTTCGGTTCGCTAGAATTCCAAATGTCCAGTTCCCTTTTTTAGGGCAATGTGAACACTAAACTTCCCAGGTTCCCTTGTCATTATTCCCGCACCACACACTAGACTACTGCAACACTGTTTCCCCAGCCATAAATCCTCACATTGGTGCCACAAAGAGAAGATGGTGATGGTGGTTTTTGGATATTGGACACTGTTTTGGGATATTGATTTTAGTGCTTGTCAAGGATGCACAGAAATACCAAAATGTGTGTGGAGTTTTTAGTTCAGATTTGTTTGAAATGTGATCTATAAGCTAAGAGAGCTTCATAACTCGATTGTGTGGTTTGAATAGTGTGAGAAGACATCATGAGACATATGATATCCGTTATTTTAAAGAGGACTATATGTGAAAACCCCTTAACAGAAGACCTTGAAGGAACATAAGGATAAATATGAGGTGATGGAGCCCTGCAATATCCAGAGGGGGGTTGTTGCAGCTACCATGGGACAGTGTTATAACTTTAAAACACTGATACCTGCTAACCTAACAGACAGTCTTTGGGGGTGGAAAAAAATGCATTTTAAAGTTCATTACTTTCTATTTCTTTTTAGACAGTTATTTGCGGTTAGTCAAATAATGCTGGAGGCTTTTCCATGTGAATTCAGATGAGGGTGTCACACAGACGCCTTCGACTTGGGTAGCTGGGCTACAGCACTATGACATGTTTTACAACACATCAACATACATTAACTGAGAAAACCGTTTCAGTATTTGGAAGCTATTTCACTGAGTGACTTTGGAAGGCATGCCAAAAATTCCCCACCAAAACAGAGGAGGTAGCCTAAATCTGGTATTTGTATTTTCAGGGTTTTGGGGTGGGGGGAGAGGGTCTGGCACGTGCAGCACTGGGTCGCACAGATGTCGTGACAGAGGGGCTTTGGGGCTGTGTCACGCCATGATCTGATCTCCACTGCTCAGTGACCACCTCCACTCCCGCCGGGCATTGCACTAGCAGCACTACAACAGCAAGTGGCAACACATGCCACAGATAAGTACAAATTACAACAATAAACAAACAAGCAAGCACTGGATCACGCTTGCACTCTTACTCACTGTTGGTTTCTTGCTTAAACCTCCCTCTCAATCACACAGACACAAGCTTTGAAACGTGCTGGCGCACACACACACACACACACACACACACACACACACACACACACACACACATAAGTCCCTGTGGATTGATGGGGAATTTAAACATTTTATGGTTGAGGGAGGAGGCAAAAGGAATGGCAAATAAGTCTGCCTGCACAACCGATTGGCAAATGTATTGCAAATTGATAAATTATGTGACTAAACTGAATAAAACGAACAATAAACTACACTATAAAACAATGACACAGAATGATAGTAAAAAGCTTTGGATCCATAATAAATATAAAACACACACCTAAGCTCAGCTGTGAAACACAATACACAGACGCAAAAAATAAACAAAGCACAATCTGTATCTCACCCTCTCTCTAACCCAGTACAACGATGGATAATGCCAGTTGAACCCAACCCAGTTCAGTGTTTGGAGGATGGCTGGGCCCAGAGCTACAAACAGGAAACAGCCCTCTCCAACACGCTGCTTCAAAGGGAATAGGGAAGATGATAGGGCGGGGCAGGGGTGATTTAAATTCTGCTGGAGTAGAAGGCGGCAGACGAGAGACTTTGGCTCCAGGCACAACTCCCCAACACGGAGCGGGAGGGCCCTACAGGGGGAGGAGCAGGCTCACACATCATTTTCTGGATTCTTGATGAGCTGCACCGTAGTGGAGCTTTTGCACCAAAATAAAAAACATCCTCATCTGAAGGGGCCATGGTGCCTCTGTCTACTACACAATATTCACTGTTTTAAAACAGTAACCAACATGTGGTACGATAGTTTTTTCTAGCACCTAATTATTCTCTTTTTTTTTACAAAAACAATTCAGAGGCAAACACTGAAATGAATAACGTTTATTTAACATGAAGCTGTGAGTGCAATGCACTATTAATTCAAGACCGATTGATGGACCACGACGACAGCATCTAAAAGCAGAAGGGATACAGACAGTCCCATGGTATTTCAATGACCCAACCAACCCCCCATATCGGAGGTAGCAATAATCCGAGGAATACCTAATCCGGGGGCTAGCAGAGCGGAGCGGGCAGTTAAGCTCACGTAAACAAGCTTTTGTTTAAATGGTGTCTGCTGTAGGACACCAACGCTAGGGAACATCAGACCACCAGACCAGTGCTTTACATTGTAGTGCGGACTGCAGTGGACAGCCAAAACAGCCTGAATGTCCAGAGCAGCATCTCTGACACCAACATTATGGAAAAGAGTTAAACACCCAACACATGACCATAAAGAGAAGCTCTAGGTGCCATAGCAAGGAGGGGACAAACATTCACACACAGAGATGTTGACAAAAATGCCTTGACGGCATGAGTGCACAGAGCCAGACAGCCATAGTCGGGTCTGGGGGGGGGGGTGTTTGTGCACAGCGCCGGCAGACTGAGATAAACTGAAATCCCCTTGTCGTTAACCCTTTCCCCTGGACTGGCCTCTGCTAGCGGAGTGGTCAGCAGCCCCCATCAAACATAGCCACAGCGTACATACACACACACACACACTGCTCCCCACCCTGTTCAATTGGTTTCTAAGAATAGACGCATTCGCCCCTCTGTCTTTTCTATTCGCCTCTTTGTTGCTAGGGGAACGGGAGCTCACCAATGGCTAAAGTTATCAGCCACTGAGCAGCGTAAGCGATGGGGGAATAAAAATGGCTCACAGACAGACATCGTGGAGCCAACTGGACTCTCCTTTTTAGAAGGAGTCTCATGGAGTGGAAGAGAGTAAACAGACACGCTGCTCTACGTTACACACCCTCTGTCAGACAAAGGAGCCATGACTACTATTGGTCCTTCACTGGCAGAGCAAAGGACATCACACCCTGCTGCTGCCAGACAAGCCCCACTACTTCACACAGCACACTTCCAAAGTGGAAGTAAGGACAAGTCTATGTTTTTCAAATACTCAAACCAGACTACAATGAAAGACCAATACAAACTCAACTATGTTTATATGGACAGGGTTGGGGAGTAACGGATTACATGTAATCAGTTAGTTTTTTGTAATCCCTTACATCTAACTGTAATCCGTTAAATTACCAGTAAAAATATTGTAATCAGATTACAGATACTTAAAAAAAAACTAGATGATTACTTAGAGGATTACTTTTAAATTCAGAAAGGATGTTTGTGAAAAAAAAACAAAAAAAAAAAACTTGTTTTCTCAATGACATTCAAATCAGTATTGACAAAAGGTGCAAGTTTATGTTCGTTCCACCTGAGCGAGTCTGACAAGCCGGAGACCACATGATGACACTCCAAATGTGTGATGGATCGCGGAAAAGTAGCAGGAACAGGCTTTTGCGGGCTACAGTCCAAGCTGTCTTCCAATGTTGCGACTGCTGTTTCGGCATCCAAAGATTATCCAACTTGAATAAACGCTTGGAGGTAAGGATGACAGCAGTGGTTTAGTCTACGGCAATACGGATATTGATATCTACATAGCGTATTGATGTGAATTACACTGCTACTCTCGCATTTAGCCATTTGTGCCTTATGGATTGTGGTTCATAACCAATCCATAAAGTAAAACTTTACATCCGTATGTGGCCAGCTATGTAAACTTTAACATTGATTTATCCTGCAATAGATGTCGTTCAATTGGTAATATACATTTTTGTCTTCTTCTAATGCCTCTTAAGGGGAAAGTAATCTTAAACGGAATGGAATCAGATTATATTACTGAGTTTGGGTAATCTAAAAGTTACGTTACTAATTACACTTTTGGACAGGTAACTAGTAACTAATGGATTACATTTAGAAAGTAACCTACCCAACTCTTTGGGGCGGCAGGTAGCCTGGTTAGAGTGTTGGACTAGTAACCGAAAGGTTGCAAGATTGAAACCCCGAGTTGACAAGGTAAAAATCTGCCATTCTGCCCCTGAACAAATAAAGGTACATTTAAAAAATGAAATATGGATACCAGTAGTCATCACTGCTTGGAAGTACAAGATCCCTCACTGTTGGCAATGGTTTACTTTCATTACCGCTGGTAATTAGTTCAGTATCAAAGTTTTATCCCATCATGCAAGTGATAGTGATTAAAATAATTACGTCGTAACTAGGCAGGCTTTGGGAAGAGGACCTGTGTCTTCTGTATTGGGCTGGCCGATATGGCCTAAAAATCTTCTCGATTATGGGCGATTCACAATATATGTCTCTATTTATTTGTTTCATCTAAATAAGCTTTGATGTACAATTAAAAAGGTAAAATACCTTGCATTTCAAACAGTCAGGAATAATCTAATGAATTCCGGGCTTGTAAAATTACATCTAGGCTAAATCTAAGCCTTCCACAACCATAAGACCCACTAATAATTGAATTATTTGATTAAAATAGTTTAACCTTTTTTTTGCAATAATCACTGATCTGGATTTAAGTCTAGGAAAATGCCAATTTTGTTACAAATGTAACCAGAACCATGCACATCCACTCATAATGACAAAATTCTGGTAGCAGGCATTATAGAACATTAACACGTCTCATAAACAATCTCAAGCACAAGCCTACGTGTTTGAGATGGTAGCCAGCTAATCTTTATATTTAAAGTCTAGAGGACTTGGATCTATTTGCTTGCTAAAAAGGTAGAACAGTTGAACTGTTATGAATACACCCTTTGCTTAGATGTTAAAATCAAGTGGCCTACATGGATTAGATGCTTATTTCTCAGAATGAGAACGAGTTGCCAGTTCCTTATATAAATGTGTATTTCCATGCTCATTGAACATGTTTAAAACCCAGACTAGACAGCTAGCACATAACAGTATGTGACTAAAATGCTGCTAGCAGTAGGTGGTACCGCAATGTCTCTCACGACAGAAACTGAGCATACATTTTCCACAATCATGTTCATTGAGACTCTCGTTTTAGTAGGGTCTGCTCTGTTCTAAATGTTGGGAGTTGAGACATAAAAAGGTTATCGTTAGGGGGGAAATCTATCAATTCTGTTGGACCAAACCTAAAATGCAAATAGCAAGTTGAAACTGCTTGTTGTCAGAGAGGTTTAAGTGATCTTTCGGCTTTGTTGTTGTGAGTGGCAGGGGGAGGGGCTTGGTGTCTCTGGCGAGTGGGAAGGTGCAGTGTACACAGCACTGAAGGATCGAAGGAGACGAGACCAAAAAGAAATGCTCATAAAAATATTGCGCTAAAACATACATTCAAATTAATTCCATATATTACCCAGCCCCACTTCTGCAGTCATTCAACATCAGCCACTTACAGACCTTACATCTCTGAAGTCCATTTGTACTTTGACTGGCCTGAGTCGGAAGACCTGACAAACTACAGCAAACAGCACCCTTCGCAGGGCAAGGGTCCACACTTGGATGACAATCCTAAATGAGTCAGTGTCAGCAGACAGTCTACACTCCCCTGCACCTTCACAAATCCAAGGTTAAATACCCATCCACCACCATCCATAATCATATATCAGTCCCCTCGGTACCAACAACATCAACAGAACAATTATAGCCTGGTTGTATTCTCACGCCAACAACAACACTATAGCTTTTTGTTGGGTGAAAGACAAGTTCATAAATGGCAGTTACACAACTAGCTATGCTATGTGTCGGCGAAACTGAGCTATGGCGTCAACCCGACAACTTTATTACCGAGCCTGATACCATCTAGGAGAATGAGCTAGACGTGAGAGGAACCCTGATTGGTTGTGTAGAGGCTCAGAGAAAATGAAAGCTATTAGAGGAAACGATAACACACAGGGAGATAAAAATGGTAATTAACGGGTTAAGCATCTGGTTACATTGGCTTGCTACTGTACATGATCTACTTTGTCTCAACCACCTGGCAGATGACCTCTCTCTCACATCACAAGAACCATTAACCCCAGAGTCTTCCAACTAAACGCAAAGCTCTACAGCGAATGGATATTCACACAAAGGGCAGCTATAACTGAGGACATCTGAACAGAACCATTTCGATATGAGGCCAGACACCAGAAAGAGATGCATCATGCAGACCCTGATGGTAGAAGACTATATATATATATTACTAAGACATTAATAGTGGAGCGTGGGCTGGGCATTAGTGATTCAACACACACAGAGATGGGTTGCTCCACTGAAAGACTAAAACCGGCCACCTCTCCCCAGAGACCACTCTCAAATCTCCATAAGACACAGTCTGAGGCAGGAAACAACCACAGTGTATCAACACTAGTTTCATTATTGATGTGTGTTCTACTTATCACCTCCGCTGACACATTCAAAGTCTGTAAATGAAAACAGAGGGAGAGAGAGAGCGGTTAATATTAGACGCTAGTGCTTTCCCATGTCCTCTAGAAATCCTTAAGAGGCAAAGAAAACAAAGTCTGTCGGAATTGAAAAACACAAGACCCATGTGGAATACAACTTAAGGCATTAACCTTTAATGAGCGCAACTGATGCAAGGTGGCATGTGAGATCGCAACATTTAGCGCCGTGGAGCAGACTGGAGCTGACTGGAGCTGACTGGAGCACGGGAGCTGACTGGAGCTGACTGGAGCTCGGGAGCTCATGCGTGTATTGTAGACTCTGGCACCTGCCATGAACATTGTTTGACACTTTAGGGCTCCAGGGATTCTGCACTTAACATTACACGAGACAGGACTTTAACCACTGGGATTGGGGTCCCCTTTCACTGAGGAGAGAGGGGCAAGGCAGGTCAATGAGGACAAACACCCGTTGACCTCCTTATACAGTTGGGCAATTGTGCAAGTTCTCCCACTTAAAAAGATGAGAGAGGCCTGTAATTTTCATCATAGGTACACTTCAACTATTTTGTCTTTACATGACTCAGTGAAATCATAGGATAGGGTGAGGTGGCTTGGGGATAAATGTCCTCAGTGATTGCCCATCTTAACAGACATTCAGATAGAGTCGAACAAGGCATCCGCAGGGAGGCATGTCATGAGTCTTATTGCTAATCCTGTCACATTCAGAATATACAGACCAAGGTGGCATTTGCATGGCTCTGAAACATAATACTACTTCCAACACCCTTGGGCCCAATTCAGCTGAGATCTCCCTTCATTCACATGCCACACACACACACACGCACGCACGCACACGTATGCAGGAACGCACACTCACACTTAGCGCATCAGACTTAGCTCAGGAAGTGTATTGAAGCATTAACAAGTGATGCTTTAATAACAATCAGCTTGGATTACCAAGTTACCCAATTGTAAATAAAAAAAATAAAAAATCACCATAATTTGCAAATAAATTCATTAAAAATCCTACAATGTGATTTTCTGGATTTTTTTTCTAATTTTGTCTGTCATAGTTGAAGTGTATCTATGATGAAAATTACAGGCCTCTCATCTTTTTAAGTGGGAGAACTTGCACAATTGGTGGCTGACTAAATACTTTTTGCCCCACTGTATGTGTAGCCTGAGTGCAAAACGCAGGCTAGAATGTGGCAGTGGTGGTGGGTGATTTGATTGCTTTGACAGGTCTAGCCGTCTATCCTCAACATACCCGTTGGTAAGATACACCTCTGACAAGCTGAAGCCCATCCTGCAGTATTGACAGGTTTCCCAGAGTAACTAGAGTGTAGCCTTGACCTCTGCTCAGTCTCCTGCCGGCAATGCACCGGATCTTACCTTAGTGTTGTATAGCACCCATCTCTATTGACAGGCAACATATTTCTATACTTGGTCCATTACAGTACATAGGCTAAATCCTCACGTGAACACACGTAAACATATTGAACTTTCAGGTAAGCCATGTGCTGCAGATGTCAATAGGAGATTTGTGTGAACGTTTGACTGAGTTATGTTCAAGTATGTCAAGGTGGGTTTTAGATGATAATGTATGTTCAATCACACCGTGGTTGACTGAATTTCAGTTGAAGGCCAGAACCTATGAGCAAAAACACAAAGGGCTAAAAAGATGAGGTGATGACAAAGGGACATGACCACTGGTTTGGTTACAACACCAAGCACAGAGGTAAATCATTTCATCCCATCTTCTGGAGACCATTACGAGCCAAATACTGTGTAGTATAACTATGGGACTCATGAAGTAAGATTAAATGGGTTAGTGGAGTTTCAGTGAGATCATTCAGCAGTATTTTGTCAGCAATAGCCGTTTCATAACAGGGCTACTTTCAGCTCTGACATCAAGTGTGGTATAAATAAGTCAAACATAGGACCACCTGTTTAAATACTACATTCAGAGTAGATGGCAATGCTGCTTCTCTTCATCCTCTAACAGTCTCACAACACCGGCGAGGTGAGATAAGCACAAAGATTACATTTCAGACACCTAATTGACCTTACCTTATGCTTACCTTAAGTCAAAAACCAACCGTAAAACATTGGGGGGGAAAGTATAAGAATTGTGAACAGCGCATACAATGTGGTTAAAGGCTTTATGACAAGGAAAACTCACCAAAATATTGTCCACCTTTGACTGTACAGATTTACTGAAAAAAAAGAGAAACATAGGACAAATTAGTATGACAAGTATAACGTGAGCACCATGCATAAACCGGATTTATTAATAAATCATTGTAACCTAAGGCATGAGACAACCCTCCCACCCGCTTCTCCCTGGTCATAACCAATATATCCCAGGAACATGTGGTCTTATGTAAAACTGGATACAGACACCACATAAATGTCCTATAGCACTCAATGCCTATTAATAACACCTCCCTCAGAAAGTCCTTGACAGTCATTGAGGGGACTTCAATCCAGTACCCGGGCCTAATCCATATAAATAAGTACCGTAAGATCTGACTTGACCTCAAGGCAATGTCATACTGCTAGAAACACAGAAAAGAAAGTCAACCTATCGTTAATTCATCCCACAGCATATTAGTCAAAGGACCTATAAAGAGACAGACAAGCTCTCTCAGACAGACAGTTAAAATCAAATAGAGAAAACGGACTCACTGACTGTTGGTTACAATTGTTCAGACAGCCTGCTACAGTTCCTCACAGTGAAGTGAGCGGAGAGGCTGCTAATGCTTTACAGTCAGAGATTATCGTGGCCCCTTGCTGAGTCCGCCCACTCAAAAACAACACATCTACTCCCATAGCCTGAATTGACCCAATTTCCTCTCCATAGCCTTCAGAAATATCACGTGAGGCAAGGCCAAGATATTGGTGTGAACCACAACTCAAAAGGTTGAGAGATGCCGAATTGTAAAAAATTATCGCTCAGTGTGTGTGACTACACATTCTGCAGCTCAAGAGGAGCGTGGTCCATGACACTTCTCCAATTGAACCACATGGTAAATCCCTCTCTGTGTGGCTCAGCCCACATAAAGTCAGTTTACCTGGACAACATAGTAGGAGATGGTAACTTGGCTCTCATGCAATGGCCTCTCATACTACTAAGAATCAACGCAAGAACTGGTCATAATGAGGCAGGCTGGTCCTATTTGATCATCTACTACAATGAAGGGGCAGAACCTAGGACTTACTTATTTGTTAAGTAAAAGTAAAGGTTAGGTTCAGATGTCAGGTTGTTGCTGTGTGATATGGGGCCAGGTCAGACTGAGGGGCTGTTACTAGGTTACGCAGGGCAGAATCAGGAGACTGTTATTAGCGGTGACAGAGAAAGTAAGCTTTAATGGACTGGTGATGCCAGGATTTCTCAGTGTTGATAATAAGCAGGTCTGCCAGGTTCCTCTCATTAAGCTGTTTCTAGGTAAGGCCAGGCAGGTACCGAGAGAGCGCCTCGTTAAGTCATTGTTGCTGTGGGGAGCTGGGAGGGGATTGGGAAAGGGGAAGACAGGATTTAGATTCTCCCTGCCAGCTCCTTACTGCACATTACTCCAGTTTTAAATGTTCTGCAGCAATTATACCCCAAATTCTGGTCACACAGAGCCCCTGACTGAGCATGACTTAACCAGCTCTGCCTAGAATCACTTAGTCTGGAGTAGAACCTCACTTGGCAGGGTACACAATAATGTAAAATCAAACCTGCAGTATAAAAATGGCACAGATTTCTCTGACATTATTATAAATAAAATACAAAATTCCTGTGGGTCAGAGTCTGAGTTTGTGTTCCTATAGAACAGCCATCCCTTCCGGTCCCTAAATTCTGAGTTTGGTGATTTTCATGTGAATCATGGACCCATTAGTATGCAATAAACATACGTTGAGACTGAGGAAGTCTGGTTTCTAAACACATCCTGTTGAACCCTGGGCTGGCAGTAGACTAGCGCAGCTCTGAGTAATGAACCCACTCACCCTGCCTATGTTGGCCTAATTCATCTATATCCAAGCTGCACTAGGTAAACTTCAACATGTCTGATCTAATTATTTTAGTGGCATGCACCAACCACCACAGCTTGAGATTTACATGATTGATTGTATATATTTGCAGGATTTTGTCTCTCACAACAACCTTTCAGCACTAAGCAGCCAACTGCTGCGTGTATTGAATTACCCTTAGCTACCCAGTTCAGAAACCCTTGAATGATCATCAACTAATGTGCCTACACAAATCAACATTCAAAAAACGATAACTGGTAATATATGAAATAATAAACACTAAACCTAAAATGTTACATTAATAGGGACTATGTGTATCGTTTTGTCCTGAAAAGCACCCTGATTACCAAAGGCAGCAGAGCAGACTGTTTGTCCCCCCCCCCAGCTGGCCCCTCTTGCACTCCCCCTACTGAACGTAAACAACAGTCAGCAACCGCAGACAGTGGCCTGACACTGGGGAAAGCTGTGCTATTCTGAATTATCAACGTGGGTAAACCCTCCAACGGCGAGCAGACATCCAACCCTGTTGAACCTCTCGGATCTCATATTCTTCCACTAGAGATGATGGTGAATCTTTTAAACTGAAGTCTGACATACCATCAGAACAGCCACCAAATTGAGTGTGGAGCAGATACAGCCCACTACAGTTCAGTTTCAACTGAATAGCACAACTGGGAGTTAAAGTTCATAACAACTGGCCTATAAATCAGATCTAACATAACTTTCAAAGATTTAAAGACAGTAGGTCAACTGTTAAATATAGCTACCACCAAAGACATGAGACCTCGCTCCACTCCAGTCAGTCAAACGTTGAAAGTCACCATTTACCCACAGAGGTTTTTTCAGGACACAGACAGTCTCATGGCTGGTGAAAACTCAGTGGGTACGGGCTTAACTGATTGTCAGTGTACAGCTCTATTAAAAAACACATGTGTATATATATAAAAAGTATAAGCCATCGGGTGCTGAAAGCATAATCTTCTACACACCTTCCTCCCTTTTAACTGGCACCTTGTTTGAGTGTGCAAATACTCCCAAGCATAGGAATGTTGTGGGTCTTCCAACTGCATTAATTAGGAAGAATTAGGGCTGACCTCATTTAGTCGACATGCTGTTGGTCGACCAAAATATCTTGAGTCGAGCAGTAGCAAACACTAAAACCACGGTGTACAAGACAACTGTCCGATTTGCGCGTCTGAGTGGACTAATCCATTGTGCAGGCCGTAACAGTCCATCACTCTAAAACATGTGCTTCTGAAATTGTATATGGTTAAAGACAATGGTGCAACATAAATAAACCCCAACCTAATTAAGTCTATAATCAATAGCCTAACTGTTAAGATATGCCTGGCTTTATAAAATCATCCATATATAATCTATAGAAATAAGAAATCCTGCTTCTGTTGCCTATTTGAATGTTTGTTTAATAGCCTACTGATTCCGTGAGCACCAAGCATCACGCAACCACAACATGTCGGATAATTAAGATAGAGCATTTCACAAATTAGACTTAAATATAAATATATATTTATTAAATATTTGATATCCTGTAATAAAGGCTTTACACTATTTTGTTAGAACAGCATCTTTGGTATTACATATAATTACATTTTCAGATCAATTATAATAACCCTCCTTTTCTTGATCTCATTATTATTACTATTATGATGGTCATTATAATAATAAGTAATGTCATTATCATTAGAAGGCGTAGTATAGCAGCCTTGTAGAACCACCATTGATCGCGCTCTAGGCCTCAGAGAGCATCCCGTTTAGTCTTAATACCGTAACTTACTTCGGCCTGTTTAAATACTTACAGTGCTTTGGGAAAGTATTCAGACCGCAGACTTTATTCACAATTTGCTACGTTACAGCCTTATTCTGAAATTGATTCAATTGTTTTCCTCAATCTACACACAACACCCCATTATGATAAAGCAAACAGGTTTAGAAAATGTTGCTAATTTATATATAAAAAAAAAAAACTATTACCTTATTTACATAAGTATTCAGACCTTTTGCTATACGAGACCAAATTGAGCTCAAGTGCATCCTGTTTCCATTGATCATCCTTGAGATGTTTCTACAACTTGATTGGAACATTCAATTGATTGGACATGATTTGAAAAAGGCACACACCTGTTTATATAAAGGTCACACAGTTGACAGTGCATGTCAGAGCAAAAACCAAGCCATGAGGTCAAAGGAATTGTCCGTAGAGCTCCGAGACAGGATTGTGTCGAGGCACAGATCTGGGAAGGGTACCAAAACATTTCTGCAGCATTGAAGTTCCAAGAACACAGTAGACTCCATAAATTCTTAAATGGAAGATGTTTGTAACCACCAAGACTCTTCCCAGTTAAATAAACGGTTATATTTATGAAAAATAAATACAATAATACTTATTACTTTTTTCAGCGGCAGGGACTGGGAGACTAGTCAGGATCGAGGGAAAGATTAACGGAGCAAAGTACAGAGAGATCCTCGATGATAACCCGCTCCAGAGCTCTCAGAACCTCAGCCTGTGGCGAAGGTTCACCTTCAAACAGGACAACGGCCCTAAGCACACAGCCAAGACAACGCAGCGGTGGCTTTGGGACAAATCTATGAATGTCCTTGAGTGGCCCACCCAGAGCCCGGAAATGAATCAAATCGAACAGCTCTGGAGAGACCTGAAAATAGCGGTGCTGTGACGCTACCCATCCAACTTGACAGAGCGTGAGAGGATCTGCGAGAAGAATGGGAGAAACTCCCTAAATACAGGTGTGCCAAGCTTGTAGCAGCATACCTAAGAAGACTCAAGACTGTTATCACCGCCAAAGGTGCTTCAACAAAGTAAAAGGGTCTGAATACTTGTGATCAGTTTTGTGTTTTTAATACATTTGCAAAATGTATTTTCGCTTTGTCATTATGGGGCATTGTTTAGATTGTTTTTTCCCCCTCAATTGAATCCATTTTAGAATAAGGCTGTTACGTAACAAAAATGTGTTAGTCAAGGGGTCTGAATACTTTCCCAATGCACTGTGTATAGGCTACTCTATCAATCATTCATGGCATCACACAGCATACGAGTCATTCATGATTTGAAATGCAATCAAGCATTTTAGTTATAAAATAAAACAAAGCAACCCTTGAAAATAAAACGTTCAATTTTGGCAATTGCATTCACAAACACATGTGACCGTTTTTAATCTTTGCTGTAATAAAAGGCTTTACAAACATTACAACATACTCTCGGCTACGCTTATAGTTTATTTAGTGACGTCTCTTGATCTATTTTCCACAACTAGTCAAAATGTATTCCACACATCTGATTCCCCTTTACCTCTTGAGCAACCAGTAAATAAACATTCCCCCGTTTAGAGTTTGTCATGTCCTCTGCATCCATTTTGCTGCCATATGTGCTATCGTGATCGGAGTTTGCTACAACCAATTTATTGATGTGATGATATGCTATAGGTTAGGCCCTATTGGTCTATGTATTGCGATGCATACACATATCACGTAAAGATAGCAAGGGTTAAGGGAAAAGGGAATGTTTCCCTAAACAAATTAGGGATTTCAGTAACATAACTTTTCAGTCAGAAATGACTGGTCGAAAGAACAGACGACTCTCGGCCGATGAAGATTTTTTTTCGTCAGGGACAGCCCTAACAAGACTGCATACATTTTTTAAACAAGTTCAACAACGAGGAAAGGGTAGAATGTGTGTATCAGGACAAGGCATACACATATAAAACGAAAGAAAAAAAAACTTTTCTAGATAGTAGGCCTACCTCCCTTCAATGTGCATGCACTTAAACTAATAAAATGTCCTTCAAGCACAGAGCCAGAAACAAAAAATGACCAGATCAGATTCGCTCCAAGCACAAACCAATTCTAAACTGAATTCCAAAAGTTCCTTGAGAGGAAGGTGAGAACGAGGGGGAAAAGAAACAATATCTTATCATGCTTGGTGGGAATTAATCCATTAAGGGGTACTCACCACATAAATAAATTGCCTCCTTTATTTGTTAGTTTAATTGAAATGAAGGGCTAACCAAAATGCAGGGGATTGTTTGTGGGCCCATCCAAAGACAGTCATTCAGTAATCTGGCAAAAACAAACCTGATAATAAAATGCTGACTAGTGTAAAAATGGAAAAACGTCTTATGATTGCATTCCCTACAAAAATATACAGGAAATTTCACTCAAGATATAGAACTGCACCAAAACGCAATTAAGGACCTCCAAGACGACAAAGAAATTCTACCTTCGACAGTAGCGGTGAAACTTTCTATAAAATTCTGCACTCCTGAAAACCACCTCATGTTTGCCGGTGGTGAAGCTAATTTTTCATTCTCTTTGAAGACTATCCTCATTGTGTTTGGATTTCATCCCCTCCTTCCAACAACTCAATGTTTATATCCCAGGACAAATTTGCTCGCAACAGCAAGGTAGCTAAATAGAACAAATTATTTAGCAAGTGCAAGCTAGCTAGCTAAATTGCCATAAAGGTTTAATGCTTTTCGACCTGTCCCCAAATTAATGTAATTGGTTCAGAGTTTGTTTTCATATTTTAACCGGCGTGCCGTGATCGTGTTTGGGGTGGGGGGACAAAATACATTTGCGCATGAGCATAGCCGGTTTGGGTTCCGTGTTACTCAGACAACCCCCTCTACTGGTTCACAAGGAAACATTTGCATATTCAAATCTCACGCTCTCCTAAGATTTTGAATTTCTAGCCAAAAAGAAGAAGTCATGAAAAAGCAAGCAGCTCTAGCTCTCGTCACTGTATCTCAATGAATTTATATTGCCATTGATAAAATGCAATTGTGTTCGTTGTCCATAGCTTATGCCTGCCCATACCATAACTCCACCGCCACCATGGGGAATTCTGTTTACAACGTTGACATCAGAAAACCGCTTGCCCACACATGTGGTCTGCGGTTGTGAGGCCAGTTGGACGTACTGCAAAATTCTCTAAAACGATGTTGGAGGCTGCTTATGGTAAAGAAATTATAATTAAATGATCTGGAAACAGCTCTGGTGGACATTCCTGAAGTCACCATGCCAATTGCACATTCCCTCAAAACTTGAGATATCTGTGGCATTGTGTTGTGTGACAAAACTGCACATTTAGGTGGCCTTTTATTGTCCCCAGCACAAGGTGCACCAGTGTGGAGATCATGCTGTTAAATCAACTTATTGATATGCCACAAATGTCAGGTGGATGGATTATCTTGGCAAAGGAGAAATGCTCACTAACTGGGATATACATTTGTGCATAACATTTTTGTGAGTCTTGAACATTTCTGGGATCTTTTGTTTCATAGGACCAACACTTTTTTAACCCCTTTTTCTCTCCAATTTCATGGTATCCAATTGGTAGATACAGTCTTGTCTCGTCGCTTTCACTCCCGTACGGACTCTGGGGAAGCGAAGTTCGAGAGCAGTGCGTACTCCGAAACACAACCCAACCAAGCCGCACTGCTTCTTGACACAATGCCCACTTAACCTGGAAGCCAGATTACCAATGTGTCGGAGGAAACACCGTACACCTGGCGACAGTGTCAGCGTGCATTACGCCAGCCAGAGGAATCGCTAGTGCGCGATGGGACAAGGACATCCCTGGCGGCCAAACCCTCCGCTAACCCGAACGAAGCTGGGCCAATTGTGCACCGCCTGCCCATATCATAACCCCACCAACACCATGGGGTTGTTTACAGCGTTGACGTCAACTGCCAAATCAATCCTCAGTCTCCCACTGACTCGAGAGACATACAAAGCTCTCATCCTAACTTTCCAAAGGGCAGTCCAGCACCACCAGAACCAAGCCAAGGACAGATCTTTTCCATGGGAGGCAGCATTTACTTTTGTGCCAGATCTCCAAATGTAGATCATAGGTATCACTCACTCAGGCTGTACTAACATTTAGCTGTACTCACCCAGTCAAGTGTAATATGCACCATTCAGGACGGTAACTTGTAGGTAACATTAGGGCAATTCCATGGTAACAGAATGATGCCAAGACACATTTTTCACCTTAATATGCATGCCAAAGAACAAACATTGATTGCAAAGTTAATAAACAAACCATAAAAACCTATGCACAATAACTACTATGTTCCACAATGTCCACTGACAATGTTACAAAAACACATTTACTTGAAGAACAGTACAGATAGAAACCTTTACAACAGAATGACAGTAAAATCTCTCTTAGTTTTCGTGACCAAGTTCTCCAAAAACTCTTAATCTACTCTGATTTACAATTCAAAAGACAACCAAAATAATGAAGTTTCAACTTTGATGTGAAGTGGATTAACACCTAATAACAGAATGACATCTGGGTCCCTGATTTGTACTATACAGAAATGCATAATTATTAGGAATGTAACGATTCACCGACATGTATAGATATGTACAGTTCAAGTCGGAAGTTTACATACATCTTAGCCAAATACGTTTAAACTCCGTTCTTCACAATTCCTGACATTTAATCCTAGTAAACATTCCCTGTCTTAGGTCAGTTAGGGTCATCAATTTATTTTAAGAATGTGAAATGTCAGAATAATAGTAGAGAGAATGACATAATTTAGCTTTTATTTCTTTCATCACATTCCCAGTGGGTCAGAAGTTTACATACACTCAGTTAGTATTTGGTAGCATTGCATTAACTGTTTAACTTGGGTCAAACGTTTCTGGTTGCCTTCCACAAGCTTCCCACAATAAGTTGGGTGAATTTCGGCCCATTCCTCCTGACAGAGCTGGTGTAACTGAGTCAGGATTGTAGGCCTCCTTGCTCGCACACGCTTTCGCAGTTCTGCCCAAACATTTTCTATAGGATTGAGGTCAGGGCTTTGTGATGGCCACTCCAACATCTTGACTTTGTTGTCCTTAAGCCATTTTGCACGGGATGGCATCCTCATGTTGTGGGGTGCTTTGCTGCAGGAGGGACTGGTGCACTTCACAAAATAGATGGCGTCATTAGGGAGGAAAATTATGTGGATATATTGAAGCAACATCTCAAGACATCAGTCAGGAAGTTAAAGCCATTTGCGACAAGTAAGACCCATTTGCGACAATGACCCTAAGCATACTTCCAAAGTTGTGGCAAAGTGGCTTAAGGACAACAAAGTCTAGGTATTGGAGTGGTCATGACAAAGCCCTGACCTCAATCCCGTATCAAAATGGAGGGAAAACTGAAAAGGCGTGTGCGAGCAAGGAGGCCTACAAACACCAGCTCTGTCAGGAGGAATGGGCCAAAATTCACTAAACTTATTGTGGGAAGCTACCCGAAACATTTGACCCACGTTAAACAATTTAAAGGCAATGCTACCAAATACGAATTGAGTGTATGTAAACTAGAGGTCGACCGATTATGATTTTTCAACGCCGATAGCGATTATTGGAGGACCAAAAAATCCAATACCGATTAAAATCTGACTATTTTTTACATTTGATTTGTAATAATGACAATTACAACAATACTGAGTGAACACTTATTTTAATTTAATATATCAATAAAATCAATTTAGCCTCAAGTAAATGATGAAACATGTTCAATTTGGTTTAAATAATGCAAAAACAAAGTGTTGGAGAAGAAAGTAGAAGTGCAATATGTGCTTGCTCAAAACATGAGAACATATGAAAGCTGGTGGTTCCTTTTAACATGAGTCTTCAATATTCCCAGGTAAGAAGTTTTAGTTATTATAGGAATAGGACTATTTCCCTCTATACCATTTGTATTTCATTAACCTTTGACTATTGGATGTTCTTATAGGCACTTTAGTATTGCCCGTGTAACAGTATAGCTTCCGTCCCTCTCCTCGCTCCTCCCTGGGCTCGAACCAGCAACACAACGACAACAGCCACCATCGAAGCGGCGTTACCCATGCAGAGCAAGGGGAACAACTACTAGAAGGCTCAGAGCGAGTGACATATGAAACGCTATTAGCGCGCGCTAACTAGCTAGCCATTTCACTTCGGTTACACCAGCCTCATCTCGGGAGTTGATAGGCTTGAAGACATAAACAGTGCAATGATTGACGCACATCGAAGAGCTGCTGGCAAAACGCACGAAAGTGCTGTTTGAATGAATGTTTACGCACCTGCTTCTGCCTACCACCGCTCAGTCAGATTATATGCAATGCAGGACACGCTAGATAATATCTAGTAATATCATGAATCATGTGTAGTTAACTAGTGATTATGATTGATTGTTTTTTATAAGATAAGTTTAATGCTAGCTAGCAACTTACCTTGGCTTACTGCATTCGCGTAATAGGCGCTCCTTGTGGAGTGCAACGAGAGAGAGGCAGGTCGTTATTGCGTTGGACTCGTTAACTAAGGTTGCAAGATTGGTTCCCCCGAGCTGACAAGGTGAAAGTCGTTCTGCCCCTGAACAAGGCAGTTAAACCCACCGTTCCTAGGCCGTCATTGAAAATAAGAATGTGTTCTTAACTGACTTGCCTAGTTAAATAAAATGTATAAAAATATATATATTTTTAATATCGGCAAATCGGCACCCAAAAATAACGATTTCCGATTGTTATGAAAACTTGAAATCGGCCCCAATTAAATCGGCCATTCCGATGAAATCGGTCGACCTCTAATGTAAACTTCTGACCCACTGGGAATGTGATGAAAGAAATAAAAGCTGAAATAAATCATTACCTCTACTATTATTCTGACATTTCACATTCTTAAAATAGATTGATGATCCTAACTGATCTAAGATAGGGAATTGTTACTCAGATTATATGTCAGGCTAATGTGTATTTAAACTCCCGACTTCAACTGTAGGTATTTTCTCAAAACTGTATTGTTGGTTAAGGGCATGTAAGTAAGCATTTCACTGTAAGGTCTACTACACCTGTTGTATTCGGCACATGTGACAAATAAAATTTGTATTTGAACCATCTCACACCCTGGGTATTCAGCCAATTAGCGGCCGCAGCTGCAGTAAACACTTCCAACTGGTCAAAACCATTCAATTTTGAGATTTAGATTCCACCCAAGGTGTGCTATATATTCATTGGGTATGTCATAGCAAGTTTGTTCATAAATATTGATACATTACTAGCTCACACTTACTCTGCAAGAATGACAAGTTAAGTAGTGGCCGATGGTGATTTTAAAGTGGAGAGACAAAAAACATAAACTACATTGCCCCCCCCACCTAATCTGATAGTGTTAGATTCCTAGTCTCCCTTATGGCTTAGCTCTGGTGCCTACATAACACATACACCATAGACATGCCTAATTTACACACACAAACAAGAGAGAGAAAGAAGTCAGCTCAGACAGAGATGCAGCTCATGAGGTCCATCAGGAGCAGATTTGAATTTAGAATGGAAAATTCATGCGTTTATCAAATCAAATCAAATCAAATTTATTTATATAGCCCTTCGTACATCAGCTGATATCTCAAAGTGCTGTACAGAAACCCAGCCTAAAACCCCAAACAGCAAACAATGCAGGTGTAAAAGCACGGTGGCTAGGAAAAACTCCCTAGAAAGGCCAAAACCTAGGAAGAAACCTAGAGAGGAACCGGGCTATGTGGGGTGGCCAGTCCTCTTCTGGCTGTGCCGGGTAGAGATTATAACAGAACATGACCAAGATGTTCAAATGTTCATAAATGACCAGCATGGTCGAATAATAATAAGGCAGAACAGTTGAAACTGGAGCAGCAGCACAGTCAGGTGGACTGGGGACAGCAAGGAGCCTTCATGTCAGGTAGTCCTGGGGCACTACAAGACCAAAAGTATGTGGACACCTGCTTGTCAAACATCTCATTCCAATATCATGGGCATGAATATGGAGTTGGTCCCCCCTATGTTGCCTTAACAGCCTCCACTCTTCTGGGAAGGCTTTACACTAGATGTTGGAATATTGCTGTGGGGACTTGCTTCCATTCAGCCACAAGAGCATTAGTGAGGTCGGGCACTGATGTTGGGCAATTAGGGATTGCTCGCAGTTGCCATTTCAATTCAGCACAACGGTGTTTGATAGGGTTGAGGTCAGAGCTCTGTGCAGGCCAGTCAAATTCTTCCACAGTGATTGACAAACCATTTCTGTATGGACTTCGCCTTGTGCACAGGGGAATTGTCATGCCGAAACAGGAAAGGGCCTTCCCCAAACTGCTGCCACAAATTTGGACACAAAGAATCGTCTAGAATGTAATTGTATGCAGTAGCGTTAAGATTTCCTTTCACTGGAACTAAGGGGGCTTTTCCGAACCGGTTCTGTGAGCTTATGTGGCCTACCACTTGGCGGCTGAGCCGTTGTTGCTTCTAGACATTTACACTTCACAATAACAGCACTTCACAGTTGACTGGGGCAGCTTTAGCGGGGCAGAAATTTTACAAACTTGACTTGTTGGAAAGGTGGCATCCTATGACAGTGCCATATTGAAAGTCACTGAGCTCTTCAGTAAGGCCATTCTACTGCCAATGTTTGTCTATGGAGAGTACATGGCGGTGTAGTTGATTTTATACAACTGTCAGCAACGGGTGTAGCTGAAATAGCCGAAACCACTAATTTGAAGGGGTGTCCACATACGTATCTAGATACTTTTGTATACATAGTGTATCGACTCGTCTTGAAAGGGAAAGATGCACAGCCCTAATAATTATAGATATGTGATGTATTCATTGTGATATATCCTGAATAGGTACACAAAAAAAGGTATAAAAATGCAATATTCTCCTTTGCATGTTTGGTTGTTATTTTACACATTGGCTATTATTCTAATATGCTCCCCCCAAACAAGACCACATTTGGTTGGTACGGACTAGAGGTCGATCGATTATGATTTTTCAACGCCGATACCGATTATTGGAGGACCAAAAAAAAAAGCTGATACCGATTAAAAAAGGCCTATTTTTTGTTTTGTTTGTTGTAATAATGACAATTACAACAATACTGAATGAACACTTATTTTAACTTAATATAATACATCAATAAAATCAATTTAGCCTCAAATAAATAATGAAAGATGTTCAATTTGGTTTAAATAATGCAAAAACAAAGTGTTGGAGAAGAAATTAAAATTGCAATATGTGCCATGTAAAAAAGCTAACGATTTCCTTGCTCAGAACATGAGAAAATATGAAAGGTGGTGGTTCCTTTTAACATGAGTCTTCAATATTCCCAGGTAAGAAGTTTTAGGTTGTAGTTATTATTGGACTATTTCTCTCTATACCATTTGTACTTCATATACCTTTGACTATTGGATGTTCTTATAGGCACTTTAGTATTGCCCGTGTAACAGTATAGCTTCCGTCCCTCTCCTCACCCCTACCCGGGCTCGAACCAGGAACACATCGACAACAGCCACCCTCAAAGCAGCGTTACCCATGCAGAGCAAGGGGAACAACTACTAGAAGGCTCAGAGCGAGTGACATTTGAAACGCTATTAGCATGCACCCCGCTAACTAGCTAGCCATTTCACATCGGTTATATATATATATTTTTTTAAATATCAGATTACCGATTGTTATGAAAACTTGAAAATCGGCTCAAATTAAAAATCGGCCATTCCGATTAAATCGGTCGACCTCTAGTACGGACAAGACCAAATCTGAACTAATCAAGTTTGGACATCATAGTAGAGCACAGTAAAGTACAGCAGAGTGGCATTCAGTGCATTATACTATACTCTAGTGTGCTTTACTCTACTGTACAGTGCTGTATTGTGCTGATATAGATTCAACTTCTCTTTCTGTACTGCAATATGCTGTCTAAACTTGTGAAACAGATGTCTAAAATTCAACTACTTTTCAACATCCATGCACGTCTGGTGCTCAGTGGTTGAGGACGCTGGTTACAGTAAATGGAAACAGAGGGGGCTCATAGGTAGGTGTCAGTAAGAGCCGGGAAAGATGACATTAACTGGAGAGAGAGAGGTCATCCAGACTTTTCAAAATTATGAGCTGAACATGACAGTATGCCAGTGGAAGAAAGTTGGTTCACCTGCTACTATCCTGTGGTGTCATTTCCCATTTTATCAAATGCAATTGCAGTCATTCTGTTATTGCTTTTTCAGTCATTATGTTATAGATTGTTACAGAATGACACATTTTAAACATGTATGGGTTTTTGAAACAGAAAGACAAGTCACTCTGCAATATTTCTTAAACTTACAGAAGGCAAATAATTTCAGCAATATTAAATATAATATTATATATTAAATATTTCAATGAAGCATGATATTTCTACCTTTAGATTTTGTGGCTTAGAGAAAGCTAAGATATCAGACAGGGCGGGTGATATCAATAATACTCTGAGTAGAAGGGAGTGTTTTTGGATTTTCACCCTCCAGACATTATTTCCTAAAGGACTTAATCATGAAATGCCTATGTATGTTATGTTGAGAATTTGAACATGAATTATGTGCCTATTTAAGATTTGTTTTTCGTATGATGTACCCAATGACTAATGTAAACTTGCTATGTTCTCATTGTAATTTTAGACGTGTTTCATAAGTCTTATTTATACACTTTTGTAATATTTATGAAATGCATATTGATATATTTGGTAGCACTTATGTTTTTCCCTTTGCCTTCAACCCAATTCGATGTGTAGAACGGATGTGGGAGGGGCTAGGTCTACATAAGGGTCCAAATGTACAAATATTCCACAAAAGCTCTGACGAAGGCCGTGAGGCCGATACGTAAGCTTATTAAATATCAGTGATACTATCAAGAGCTGTGTGCGGTTTCCTTTTTCCTTCAGCAATATTAAATATAAAATGTTGCTATTAGTTGGCAAGGGTCTTAACTTGAACAATATTGTGTTTTAATGTTATTCTAATAGCTTTTAAGACTTTTTTTTGGCAGATGTCCTGGTTAGACGAGGGTTTGGCCGGGGTAGGCCATCAATGTGAATAAGAATTTGTTCTTAACTGACTTGCCTAGTTCAATAAAAGTTTAAATAAAAATAAAACATGACTTCTAAGACCCCTTTGTTTGACCAGAAATCAAAGCCTTTGCTTTTTCCAAAATTTAAGATAGAAAATAGCTGAGAAAAAATGTATAAGCCCGAATTTAAAAAACATATATAGACTGAATTTTCATTTGACATCACATTTGATGTGCTCCTATAAACTTCACATGTTGGTGCTCATGGGTCCTTTAATATGGAAATGGCCATTACAAAATCTGCATCTTCCATTGTATTTCAAAATACTACTACATTAGTTGTCATCTCTTAAAGGGAGTTCCAACAGTTCCCCTGTAATAAAAAAGGACGAAGCAAAACAATTATTTCCATGTTTTAAATGTATTTGCACTATTCCATAACAATGTCTGATGTTGACCATAAAACATCAAGTCAATGTATTGATGATGTAACTTATGCCCATCAAAACAGGCAAGTGATATCCCATGGATGGATCCATGTCATCCAGAGCAGCCACATTCCTTCACACTGGTTTGGGGGTAGCACTGGGGGACACTGGCCTTACATCAGATTACTGTGCTGAGAATCAACAAATATACTGTAGCGTATTTTCTGATTTTATTAACATGTGGTGGCATTTTGCAATTTATGAATAGGCTAAGGTTACATGTTACCTAAGTGGTTCTATATTTTTCATATGATGCCCATTAGATTAAAAAAGTTTATAAAAAAAGTGCCAGTCATGACTTTCCCAATGTTGTAATTCCACAGAGAACCGTCCGTCCATGTGCTTCAGGTCCTGATATGTCACTGTATATAATCCAGAACTATTTACACAATATTGAAACCAAGACAAATCACAAGTCGGTTTTGAATGATTGTGCACCACATAATGCCTGATTATGATAAACAACTGTCAACAACTGTTCAAACGCAAAATGCAAACCACATCTATTATCATTTTATGGATCCTTATGATACTTCATAATTCATGTAGGGAGTATCTATATGAAACCAAAGGATAAGGCAACAGGTGAAACGTGATTAAAAGTAAAATCACCATATTATTCAGTGTGCAAATTGAACATTTAAGTTCATGTGTAAATTGACTGGGGTATGAGTGAAACCATATTTATCTACAGATCTGTGAAGAGATTAATGTTGAACGTAGCCAAATAATATTTTTCAGGTTTGTACTGACACAACATGCAGGTCATTGATTATGTATCAAGATATGGTAAGGTGCAGGGCAGGATGTGCCATTTATACCGCCATGGATTTGAAATACATGTCGAGACATGCAACAACAACAAAAAACAATGGTGGGTTTCAACCCAGTTAGTGCAGGCGTGCACCACTGGCTTTCTCCCGTAAACTAATCTCGTTATGACGCGCGTAAGCGTACTAGCTACATACTATTATGTTTTCCCGAAAATACGCAAATTGACTAGAGTGCGTGCACTAATGAGGATACCGAAACCATGCACAAAGCACACGTCCAGGCCATATATACACACACCTCAGTGGGTCCAGCTAACTATCCGCGAGGTTTCTTGCAACACTCGGGTTGTTAATATTCACCCATTTTGACCCTTTAGTCGAGACCTGTCCACCACCACGAAAAGGAAGCGATAGCTTGCTGCTAATGGCATGAATGTGTCCGACATGCCGCACGCGCTATTCCATAACAAAAACTATTTATATAAAATAACTTATAGTAGACAATATTAGCTCTTGGTATCAAGAAATTCACGAAAAACTGTATTAAAAAAAGTATTATTGTCAACGCCAATCATAAATGTTGACATGTATGTTTACGTTGATGAAAATGAGGGCGAAGGAGGCAACACTCAGTTGCTGCTAGTTAGTAATGAGCTGGCTAATTAAATATCTGGGCTAGCTAGCTAGAGGTAGCCACACTGTAATGGCAAAACATGTGGAGCTGGCTGAACTAATGAATGTAAGTAAGTTAACTAAGCTAACTATCTGGCTAGCAATCGAAGTAGCACAATGCTAGCTAATGGTCGTCCTTACCAGATGGAATTCTTTATTTTGAGCTGCAACGCATTGGCCTCAGTCCCTTGCAGTCCAGGAACTAGGGATGGTAAGGTGCTTATTCCAGAGGCCAGCTTCGGGAGCTGATCATGTTGTTGTTGATCCTCAGTCATCACGATGAGATTCAGGATGGGAGGAAAGGGATCTTTAACATGCAGGCCTCAACTTGGACCTCGAGATAGCAGTTATTTTCCTACTGTACATTACCGACCCACCCGTTCTCATTTGCGATATACGTGGCCTCAGTTCCAGGGTAGAATCGGTGCCGGGAAAACATTGTTAGACGGTTAATTTCGAACACCATGCAGAGACATGTTTAAAAAAAAAAATAATAATCACAAGTACAGAGGAATACAAAATGCAGGCTTTCCCCCGGATTCCGTCGCTGCCTTGTGGCGACCCGTGCGTTTGCAAACACTAGTGGTGGAAGTGTTTGTGACGCTGACTAGTATTCTGCCAGCAGGACGAACGATGACGTCACATTGAACCCTTCTAAATAAAAGCCCGCATTTCAAAATATTGCCAATGTGGATAACTAAATCAAAATATATTTACTTTTAACATTTTTTTTGTCTCTACTAACCACATATGTGTAGGTTTGGATGGGGACGGTGTAGCACGGCCTGGCCTAATGCTTGCTTTTCACTCCGTCCCTTCCATAGCTTCCAATGCAATATACTGTAATATACTGTACATGGTATACATATAGGCTTGTAGAGAGATCACTTTTCTACCTGTCTCAGCTAAAGTGGGGTGGGAAATACTCAGTAGGGTCTCTGCTAACCAAATATGGTTAGTTTTGGAGTGGGGCTGTGTTGTACATACACAGGAAGTAGGGGTGCTGCAGCACTGAAAAATCGGAATAATATTTCATTACTAGTCCTTTACGTTTTTTTCCTGTTCTCATTCTCTACAAGCCAATATGTATCCCATGTACAGTCCATTACAGTATATTGCATTGGGGCCTATGTAGGGGAGGAGTGAAAAGCCTGCAGCAGGCCATGTGACACAGTCCACCTCCAAAACTACACCCTTCTCAGTATTTCCCACCCCACCTTAGCTGAGACAGGTATAAAAGTTCTCTCTACAAGCCAATAAGTATCCCCGTGTATTGAGCTGCAGTGAAAGGACTGGGTCTGGAGTAAGGAGTCACCATTACTCTGAAACAAGAGACCCATTTAAGTTTTGCAGACTATTGAATAATTCCAGTATTTTTGTAAATGTTCAAAAGAAATTATGGTACAAATACAAAATGCATCAAAAAAATCTATATTCACAGTTCAGCATGTCTCTGCATGGTAACTCTTATTTTGAAGAAAGAAATGCGCGATCGTTCTGCTAGCATAATATCCTACTGCTGGGAGAACGGTAATGTGATGATGCTGCTCCTGCTGCTGCTGTCAGGCAAGCCGTGGCGCAGGCGCAGACTGCACGAATGAAGAATAACGTGCTTTTTTGGGGTTGTTTTTACATGACAGTGGTGAGCAGCCAAAAAGTGACCAGCCAAGTACTGTGTGCCTACAGTAAAAATGCATGAATGATCAGTACTATGGACGTGATCTTCAATAATCCAACGAGTTTGTAAAATAACACTTTGAAATGTCTATTTCATTTAAATACAATAATTTGCGGCAGGGTAGCCTAGCGGTTAGAGCGTTGGACTAGTAACTGGAACGTTGCAAGTTCAACCCCCCGAGCTGACAAGATACAAATCTGTCGTTCTGCCCCTGAACAGGCAGTCATTGTAAATAAGAATTTGTTTTTAACTGACTTGCCTAGTTAAATAAAGGTAAAAAATAAAAATAAAAAATCAGTGATGAACAGAACAAATTAATATATTCAATTCAATTCAATTCAAGGGCTTTATTGGCATGGGAAACATGTGTTAACATTGCCAAAGCAAGTGAGGTAGACAACATACAAAGTGAATATATAAAGTGAAAAACAACAAAAATTAACAGTAAACATTACACATACAACAGTTTCAAAACAGTAAAGACATTACAAATGTCATATATATATATATACACACACACACAATGTACAAATAATTAAAGGACACAAGATAAAATAAATAAGCATAAATATGGGTTGTATTTACAATGGTGTTTGTTCTTCACTGGTTGCCCTTTTCTCGTGGCAACAGGTCACAAATCTTGCTGCTGTGATGGCACACTGTGGAATTTCACCCAGTATGTATGGGAGTTTTTCAAAATTGGATATGTTTTCGAATTCTTTGTGGATCTGTGTGATCTGGGGGAAATATGTCTCTCTAATATGGTCATACATTGGGCAGGAGGTTAGGAAGTGCAGCTCAGTTTCCACCTCATTTTGTGGGCAGTGAGCACATAGCCTGTCTTCTCTTGAGAGCCATGTCTGCCTACGGCGGCCTTTCTCAATAGCAAGGCTATGCTCACTGAGTCTGTACATAGTCAAAGCTTTCCTTAATTTTGGGTCAGTCACAGTGGTCAGGTATTCTGCCGCTGTGTACTCTCTGTGTAGGGCCAAATAGCATTCTAGTTTGCTCTGTTTTTTTGTTAATTCTTTCCAATGTGTTAAGTAATTATCTTTTTGTTTTCTCATGATTTGGTTGGGTCTAATTGTGCTGTTGTCCTGGGGCTCTGTAGGGTGTGTTTGTGTTTGTGAACAGAGCCCCAGGACCAGTTTGCTTAGGGGACTCTTCTCCAGGTTCATCTCTCTGTTTGTGATGGCTTTGTTATGGAAGGTTTGTGAATCGCTTCCTTTTAGGTGGTTGTAGAATTTAATGGCTCTTTTCTGGATTTTGATAATTAGTGGGTATCGGCCTAATTCTGCTCTGCATGCATTATTTGGTGTTTTACGTTGTACACGGAGGATATTTTTGCAGAATTCTGCGTGCAGAGTCTCAATTTGGTGTTTGTCCCATTTTGTGAAGTCTTGGTTGGTGAGCGGACCCCAGACCTCACAACCATAAAGGGCAATGGGCTCTATGACTGATTCAAGTATTTTTAGCCAAATCCTAATTGGTATGTTGAAATTTATGTTTCTTTTGATGGCATAGAATGCCCTTCTTGCCTTGTCTCTCAGATCGTTCACACCTTTGTGGAAGTTACCTGTGGCGCTGATGTTTAGGCCAAGGTATGTATAGTTTTTGTGTGCTCTAGGGCAACAGTGTCGAGATGGAATTTGTATTTGTGGTCCTGGTGACTCGACCTTTTTGGAACACCATTATTTTGGTCTTACTGAGATTTACTGTCAGGGCCCAGGTCTGACAGAATCTGTGCATAAGATCTAGGTGCTGCTGTAGGCCCTCCTTGGTTGGTGACAGAAGCACCAGATCATCAGCAAACAGCAGACATTTGACTTCGGATTCTAGCAGGGGGAGGCCGGGTGCTGCAGACTTTTCTAGTGCCCGCGCCAGTTCGTTGATATATATGTTGAAGAGGGTGGGGCTTAAGCTGCATCCCTGTCTAACATATCTACAATGGCATTATGCTCCTTGTATAGATAGACATGCAGCGAATCTGTTAGCCTAAGTAAGGGCTGTCCCCCTACACATTTGCACATTTCATGTTTAGCAAACAACTCAAATGAATGTGTTCATTGGTCCACAATGGGCCCTAACATCATATTTTTCTTAAACGTATCAAATTCAACATTATGGAAAACAGCGAGCACAGCAAATGTGCGTGTTCCTTCGCCTTGTCGCACAGCGGAGAAAAACATTTGGCCACGACTTGTTGCTATGCAACCGCAACGCCACCCGCCAGATTCAGCACCACAAAATGTCTGTAAGAAGAATGCATGCGGTGAGTCAATGTATTGTTTCAAACAACTAGCTAATTACAGTATTATACTGCTAAAAAACATTAACATACCCATTCACAAGTTAAATACAAGAAGAAAGAACTAGCTATAGCCACCTTTATGTGTCCTAGCTATACCGCTGTTTAAGATCTAAGTTAGCTAACGTTAACTGCTAGCTAGACAGTTAGCATGCTAGTTAAAACTGTAACGTTATATTTATTATACGCTGTCTGACTTTCAATGAAAGCGTTGTTCCTTTGAAATGTTATATGCCTGTTGGCTAAAAGAACTAACAACTACTATATTTTTAATGAGCTACCTAACTTAGTACATTTGTTTATTTAGCCCACAGACTCATGTCATCCAAGGCAGAAAGGTCTCAAGGAGGAAGATCTGTGAGACGTCCAGCCCCTGTCCCCTCAAAGAAACCATCCACGATAGACCTACTTGCTAAAGAGGAGGAATACAAGTGAGGTTCCTTGCCCAAACATCTGTTGAGTCAATGTAAACTGTATCATATGAGTTGCTGTAACCAGATGGCGATAGTAATAAAAAAAAAATCAAATTTCTTCCATTCCAGATGTATAAATGCAGAGCTGGAGGCAAAAACAGCCGAACTAGTAAGGCAAGCGGAACAGGTCATGCATGGTAAGTGGTTTAAGATAGCTACCTGGCCAATTGACACACTTCAGAACAACATAAAACATTCATTTTTAGACATATTTGTTTTATTTAAACTTTTTGTCCTGATTGTTTTTTTTTAACCAAAATTAAGTCTTGTCAAAGTCAATCTCTTTCCACCTTGATGTTGACATTGAGGATGAGGAGGAGGATTTCAGGTAATACAATATTGCATTGCTCAAAACGTATAGCATTTCAGTGTAGTAGACTGGATAAGAATATATGAAAACTGCCTATAATACAAATGTATTTGTCTTTAGGAATGTGAACATGCTGGAATCTTCGGTTATGAAGCCCACTTCTAAGGTGCGGTATTCAATTCAGTTTGATACGTAAAATGTAACATCTCAGAGACACAAAGGTAATCCAATTTGTAAGTCGCTCTGGATAAGAGCGTCTGCTAAATGACTTAAATGTAATGTAAATGTAATCAGTTAGTAAAACTGGGGGAGAATTTCAATTGTATTTCCTTGATTCCGCACTTCCTATTCAAACCCCATTTCAAACCCCATTGGATGGGAAGGTCAGAGGGGCGGGACTTCTGACTTTCTCATCCAATGGGTTTTGAGGAGGCGAGGAATTAAGGAAATCCAATTGACATTCTCCCTAAGTCATATTTCCATTGCTCAAGTAATGACAAAGAAAAGGGTCACATCAAAATCCAATTCACAAAATAGACCTGGATACCAGAGAAAAAGACAGTAAGAATGTTATCCTTGTCACAAATGTTTGCACAAATATCTATTGGAAACATTGGAAGATTGTGAAAGGTAATGGCTTAATGAGTGTCCAGCGTTGTTGATATTTGTTTGTTATGACTTTTTCAACTTTTTGTTTGAGTTGTATTTTGTTTATTTGTTACTTTATTTCAGAACAACAAAGACATCTGCAGTTGATGATGTTGCGTTTCTTAAAGATTGTGTGGATTTTTCCTTGGCTAAAACAATATGTAGACATTGAGGGGAAGCTGGATGATGGAGATACTCATGTCAATCTTATGAAAGACATCATGCGCTGTGTTGGTGATGAGATGGAATCAGGTGAATTCTGATTTCATTTATTACACTTTCTGTGGCTTTCTCACAAATTTACAGTATCACATCTGGAGCACAAGAATGGATCTTTTCAAAAACATCAATTACAAAAAAAAATAAGTTATTTATCAGAGTTCCAGAATATCAATTGTTTCAGCCTTAGTTCATCGAGCTTCTCGCATATCCTCAAAATTATATAATTCTTTATGTAACTATAGTATACTTTTTTTGGTGTGCTGTGTTTCAGATGCACAGATCCGTTTTCTCAAAGCAAATCTTTGTGTAAAGCAAGAAGAATTTAACCGGCTATCATATGAGTGCAACATAAAGGTAATGATAGAAATATGAGAGATGGAAATTAGTTATATTTTTGAGTAAAATGTAACATTGAAACAAGAATAAAACATGTATTTATTCTAGGATTATGCAAACAGTAGTTTAAGCACCAACATAAAGGAGGTCGACGAGGCTCGAGCAGGATTACAGAAGACCACAACTTTCAGCAAAACCAGATAGAGAAACACAGAGCTTTAGCGGAGGAGTCAAACAGAAAAGGTGATGGGCTCCAGCAACAAGTAACTGCTCTACAGAAGGTGGGTGTCGAGGATAAAACAGTTATTACATTGATTATCTTTCTAGTTAGTCATTTGATAATATTAAACAACACATATTGTAACCATGAAAGTCCATGAACAGTGACTGAGAGAAACCTAGATGTGTATAGACAGCAGTTGAGATAGCTGTTAATGTCTTATTGCTGAATGGGGAGGGGGACATTATACAGCTTAGACAAGGTTGTTAATAAAGGATGAAATCAACCTCTCAGCAGGGGCATGCCTGGCATGGCCTCATTAACATGGTCAGCCTGTAAGGTGAACCTCTCCTGCAGCTGGCGATAGTACGGCGCTCATGACAGATATCTTTTGAATTCGGAGAAATCCCACATTACATATTAAACAGTGAACTTTGTTTGTACTGAATGAGCTAAAGATGAAACAGTACAACATATAAATATAAATTGCGGCTGCAGGTAGCCTAGTGGTTAGAGTATTGGACTAGTCACCGAAAGGTTGCAAGATTGAATCCCCGAGCTGACAAAGTAAAAATGTCGTTCTGCCCCCGAACAAGGCAGTTAACCCACTGTTCCTTGTCCATCATTGAAAATAAGAATTTGTTCTTAACTGACTTGCCTAGTTAAAATAAAGGTAAATAAAAAATCCCTTCACCACCACATATACACAAAATGTTAAATATCACAATGTGTCTGTACCTTTGTGTGTCTTTTCACAGTCCCTGTTGTTCCATAAGGTGTATTTTTACCTGCTTTTTAAGTCATATTCTACTGCTTGCATCAGTTACCTGATGTGGAATAGAGTTCCATATAGTCATAGCTCTATGTAATTCTGTGCGCCTCCCATAGTCTGTTCTAGACTTGGGGACTGTGAAGAGACCTCTGATGGCATGAGTGTCCAAGCTGTGTGCTAGTATTTTAAACAGACAGCTCTGTATATTGAGCTTGTCAACCTCTTACAAAAACAAGTAATGATGAAGTTAATCTCTATTCCACTTTGAGCCATGAGATTGAGATGCATGTCATTAATGTTAGCTCTCCGTGTACTTTTAAGAGACAGTTGTGCTGCCATGTTCTGAGCCAATTGCAATTTACCTCAACTCCCTCTTTGTGGCACCTGACCACTGTCATGTCTATGGCTATGTCGGATTAAGTGATATGACATGCTATTTTATAAAATAATTTATCTGTAATTAATATTACCTGATTAAGATAACCATGTAAATGTAATTAACTAGAAAGTCAGGGCACCACGAAACAATGTTTATAGAGCTGTTATCTTCCGAATAAACTCTTAAAGACCTAGTAATCTTTTACCTCAATAGCAGTCAATATTTAATCGTCGCCTTATTCAGTCTCATCTGAAAGTTGTAAATTCTTGGTTATCTTCACAAACCCTGGCTAACAAGTTGAATCAGCAATACAACATTTGGTTTAATTATTTATTTACTAAATACCTAAATAATCACATCTACCCATAATGGATCATACATTGATTACAAATTATGTCATAAAAGAAAATGGCCCTAGGAACAGATATGACGGCTGGTTACACAAAGAAAGGTTTTTGGGTTTTGAATGAAAGAGCGGGAAGACTGAGTAACAAAAGGGAGAAGCTATGCTATCGTAAATACAGAATCTTATGCATTCTAAATAACCGCCCATTTGGAAAAAGGAAAATGCAATAAATATTTACTCTGAACTGCGCTTCAATAGGTTGGTCGTAGATGGAAGGCCGGGTTGCCCAGCAGGGATCTCTTGTCCTCTGAAGAATGTCTCTGGTGGTAAGCTGTATACGTTGTAGTATCGTTGTGTGCGTTAGATTGAATACGTTGTTCGTCCTTTCCTAGCCCACGTTTACAGCGGCTGCTGCTAACTCAACGGCTACGAGGTATCACTTCTGGAGTGAATAAGAGTTCAAAGTTCATACCAAGCCATACTTTTAAGCTCGTGCTATATTCTGGCTGGTATAGTTGAAATTCATCCTTTCGGTGTGTCGATCGTCACCTTCACATTGAACACAATGCTAATTTCGTTAGGTTATTATCTGAGCCCTTTTAACGTAAGACCGTCGTCCTCGGAAGAGCAAGTTGAATTTTTGTCAACGGGTTTATATAGTGGTGAAAGAAGGGCGTGTTTCATAGTTTACAACCAAAGTCTGTTCACTTGGGTGAGTGAGCAGAGTTTCTCTATGACAAACCGTTCTCTCATTTAAGAAGCTAAAATTACATTTAATCTTTTCACAAATAGTTTCATATTTAAACATTTAAATTGCACAACAATTCTAATCTGATAACTACAATGTATCGACTTTCCAAGATAGTTTATGTCATCCTGTCATTAGTAGTAATATCTCTGACAACAACTGATCTGAGATCATATTCATTAAGTACCAACGCATGTTTTCAACTGGTTGGATTACCGAAATATGGTTCCGTTTCCCACCTTTCAATGTTACCAGACTCTATGTTACAAATTCTTTACAAGAGTCAACTCTAAAGTAGAGAGAAAAGGTTTTATGGGGGTCATAAACCTCCCCCAACAGGCCAACATCATGACACCACACTACTGAACAGTAGTCTAGGTGCGACGAAACTAGCACCTGTTGGACCTTCCTTGTTGATAGTGTTGTTAAGAAGGCAGAGCAACGCTTTATTATGGACAGACTTCTCCCCATCTTAGCTACTGTTGTATCAATATGTTGACCATGACAGTTCACCTTCACCTCAATTTGCTCAATTTCCACATTATTCATTACGAGACGTAGTTGAGGTTTAGTGAATGATTTGTCCCAAATACAATGCTTTTAGTTTTGGAAATATTTACATCTATCTTATTCCTTGCTACCCATTCTGAAACTAATTGCAGCTCTTTAAGTGTTGCAGTCATTTCAATCACTGTAGTAGCTGACGAGTATTGTGTTGAGCCTTACTCAAAGCCAGTGACATGTCGTTAGTAAAGATTGAACAAAAGCATGGAACCTGGTCAGTTTGACATGGAAAGAGGTGTTCCTAATGTTTTGTACACTTAGTATGTCCACTCCCAAAGAAAAGAAGAATGAATGGTTGATGGCTTCCTATTGCTTAGTCACAACAATTATCGGTTTAATTTATAACTATTCACATTTCATTTCTGAAATATAACGTTAATAGTACATGTGATGACAGTCAGTTTTTGTAGCTATCTAACCAAATATTACCATTATCATTATAGTGCTTTTGAAAATGTGTGTTGGTGCGCTATAAAAACGTTACACAAAATGCTTTTACTGATTTAGCTTGCCCCTGTGCGTGTTTAATAAAGGAAATCGGGGGTTTGAAGAGAGCACAAAAACAGGCAGCAACCAATCACAGTGCCATAGAGGTAAGACTGAACTGAGGCTTGGAGGAAGTTGAGAGGTCCAAGACACAACTGACCAAGCTCAAGCAGATGAACAAGATAAATTAAACCACCTATCAGTGCATTTAGTGATCACATCAATCATTTACAGTAAATTGTGTTGATAGATAGTGCTATGCTATTAGTATAGTTTAGATTTTGGTATTCAAGTTTGGCTTCTGTCACTTGTTATATGACCAAGGTTAAATAAACTTGTTTTATGTCTATCCTTTCCAAAAGGACACAGCAGACCAGGAGCATAAAAAAATAGAAACATTAAAAGCCAAAAACAAGAAGCTGGAAAAGCAAAAAGCTGAACCGATAGTGGGTTGTAAAAAACAGCTCAAACTGATTGATACACTGAAAAGGCAAAAAGTAAGTCCTCATATTAACTGCAAGTCATTGTTACAAGGCAGTATCATGATTGATATTTCTCCTTATCCAACTGATATATATTTTTCCTCTTGCTTGAGCAGATGCATTTAGAAGCTGCCAAGATGTTGTCATTTACAGAAGAAGGATTCATGAAAGCTCGACTGGGGGAAATCATAAAGCAATACTGAAAAATGTATGTAATACAATCCTGCTTGCTTTGAATGTATTCTTATGGTTAGCAACAACATTGATTTGTGTCCTTTTATACAGAATATATTTGTTATGCAGTTGTATTTTAAAAGTTTAGCATTTTATTACAATAATGGGTTAAATCAATTTAAACTGTAGTTGCATTATCACCTAATAAAGGAAATGGTGTAGTTTTTGTTTATTACCAAATGACTTCAACTGAAAATTGCTGCACCTCCATGATAGGATTTAAGGTGTGGGATATGCAGCTAGTGGGATACAAATTAGTCTTTGCAACTTAATACATTTGAATACACCATCGCCATAAGAAATCCACCATTTGATACACACAGACACACTAGACAGCATCTACCCAATAATGCCATCTAGTGGTGTAGTATAGAAAGTGGTTATTCATCATCTCCCCAGCCCTCTTCATCAAAGATGTCAGCCTGTCGCTTTTGGAAATTGCTTCTGAAGTCCTCATCAAAGTGTTCAAGGTCATCTTCCCGGAATATGCCCTTAACATTTGAAAATAACAGTCAGTTTCAAAAGTGGGATCTTCCTGGAGCAACACTTGCAGTTGAACTAAAAACTAAGACAACTTCCTCTCCCTTACCTTAGGTAGATAGCCCAGAAGTTTTGTGGCATGGAGTTTGAGAAGGCTTTGCCTTTCCTCCTCAATGATCTGTCGACGCAGTGTCTCCCTCTCCTGTTCCATTGCTCTTTCTTCAGCCTCACGTTCCTTGGGAAGAGAGATCAAACTTACATTCAACAAATGTTCCTTAAGGTACCTACAGACTACCTCTGAGGCAGACAAAACTGTGTTAAACAGAAAAGCTTCAGTTACAATAACATCACTTTGATGTTGGTAAAGAGTGCATAAGTGTTCATGATAAGAGCAATATACTGTACCTTGTCAGCCAGGTACTGCTGTCTCCTGTCCTCCAGCAGTTTCTCCACAGCCCTCTTGTGCTCAAGCTGCTTCATGCGACGTTTCTGGGCATTCATCTGCTCTATGCGGTCATCCTCAGCAAACTTGGCCATCATCATCTGCCTGAAGGCCTCCTCCTCCACCTTCTCAGCCTGCCTCCGCATTTCCTTGAAGGCTATTTGCTCTTGGCAGGTCTGCTGCAACTCCAGCCTCTGTCTGATTCTCTTCTCCATATCTTCCTGTTAACCCATTTAAAAAGGGTTGAACCCTCTAAAGGCAGTTTGGAAATGTAGGAAATTATAAAATGTGGAAATGCTTGCTTACGATTTGTTTCTGCCTTGCAGCTTCGGCTTGCTCCTCCAGACAAAGCTCTTCACGAACACGCTCCATCTCGTCACGCTGCTGCCTCTCCATTTCAATCTTCTCAGTGAGCTAGAAGAAAGACATTCCTCAATAGCCATCAATAATGTATTAATCATTTCTCACTTTGTCCACAGAAAAAAGACTAGAACATATTCTTAACTATGAATATTGCCAAAAGTTTTGCAAATTATGTGACTTTTCTCCCTCTTACCATCTGGTGAAGATGTTCTTTTGCCTGCTCTCGTTCTCTGACTTTCTCCATTCTGCTCTTCTCCTTATGCTGCTGGTAACTGGCAAATTCCAGGATGCGTCTGTTCTCAGCCTCCATCTTCTCCCGCTCCATCAGTCTCCACTCAGTCTGCTGGCTCTTGAACTCCTCTATGTACCTTTGAGTGGCTGTTATCTTTTCCAGTCTTAACTGCCTCTCCCTGCAAATAAGAAAGGTCATTTGATTTCATTATATACTGATTACTTGATCAAGCAGGAAACTTAACCAAATTGTGAAAACAGACTGCCACTGCCCACTCACATTTGATCTTCCTCATAGATCTTCCTGACAATTTCGTCAACCATGAGTTTCTCCTTGAGGAACTCCTCATAAGCCTCCTGTCTCTTGTGCTCTTTCTCCTCCAGCTGCTGTTCCAGCTCCTGCTGGTACTGCACCACCTCCTTGTAGCGCTTATATTCTTGCTTCTCCTGCTCCATAGAGGCCCGCTCATGCTCGCTCTTCATCTTACGAGCAATATCAGCCTCCTGACGCTAATGTCAGAGAAAAATATGGATTCACAAAAAGCACAACCAACAAGTGTTTTGGTTCAAGTCTCAAATATCTCTTCTACCCTGGGAAAGGACATTTATGAACTTACCACTGTCTCATATCTCATAGACTCCTTTTCAGCAATCTGTGCGGCCCTCTCCCGGTTTAGGTATGCAGACTTGAGCTGCCCCTCCAGCTCACGGAGTTCAACACTAAAATTAAAAAGGAAACATTAACAGCAACATAAAAGATCCATCCTGCAACAACTATGGACAGATTATTGTTGATACACTAAACCTAGGATTTTTATTAAAGCCTGAAAGGCACTTTCCCATCGGGCAAGTCAAGAGTATTTTTGGGTTGACCGAAAGATTATGATCACTTGCCTGAAAATGTAAATTAGCTATTTACTACATGCAGCAGTTCCATATATTGCCTGCCTTTCCTCTACACATAGAGGAGGAATCAGAAAGATCATTACTGAAATTTGTGGTATTTTGGTTATCAGTAAAAAATAAAATTAAAAAAAATCTCAGAGCAGGCTAAACTTGCCCAACTGCCATAAATTGATTGTCTTTCAGCTTTAGGCTACTGGAATTCGTTGCAGTTGCCCAATGGGGCAACCTCAGTGAATGTGCAACTGCTCAGTTCACTTGACCCAGGCAATAGGAGGGCAACCCTTAATGTCAATCTCTGCCAAGCCCCTCATGTTGGGACTTACCTGTTCTCTTTTATATATTGCCTCATTTTTTCATCTCTAAGCTTTTCATAGCTGATGCGGGCCAGTTCTTGTGCCATTCTCTCCTCTTGTTGCAGTTGCTTTTCCTTGTATATTCTCTCCTCCTCTGCCTGTAAGAGTCAGATGAAGCAAGCAATTACTTTTAGGACCAGTTTCCCTGACACAGATGAAGCCTCGTTGTCGTTTAAGCAGGTGCTTTTCATGAATGCTGTGTGAAAGCGATACCTTGATGAGAGCATCCTCAATTTGGCTTTCGTGCAGCTCGTCTTGCACCTTGTGTAGGTATCGCTTCTTTTCAAGTCTCTCCTCACTCATTAGATTGGCTTGCATTTGTCTGTCCTTAGTGATGCGTTTTATCTGGTCTTCTCGTTGCTCCTCCTGCCGTCGAAATTCCGAGATCACCCTCTGCTGCTGACTGTGCTTCATGTTGCGCCACTGGCTCATTGAAGCCTTGAGGAAAGACCGCATTAGTTCATTTTGATCAATGTATCAAGCAAATAAAAAAAATTTTTAACCTTTATTTAACTAGGCAAGTCAGTTAAGAACAAATTCTTATTTTCAATGACGGCCTAGGAACAATGGGTTAACTGCCTTGTTCAGGGGCAGAACGACAAATTTGTACCGTGTCAGTTTGGAGATTCAAACTTGCAACCTTTCGGTTACTAGTCCAACGAGCTAACCACTAGGCTGCGCCGCCGCCAGTGGTTATAATAAAATATCAATAAACTTGAATACCACTCAAGCTAGCTAGCTAGCCAGCCTGGCTTACTTAGCACTAACAGCTAAGTCAGGGGTTTTCAAAGTGGGGTCTGTGGACCAGATCAAAATATTATTATTACAATTTATAATTTTTTTAATGAATATTGCTAGGGCCAACATAATCAACCAATTTTATACAATGAGAGGGTGCAATACAATGTAATATCATGAATCGCTGATTGATGCTCTTAATAACCTCTATGGGATCGGTGTCCCTATACCGGGACTGTTGAGCAAACGTGTGCTAATGTGTTTAGCATGACGGTGTAAGTTACAGCAAACTTCCCAGGACATAGACATCTCTTATATGTGCAGAACACTTAAATTCTTGTTAATTTAACTGCACTGTCCAATTTACAGTAGCTATATTACAGTGGAAAAAATACTGTGCTATTGTTTGAGGAGTGCACAACAACAGCCTTTATCACAGCAACTGGATTGATACATTCACCTCTGAAGGTAAATAATGTAGTTACATTCAGTAATCTTGCTCTGATTTGTCATCCTAAGGGTCCCAGAGATAAAATGTATCATAGTTTTGTTTGATAAAATCAATGTTAATATTCAAATGTAGGAACTGGTTTGACAATTTGAAGTTTAAACCCCTGCTGTCTCAACACCCACCCTGCAATCTAGATGTGTGAAAGTTAGTGTATAAGCTAATGATCCATCATGTATGACATTCCTGGGAGTGTGTAAACTTACAAAAATGATATGGTAATACAACATTTATGTTCTCTATAGTTATGTACTTGAAAATGTATCAATTGACCAATTCGGCAGACTTGATACAAAATACTGTGTAGTAATGCTCCACTGGATCAATCGGAAACTTTGCATACACTGCTGCCACCAGGTGGCCAAAATCTAAATTCCATCAAATCAAAACATGCATTATCTTTTACCAGATCTAATGTGTTGTATTCTCCTACATTAATTTCAAATTTCCACAAACTTCAAAGTATTTCCTTTCAAATGGTATTAATAATATACATATCCTTGCTTCAGGTCCTGAGCTACATGCAGTTAGATTTGGGTATGTCATTTTGGGCGAAAATTGAAGGGGAAAAAGGGTCAAATCCTTAAGAGGTTCCAGATGCACATGTATGTGCCTGGGAGGCACAGGGATATAGTATCCACAGTGCTCCATCAATGATCAATTTGTTCAACTGGATTCTTCTTGTATTCCTCAAATGTTGTTTTGAACATAATGCACTGTAATTTAAGCTTTAAAACGGTGAAATATTATCTCTGCCCCAAGGCAAAATGTGTAGAATTGCCGGAAATGTACTTAAACGGCAACATTTCATCTGACGCCAAGAGAGCCTTAAATGTTATTTCCCGGTGACCGAGACTTTGTTAGTCCGGCCGTGCACTGCAGTAATAGTACAACTGCTTGTATATTATCCTTTTTTAATCGCACTGTAAGTAGGAGTTGTGTTCTGGTATTCTGATGGGTCTATCACAAAATTGGTCCCCGACGCAAACAAGTTTGAAGTTCAGGAGCCTCAGCTAGAGAGGTAAATTAACTAAAGTTGGTTCGTTCTCAGCTAGCTGACGTTAGCTAACGACTTTAACCATCGAATAGCTAGATCATTTTAATGGAAAACACAAAACATCTACAGCCAAGTAATTTACCATTATTGCGTGGAGCTGTTGCAAGCCTCTCGTTGATTTGTGTTTTACCAGGCAAAAATGTTATAAACTTCTTCATCTACTACTTTGCTCCATTTGTTTTGCTTCCAGTCGTCTTGGTAACATCGCGCCTTTTGTGCCTAACAATAAACTCGAATGTAATTGGTTAAAAAGTCAGTTTGGTCATCCCGTCTTCCCTAAGGTAACGTTACAGGTACTGCGCAGAATCAGTTAAGTTATTGACACAATTGTTCACAAACGTCAGACAACATATCACCCACACACAAGTCCCAATTTTCACCCATGCTGACATCCCCTCCAAAATAAATACAATATAGTTTGTACAATGGATATCTATGTATTTTGTAGTTTAATTTAAAAAAAGATGGACATTAATAATAGGATTACCCCGGTCCTGTTAAAAACGGGACAAATTATTTTAGATAAGTATTCAATTGGCAGGTCCTTAAGGATGGGCCTGATATGGCTTGATTTCAGATTACTGGTATATAAAAAGTTAGAATTTGCCCTTCTGATCGATGCTGTGGACAGATGTATTGTCAGTAAAGCCGTCTGAAAGTATTATATTACAATGTCTTAAAGTATTCACATTCCTTGAATTTTTCCAAATGTTGTTGTTGCAGCCTAAATGTCAAATAGATTACATGTCGATTTTGTCGTCACTGGCCTACACACATATCAAAGTGGAATGATGTTTTTCGAAATTTCTACAAATTAATAAAAAATGTAAAGCTGAAATGTCTCGAGTCAATAAGTATTCAATCCCTTTGTTATGGCAAGACTAAAGTTCAGGAGTAAAAATATGCTTCACAAGTCACATAATAAATTGCATGGACTCACTCTGTGTGCAATAATAATGTTTAAACATGCTTTTTTAATTACTACCCTATCTCTGTACCCCGCACACATACAATTATCTGTAAGGTCCCTGAGAAAACTGAGGATAGATCAGCAACATTGTAGTTACTCTACAATACGAACCTAACTGACAGTGTGAAAAGAAACATGCATCCTGTTTGCAACAAGGCACTAAAGTAATACTGCAAAAAATGTGGTAAAGCAATTAACACTGTATTCAGGACGAAAGTTGTGTTTGGGGCAAATCCAATACAACACATTACTGAGTACCACTCTCCATATTTTCAGATAATATTTATATTAATATATTTTCAGATTCTTGGAATCCATATTTTCAAGAATTGTGGTGGCTGCACCATGTTATGGGTATGCTTGTAATCGTTAAACTCCCTTGTCCTTTTCAGGATAAAAAAATAAACACAATGGAGCTAAGCACAGGCAAAATCCCAAAGGAAACTCTGCTGATGATGAATTCACCTTTCAGCAGGACAATAATATTAAACACAAAGCCAAATTTACACTGGGGATGCTTACTAAGACAGTGAATGTTCCTGAGTGGCTGAGTTAACAGTTCTGACTTAAATCTACTTGAAAATCTATGGCAGGACTTGAAATTGGTTGTCTAGCATTGATCAACAACCAATTTGACAGAGCTGGGAGAATTTAGAAAATAAATGGGCAACTGTTGCACAATCCAGGTGTGGTAAAGCTTAGAGACTCAGCTGTAATCGCTGCCAAATGTGCTTTTACAAAGTATTGACTCGGGGGGGTGAATTAGATATTTCTGTATTTCATTTAACACATTACAAAAAAATCTAAAAACATGTTTTCACTTTGTCATTATGGGGTATTGTGTGAGATTTTTTATTTATTTAATCCATTTTGAATTCAGGGTGTAAAATAAACAAATGAGGAATACGTCAAGGGGTATACTTTCTGAAGGTATATCTCCTTGAAGCCTGAAAAATGATGGGGCCGTGATATCACTTAATTTCAGGTGATCCAAAGGCAATTTTTTTTTCATTTTGATCCTTTACACAATGATGCAGGGACCATAATAAGCAAACTCTCAGAAGCATGACATTTTCTTTTTATCTTGCCTTTACAGCAGGGTTATTCAACTCTTACTCTGTCCAGAGCCTGCTGGTTTTCTGTTCTACCTGATAATTAATTGCATCAGTCCCTGATTAGAGGAGAACAATTAAAAAAATGCAGTGGAACTGGCTTCGGACATCCAGATTTGACATTGAAGGTTTTACAGGATTTGCATATGCATTGTAGTCAAAAGGGCAACAATCTTTGAGTTTCACTTTTCAAAGTCTTATTGAACCTGTCAAACACTGTCAGCCATAGTTGACATTGACAGCCATTCTATGAAGTGTGTTCCCATTGAGCATCATTAGCTGACATTTGGAACACTTGCAAACAAATACAGATAGAAATGACTGGGGGGTGGGGGCTGTGCATACGTGAGGTGTTCTCACTTCACAAGATGGCAATGCTCCTCAAAGTGCCCTGACATTTGACAGAAGTGTGCCTCCCTCTGAGACCTCATCTGTAAATCTTCAAAACGACTTAGCTTGAGGTGACAACTGAGTATTGTATTTAGGCCTACTGTGCCCCGCCAGTAAAGGAGATGCTGAAATAATATCTGACAGAATTTAGTCTCTGATCTCATTGTTTTATTTCTTATTTGTTTACATTTCTCTCAAGAAAGCGATAAAGATCCCACAAAGGATACATCTAGGTTTTGGTTTATTACTACTGTAGTGGTGTACCCTTTCTGCACTGTCATGTCCTCTTAATACTGGTACAGTACAAACCATTGATTACAAGACAATCAGGCAATTCTTCTGAATTGATGTTCCACACAGGATATAAACATAATAGACATTATTACTTCCCTGTTCTTGTCCATTTAAAAGTATGCAACAAAACAGTCTATCGTCACTGCTTGGGCAAATTCCGTATGTATTATCAGCACATGCTGGCCAAAAGCGACACCTTTGCTGTCACCTGTCAAATAAATTCAATCCATCTCTAGCTTGTTTACACATCAATTTATGTCATCCTTCTCCCTCAAGCTTTTTGCATCCTAAACCTCCTACATCAGCTGAAAATGCACCGAACTAACTAGATGGCACAATGATCATTCATAGCAAAGGTGAAGACTTTTCAGTGCAAAGTCAACACTTAAGTCAGTGTTAAACCTATCAAGATGCTTGTAATCTATGACAACTATTTGTGAGGTAACTGGGGAATCAATGCATTTCATTACTTTTCATGTAAACTGGGCAGTGATGAGCCTACACACAGTTGATCACCTTTCAACCATAATGAACATGGACAGTCAGTTCTTAAGTCTCAGTAGCAGATGCCATAATGTATTACCAAAGTTTATTTACATGTTAGCACGACTGCAATGGAAACACTGAGGGGATTAGATTACCTGGCCCAGTTGCCCACTGTGGGAGGAATTTGCACTGGTGAAAAGTGGTTGCATTCTTTTTCAAGCCAGGTGCTCCGCTCTGGCTGAGGGCAAAATTGTCTCAAAACAAAAATGACGTAGGTTAAGCACGTGGAGTACTGAGTAGGATACTGGTTTCAAGTGAAAAAGGTGACAGTGTTTTGATCAAAAGCAATCTGCCTTCCCAATGCAAAGTAGTTTGAAAATTCAAACATTTTATGGAAGTGTTTCTGGATTATGCACCATGCTGCCAGTTGACAACATGACCGAGCGGCGTGGACTACTGTTCGATTTGAGAAGTGCGCTCCTCCCCCTCACTGCCTTTGCCTGTGACGGGCCATAGACCGGTGTACCACGGTTCATTTGAATCAAACTCCCTCAAATGATTCAAATCCATTAGATTGCTCTCAAACTACAGACAATCAAAGGGAAAGTGATGGATTATAAAACTCAACAAAAGAAGAAACATCCCTTTTTCAGGACCCTATCTTTCAAAGATAATTTGTAAAAATCCAAATAACTTCACAGATCTTCATTGTAAAGGGTTTAAACACTGTTTCCCATGCTGTTTCCCACAATTAATGAACATGCACCTTTGGAACGGTTGTTAAGAAACAGCTTACAGATGGTAGGCAATTAAGGTCACAGTAATGAACATTTAGGATACTAAAGAGGCCTTTCTACAGACTGAAAAACACCAAAAGAAATATGCCCAGGGTCCCTGCTCATCTGCGTGAACGTGACTTAGGCATGCTGCAAGGAGGCATGAAGACTGCAGCTGTGGCCAGGGCAATAAATTGCAATGTCCGTACTGTGAGACGCCGGAGACAGGACGGACAGCTGACCGTCCTCACAGTGGCAGACCACGTGTAACAACACCTGCATAGGATCGGTATAACCGAACATCACACCTGCGGGACAGGTACAGGATGGAAACTGCCCGAGTTACACCAGGAGCGCACAATCCCTCCCTCAGTGCTCAGACAGGCCGCAATAGGCTGAGAGAGGCTGGACTGAGGGCTTGTAGGCCTGTCGTAAGGCAGGTCCTCACCAGACATCACCGGCAACGTTGCCTATGGGCACAAACCCACCGTCAACGGACCAGACAGGACTGGCAAAAAGTGCACTTCACTGACGAGTCAAGGTTTTGTCTCATAAGGGGTGATAGTCGGATTCACGTTTATCGTTGAAGGAATGAGCGTTACACTGAGGCCTGTACTCTTGAGCGGGATCAATTTGGATGTGGAGGGTCTGTCATGGTCTGGGGTGGTGTGTCACAGCATATTGGACTGAGCTTGTCATTGCAGACAATCTCAATGCTGTGTGTTACATGTGGTACCCTTCCTGCAGGCTCATCCTGACATGACCCTCCAGCATGACAATGCCACCAGCCATACTGCTCGTTCCCTGTGTGATTTCCTGCAAGTCAGGAATGTCAGTGTTCTGCCATGGCCAGCGAAGAGCCAGGATCTCAATCCCATTGCGTACATCTGGGACCTGTTGGATCGGAGGGTGAGGGCTCGGGCCATTCCCCCAAGAAATGTCTGGGAAGTTGCAGGTGTCTCAGTGGAAGAATGGAGTAACAGCTCACAGCAAGAACTGGTAAATCTGGTGCAGTCCATGAGGAGGAGATGCACTGCAGTACTTAATGCAGCTGGTGGCCACACCAGACACCGACTTACATTTGATTTTGACCCCCCCTCCCTTTGTTCAGGGACACATTCAATTTCTGCTAGTCACATGTCTGTGGAACTTTTTCAGTTTATGTCTCAGTTGTTAAATCTTATGCTCATACAAATATTTACATGTTAAGTTTGCTGAAAATAAACCCAGTTGACAGTGATGACATCTTTTTTTGCTGCATTTAGTATATTAAAAATACATGAAATGAAAATGAAATGTCAATGGAAGTAGAGGTATCCAAAATAAACACAAAAGGCCTATATCTACTAGTGGAAGGATATTCAAGAAGATATTTCCAGGATTTTTCACACTTGAGTACAAGTTCATCGATCAAGGAAAGCATAAACATTCAGATTTTGTATTTTGAGACACACTACAGAAAGTCAAATTATTCACATTGTGTACCATTTTCACTTTCATTGAAAGCTTACAACCAAATTGAAAGTTTGACAGAAGTAAAATCTTGCACTGCAGTTAGAAAAAAATGATACATGTTTTTCCAAATGTCAAATCTAACAAACACATCTCAGCTTATCTCCATCTGGTCAAGGACAGTAAACTAAGAAAATGGGGAAGAGAAATACATTTCAATAGTATGCAGTCTTAAAAATACATCCGGTCCACTTTTCTCTACTCCGTTGCTGATTCCTTCAGTGTTTCAGGACTGGAGAGAATGTCTTTGTTCTCTGCCCTGACTTCAGCTGGACTTTGAGAGGACGAGGAGTTGTCCTTTGCTTCCACGATATTGTTCACCTCTTGGTCTACATTTAAGGGGATGGTCTCCAGGGAAGCGCTGACCTTCTTACTGTCGTCAAAGCTCACAGATTCCGGTTTGCTTAATGACTCATAAACACGCCACATCCCCCTCTACTCACAGGCCAAAGAACTAGAGGGGGACCTGATAGCTGACTGCAAAGCCCACTCCTCCCTCAGCTCCTCCTCAACTGAGCTTTCCATGAGTGTTTCACTTACCATGGGCCCTGACTGCAAAGACTGGTCTTCCTCAACTGAACTTTCCATGGGTGTTTCTAGCTCTGTAGCCTGTGTGACTCCCTGGATCTGATCTACTGTAGAGATCTGTGGAAGCCCTTGCACTTCTGCCACTCCGAGCTGGTTAACTGCTGCATCATCGTTGTCTAGTAGAATAACATCACCTCTTCCTGACTCTTGGGTCTGAACATGCATTACCTCTGGCCCATCCCCTCTTTCAGCAGCTGGGGTGATACACAAGACATTGGAGGTCTCCTCCAATCTGGGAATGCTGTGAATGAAAAAGGGGGGGGGGGCGACACGTACCACATCAATCTAATTGACTCCATCCAAGATGGTAAAAATATTTGTAGGTTCTATTTTGTGTGGACCATCCCTTAATTACCTGTGCAATTGTTCAAAAGCGCCACTCACTGTGGCAGTTTCAGCATTCTATGTAACAAAAAACAAACAGGTGCTGGGTTGAAGAAACCGTTCAAAATCAAACATATGTGTTTCTCAGGTACAATCCAGCTAGAGTAGTACCTGGATATCAGGGAACATCAGAGCAGACATCCCTTGCTTATTTCTGAAACAGAACAAAAGAGAAAATCACGACACATATCCATTAAACGTAGAGCCGTTTTAATAAAACAAACAACAAAACTACTTTGGAGATAGCATATGGAATAGGGTAATGAAAACTTAAAATTCATTTTCAGAGCATAATTAAGGCAGGCTTATCAGCACAGAATTAGTATCCATATAGTTACTATTTTTTCAAATAAAGATATTTTAATCATGAAGCAAAAGGACCAACATCCTTGTCCAGACAATCATTCTTCAAACAGAACAGGAATTTAGCATAAATATCAATTAGCATTGAATTGTGCATATTAAATTCTCAGGAGGAACAACATATTTATGAAATGATTACATTTGAACTTGGATCTCATGTGTATTGTTTGTGCATTTGGGTCCTCAAAGGAATACAACAAATTAAGATGAGGATATTCTTGCAAAAGAGATTTTACAATGACCTTTCATTTCAGCAACTTCCCAATGACAAAATTACCTTACTTTAGGCACGCATTAATTAAGCAATGTTCTCTGGTATTAATTAAGGCCAAAGCTCCAATTTGCATTTGTGAAGGTCTAAAAAAATAAAAAATAAATAAATAAAAAATCTGCTTAATATGCATCCCAATTAGCTTAACGTAAAAAGTATATGGTAAAGATTTCTCAAAATAATGGATGCTTCCAAACAAACTCGTAGGTCAGGGAGTTGGAAGTCTCACAAGTACTTGATCAAATTCTGAGATTCTCATTACAACACTATGAGGGGTGTTACTTTTATTTTAGGATGTTCTCGTTATCCGCTGCATTGGGAGAGTAGCTACTCACCCTCTAATGCCGTCATCTACAGCACCACCTTCTCCTGCAAGACAAGAAAAACGTGACATGCAGACAGGTTATTATTATTATATGAACAAAATGTGACACCTAAGCACCTGGTTGTGAAGAATGTGATAAACGTTATACCTTTCTCTAGAATGACCTTACAGACATGGTGTGGTCTGTCAATCAAATGCTTGCTCATGAGGTCAGTTCCATGCGCATCCGCCAGGAAGTCACAGTTCAGACAGACAAGGGTTAAATTCCTGCAAGACAGTAAGTAAAATGTGATTCATAATGAACCAAATAGAATAAACTTGCATGGTGCTTAATTATAGTAATGTTTGGTGAAAATGCAACACTACTTATTAAATACATCATTATCAAAAACTAGTGCAGAACAATGGCATCATTAGGGAATTGATTTGAGACTAGATTTGTTTAGTTAGGGACACGTACCTTAGGACAACTGGGATTTTCCTCATTTTCCGGAATCTCTCTTTTGAGATTGCACTATGGAACCTGACAAATATATATTTGTATATATTTAATATGAACAATAAAACATCCTCCCTGAGCCGACTAGGTGAAAAATCTGCACTTAACCCTACTTCCTCCTGTAAGTCGCTCTGGATAAGAGCGTCTGCTAAATGACTCAAATGTAAAAATGGGCATATACGCTGTTCACAAAACATTAGGAATACCTGCTCTTTCCATGACAGACTGACCAGGTAAAAGCTATGATCCCTTATTGATGTCACTTATTAAATACACTTCAAATCATTGTAGATTAAGGTGAGGAGACAGGTTTAAAAGGGATTTTTAAGCTGAGACAACTGAGACATGGATTGTGTATGTGTCATTCAGAGGGTGAATGGGTAAGACAAAATATTTTAAGTGCCTTTGAACAGGGTATGGTAGTATGTGCCAACTGCACCAGTTTGTCAAGAACTGCACGCTGCCGGGTTTTTCACGCTCAGTTTCCCGTGTTTATCAAGAATTATCCACCACCCAAAGGACATCCAGCCAACTTGACAACTGTGGGAAGCATTGGAGTCAACATGGGCCAGCATCCCTGTGGAACGTTTGACACCTTGTAGGGGTGTTCCTAAAGTTTTGTACACTCAAGTGTATAAATGTGTTATGAATCTGATACTCAAGGAGCCTTTACCTTATCATATGGTTTCCAAATGAAGTTTTGCAACTTGTCCGATACTTGCATGCACCACAAATTGCAACCATGGGATAGTGACTATAGAAGTCATAAATCTCAGAGTAGCACTCAATGCAGGTGTGTCTTCTTTCGCCAATACTAAAAAAAGTAGAGAAAACTAATTTGGGCATCATTAATTCATTTATATTTAAAGTACTATTACCTTCAGTAACACATTCTGAGATGCATTATTAAACATACAAGTTACTTGATTGGTGTAATATATTGATAACCAGGGCTCTGAAGTGTGACCATTTTGGTCGCAAATGCTCTTAAATATTTTGCTGTGCGACTTGAAATATTTTGGGAGCACCGTGCGACTATGAAAACAATCTCCCAGAGTATAATTGTTGTAATGATTAGGCGTCGCTGTACCGTTGTTTGAGTGACCAAGACATAAAAGCGAGCACAGATTTGTTACTGTCATGGTTAGGAGCTAATGCAGCACCACTACTGTGAAAACATATTGTTTCTAGCACAAACTGGTAAAAAGATATAAACCATATTACCTGAGCAATGTTCTATTGTGAAGTGGTTATACATTTATAAACCACTACACAAGCTGCTCCAAAACCACTCGCAGGCATTTGTTTACCTGTTGTTCAGTCATGTAACCTCATTAGCTCCTAACTTTTTTGAGAGCACCAGCTCATTTGAATTTAGAGCCCTGTTCATAACCAACCATGAAAAGAATCAGCCCTGACCATAGTTTAGATCCTGTAACAGAAAATATGTAGTTTGCGAGGAAAAAAACAAGTTGACTGAGTGATGGACCGACCTGAGACTCTGCAACACATGGTTGTTCTTCTGCTGCTTAAGGAGCTTCTTGCTCACTGTGGCCTTGCCTTTACCCCCACTGCTGCCCTGTGTGGTAGATGTACTACTCTGAGCTTTTACTTTGGCTACCTTCATGCCTGAGACCTCTGGTATGACACTGACACTGGATTTTTCAGCAGCATGGGTGGAACTGGGAGATGGCCCGGTCAGAGAGGCCCGGATAGTCACCTGAAATATGTATTAAAAAAACAGATCAAATTAAGATTCTCTGAATTCATGCCATGATTTAAACGCTTGTAATAGAAATTGCTTTTAAATTAGGGCTTATTGCGGTTGCCATTGATTTTATCTATATTGTAGATAATTGGTACAGAGGTATTGAGATGTTTTGCTAGGCTAAATAAGAACAGTCAAAACCTTGGTTCCAGGAGGAAGGCCCTCCAGAGCTTTGGGTTTTTGGAAAGTCTTATGGTGCTGAGTCTTGTGATCCACTCTCTCCTTGTAGGTGAGGAAATTCAGCCTGCATTTCCCGCAACGATTAATTCCTTTTTTCTGGCAAATTGACAGAACAAGTACAATAGAAAAACATGAGACTGCATATAGGTACGGTTGAAGTCGGAAGTTTACATACACTTATGGAGTCATTAAAACTAATTTTTCAACCACTCCACAAATTTCTTCTTAACAAACTAGAATTTTGGCAAGTCAGTTAGGACATCTACTTTGTGCATGGCACAAGTCATTTTTCCAACAATTGTTTACAGAAAGATATTTTCACTGTATCACAATTCCAGTGGGTCAGAAGTTTACTTACACTAAGTTGACTGTGCCTTTAAACAGCTTGGAAAATTCCAGAAAATGTCATGGCTTTAGAAGCTTCTGATAAATGATGTCAATTAGCCTGAGTCAATTGGAGGTGTACCTGTGGATGTATTTCAAGGCCTACCTTCAAACGCAGTGCCTCTTTGCTTTACATCATGGGAAAATCAAAAGAAATCAGCCAAGACCTAAGAAATAAAATTGTAAAACTCCACAAGTCTGGTTCATCATTGGGAGCAATTTCCAAACGCCTGAAGGTACCACGTTCATCTGTACAAGCAATATTCTGCAAGTATAAACACCATGGGACCAAGCAGCCGTCATACCGCTCAGGAAGGAGACATGTTCTGTCTCCTAGAGATGAACGTACTTTGGTGTGAAAAGTGCAAATCAATCCCAGAGCAACAGCAAAGGACCTTGTGAAGATGCTGGAGAAAACTGGTACAAAAGTATCTATATCCACAGTAAAACGAGTCCTATATCCTGAAAGGCTGCTCAGCAAGAAAGAAGCCACTGCTCCAAAACCACCATAATAAAGCCAGACTACGGTTTGCAACTGCACATGGGGACAAAGATGGTACTTTTTTGGAGAAATGTCCTCTGGTCTGATGGAAGAAAAATGGAACTGTTTGGCCATAATGACCATTTCTATGTTTGGAGGAAAAAAGGGGAGGCTTGCAAGCCGAAGAACACCATCCCAACCGTAAAGCACGGGGGTGGCAGCATCATGTTGTGGGGGTGCTTTGCTGCAGGAGGGACTGGTGCACTTCACAAAATAGATGGCATCATGAGGTAGGAAAATTATGTGGATATATTGAAGCGTCTCAAGACATCAGTCAGGAAGTTAAAGCTTGGTCGCAAATGAGCGGCAGGGTAGCCTAGTGGTTAGAGCGTTGGACTAGTAACCGAAGGTTGCAAGATCGAATCCCCGAGCTGACACGGTAAAAATCTGTAATTCTGCCCCTGAACAAGGCAGAACAACCCACTGTTCCTAGGCAGTCATTGAAAATAAGAATTTATTCTTAAATGACAATTAAATAAAGCTCAAATTAAAAATGAGATTAAAAATCTTCCCAATGGACAATGACCCCAAGCATACTTCCAAAGTTGTGGCAAAATGGCTTAAGGACAACAAGGGCACGGTATTGGAGTGGCCATCACAAAGCCCTGACCTCAATCCCATAGAAAATTTGTGGGCGGAAATGAAAAATAATGTGCGAGCAAGGAGGCCTACAAACCTGACTCAGTTACACCAGCTCTGTCACGAGGAAAGGGCCAGAATTCACCCAAATTATTGTGGGAAGCTTGTGGAAAGCTACCCGAAATGCTTGACCCAAATTAAACAAATTAAAGTCAATGCTACCAAATACGAATTGAGTGTATGTAAACTTCTGACCCACTGGGAATGTGATGAAAGAAATAAAAGCCGAAATAAATTACTCTACTATTATTCTGACATTTCACATTCTTAAAATAAAAGTGGTGAGCCTAACTGACCTAAGACAGGACATTTTTACTAGGATTGAAATGTCAGGAATCTTGACAACCTGAGTGTAAATGTATTTGGCTAAGATGTGTGTAAACTTCCGACTTCAACTGTAGATAATAGTTTCAGCTATCCATAGTAAAGGGTAAGATTTCAGGACAATGTGTCATTTCTGTGTTTTGTTGGTTGGCACAGGTAACAGGGTCATTGAATCATTTTTTATTCTTACAGCATTGGCTGGCTTGGTATTAGACTAACGTTTCTGTTGTCTTTGTTCTATGGCTACATACAGTGATTGGTGGAGTTGATCTGGTTTGTTTTTTGTCAGAGAGAGCCCATTAGGCAGGTGAAAGGAAGCAGACATTGCTGTAAGACAGTTATGTATTACATCAAGGTGTTCAGCAAACAAACAAATCAATCCAACCTCAGAATGAAAGCCAATAGGGCAACTCACAAGCGTGTTCAATAAAACATTTTTTTTTAAACCAGCCAGCTTTAAAACTCAAACTCTGAGAGAAAATTGTTTGCAGAATTCACTGCTTTATTAAGAGGCTGAAACATCAGGAAACTGAAAGGAAATGACGTGTGCCAGGTCAGTCAGAACATGAGCCCCATCAATCAAAAATGACCCAATCAACATATTTATCGAATTGAATGCACATATTTGTTGCACATATTTATCAATAGAAAAGTACCCAATATAAGCCTCTTACCTGATGCTTCATATAGTGCTGCATGTAGACATGACCACTTTTAAGAACTTTAAGGCAGAATGGACAAAGGAGATCCTTTGTGTTTTCATGCACCGTACGGAAGTGTGTGTCCACATCGGTAAAGAATGAAGACCGGTAGTTGCACACCTGGAAGGAGACAATTGAAACATTCGTGTGAATAATAAATGGTTCTGGAGGATTGCAAGTCAAATCCCTTCAATAAATTGTATTAAATGTTTCAATTCCTGATTGTAATGCCAGGGCATCTCTACTATCAACTATTAATAACTTTTCTTTGTGAACAAACTACTATAACAAACATGATTGATAAAATGCACCTGGCAGACATAGGGCATCTCGCCAGGCTTGTGGTTGTCCTTCATGTGTTCCAGGAGCACTTGCTCAGACTCGAAGGCTAATTCACATATCTTGCAATTTGCTACAAAAACCAACAAGAATGAATTACTAAAATGGGCCCAACTTGTTCAAGACAGGTTGATTATAGTTATATAAAGCTATGTACAATAATGTATGATTGCTTGAGACAGTGTTCAATACGTTAAGGTGAAATGTATGGTTTCATTGATGTTTCATGTTGGTTGCTATTGACTGGTATGCCTACTTGAAGATTCGACCATGCTGTGGGCACTCTCAACGTGGCACTGCAGCTGGAATGGGGTTGAGTACTGCCGGTAGCAGTGTTGGCAGGTAGTGTGGCTTTCCCAGCTCTCACTGTTCTGCTTCTCCAGCTCCAGATGGTGCTTCATGTGGTTCATGAACCTACAAGAGTCACCACAAAGTTCAAGATAAGACATCAGTAGCAATGTAGCGTCAGAAACCACAAATGCCAAAGCAACGAAGTGTCAGCTTTGCCGTTTATCTTTTAAAAATTGCATTGTAAAATGTCATTTTTAAACAAGCTATTAAAAACGAGAAAAATGTGTAACTATCCAATCCACCAGAGCAAATTTCAAAAATGTTGTGTAAATATGGTAAAAAGCTCATTCGCTTTTTAGTGAAACGTTTCTTTAAATAATTAAAGAAATATATGCATAAATAACTAACTACCCTACTTCAACTTTAACCTACATTTAGAAAACGAAAAACTAACGTAATGTATTGAGCCAAATTACAGTGAAGCCGTATTCAATAACACTTCAACAGATCGTGGCCTATGTGCAACACCAAACCTGCACGTCAGATTAAAAAAATAAATGAGCAACCACTGTGCACCTCACTTCCTAAGCATGCATAATTGCCATTATAATACTGCCAATTACGCACAGCTTTTTGTTTTGCTTAATGATGTGGTGTTCCACGGCTGCCCCTGAGCCACACGACCTCTACATGTAACCACTGCACTGACAAGGCAGGCAAGGCCCATTTTTCAGCCAGCAGTCTTACCTCAGCTCCCCTAATAGGGATTTTTATGCAGACAAACTATGACCTCTGCTGCCAGACTGGGTTCAGTACAAATGCGTCTGCCCATTAAAAGGAGCTTACAGAGGCTTTTCTTGCAACATCCTGAAGCAAAGTTATTTAATCAAAGGAGCAGTTCTTACACCATCCAAACTAGCAGCCATTATTCATCTCTGGCCCCAAGTGGGAATATGAGTTGATATGTCATCCATCTGGGGGAGAAAACTGTGATGAAGGCTGAAACGCGTTGAATCTCCTCTCTTCACATTGAAGTTAAATCACTCTCCATGGGCAGAGGGCTCATTTAACACTTGTTCATGAACACCATTTCCATGCACCAAAACAGCACAGTAGACACTTGGGGTGACGTATTGACGAAAGGCCAGTTGATGTATCCATTCATTACCAATAACAGTGAGCCATTCATGTAAATATAGAAGACATGTCCACCGATCTACTTATTGGTGGCAGTAATTGTGTAATGTGTTTGCATTATGTAAACATGTGAAATGCCAAATGTATTGTTTTCATTATGCCACTGGACAAATAGGATATAGAGGAGTTGTTTAGATTAGAACATGACCTAAACAAACACTTTTTGTTGTGCAGTAGACACGACACCCTTTCTTCGTCACAAATAATCGTATTATTCAGGAATACGGTGGCTTATTGAAAACAAAAGCAGAGCTGCACAGCAAGCAACGCCTGCTGTAGTTACCTGACGTTGTTCTTGAGTACTTTCAAACAGCTCTGGCACTTATAGGTAAATGGGGTCTTCTGCTGCTGCGATTTTGGTTTGTCTCCCTCAAATCTACCATAGTAGAAGTCTGTGACAAGCATGATGCGCTTGCTTGCAAAAAGGTAAGTAGACTTTGGGGTTGAGGGGAAGACACACTCCAACAGGTGAGGACAACATTTCTGAAATTAAAGTAAATGTAAAATAGGTGAACAAATTACAATCTGCAGAGTTGATATTGTAGTTCTTAAAGTGCCTCTAAATCTCTGGTTCATGCACTAATAGCAAGGCTCGACATTACCGCTTGTCCTCTTGTTCGGGACAAGTAAAAAATAAATATTTCGACAAGAACATAGATTTGTTCCAAATGGACAAGTAAAAAAATTCACAAAAATCAAACAATTACTATGAGCAGAATTGGATGTGAGAAGCAAACACTGAAATAATATTCAAATCTATTTTTCATGTACATAAATAAAAAAGCCTGCACATCAAATTGTAATTGATATGCATGCATATTAGCTACAGCCAGCCTCATGTCCAGACCGATGCTGACATGAGGGAGACGGCAGAAAATGTAGGCACATTTTAATGAGAATTTTAATTACATAAATATAGGCTAAACGGCAGCCATGTTTGACAAATAATGAAGGATAATTAACATTAACATCTGAAGGCTTGATTCTGTCGACATACTCAAAGCACATCGTTCAGATCAAATGGTCACAAGACCGGAAAGTGAAAGACAGTAATGATGCGTACTGCACATCACCCACCTTGAATCTGAGCAGAGGCAGCCAACATTTTGAAACTATTTCATAATAAACTTAAATTGTTTAAAACCTGGAAGTTTCATGTTGAGGTTTTAAACAATTAAGGAGGTCTTTACTTTTTTCAAAGTAGTCGAGACGAGGCAAAATATGACCACAGAAATATTGAAACCAGAATTTCTCATGTTCTATTGGTTTTTAAATCAACAATATTTAATTTTCCAACAGCCAAAGGCATAATACTAGTCATGAGTAAACCATGCCAGTTTATACATCTTTAGATCTCCCCTCTTCATTGGTAACAGATATTTTAAACTCTGTCATATGAAACCGCTCGCACATGTGTGGAGCGCTTTTGAGAAAGGTGCTTTCCCACTAATTGCATGTTGGAACATTTATGCATAGCCTAAGGCCATGTGCACATTGTTGAGTTTATAATAAGAAATAAAACTATCAACATTTTAAGAAAAACGGTCTGGTCTGTTGCATCAGCCTCATGGCTTTATAAAAATTTTAAAAATTAAAAAGTGTCATCCCAGAACTGTCCCAGAGTCAGTTTTGAACCGCATACATGTTTTATCGTCCCAGGGACACCCTTTAATATATAAAGACATAAAAAGTATTTGGTTGTAATTGTAATGTTGTAATATTTTATAGGCTACCAAGGGTGGCAAACTATTCTCAAGGAGAGCTTTAAAAGGGACAGGGTTGTATTTTGAGACACAAATGAATATGCAAAGATGCCAATAGGCAGACTGTAGCCCAGCAACATTTATCAGAATTTTAATGGTAAAAAAAATAAAAAATAAAGTTATTAATTTTACTTTGAAAAGTGGTTCCTTGAATCATATAATGATGTAAAAATGGTTGTTAGCCTTTTTTTTTGGAACAAGTAAACAAAAGATCTGTCCTTGTCCAAAGTACAAGTGGCTGAAAAAGTTAATGTCAAGCCCTGAATAGCAACATTATAGAATATTTATGTAAAGCAATTGACACAGCTAAAGGAATGCATTTTAGAATGACTGAAGTAAACTCACCACCATGTGGTCTTTCATGACAGCTTGTTGGTAGAAATCAAATTTACACTTTGGACATTTTTTACAAAAACGTGCTCCATTTTCTAATATCTCCTGGGCGTGGGGAGACCCTGCAAAAACAAAAAACGAAATTTCAGTTGTAAAAATAAAAAAGTAACAGTGCTAATGAATCTAGCTAATAACAGAGCATGCAACTGATGTAAGGAAACCCCTACCTATGCCCTGCTTTGCTTTTTTAGCTGTGCTGTTTTGGTCTTGAGGTAAACCTCGTTTGCCATAGTCTGTTTAAGGGAAGAAAATAGATTCATACTTATTATCACAAGTCACATGCAATCTTCAGATCATGAGGTCACACACAGTTTTCCTGACCACTTGACCTGGCCAGGAATATCTCTGGGTCAAACAAGTAAGATATTTTGGCTTACCCCAGCTGTTGCCTTTGGCTTGAATAACTGGGGACACAATCTGGAGGTTGGTAGAATTTGAGCAGTTGGGCTGGGAAGACAATGCAGCAGGACCCTGCACATTGGACAAGGTCACTACGTTGTTGTGGATCATGTGCACTTGAGGCCTGTGGATAACCCCAGGTAAAAGCTTCCCTGGAGTCACCTGCTGCAGAATGTGCTGCTGGCCTGCTGCTGGAGTCATCTGCTGCAGAATGTGCTGCTGGCCTGCTGAAAACCCCCCACACACATTACAAATATGAAACACTGCAAAAAGCAGTATGTGTGTGCTGTGGCTGTATAGGGAATATATAAGTTTACTTGAGCATAGATTCACTAAATTAATTTCCAATTATTAGTCTAAATATTTCTATTTTTACCCGGAACCACAGTGAAAGATGTCCCAGGGGGATACTGTTTCCCAAGGGAAGCAAGGAAAGCTGAGTTGGCCGATAACTGTGGTGTGGTCATAATGTAACCCTAAGAAAAAAGGCAAACAGTTTTTATTAAAACATTGCACCAACACCACTACAGCCAAAAGGTACATCTCTATAACTAAACAGGTGCCCAGTCAAAGCTCTTCTCTGTCCCAGCACCACAATCGTGAAAAAACCTGCATTTGGGTTTTCCTACTGACACCGACTTTGCTGATAACTACGTTAGAGGGAACATGTGTTTGTCTCACCTAGCTATCTGAGGATTAATACAGTAATGGTACATTTCTCTGGATAAGAGTCTCTGCTAAATGACTTAAATTTAATGTGTGTTCTTTGTAATGTATAGCAAAGTGGAATAAGGGCTATCTAAAGCAAAACACAATATACCTGGTTGTTGATAATGATGGGCTGTGGTGGTACTGCTGTTAAGGATCGAGGTGCATTGTTCAACCCTTTCCCAGGAATTATGATGTTATGGGGAACTGGACCCCGAGTGAGATGAGCTTGGGGAGAGTTGTGTGTCATTATCATCCTAGGGGCTCTTGGTCTTCCAACTCCACCACTTTGAACTGGGGTGGTCTTCACATTTCTTTGGTTGTTTGCTTCAAAGACAGGTCAGATAATTAACCACTCTTGTTTATGTATCAATGTAATAAAATCTATATTGATAATCATATTTACCAACTTTGTAGAGCAACTAAGGGGAAAGGATCCAATGGAAGGATATTGTGTATGCAAACTATCCAAACTAGAGAAAACAGACAGTGTGAGAGACCTAACATTAACTGAGCCATACCAAGAGAAGAACACATACTTGGTCTGGTGTTAATAATGGTGTCCTTTGAAGTACTAAGCTCCCCAACAAATATAGGTTCGTCGTCGTCGTCATCACGTTTACCGTCGCCCAACAAATTAACTTCGGGTGTCTGTCTCTGCCATGGCTCCAGCTCCTCTTCCTCACATTCCATAAAAAGCTCGGACATTGCGAAGCTGAAAAATGGATGAGAGTTACGTTAATGTTCGCTAGAAACAAACAGTTAACTAGCTAGCTAGTCAAACGAAGTTAGCCATGGTTTCTTCAGCTAGCTGTGGGATAACGTTAGCTAACATGTTTTGCGTATCTGGCTAACTAGCTAACGTTAATAGGAAAAGCTAGGAAATTGGAAACGTTTATTCCCCATAGCCGTGCGCCCGCGAGACTAGTTAGTTAATGGATCTTTTGCTTATTTCCCGTCGAAAAACCATAGCTAGCTACACAAAAGGCTGGAAATACAATGCAGAACACCACATAGTTAAATAGATAAACTAAAGTTATCTACCAAAACGTCCAGTTGCCATCTATTTTAGTTCACTACAGTAGCTAGCTAAATCTGCTAGCCAGCCATTATTAGCTAGTGTGGGCAACCAATCATGGCGTCTGGCGCGACAACACAACATCGATCTCTTTGTTCCAACTTCATTTTATCTGATGCAGCAGTACTAAGAGATGTTTAAATGCTATCCAACAATACCAACATTGTACGTATACCAGTGGCCAAGTACAGAGTCCACTTACCTTTTAATCTAACGTTTAACTGAGTGGTTGGTCCTTAGTACAAAATGAGAAATACCTTCAATGGAGCGCCTGTGAATATTGTGGTGGCTGATGGGAAATGTGGGGTTTGCTGAAAGGAAGGTTACCACTGCCTCAAAATTAGCTGTATCGTTAAAATCTATGAAAACAACAATTAGTTAGAGTTAACAGTGTGGTTATGGTTTGGTTTAACATCACATTTTAAGAAGATAAATTATAGAAATTAGGCAGGGTTTATTACTTTGTGGAAGTGGTAATTGTTGACAAACATAGGAAGAGGCATTAGTGTTTACTCCGCCCAAAATCTTCTTCTATGGTATAATGGCGGTGTGCAAAACAGACACCGCCCAAAGTCTGTCCACGTTTTAAGCAGATCGGCTTAATTCTTCTTCTTGAAATGTGTATTGGCGGATCACAACCAACTGAAATGTGCATACACCTCCACCTACTGTACTGGAGTGTGAGGCCATCTATTTCTCTTATCTAGCCCTGTGTTTCCGCCTACCAACTAACTCTAAACCCATTAAAACCTCACCACTATTCCACTACTTGTTTTCGGTCAGTTGTGAACTTGGTCGTCAACTCCATAACAAAGCCTGTGAAAGCACTGTAAGCACTTAGTCCCGACGTTCCTATGCTGTCCCTTTGACAACATAGTCACATACAAACTAGAGGTCCCCTGTCTGTCACAAATATTGAATTAAATTCCATTTGAACTTACTCTACCTGTTATCCACTGATTTTGTCCTTTTGTGGGTAGAAATTTAAGACAAAATATTCTCAGGAAAGTATTATTAAACCAGCTTCAAAACTTGTGTCTCTGTGTTAGCTATCATGGTTTGCTTTCTCATCACCTAAAGCACGCGCACAAGACAGAAGAACGTGCACACAATGCATGCGTAAGTAACCAAAGCCTTGCAAGTGTTTACATATATAGTTTTGCGCATGTGCCAGGTAATAGAAATGTCAATGGTAGTACCAGAGTTTGGAAAAGTTTGTTGAATGATACTTTTCTGTGGATATTTTTACTCAAATTACAACACACAAAAGGACCAACCACACAGACAACCGATAGAGGAAGTTTAAATGAAATCGTATTAGAAATGGTTGATCTTTTCTCAAATAGAGCTATATTCTGTATACCACCCTTACCTTGTCACAACTCAAGTGATTGACTCAAACACATTCAGAAGAAAGAAATTCCACAAATTAACTTTAACAAGGCACACCTGTTAATTGAAATGCATTCCAGATGACTACGCTGGTTGAGAGAATGCCAAGAGTGAGCAAAGCTGTCACTAAGGCAAAAGATGACTGCTTTGAAGAATCTAAAATATATTTTGATTTGTTAAACACTTTTTTGGTTACTACATGATTCCCATATGTGTTATTTCATAGTTTTGATGTATTCACTATTATTCTACAATGTAGAAAATAGTAAAAAATAAAGAAAAACCCTGGGATATGCTTAACACCCCGGCCGTCCTACAATCTAAGGTAGATGCCCTCAATCTCACCAAAACTATCATGGACCCTACCAGGTAAAACACCAAATCCGTTAACACGGGCACCCTCATAGATATCATTCTCACCAACCTGCCCTCTAAATACACATCTGCTGTCTTCAACCAGGATCTCAGCGACCACTGCCTCGTTGCCTGCGTCCGTAATGGTCCCCTCATCACTGTCAAACGCTCCCTAAAACACTTCAGTGAGCAGGCCTTTCTAATCGATCTGGCCCGGGTATCCTGGAAGGATATTGACCTCATTCTGTCAGTAGAGGATGCCTGGTTAAGTGCTTTCCTCGCCATCTTAAATAAGCAGGCCCCATTCAAAAAATGTAGAACCAGGAACAGATATAGCCCTTGGTTCACTCCAGACCTGACTGCCCTTGACCAGCACAAAAACATCCTGTGGCGTTCTGCATTAACATCGAACAGCCCCCGCGATATGCAACTTTTCAGGGAAGTTAGGAACCAATATACACAGGCAGTTAGGAAAGCAAAGGCTAGATTTTTCAAACAGAAATTTGCATTCTGTAGTACAAACTCCAACAAGTTCTGGGACACTGTAAAGTCCATGGAGAATAAGAGCACCTCCTCCCAGCTGCCCACTGCACTGAGGCTAGGAAACACTGTCACCACCGATAAATCCACGATAATTGAGAATTTCAATAAGCCTTTTTCTACGGCATGCTTTCCACCTGGCTCTGCACCCCCCACAGCAACTTGCCTAAGCCTCCCCCATTTCTCCTTCACCCAAATCCAGATAGCTGATGTTCTGAAAGAGCTGCAAAATCTGAACCCCTACAAATCATCTGGGCTCGACAATCTTGATCCTCTCTTTCTAAAATGATCCACCGCAATTGTTGCAACCCCTATTACTAGACTGTTCAACCTCTCTTTTGTGTCATCTGAGATCCCCAAAGATTGGAAAGCTGTCATCCCCCTCTCCAAAGGGGGAGACACCCTAGACCCAAACTGTTACAGACTTATATCTATCCTACCCTGCCTTTCTAAGGTCTTTGAAAGCCAAATTAACAAACAGATCACCAACCATTTAGAATCCCACCGTACCTTCTCTGCTATGCAATCTGGTTTCCAAGCTGGTCATTGGTGCACCTCAGCCACACTCAAGGTCCTAAACGACATCATAACCACCATCGATAAAAGACATTACCGTGCCGCCGTGTTCATCGACCTGGCCAAGGCTTTCGACTCTGTCAATCATCGCATTCTTATTGGCAGACTCAACAGCCTTGGTTCCTATTGTCCGGACCTCTGGTAGTCTCCATGGGGGAGCCACAGGGTTAAATTCTCCAGCCAACTATTTTCTCTGTATACATCAATGATGTTGCTCTTGCTGCTGGTGATTCTCTGATCCACCTCAACGCAGACGACAACATTTTGTATACTTCTGGCCCTTCTTTGGACACTGTGTAACTAACCTCCAGATGAACTTCAATGCCATACAACTCTCCTTCCGTGGCCTCCAACTGCTCTTAAATGCAAGGAAAACTAAATGCATGCTCTTCAACCGATCGCTGCATGCACCTGCCTGGCCATCTAGCATCACTACTCTGGATGGTTCTGACTTAGAATATGTGGACAACTACAAATACCTAGGTGTCTGGTTAGACTGAAAACTCTCCTTCCAGACTCACATTAAGCATCTCCAATCCAAAATTAAATCTAGAATCGGGCTTTCTCTTTTGCAACAAAGCATCCTTCACTCATGCTGCCAAACAGACCCTCGTAAAACTGACTATCCTTGACTTCGGCAATGTCATTTACAAAATAGCCTCCAACACAATACTCAGCAAATTGGATGCAGTCTATCACCGTGCCATCCGTTTGTCACCTCTCCTTCCAGTTCTCTGCTGCCAATGACTGGAACGAACTGCAAAAATCACTGAAGCTGGAGACTCATATCTCCCTCACTAACTTTAAGCATTAGCTGTCAGAGCAGCTTACAGATCATTGCACCTGTACATAGCCAATCTGTAAATAGCCCACCAAACAACCTTATCCCCATATTATCATTTATTTTATTTTTTTGTTCCTTTGCACCCCAGTATCTCTACTTGCACATTCATCTTCTGCACATCGATCACTCCAGTGTTTAATTGCTAAATTGTAATTATTTCACCACTACGGCCTATTTATTGCCTTACCTCCCTAATCTTCCTTCATTTGCACACACTATATATAGACTGTTCTATAGTGTTATTGACTGTATGTTTGTTTATTCCATCTGTAACTCTGTGTTGGCCAGGTCGCAGTTGTAAATGAGAACTTGTTCTTAACTGGCCTACCTGGTTAAATAAAGGTCAAATAATAAATAAATAAATGAGTAGGTGTGTCCAAACTTTTGACTGGTACTGTATATAATGTATACAGTATACTACATGACCAAAAGTACGTGGACACCTGCTCGTCGAACATCTCATTCCAAAATCATGGGCATAGTTATGGAGTTGGTCCCCTCTTGCTGCTATAACAAACTCCACTCTTCTTCTTTCCACTAGATGTTGTAACATTGCTGCCGGGACTTGCTTCCATTCAGCCACAAGAGCATTAGTGAGGATGGTCACTGATGTTGCTCGACCAGGCCTGGCTCGCAGTTGGCGTTCCAATTCATCCCAAAGGTGTTTGATGGGGTTGAGGTTAGGGCTCTGTGCAGGCCAGTCAAGTTCTTCCACACACAATTTCGACAAACCATTCCTGTATGGACCTCGCTTTGTGCACAGGGGGATTGTCATATTGAAACAGGAAAGTCCCTGTCCCAAACTGTTGCCACAAAGTTGGAAACCCAGAATCGTCTAGAATGTCATTGTATGCTGTAGCGTTCAGATTTCCCTTCACTGGAACTAAGGGGCCTAGTCTGAACCATGAAAAACAGCCCCAGATCATTATTCCTCCTCCACCAAACCTTACAGTTGGTGTTATGTATTGGGGCAGATAGCGTTCTTCTGGCATCACAGGCATTTCTCTCTGTAATAAAGCCATTTTGTGGGTAAAACTAATTTTGATTGGCTGGGCCTGGCTCCCCAGTGGGGCCCACCCATGGCTGCTCCAATGCCCAGTCTTGTGAAAACCATAAATGAGGGCCTAATGAATTTATTTCAATTGACTGATTTCCTTCTATATTACCTTCTTCCTTCTATAACTAACTGTAACTCAGTAAAATCTTTGAAATTGTTGCATGTTGTGTTTGTATTTTTATATACACAGGGCCTTCAGAAAGTACTCATACCCCAGGACTTATAACACATTTTGTTGTGTTAAAGCCTATATTAAAAAATATATTTTCTCACCCATCTATACACAATAACCCACAATGACAAAGTGAAAACAATTTTAGAAATGTTAGAACATTTATTGAAAATGAAATACATAGTATATAGACATATGTGTTTCTTTCTGAAATCATGTCCAAACAAGTGAATTGGACACAGATGGACTCCAATCAAGTTGTAACGACATCTCAAGGACGATCAAAGGAAATTGGATGCACATGAGCTCAATTTGGAGCGGCATAGCAAAGGGGTGTGAATACTTATGGAAATAGATATTTCTGTATTTAATTTTGCAAAAATTTGCAAACATTTCTAAAAATATGTTTTCATTTTGTCATGATGGGGTATTGTGTGTATATGGGAGAGAAAAACATATATTTAATCCGTTTTGAATTCAGGCTGTAACACAACAAAATGTAGAATAAGTCAAGGGGTATGAATGGTTTACAGTGCCTTCAAAAAGTATTCATACCCCTTGACTTATTTCACAGTTTGTGACTGACTGTTTCCATATAAATGGGCCACCTGTGGTTTGAATGGGCTAGGCTACATTAATCTGCATGTTCAAATATCATAACAGTTGGGGGTGTCGAAGTGGTATATTGTATGAACAGTTGCAAAATATTTCCAAACTAATGTCCAATCGAGTGTCAGAGCACTCATTTAATGGGTTAATGGGTGTTCTCTACATAATACCAAAGAATATCTGGTAATGTGATGCATGGATGTTTTCATTAGGCCCGCCACACACTCGTGTAGCACATCCAGTGGTAACCCAGCTGGGGCTCCAATCCAGGTTTCTCTGGTTCTGAGGTAAGCATGATTGGGTCCCATATTTGTAATTGAATTAACATAAAACAAGAATTGATGCACTCCATGCAAGTTTGCATTGACACACTGCTAAGTGAAAAATCTCAAGGTCTGAATATGATCTATGACAAGGTATGGATTAGCAACATCGACACTCTGACGTTATCCATTTTAGCCTGTTATAAACTTTGGGTTTCCTGTAATTTTTTATAAAATCTTCACACATATTGTCAGTTGCCAAGTAGGCCCATTAAATAGGTCTACAAATGTCATTAATGAGAGCTACATTCAATACATTCATTGGTGATGAGTAACATAGTCGACTATGGTTAGTTTGTCCAACAGGTGGCAGTCTGGATTTCAGAAAAGTAATAAGTGGATATACAGTAGAGGCCCATTGAGTGGACAATGGACAGCATAAAACCAAGGCTAAAGCTTGGCCTACAGTATTCTACTCAAGGTGAGCCACATCCAAACATGCAGTGTTAGCCTTGTTTTGGGGTATTTTTAAACCTAAATGCAGTGTCTTATCAAACCATACTTTTTAAAAATGAATTTTCACAACTTCACTGTGATTATATAGATAAGATATATTACTATATAGATATACCTGGTGATTAAGGTCTATCGGACTGCAGCCAGGCAAATACTACCAGGAAACAATGTAAGCTTAGAAAGATTTACAAAATGTACTAAATTTGATAAATATGTTCAACCGTATAATACCAAAGCATTTGAATTCCTCTAAGTATCTACATCCAGTATGCATATGCTATTGATGATCACTGGCTACAGAGATTTTATATTTTCAATATTCATCTATATTTTCTATTATCCATAAGTGTCATGTCTCTTCTCTTGACTTTTCTTACTGTTGGAAACAAAACACCATAGCCTTGTAGGGACAGATTATTTGTTCAACGGATGATCTTCAATTGATCATTTTCATCGCACACCAAACTTTTGTTCATTAGAAGTGGTGTTCTCAAAATGTTTGTGGCCGAGGACCCCTTTTGTGATAGAGAATTCAGCAGTGACCCCTCATAATCATTTCACAACTCAAATGAGAAAGAAATAGCATAAAAGGAGTTTTACTATGATTTCGGCAGTGCATGCATTGCTGGGTGAACCAAGTCTTGAGCCCTGGGAAGTAATATTTTAAAGGCCTGCCTCTTGGCATCAGAGAGAATATTTAGCCGTTTTCAAGCTAATTTCCTGCAATTCTAACACATTGTTCTATGAGTCAGAGAGAAAAAGTTGCAGTTTTAAGTCTTAAATTACAGGCCATTTATATAAAAAATGCAAGATGTATTGAGTTGAAACATTTATAATTGGCGAAGTACTGTGGATACCAATATTCCTGTGAGCCTCCTAGGCCCATGTTGCCCAGGGTTAAGTACATAAATTGTAGATTAATAATATTACATTTTATTGTATTACAGACTAATCTTATTCCATGGATCCCTTGGCCAAAATTAGTTGAATCTGTTGTTGTTAGTAAAATTTATGTTAAAAAACGTATGTAAAAAAAAAATATATATTATGTATTATTTTTTTAGACATGATTTATCTGGCCGCAGACCCTCTACAGTACCTCGGACCGCACTTTGAGAACCCCTGCATTAGAGTTTTGGCCCTGGCCCAACTCTATTGTTTTCTGAGCTCATTCGACACCAATGGCTGAAGAAGGATGCAGCCGAAATGCTAGGATATTACCGCTATTAAGTTTTGACCAATTAACAAACCGATCAAGCTGTTTTTGAATAATTATATATAATGTCGATACACGTTCTACAGTTTTTTCACACCACTTTCTTTCCTTTTTCCCCTCTTGCCTTAGTGGAGTGGAGAAAAAAGTAGTCCCGACATATTGTGCTGTCCATAAAAATAGTTTTGCCACAAGAAAAATAGGTTGAACAGTTTGCTTGCCTTTTGATTGTGATCAAACCATGACAGACATGACATTGCAGCACACAATGCTCTCTGTCTTTTAGACGGATTCAATTAACAAGTACATAGGGACAAACAGGTTATAACTGTGATACTCTTTTTAAACGTCTTTTTAAAGAAACTAGGCCTATGCTGGGTCAACTGGTTTCGATCTATTTGTACTTGTCTCACATAATTGTGCCTAATGATTGATTAAGACCGGCTAAATGTAATATGATGGGTCCTCTCAACTACTGTCATCTCCTACCACTCCGCGTGGTGTCTGTAGTAGGCTAGGCCGGGGATATCGTTTCACTGTTTTCAGCGGAAGGATACAACACAGAATGTCATTGTGGTGCTGAGGTTTTTGCGAAGCAAAAATGTCTGTCTGCATAAGGTTAACTCGCAAGTGACATATAGGGGATATTTAGCTAAATATTACAACCCAAACCACTATTTTGCAGTATTTGAGACGCGTTACAGGAAAACGAAGCTCCATACTACCACACCCGATCGCCCTAGTTGGAATTTTAAAGGGGAAAAGGTAAAATATTGTAGTGAGTTTGTCAAAAAAGGTTTCGGACTGGGTGAAAGAAGTTGGGATACAAGAGACTGGAGCTGGTATGGAGTAAAGGGTTGGCAATTGCTTTACTACTTTTACTTGAAAGGGCGTTTTACACAGCCTAAATCTGTAGCCTACAGCATATTGGTGGATTTTCTGTTTTTGTTTAACATGCAAATTCACTTTCTATTTAATAACACATCGAATTCGTGGCTCATCACTGACTATTGCAAAGCAATTTATTGTATAGCCTATTATTAATCCGTGATTTAAAAATCTACAGTAGGTTAGTTATTTTGTAACTTAGTCTGTCGCGGAAGATTGATACAAATGTAGCGTTTGGGGAGTCAGATAAACATTTGAAAAACGATGCTGCAGGTCTCCGTGTGTCACTGGTGTTACACGCAGCGCCAAGCATTTTCAATGTGTCTGTACCATTCCAAGTAGATGGAATTTCCTTACCACGTATTGGCTACCTTTTCCTTTTCATTCTGTTCAGATTACATAATGTGCAATAACATTTTCTAAAAGGGAGCGTTCAACCGTGGATGACAAGGGGTCAATTACAATTACTTTCATCGGATGTTGCAGTAGCCTACCTTTGATCAATTAACTCGCACAGCAATGTCAAGGGTCACTGTGCAGATTTATTTTCGGAACCGACGTGTTCTGGGAATATTCCTTGTCAATTTCAGTCGGAAACTAGAATGAGATTTCACTTTACTGAAGTTCGTTATTGAATGGATACTTTTTTTAAATCAAGGAATTAGGACAATAAAAAAATATAAAAAATAATTGGACCTACGCAAACAATCTGTTTCTTCTTTAGGTCTAAAGATTGGCAGGATGAATCCTCAACAGCGGATTGCCGCAATCGGCACAGACAAGGAATTGAGTGACTTGCTGGATTTTAGCGCGGTAGGACAGTTATCTATCTAACTATCTTTTTATAATGTTTTATTTTTTGTCATTTAGCCCACTTTATTCTATATCAGTCAATGTCTCTCCAGTGAAGAAATTGATTATGAAACACAGGACGCCTGAACAGCTTGTAACAGATGCATGATTATCAAAGGCTAAATATTAATTTGTCTCAGAGTCACATTTTTCAGACCATTTCTTTTCTTCTGGTAGATGTTTTCTCCACCTGTAAATAGTGGGAAAAACCGACCAACCACTCTTGGAAGCAGCCAGTTCAGTGCACCAGGTAGGATTTTATCCCAGAAACCTATTTTAATATGTCCTCTGTTCTGTTCTGGCCCTGGTCCTGTCTCTCCCCCTGTTGTGTCTTGTCTAACTACTGCTGTTTGAAATATGTTCATATGAGTGTTCCTGATGTCTCCCACTGCATTTTGGATATTTGCGTTATTCATTTTGTGAAAAGCCAAAGGAGGAAGGTTTCATATTAAACATAGTATTACTATTCATTTCCCACCTTAGCGGGTGTGTGTGTGTGTGTGTGTGTGTGTGTGTGTGTGTGTGTGTGTGTGTGTGTGTGTGTGTGTGTGTGTGTGTGTGTGTGTGTGTGTGTGTGTGTGTGTGTGTGTGTGTGTGTGTGTGCGTGAAACATGCCACCTCCACCTGGAATTATCGTAGACTGACTGCTGTAAAGATGTGGAAATAAGGAATGGTTTAGCCTTATTTTACATATGTGAAAGAATACTTATCGACCTAACAGCTATGACAGTGTAGTATCATTTTAATTAGCACTACTTTATAACCCTTCCTTGTGTTTTGTGTGCAAAAAGAGCTCTGTGGCTTTTTAGCATACCCATTTTCTATTGATTATGACATAAGATCAATTTTGCTCATATTGACTGTAGGGCATTGATTGCGTTTGTGATATATTGCTCCCTAGATTTGTGCACCATATAAAAGCTGTACAAAGATATCCCATGTCTATCAGTTGTGTAGTAAGTACAGTATGGGGTTACAGCATCAAGTGGTGTTTCATATGCATGTGTCCTTCCCCCAGTGCTGAGCCATTTGAAAAAGGCAGTGAGTTCCTCAGCCCCATGTCCCTAAAGACCTGGCCATTCATGTGGCCTTCACACATCTATCTCTATCTCACAGGCTCAATGACTAGAAGACGTGAGCTGATGTAGTGTACTTTTTTCAGGAGCATTTCTCATGCAGAAGTGGGCTGTTTAGGCTGATGCATCTTGCTTCATTGTCATAGATGTTTTAATAAGGGTTGCTTAAATTCCCTGCTTTTATGTGGATAATTTCTTTGCTGTAAAGGCTCCAGGACATTAATCCACAGCACAATCAAGCATTATGCCTCCTCAATACTTGTTTTGCGTAAAACAACAAAGCCTTGCCTTGTCGTTAGTTCTAAAGGACACACTTTTAGTGGAAACAACAGCAAGACAATGGACTGAACAGCAAGACAATGGGGCCAAAAGGGAGCTTTTGTGAAAAGGCTGGGAAGTTTTAGGATGTTTTTCAGAGTACTTTGCATCCTCACTTCCCATTCTGGATGCTGTCTCCACAGAAGTAAATAGCTTGGGATCCAGGTCAAGTCAGTGCTGAATTGATGCTTTAAGTACAGGGCCTTCGGAAAGTATTCAGACCCCTTGACTTTTTCCACATTTTGTTATGTTACAGTCTAATTCTAAAATTGATTAAATTGTTTTTTTCCCCCTCATCAATCTACGCACAATACCCAATAATAACAAAGAAAAAACAGGTTTTTAGAAATGTAAGCAAATGTATAAAAAAAAAACGGAAATATCACATTTACGTAAGTATTCAGACCCTTTACTCAGTACTTTGTTGAAGCACCTTTGGCAGTGATAACAGCCTCAGTGGTCCTTCTGTAGCTCAGTTGGTAGAGCATGGCGCTTGTAACGCCAGGTTAGTGGGTTCGATTCCCGGGACCACCCATAAGTAGAATGTATGCACACATGACTGTAAGTCGCTTTGGATAAAAGCGTCTGCTAAATGGCATATATTATTATTATTATTATAAGTCTTCTTGGGTATGATGCTACAAGCTTGGCACACCTGTATTTGGGGAGTTTCTCCCATTCTTCTCTGCAGATCCTCTCAAGCTCTGTCAGGTTGGATGGGGAGCGTTGCTGCACAGATATTTTCAAGTCTCTCCAAAGATGTTCGATCAGGTTCAAGTCTGTGCTCTGGCTGGGCCACTCAAAGACATTCAGAGACTTGTCCCGAAGCCACTCTTGTGTTGTCTTGGCTGTGTGCTTAGGATCGTTGTTCTGTTGGAAGGTGAACCTTTGCCCCAGTCTGAGGTCCTGAGCACTCTGGATCAGCTTTTCATTAAGGATCTCTCAGCACTTTGCTCCGTTCATCTTTGCCTTGATCGTGACTAGTCTCCCTGTCCCTGCTGCAGCAAAACATTCCCACAGCATGATGCTGCCACCATAATGCCTCAACGTAGGGATGGTGCCAGATTTCCTCCAGACATGACACTTGGCATTTAGGCCAAAGAGTTCAATCTTGGTTTCAGCAGTCCAGAGAATTTTGTTTCTCGTGGTCTGAGAGTCTTTAGCTGCCTTTTGGCAAACTCCAAGCGGGCTGTCATGTGCCTTTTACTGAGGAGTGGCTTCTGTCTGGCCACTCTACCATAAAGGCCTGATTGGTGGAGTGCTGCAGAGATGGTTGTCTTTCTGGAAGGTTCTCCCATCTCCACAGAGGAACTCTAGAGCTCTGTCAGAGTGACCATCAGGTTATTGGTCACCTCCCAGACCATGGCCCTTCTCCACCAATTTCTCAGTTTGGCTGGGGGGCCAGCTCTAGGTAGAGTCTTGGTGGTTCCAAACTACTTCCATTTAAGAATGATGGAGGCCACTGTGTTCTTGGGGACCTTCAATGCTGCAGAAATTTTGTGGTACCCTTCCCCAGATCTATGCCTCGACACAATCCTGTCTCGGAGCTCTAAGGACCATTTCTTTGACCTTGTGGCTTGGTTCTGTCAACTGTGGGACCTTATATAGACAGGTGTGTGCCTTTCCAAATCATGTCCAATCAATATAATTTACCCCAGGTGGACTCCATACAAGTTGTAGGAACATCTTAAGGATGATCAATGGAAACAGGATGCACCGGATCTCAATTGCATGTCTCATAGCAAAGGGTTTGAATACTTATGTTAATAAGGTTTCTGTTTTTTTAAATTTTAATACATTTGTAGAAATGTCTAAAAGCATGTTTTCACTTTGTCATTATGAGGTATTGTGTGTAGATTGCTGAGGATTGTTATTTATTTAATCCATTTTAGAATAAGTCTGAAACGTAACAAAATGTGGAAAAAGTTGAGGGGTCTGAATACTTTCCGAAGGGAAAACCTAGTCCGTTGTACAGCTGAATGTGTTCAACTGAAATGTATCTTCCGCATTTACCCAACCCTTCTGAATCAGAGAGGTGCGGGGAGCTGTCTTAATCAACATCCACGACACCCAGGGAACAGTGGGTTAACTGCCTTGCTCGGGGGCAGAATGACTGATTTTTACCTTTTCAGTTTGAGGATTCAATCCAGCAACCTTTCGGTTACTGGTCCAACGCTCTCACCACTAGGCTACCTGCTGGCACTGTATATACTTGCACATTCATAAATCAGTTTGTGTAAAGCAATCACTGTGCATTCATAAGTATTAACAAATATACAGAGCATTATCAATATATATAAATTTGAGTCTGTTTATATATTCCCAACCATCCTTTAATTGCGCTCTATGTAGCTAATGCTATGTAAAGTGTTGCTGAATTGGCCTACTTCTGTTTCAGTGATCATACTTTCCATTTTGCCCCACCATAAATAAATATAAAATATAATGTTGCTTCAATTCAAGTGTTACAAAGGAACTCCTTTTCTGAATTCCTAATGTGAGAAGTGGGAGAATTGAATTCAGTAAACTCTGCAGTGTGCTTTAGAATTTAATATAGCATGGCATTCATGGACATCATGTGACCAGACACTTTTAAGCCTAATGTGTTGGGCATGAATGCTGTGGCTTCCAAAATAGACCAGCATCAGCATGGTGCTTTTTGTTTAGAATAGAAAAGAAATAGAGCCTGTTCATAGACTGTTTTTCCCATCAAAGCTCATCGTCATGGCTGAAATGCCTGGGGGTATTTATTTAGTCAGTAAGAAAAGTCACAAGAATTGAGCCATGTTTTGTAGAGGCTTATGTGGATTCTGTTTTTGTTCTATTTCCAGCAAAAGATAGTATGTGGGATCTGTTTTGGCCTGACTCTCCATGAGGCTTTTTATGTGTGTCACAGTCACACACCTGTCTGTTCCAAGCTTTCCAAGCTTGCTATACTCCTTGACCTAAAGTAAGTAGTAAACTAGAAACCACTGATACCTCAAATGTAATGTTCTGCATGAGGCAATACTTACGTTAACATCTATGTCCAAGCTGCTCAGTTAGCTTGCTTCAGAGCTCACTGAGGCACATTTATATTTGGTGAGCTATATTAGGAATATTTTCAGATCATGGTTTGCTCTCTCTGTCCCGTTTACTTTAGACTTGCTGTAGAAGTCAGCCAAGAATCAGAAAAGCCATAATTATGTTTGGGTTGTTATTGCTCCTCGAGGGACAGACTGAGGCAAATATTTCTGCTCCTACTGCGTGTTGACTACCTGAACAGAATTTATGATACATTTCACCTGCGATTTTGCCTTCGCTTGTTTACAGAATAGATGAAGCAAAGTTGTATAAGGATGTTACAAGGATGTCAGAACTGTTAAATTATATTTACAGTACTTTTTGTGAATTTAATTTAAATGATATGCTTGTGATAGACTTATACTGCAGTTTCCTTCCACTTGAGCAAACTTTCTCTCAGTTTAAAGCTCTTTCTTCAGCTTTTATCCCCATGGATTAGAAAATATTATTATCTGCTGATTAATTATTAATACAGTGTTGAAGAATATGACTTATTCTCATTCATAATTATTAAGTAAGGATTGTTTTGTTCAGTCAGAAGACTTAGAACTTGCAGAAGTACCCAGCTTGCATTTTAAGATAATTTAACACACACAGAAACCTCTCCACTGTACATGTCACAATGTGTGAAGATATAAAAGGTGACAAAACTCATCTTGAACGCAGCTTATCTTCAAAGCATTTTCAAAGGATTTGGAATGTTGTATTTTTTGTTTAAAGCAACTGCTAAGTCGGTCTTCAATTTAACCATGCATTTTTCTTCTACAATGGATTAGTTCAAACAGATTCAATATATGTAACCACAACAGTAGCTTTCAACTGAGGTTCTTAAAGAAGGACTGAGCTGAATCTTTTATTTTATTTTGCTCACGGAAGCTGTTGTACCTTGACATGCTTCTCACTCCAGTTCTCCTTTTGACTGATTTCATTTCTCATAGGCTCTCATTGTTTTGATCATCTCATTTGAGTTTGTAGTCTTAGATCTCCTTTTTTACAAAAGATGCATGAAAAAATTCTAGGCTATATAAAAATTAAATACATGTTTTATTTCATTTTTAGAAATATGATCAGGTCTTATAGCAAGGTTTAGTTTGATAAACTTAATTTCATGTTTTAAGCCTTTGATTGTATTGCTGAAGGAATCTTTATTTTCTGAGACGTCAGTTTATTTTTAGATAACCTGCCGGCTGCTCGGTGAACCATTGGGCCACACTGCGTTTGTGATGCCTTCAAATGGGTACCCTCCCCTGGCAGACTGGGCCTCCCGCCCGCCACTGGAGGGAAGATTCAGGGAGAGTTTGGACATCTCTCATTTATGTATCACAGGTCAGCTCCTGACTTGGTTATGGAGAACTGTGCTGTTGCCATAGCGATGGAAGTCCTTTGAAGGCAGGTGACTTGGCACAGCTTTTGCATCTTTTTTTGCAGGTCTGCCAAGAGGAAAAGCATTCAAATAATGTCTTCAAGTCACCCAATATGCGGTAGATTACTATCAGGCTTCTCCTAGACTGTCATTATTTTGATTGAAGGAAGTTGGTGTTGTACATCTGACTTGGCTCCTTTGATGTGGATTCCAATTCATTTTTTAAATGAGCAGTTTATTACCATGTATTTGATCTTGTATTAAGTTGTGAAGGCACTTAGTTGGTGGGGACCAAACAACCATTATTGTGACTTGAGGCAGCTGGATTTAAAACCAGGCAGAGATATATTTATATTCCTGCTTATCTGTGCCTGGCCTCTGGCTGATGTAGTCTGAATGGACACAGTGTTAGGTGTTGGACTGAGGTAGTGAGTTGTATGTATGTATGTATGTATGTATGTATGTATGTATGTATGTATGTATGTATGTATGTATGTATGTATGTATGTATGTATGTATGTATGTATGTATGTATGTATGTATGTATGTATGTATGTATGTATGTATGTATGTATGTATGTATGTATGTATGTATGTATGTATGTATGTATGTATGTATGTATGTATGCATGCATGCATGCATGCATGCATGCATGCTTTGGGAACACCTGCTGCTGAAGCACAGGATGTCTGTTCGTTTTAACTCCCAAATACAGTACATTGATGCTGAGTACTCTGGACTTAAGGGAGCATGTTGGTGTAAGGTGGAAAGCACTCCTCAGAGATACAGAGTTGCATTGGTCAACCATGAAGCAGGCCTTGACACACACGCATGGACATGTCACAGAGAGAGAGCATTAGCATTACCTACCTCCATCCTGACCACAAATGACTGGCCCTACTCTCTGAGGACGTATCTGGGGGCAGCAGCGGGAGGAGGAGGGGTGGGTTGTCCTTGTCTAATGATCTGAGAGCTCGTGGCCATCGCATGCAGCCGGGCCTGCCGTGTGGTGTCAGTGATGCGCCTGGGAGTGTGCAGGGCTTCGATTGGGAATAACAGAGCAGGGGTTAGTGGGAAGGAATGAGTAATGATCCCCTGTTTGATCTACCAGGCCCCTGTGGGAGTCAGTGAGCCCTGGACAGAGCATTACTGGGGGTACCCTGGGGAGCTGCTGGGATGCTGAGTTGGGGACTGGCCCTTTACCAGTTTAACCATATCTACTCAGGATCTCATAAGGAGGGAGGGATGCAGGCTAGGAGGGAGTGGCCACCCCTCTACTATCACTGTTTTTATTACAGCTCCTTTTCTGCCTCCCTAGCTGTTTGGGTTTCTTCACTGGCTATGTCCTATTTGTGTTTAAAGATGGAAGGTATGATAAGGAAATTGTCTGTTTGGTCACTCTATGCAGGTGTTGAGGGGAGGGGGATTTAAATGCAGGAATCAGACTATGTACACCACTGCCTTGCCAAAAAGCATACAAAATAATTGTCCCTATCAGATAGGTTTCCATCATAGGGTCATGTTTTGTTCTAGTGGTTTTGAAGATCACAGAGTGGATTGTTGCACAATGGGGCATCTCTGCTTCTTTCACTCTTTCCCACACTCATAAATTCTCTCTCTCTCGTGCGCACAAACAAACACACATGGTACACGCGGCACGCACACTCACACACTTTCTCAGGTGTTGTGGCTAGTTTGTGAGGATAACCGTGACCGTGACCTGAGGCTTGATACATTTGTCAGGATTTCCATTTCAGATGTAGAAAATGCTGATGAGTCCAAGTCATTGTTGTGTAGGCCTAATCCCTCAGCAGTGGCTGGGCCAGCCTCTCCTATGTATAGATTTGGTTGCAACTGCATTTGCAGTGAATGTGGCATGTTATTTTTAGGTCTGAGGTCTGAAATATTTTGTTGCTGTGCTGTGCAAAATACCAATCAAATTGAAGTTCAATCTCTCCTCTTTTAAAATACTTGAGGATTACTGTGTGCCACTGATTTGTTCCTGGTTTTAATTTGTCTTTTGAAGGATTTACAGTAATACATTAAAGGCGACGGACTCAAGCTAAATCTTTTGTAAAGCTCTCAACTTTCAATTCATGCAACCTCATTTTGTTTGTTACCATGGTAATTATTGTAATGAAGGGAAATTATTTTCTCTTTGGCTTTGTTACATTATTGAATGAGGTAGAGGAAGCAGTTACATGTGTTACATCATAAATGGCATTTTATTGTTATTGCAGATTAATAAAAATAACAGGATTTGAAGGAAATACTGATGACACTGCACTGTGTGCTTTCCTACCATTTTTCTCATTGTCTTTCAGCTGGGAATATGTTCCCTTCCTGCAAATCTAATAATTATTACTGAGCTAGAAGACTGAAATATGTATCACTTATTATTTGACAGTTAGGTCCAGGATACTTAAAATAGCTTTTTGATTATTTGTGCTAATCAACATTGATCAAAAAGGGTGATGAAAAGTGAGTTAATAAATTGAGAGAGCTTGTCGTTTTTCCAGCCTCCTTTTGGCCCCGTCCCAGGATCCTCTCTGACTGTGAAGCAGATGGGACAGCAGAGGGGCACTGGTCATGCACTCTAATTGGCTGTCACTCACTTTATTACATCATTAATATTGTCCCATCATGTTAATTCACTTTTGATACCAAAGAAGGGCTCGCTCACTCCCACATGTTCATCTTCATCACTAGAAAACACGTCACGAGGAAGAGAAGATCACACAAGCCCAAATTAGTCAGGAAAGCCTGCTGTCCCCCTCCTATGAGAAGCGTGAGAGTAGCTTGCTGTGCTGACAGCCCTGCCATTGGTGTCAGGGCCAGGGGAGAATGAGGGAACGTTTGGCTCCGGTGCAGTCCACTGCCTACCAGGGCCTGTGTTATATTCAGCACTGCAGTTGGAGGCAGAGGAGTGGGACTCAATGGGCCTTCCTCTGCCATGTTGGCTAATTTATTGCCAGGAGCACAAGAATGAGAAGGGACTCTGTATCAGAAGCTATATGGGGGAACGCTAGCTACATTCTTCATTGTGTTTTCGTGTGCTTTCATTTCAGTAAAGATGTGTGTGTTTCCTACCATTTTTCTCATTGTCTCTCAGCTCTCAGCTGTGTGTGTGTGTGTGTGTGTGTGTGTGTGTGTGTGTGTGTGTGTGTGTGTGTGTGTGTGTGTGTGTGTGTGTGTGTGTGTGTGTGTGTGTGAGTGAGTGAGTGAGTGAGTGAGTGAGTGAGTGAGTGAGTGAGTGAGTGAGTGAGTGAGTGAGTGAGTGAGTGAGTGAGTGAGTGAGATAGTACTCAGCCCTCTGGTGAGGGATCTGATAGTGCTGTTAGAACAGTCATAAGACACGACTCTGATTAAACCTACTAATGAGCAGCTCAATAAAACGAAGTCCTCCTGATGTAATAAACACGCTGCTGATTGCAGGAACCCGCTGGTGTGGTAGGCTAATCCTTTTGTGCTCCCGTGTTTGTTTCACCCTAAAAAGATCCACGCACGGTGAATGAATAAAGAGATATGACTTGTCTGCTTGTATGACCACACGAGGGCACTTCTCTGTAGTTAACCTTTCTGCTGAGTGGATTGCAATTTGAGGATTTTTACAGTACAGGTTCTAGGGTAAATTGAGTCTGCAATTATGAGTATTTTTTGTTGTTGATGTAATATCACTTGAAATATTATTGCGTAGCAGTATTAGAGCACTTAGATCATTTAGTCTGCCACTATGCCTAGTTAAACTGTTTCTCAACCAGTCCAAGGCCTTTTGCCATTTGAATGAAATATGAGTGGATTTGGTGTTTGTAAACATTTTAGATGCACGTTACTAACAAGAAACCTAAGGGAAATTGATTTATGTTAAATTAGAAACTAATTTATTCTGCATAACTACTGCACTCTGGCAGTTTATGTTATAGCAGAGATAAATTCCTCATCTCTTTAGCCTGCGTGCTCCAGCTCCTCTAGAGGAAAAATCACCTTTCCTCCGTAAGCCACTGTGAACATATGGCGAGGGGCGCAGACAGCAGCACAGGAAGGAAGTGTGGAAATTGCAGGGAATGAGAGTTTGGATTAATGCGTCTGAACTGGGCATACCCAGACAAATGCAGCAGAACTGCACTGCCAGGACCCTTCAAGGCCCCTCCGAAGTGTGCCAGAGAAACAGAGATAGCAAAACAAACATATACACCTCTGCAGCTTGAACAGAGGGAAATTGCGGTTTCTCCTTCGTGCCTGTTAATGACATGAATTTGAAGAGGCCATCGGTTGTGTGTTGTGTGTGCTCAGCAGGGGGACATTGGGCAAATCGCCGGCTCCATACCTCTGCCTACCTAGAGATATTTCTACAAATTAAAATCACTAATTATAAAACAAATGATAAAATTGATAGTAATTATGGTGTAATTTGATGACATTTGACAATGTTGATATTAGGCTTGGGTGATATACCGTATACTGGGGTATTTCGAAATACCAACGGTATGATTTTCAATATATATATAAAAAGAAAAATTGGGGGGTGTCGCGTGGTCTGCCAAAGTACGTGCTACCCCACTGCTTATTACTAATTATAAGTTAAATATAACTATAAGAAATCTAACATGTATCAAATCATTTATATCCAGCTCAGGGCTCCGGCTATGCATTTGATTTGCTAACTTGCTAGCTAAGTGGCTAGATGTCAAGATCAAGCTTCTTGGTTACAGCAGAGACATTCAATCCCATCCTAGATCAAGATCCATGTTCCCTAAATGGTTTTGTGCCAGGTGGGTGGGTGGGGGGAGATTAGCACCCCTTGTGTGCACAATCGATAATACTGTATACCCCGGTATGGAGAAATGGTATGATGGTATGAAAATGTGGATACTGCCCAAAACTAGTCGATGGCTTTTAAAAATATTTTTGTTTATTTCTCTGCACACAGTCAAAATGTATTTTTTGTCTACTTCCATGTGAGTTGTGAACAGTTTAGGGTACTCCAACACACACACAGCCCCAGTGAGGGGTTGTCCCTTGCAGCGAGCCGAGCCGGTCTCCATGTGACATGAGAGAGTAGCTGTTAGATTGGAAGTGAACAACCGAAAATAGCTCCCTTCTTTGCATACAGTCAAATCAGCTCAAGCTGTGCACCGTGGCAGACTTGGTTGCTTGGTTGCAGGCACTCTTGTTTGATGCATTTCATTAAAGATACCGTGACGAATTAAAATGTATATCTATCTATCGCTACAGTATGTCTTATTAACCTGCCTGCTGCCTGCCTTACGACTGTTTGCTCGGAGTTGGAGGGGATCCCGAAGGAGAAGCGTCTTGTCATTTGCTTGTCAAGGCCTCTGTCTGTGACAGCGCTTTGTGGATGACTGGATCTCAGTGCAGAGAGAGAGTCTGTCTAATGAAGACACGACTGCACTAGCTCTGACAAACCTCTCATTGCTACATGTGTATGGGAAAGTCAATTTTTACATTGCACAAATTGGACTTAATTCAATTAACAGGTTGGTGAGCCTAGGCAGTTGTAGTAGTGGTAGTCTTTTAAAAATATTAATTGTGAGGGGGTGACTTTTTTTTTGTCCGATTTTTATAATGGTTACTACCATGAAATAATCACCGTATTGTTTACTTATTTTAACAATTAATCAAAAATCCATTACTATACCTGATGCCTTCATTGCTTTTTGACAAATGTCAGTTGAGCGTAGTGTTCATTATTTAAGATTCTGAGAATGTTTAGTTTATTATTTTAACCCCACTGTAGATTCAGTCATGTAAGGTGAAGTATGAGGCTAGCTTGTGTACGTTTTCTTTCTGTATTGATGTTTCACTCCTAGACTATTTAAAGGACGTGTTTCCTCTCTGAGGAGGCAGAGCACAACTGGTAAAGACATGGTAATGCATCGGCAGCCACAACTGTTTGCCATCATTTACGATGTTGCTTCCCTGTAGGTCCGTATCGATTGCAGCCCGCAGTGATTCCACAAGCGATGCCGCTTGGTCTGAATCTTTGGTTTCCTAGCAATTTGGCAATGAAAAACTGTGTTTTCAGTTCTGCCGAATGACTTGGACATCGCTTTGTGATGTCACGTCTGGTGTGCTTGTTGTTTTTTGCAGTGGTCGTTCACAGTTGTGTGAAGTAACAAATGCATTTCTTTTTTCAGTGGTGTTTGCCAGAAAACAGGGTCCGTTTGAACAATCGGTGCGGTGCCCTTTTGACTGTATGTCTGAGGGGATGTGGACACCTGCTCAACAATTAAACTACAGAGGAGAGCAGACATTGCCAAGATAAATATTTGCCCTCCAATTCAAGGTTGTGTTCACGTGTTTGATTTGAGACGTGGAGGATATTACGTGTTTGTTCCTGACAGTCAGTTGGCAGTGATGTAAGCTCCAGTTCCCCACACTGAACACCTCTGTTCACTCAAACAGAGTACTCAGAACATAACAGCACTGCTCAGTGGCTGTGGAATATGTGGTTTCATGTGAGGTTACTCATAAGGCTAAACATTTGCTGTTCAGGCTACCTCATTTAAATGATGCTGTAGATTGTATTTGTATTTTGCACTTTGACACAGTTCCAATGTTTAGTGTGGCTTATTTGGATGAAATGTTCTTACTAGCTCAAGCAGAGTTACAATGACTTGTTTGTCTGTATTCAGTCTCTATCCATAAATCTGTAAATAAACAATGTTGGAATTTCTTTGATGTATACATTTTTTTTTTCAAGATGTTGAGTTTCCATACAGTTATGTAGCAGTTATGTCATAAGGTAGCAGATGAAATGTAGGAGTGTTAGCTACTAGCGTTCAATTGTTGTTTGACATTTTTACTGTTGTGACAATCTCACTTAAAAAAAATTATTCAGTGCCTAGGATGTTGTGAGAAAGGGTGTGATTTTAACGATGCTCCTAAGCTTCTCTTCCGAGCTCCTGTGTAACCGTAAATATATTTGCCACTGATTTCTTTAAATAGTGCAGATAGAGGTGTTGATATGCATTGAGGAATTGATCACACATATGTAGTTCATCTAGGTCTAGGCATACATGTAGATCAGCAAGACATTTCCTGTCCTTATTTTTGGGAGATTGTTTTCCTCTAATGAAACGGTAACCTCTGAAAGGATATTAGCAGAAAACGTCTTTATTTTTATAAACCGAAAAGATTATAGACCCTAGAAATGCTTTTAGTTGAACTTGTTTTGTTGATGTTAAAAGCTGGTACAGGATGTTTTTATTAGACTATTCTGAAAAGAAAAGAAGGTTCTGGATCTGACTTTGTTCCTAGGCTGTATCGCAGAGACTACAACGACTACAAAGACAACAGAGACTACAACGACTATAAAGACTACAGAGACGTCAAAGACTACAGAGACTACAAAGAATACAGAGACTACAACAACTACAAAGACTACAGAGACTACAGAGACTAGGCAAATGAGTACCAGGTTGTGTGTCAGGCTGCATTTTGAAATGCACATCACAAGAAGGACTGTGACTGACTGTGATCTGTTATTTATTTTTGGTTTTATTGCTAAGGGCTTCATAAAAGTATGCCAACCTAAGACCTCTCCTAGGAGTTAGTCTCCTATGTCCAGAGTGCCCTTCAAATGTTATTTTAATCAATGAACAAAGAATTGCTTTGATTTCTTCCTAAATACTAAACAGAAGAAAAGTTAAAGGAGGATATCTAATGACTGCCAGACTTGAAAACAGGATAGACAAAGATTTGCACACAGAGCAGTGCCCGTGCCAAGTTAAATCCATATTTAAATCCTCTACTCGACAGACACTGCATGTAAATGAACATTCTTTGGCATAGGTTTATGCAGTGGGGGCACGCCAGAGAGCAAAATCCCACTAGTCAAACTGAAGCATTCATATCTGCATAATGTCTTTGTCTATTTCCTGTTCAATTCTATAATTGAGAACTAGAGTTCTGAAATAATTAGAAGAGGGTCTTTGCCACACACACATGCACAGCTGACAATGTGGCTGTCAATGCAGTGCATTATGATTCCATGTTAAGTGTGTGACCAGGGTGACCAGTGTGCTGGGTTGCGGAGTGGAGTGGATATATGATGGAGTTTGTTCCAGAGCAGAGCAGAGCTGCCACAGATGGGGCTCACAGGTCTGCGTGCCATACCTCTGAAGCCTCTCTGTTCCCAGCAGCAGGACATGGGCACCCTGTTCCATAAAACCTGTTACACATCAAACGTGATGAAAGTGATGAATGGTAGGTGAATATGGACTGTATTAAGAGCAGATGAGACCTGGATGAAATACAGACACGTGGAATTGATCTTATAATATATTTGTCAGGCTACAGTAATAGTATGCCTCTCTCTTTTATCTGCTTAACTGTTGGTGTGTGTGTGACCTCAGCTACTGTAGCAGTGTCTCATGACGTTGGTTGTCAGTGATTTGGTGGGTGGTTAAATGGAGCGGCTGACTCATAACAGTAGAAACCACAGAGAGACGGTTCCTTCCTTGCAAGCCAATTGGAACCGATCTGAGTCCCTGGGCCACTTTCTTTCAGTAGTAGTTATAAAAACCCATGTCCTTTTCCCTAACATTTCACCTATCAATGGCAGCCATATTTACCTTCATCAGATTCGATTGTGTTTCGCTAGAGAACCAAAATACTCCTGATGAAACGGCTTAGCACAGAAGAATCAAAAACGACATCTGTGAAAATACCACAGGTGTTTATATTCATAATATAACCAGCACGTTCACACATTTATTTTTGTAGAGAATGCTTAACAAAACGTGTCATGTTGCTATTCCGTAAATGACTATTTTAGCATTCTCTCCTCATTTGAAGACAACTCTACCGCTCTGTGTTTGTCTCAATCAGTGTGAAGCATAGTGATATTGTGTTGTCCCTGGCTGGTGTAGCTACATCTGTAGTCGTGTGTAGAGAGAGGACCCTGGAGCCCCAGGCAGGAGCCCCAGGCAGAGAGCTGGTGCAGTCAGTTGACAGAGTCAGAGACTGTGAGCAGTCAGAGCCAGGTGACAACTAGTGCCCTAAAGGTTGCACTACAGTCAGAGCCAGGTGCTACAGCTAGTGCCCTAAAGGTTGCACTACAGTCAGAGCCAGGTGCTACAGCTAGTGCCCTAAAGGTTGCACTACAGTCAGAGCCAAGTGCTACAACTAGTGCCCTAAAGGTTGCACTACAGTCAGAGCCAAGTGCTACAGCTAGTGCCCTAAAGGTTGCACTACAGTCAGAGCCAAGTGTTACAGCTAGTGTGGAGTACAGCGTTTCCCCCTTTTGGAATGTTATATTATTATGTGTAGTGTTAACATATTGTTTCACTTTTAAAAAGTGTATTACTGTGTATTGCTAGAGTATGCCAATGAAGGTGCCATGAGTTGAGTTGACTGCTGCATTCTGTGCAGTTCTGCCAGCCTCACATTGGCCGGCCTCAACATTGTCTTTGGCACGGGGTCTAGCCCGCACATTGTGATTGTGTGATGTTGGCCTAGCTCTTTTTCACTGTGGAAAAGTCTACTTCTCCCCTCGCGAAAGGGCCTGTTTGTTCTACTCATGCAAATGCAGCTAGCTGGTGTTTAGTGTGTGCCCAGCTAGCTGGTGTTTAGTGTGTGCCCAGCTAGCTGGTGTTTAGTGTGTGCCCAGCTAGCTGGTGTTTAGTGTGTGCCCAGCTAGCTGGTGTTTAGTGTGTGCCCAGCTAGCTGGTGTTTAGTGTGTGCCCAGCTAGCTGGTGTTTAGTGTGTGCCCAGCTAGCTGGTGTTTAGTGTGTGCCCAGATAGCTGGTGTTTAGTGTGTGCCCAGCTAGCTGGTGTTTAGTGTGTGCCCAGATAGCTGGTGTTTAGTGTGTGCCCAGCTAGCTGGTGTTTAGTGTGTGCCCAGCTAGCTGGTGTTTAGTGTGTGCCCAGATAGCTGGTGTTTAGTGTGTGCCCAGCTAGCTGGTGTTTAGTGTGTGCCCAGATAGCTGGTGTTTAGTGTGTGCCCAGCTAGCTGGTGTTTAGTGTGTGCCCAGCTAGCTGGTGTTTAGTGTGTGCCCAGCTAGCTGGTGTTTAGTTTGTGCCCAGATAGCTGGTGTTTAGTGTGTACCCAGATAGCTGGTGTTTAGTGTGTGCCCAGATAGCTGGTGTTTAGTGTGTGCCCAGCTAGCTGGTGTTTAGTATGTGCCCAGCCATACGGTCAAGTGGCACGGTTCAGGCAACCGAAGACTTGTGTTTTTTTGTCACTAACATTTAGAAATTTGAAACAAATTAAAGTGGATTACAGGCCCTCTGAGAGTCTGTGTTATGGTTTAAAGGTTTGTTTATTCCCTGCAATAGCTATATTTGATTCATTGTATATACAATTCCTTGAAATCTGATCTGTTATATTTGAGGGCGAAATCAAATGAATGCTATTGCAGTTTTCTGAAGCAGGGTGAAATGACAAAGGGAACAATCAATAACTTGCAAAATGTTGATGTTACTCCCCCTCCTGCAATTATGTAGCTTACATGGGGCCGGGAGTGGAATGCTGTTACCTACAAAACAATATTGGCTCAAACAGCGTGAAGAATCTCAGAATCGTATCTCTTTACTGAGCAGGCCCCATAAATGTAATTTCAAAGGTCAGATATTATATTTGTTCATCACATAGCAGATGTTGAATTCATGCAATTGTGTCAACTTTATTGATTTATTTGTTTATCTATTATTTTATTTTGCTGTCTTTGGAAACATGGAGTTTAAAAAAAAATGAGTTTTATGAAGTTTCAGTGCTCAGCTGTTTTGACAGGACTGGACTATACATCACTGCCAAATCATACAGCTCTAGTGCTCTGAAGCACATTTTGAGCATGCACACATGCTAAGGAGTGCACATTTTTTTGTCCTGTGATTTATGTAAACCAAAATAAATGACGCTGTGAAAATGTGCCTGGCACTCATAAGGCAGCACAGCGTTTGAATAGAGGTATAACAGATTAGTCACTTTCTTCTACTCTGCTCTGTCGTCTGTCCTCCTGCCAAGAGAATGGCAGCATGCTCGCTCGCCCAGGGACAGACATGACTGTAGATGCACTGTTATGTCTTTTGTTAAACCAGGCCCCTGGAGAACTGAGAGGCCGTTGCTATGAGACATTAGACGTGTGAAATATCTCTGCCCTGTTTGATTAACTGCAGCCTTCGCCTTTTGAATCAGGAGAGATCATAAAGAAATGTGAAAAACAATCACTTTTGGATAGCAATGCAACTTTGCAATTCATTTGTTAAATCACATCTTGAATAGTGTCTAATTCAGTTCCTCTAGGGGTACACTGGTTCCTGTCCTGTACTGTATGGCCCCTCTCTTTCTGTGTTTGTTTATATGTGTAACCTGTCACTCCAGCTCTGTCTAACTGTTAAATGTCTGTGTGTGTGAGTGTGTGTTCTTGTGAGATTGGAGAGAGTCTGTTTGTGTGTGTGTGTTGGTAAGGAGTCTGAGGACACTGTGCTGATGGAGTTGTGCATCTCTTCTTCTGACAGGTATGGATGAGAGGCCGAGCCAGGCATCGTCCTCCTGGGCCCCAGGTGGCCAGTCGTCCAGTCCCTCCTACGAGTCCTCCAGGGTAAGAATACCGGCCCACTCACTCTCCGTGCACTCCCTCACCTCACTCCTCTGTCTCCCTCACCTCACTCCTCTGTCTCTCTCACCTCACTCCTCTGTCTCCCTCACCTCACTCCTCTGTCTCTCTCACCTCACTCCTCTGTCTCTCTCACCTCACTCCTCTGTCTCCCTCACCTCACTCCTCTGTCTCTCTCACCTCACTCCTCTGTCTCTCTCACCTCACTCCTCTGTCTCTCTCACCTCACTCCTCTGTCTCTCTCACCTCACTCCTCTGTCTCCCTCTCACCTCACTCCTCTGTCTCTCTCACCTCACTCCTCTGTCTCTCTCACCTCATTCCTCTGTCTCCCTCACCTCACTCCTCTGTCTCTCTCACCTCACTCCTCTGTCTCCCTCACCTCACTCCTCTGTCTCTCTCACCTCCTCACTCCTCTGTCTCCCTCACCTCACTCCTCTGTCTCTCTCACCTCGCTCCTCTGTCTCCCTCACCTCACTCCTCTGTCTCTCTCACCTCACTCCTCTGTCTCCCTCACCTCACTCCTCTGTCTCTCTCACCTCACTCCTCTGTCTCTCTCACCTCACTCCTCTGTCTCCCTCACCTCACTCCTCTGTCTCTCTCACCTCACTCCTCTGTCTCTCTCACCTCACTCCTCTGTCTCTCTCACCTCACTCCTCTGTCTCCCTCACCTCACTCCTCTTTCTCTCTCACCTCACTCCTCTGTCTCCCTCACCTCACTCCTCTGTCTCTCTCACCTCACTCCTCTGTCTCCCTCACCTCACTCCTCTGTCTCCTTCACCTCACTCCTCTGTCTCTCTCACCTCACTCCTCTGTCTCCCTCACCTCACTCCCCTGTCTCCCTCACCTCACTCCTCTGTCTCCCTCACCTCACTCCTCTGTCTCCCTCACCTCACTCCTCTGTCTCTCTCACCTCACTCCTCTGTCTCCCTCACCTCACTCCTCTGTCTCCCTCACCTCACTCCTCTGTCTCCCTCTGCCTGGCCTTTCTGCACCACATCATTTAACACTCAGTACATCAACATGTTACATTACGTTCACAGCTCACTGCAGAGGCAGGGAGGGAGAGAGCACCAGTCATGTTGTGTGACCTGTAATTGGCATAATTTTCTTTTCCAGTATGACCTAATGGCATGGCACCAATATGCTCTTAAGTGATGGGTTTAAATATGTTGTCATTTGCATTGGATTATTTGCGCTAATCTGAAATATTAAGCATTTGTCAGGGGAAGCTGATTAATGTTGTGTGCTTTGGAATTTCTGAATTGGGGAAAATTACTCCACCATTTGTAGATCTGTGCCAATATTAGGATTTAAGGTGCAAACTATATTTATGGTAGTGGACATCAATGGAAATATTGTTTGTTTTGGTTGATTGAAATTATAACTGTGACTAATGTTTATATTAGGTTATGAATATTCCTTAGAAATGATTTCAGTACCCGCCACGAGTGATTAATTCATTCTTTCCATTAGGATTTCCAGACTCATATGAATATTTTGACCGTAATTCAAATGTTATTTCTGATACATGATTAGTTGCGTTGAATTTATCATGCATCATGCAAAGAGATAAAAAATAGCATGATGCGTGACATGAAATCATACCACAACTGGTTTGTATGGCATTTCTTTTCAACGTATGAATATATATTCTGTGTCTCTGTATTTGTTGTTTGTCTCCTACACCATGGTGGTTCTGGGTGCCCTGTATGAATTTCATTTAACGTCAATCTCCTGTCACTTTCCATCAGAAATCAGTTAAATGTCAGGTCTGCTCGGCCCGCATTACCTTGTTTATTTTCCAATGCCCTTCCCGAATGAACCTCTACAGGCTATGGTTCCATCGGCTGCCTGATCCGAATTATAAGATGTAGACGTTTGAGATATCTTTGCTTTAGGTGCATATAAATCAGCGTTTCTGACATTGCAAGGGACGGACATCAGTAATCAGACAGCTGTTTGTGCCTCCATACTGCACACACACAAACATGAATAAACACACACACACACACACACACACACACACACACACACACACACACACACACACACACACACACACACACACACACACACACACACACACACACACACACACACACACACACACACACACACACACACACACACACACACACACACTTCCACATACATTCACAGATACGCACGGATGCACACACAAATACCAGAGAGCCAGAGAGATGAGGTTGTTTGTCCAGGTTTTACAGGTGTTTTATCAACGTGATTACTCATGTAGGCCAGAAAAGAAGACTTGCTCTGAAATAACCATTCTCCAAATAGGGGATGGTATTTCTTCTAGTTTCTCTGTACAGCAAATTGCAGGGTTCTCTTAATTTACACCTTATACCAAACCATTTCTTTTGTTATTGGCAGCGCATGCTATTTGGGAGATTTTGTAAACATAATTGAGAGTGAGTATGGACACAACATACCAACTATACACTGCCTGGTGTCCAACCTGTCAAAGGTTCATCCGGATGACTTTGACCAAAGAGAATGGAGCCAATCTCTTTAATCCCCAGGCACATTTGATCTCTGCCTGCACCAGTACATCTGTCCATTCATCACTCTGTCTGTCCGTACAGACCATGGTGTGCTATGTCTTTGTGCCTCTGCTGGCCCACACTCCTGCGCCATATTCACGTTGAAGCAGTGTACCTAAAATGCAGTTACAATGTTCACTAGCAATGTGCTGAGTGCACAGATAAATAGCCTGCAGCAGAACACATGCATAGATACTCTCTAGGTGTTGAGTACTACTTGGTTCTTATCCAGTGGTATTTATAGCACAATGGTGCTTATTCCCAAATAAGAGGAAGGACATGCTCTGATTTTGAGATGTGGTTTAGATCTTCATCTGAGATTTGATTTGGAAAGACAGGGAGTATTAGGTCAAGCAGTGTCATGACTTCTGCCGAAGTCGGTTCCTCTCCTTGTTCGGGCGCCGTTCGGCGGTCGACCTCACCGGTCTTCTAGCCATCGCCGATCCACCTTTCATTTTCCATTTGTTTTGTCCTGGTTTTCATTCCCTCATTACTTGTCGTGTATATAACCCTCTGTTCCCCCCATTTCTGTGTGTGAAATTGTTTATTGTCAGGTTGGTACGCTTCCGGCTGGTGTATGCCGGGTTTTGTTTTTTGTACCAGTGCTTTGTGGCAGCCGGTACTTTGTACTTGGTTGTGTGTACTTTCTGCTGCCTCACTTGTTCTGTGGGCATTTGTTTTTGTGACGCGGTTGCATCCTGTTTTAATAATTGCCTGAGTAAAGTGCTTTGTCCACTCATCTCTGCTCTCCTGCGCCTGACTTCGATGCACCAGCTACACCCACCCCTTGACAAGCAGTGTGTTTGGCCCAGCCGGAAGACAGAGAGGAGTCTAGGAACAGAACCCTTTAAATGCATTAAACAGTAGACAAGCACTTATCTACAGTTCAGCTTTTGTCTCAAAAATCGTATTTCCATAATTCTCACTGTAATGTTTCATAAATTGTGTTCAGCAACTCATACTAAGCAAGGTTTCTCAGAAGAAACGCTTTTCGGAAAAGCAGGTTTCTGTTATTCAAAGAGTTCAGTGTAGTGTGTCTGTCCGAGTGGGGCCTGCTTGGGTGCTTCAAGATAGCAGTGTATGATTAGTGGACTGTGAACAGACTACAGCCCTCCGTGCTGACCTTGGCTTCCAGCCAGCCAACGTATCATGGGCAGTTGTGGCTGCAGGCCAGCCGCCTGACAGCCGGAGCTGTGCCCACCGCCAATGCAGAAGGCCCCGCAGCCCGCATGCCCCAGCCCTGCCGCGACACTCACCCCGCACACCTCCATCACGCCCGTATCATGCCTCCCCAAGCCGCCGCGGCGCAGCCACACATTCACCTGGGACGCCACACTCCATCTAGGAGATGACTTTTTAAACTCTGTGGCAAGGGGTAGGGGCAAAGCAGGAGCTGTGGCCTGCATGCTTAAGTAGTGATTTGACAGTTATGTAGCCGGCGGTAACTGGCCCCGTTGGTCGCAGTGACAGCATGTGTTAGTGTCTGGGCCGACGTAGCCGAGAAGTGTTTGTAAATGATGAGGGTTCTGTGATTGATGATTTAATGGTCGCAGAGGAGCAGACACAGGGTGGGCTGGGTAGTGTGATCTCACCCTGACCATTATCCCCTCTGCCTTTCTTCTCTCTGGTCCTCCCTACCTGCCCCTCCTCGCTGGCCTTTTCCAGCTCTGTGGCAGCTGTCTCCACCAGGGAAGAAAAGACCAGGAGGAAATAGAGGACTGAGATGTCCAGATTAAGTTGTTCATTACTTACTACTCTTTGTTTTATTTGGTTAAATGTCAGTTGAAACACACCTGGGGGATTTGATTTGTAGTGCAGGAGAGATTTGTATGGGTTGCTGTTGCCTGCCTGTGTGTGTGTATTTGTGTGTGTGTGTGTGTGTGTGTGTGTGTGTGTGTGTGTGTGTGTGTGTGTGTGTGTGTGTGTGTGTGTGTGTGTGTGTGTGTGTGTGTGTGTGTGTGTGTGTGTGTGTGTGTGTGTGTGTGTGTGTGTGTGTGTGTGTGTGTTTCGGAGCCTCTCACAGGGGTGGTGTTATTAGTGAGTCCGTTCATGGCGTGATTAACGGGGAGCGCGGCCTGGCAGGAACACAATGGGGAATCTCTGTGGATTCCCTCGACACAGCACAACACTCCACTGCCTTTGAAATTACTCCATCACCGTCTGCTCACAAAAAAGATGGATAACAAGATTTACTTTTTTTTTTACTGTATGTTGAATGCAGAGGGTACGAGTTGGGGGAAAAAAGCTGTATAGAAATTCTCGTCCAGTGCTGCTCGGTCCCTCCGGTGGGAGTTAATGTAGTTTGGAGGGACGCATTTGACTGGAGCGTAGGAGGATTTTCACAGGGCCTGGGATTAGCACTGCTACAGAGTATATTTTATTGCAGGGGACCCTGCGTTTTCAAAGACCATACTGTGACCGATATTTAGACCTAAGCTCCTGAAGATGATAACTGTCATGAAAGACCGCAGGAGAAAAAGGCAATTTTTTAAAGCTGCAGGTACCGTGGTAGGATGGAGGGCGGCAGTTTTTCCCGTCATAGAATATAATACCCTGTTATTAAATGTTTTACATTAAAATCATTATTGTCACAGTATATAGAGGTTTTTAATTATCGTAAGTGAGTGAGATTTGTTTTCATTCAAAAAAACAAAGCCGCATGTGTTGCGTTTAGTATTAGTGTTGCTTGGCAACGTTTTGAGACTTGCTGTCTTTAGCTAAACAAATACACCACCTAGAAAGTTTTTATGGGGGAAACATTTTAAAACTGATCTTGGAAATGGGTATTGCGTTTTATGAGAGGTTTGCTAGAATCTCTTGGACTGGTTCATGACTGCCTCTTGTAGGGCATTGGAAGATGAATCCCTGCAACTACGCCTTAGAATTGACACAAGTCACTGATGCTGTTATGTATCCATTTGGACTAAGGGTTTTTCCTAATTGTTTTCATCCATATGTGAATGTGCTTGTTTGTGCATCCTGCATGTTCTGATCCATGTAATGTGTGTACAATTAACATGTCAACATGTCTTCTCTCAAAAAGCCCACTGCCTCTTCAGATCCACAGAATTACATGTGCATCATTAACCTTGTATTTTCTCATTCTGAAACATGTGGCATATGCGTTGACAGGCTGATCAGGGTTCTGTTTTTACTGCTTTTACAATCAGTCAGAGATTTAAAAAGTCATTTTTAATGACGGAAAGGAGAAAAATGTACAGTTTCAGGGGACAGTTGACCAATTGTGCTCTCCTTCCTCAGTAATTAGTGTACTGTCATACCACTCAATTAGCCAAGCAGCCTAATAATGTGTTTAATACTCTGATCTCTCCCCCCAGGGTTTGGCAGACAGCCCTCATTATGGTGATCACATGAGTGGCAGTCGATTAGTGTCCCATGAAGGATTGTCCCAGACACCTTTTATGAACTCCAGCTTAATGGGTAAGTAGGTGCTTCTCAACACCTCACCCCTCACATGCCAAAAGGTCTCAGAGATCCATTTTATTAAAAAAAAATCCCTTTAGCCCTGTGTGGACAAGGCATGTCACGCATCTGGAAGTGGCAGCCCCCACAGCCCCGCTAGGTCGGGTGTTTTTCCACTTCCTCTCCCCTCCTCCCCTCGCACTCTCTCCTTACTTCACCATCTCTCTCCTGCTCTCCATCTCCCTCTCTCCTCCTGTGGTGACCATCTTCAGAAGTTGACCCTCCCCCAGGGTGGAAGTCACGCCATCAGTACAGTTTTCCATCACAAAAGACTGTCTTCTAGCTATTAGAAAAGCCATCGGCAACTTCCAGTGGCAGGGTAGGTGGTGTCTAAGGAAGGGGGGTTAACCAAGCAGATGTGCCAGAGACCATTTCATACAAAAACAGTCCACCATCACCATTGTGGGATATCATTTAGGATTTCTAATAGATGCTTGAATGGCAGGTGATCTGTGATGGTTTATGCAGACTTAGCGATTGGGTTTGTTAAATCATGCATAGCCTGATTGTGCTGCTCTGATGTTGCACCACCACCTCCATTTGTCTGCTACCAGCAGCAGTATGATAATTCCCTTCCAAATAAAAGCCTTTATTTTGAAGCCAGTAGTGACTCCATTCAGATTGGGAGGCTTTTGGAGATTTACGAGATTGAATTTACTGTGCTGGTCCTTTGCCACCCCAGTATATAATCACTGTTGAGTATGAACAGATAAGAATGATGATCACTGGTTAAAGAAATCCCCATCATAAAACCATATTATAGATTTATCAAACCTAAATGGTGGGTTAGAATTCCTAAAGGTTATTTATTCCCCCCTGATGTGATGGATACATTCTAACAATTAAAAGCTATATATTTCACTGGCCTTTCTCCTGGAGTCATTGTGATGTGTTAGCACATGACAGTTTTATGGGCAACTGAATCCCCGGCTCATTGTAAGATTGCCCTGGAGACTGGTTGCCATGCAAGGTGGATAGTTTACGGATGGGTGCTGGTGCAGGAGACGGCTGAAAATGAAATGTTATCTTTGTGGCGATTGATCACAGGATGCATTTGGGTAGGTGGGCTCCTCTCTGTTCTCCGGCTCTGGCTGTAATTATGCTTATAAGTGGCACAATATGGAAATAATCTGCTGCAATGATGTGTCAGGGCATTAGACAATTTGATTGTGGGCCTAAATTGCCTGTGCTTATCAGAGGCTGGGATTGGAAGATGAGCCTGGTCTTCAATACAATTGAATTTCAGCAGTAATATCTGGGATTTACATGGAATTACCTAGTTTGGAGCGACCTTATTAAATCAAGCCTGAAAGGTTATTCCTCACCAATCAAAGGGGTGGAACACGCATGCAGGGACGTTATACAATTATGCATTACAACTATACACGCAGCATTTCCAAGGGAACCCTCTGGTTGTACAGTACTACGTGACCCATTTTTGTTTGATCTCACCATTGGAGTTTTACAACCGAGCCATGGTCATCTAAATGGATTATCTTAATCCAAATCTCAATGGTCTGCAGTTTCCTTCGACACATATTTGGATGATGTAGACCCTTTGTTTAGATACCTCAGTGTATGTCGTTACTCAAGACATTTAAAAGAAGATGACATGTTTTGAAGGATTGGAAGCATAGGTTCAATGACTCACTGCCACATTTACTGAGCTGTATTTTTGGTATTCTATTTGGTATTGTATAAGAATGTACATTGTTCTGATTTGAGTGTTTATATTGTTTAAGTGTGCCTTGCTTTACTGATAGTTCTGCAGGTGGAAAGGGACAATGGCCTTCCTTACTCACTGCTTTGTGTGAGTTCAGACCCATACAGTCCTTGGCTTCGACAGACCTGACTCACAATGACCAGGAAACCTCATTCGCAATGCTTTTGAACAACATCTAAATCAGCTTTAGTTTAGATAAGAAATCTTACCTCCTAAGACGTACTTAGTCAAAGAAAAGCCAGCAAGCCATTGTCCTGATTGTATTGTGTGTGTGTGTGCATGTTTTTTCTTTGTATTTAATTTCATGGTTTGTAAATGGAACACAGGAGACGGTTGGCTCAGACCTGACTCCATCATTCAACCAAAGAGAAGTATGACATGTTGAAAGCAGCTTGGGGTTATTTGAGGTCAGCTATTGTGTATGATAATGAACATGTTACAGTTGTTAGTGCCCAACAGATGGCTGGCAATGACTGTTTATTTGACATTATATTTTAATGACAGTTACCAGCAGAATATGCTGCATGACTTGAATAATGGAGGCTCATTCTAGAGGTCATCTTTAGTTCATTGGGGCTTTGTCTTTGTACAGCTTGGGAATAGTAGAATAACAAATGAGTAGTAAACTGTGTTGTACATATAAATTCAATGAAGCTATTCGTATGTAGCTACATGTATGGGAACAGGAGTACCCAATGTCTTTCAGGAATAAGATATGAATCTACATAAATAAATGATGATCAGAATTACCCCCTCTTGCCTAATGTGATGGCCTTATTGTCTGTCCCTCACGAGTAAAGCCTGTGGGTTGGAGGGTAAGGAATGTGGATTAGGATGAGGAGAAGAGCAGGGTGTCGTGTGAGCTCTCTGTGATGGCACCAGCAGCCTCTCTTGGGGCTAGCATAGTGCCTGTGTCAGAGCGGGTCAGGTGGTCAGCCCCCCTCCAATCCTCTTACTGCACGACGACACATTCTCCTCAGCACGCTACACTATCCATACATGCAGTAGTGCAGTATCAGCTCACTGTCTCACTCAGAAGGCCATGTAGATCCCTCTGACTCAATCACTGACTGTGTAGATGACGAGGTGGTGAGCAACACGGACATGCTGCTCATTGTGTTTCCATGTTTGTATGTATGCAAATGCTGCTCCTTGACAAAATCCAGTAAACAGTAAATAATGGTAAGCGGCAAACAAAGTGGGAAAGGATGGAGTGAGTATTATAATGGAACGACTTGTTCAATCCCATCCAGTGTTACAAATGCAATATTCTTAGTATTTATAACTCCCACTGAGGATCTAGATGTATTAAATAAGTATACCTCTGCTTCCTTTCCCCTCCTGTTCTTCTGTTCACTCTACATTCCATGTACGGAATCCTAGAACAAGTTCTAGAAGCTCTAAGGTAAAAGATGATTATGGCCTATGTCCAGCCCCCCTTGCCCTGTCTCTCTCCTGGCTGAGGATGTGTCCTGTATACCAGTGTTTCTCTGAGGGAGGAGGGGAGGGTGTTGCATAACGCTGACTGTGAGTAGTTGTTTGAGGCAATATTTAATAAGCACTAATCCAGCTTTAGATTAAATAGAAATATGCATGCAGATAGGGAATCCTGCCTCTTCAGCGGGTGTTGTATTTACTGGTCAAACAGATTATGATCACAAAGAGAAATTGGTTTAGTCTTTTGTTGATATTCAAGACACAAACAGTAACAGTTAGCAAGGCAAAACACACTTGTTTTAGCTTTGGGTCATATAGTATGTATCACTTGAAATATAGTCTCATAATTAAGCAGATTCAATTGTATTATTGGGATGGGAAAATCTTTCTCCTTTAATATGAATCTAAATCAGAAGAAAGATCTGGGCTTGTTACTGAGGTCTCTCATTTACAGTGCCTTTAGAAAGTAATTGAATTGTTTGGATTTAGATTTAGATAGACTTCCTCAAGTCTTAAAAATCATTTTGTAACCTGTCTCCTCCCCTTCATGTACCCTGATTGAAGTAGATTTAACAAGTGACATAAATAAGGGATCATAGCTTTCACCTGTATTCACCTGGTCAGTCTATGTCATGGAAAGAGCAGGTATTCCTAATGTGTTGTGCACTCAGTGTATCAAAGGAAGGGTATACAACTATTTCCAGAGTGTTGAAAGTTTCGAAGTGCACAGTGGTCTCCATCATTGGGAATTTGACAAAATATGGAACTACCCAGACTCTGCCTAGAACTGGCTGCCCGAGCAAACCTTGGTCAGGGAGGTGACCAAGAACCCAATGACCACTCTGACAGAACTACAGAGTTTCTTGGCTGAGATGGGAGAACCTGCCTCAGTCTCTACAGCACTTCACCAATCTGGGCTTTATGGGACAGTGGCCAGACGGAAGCCACTCCTGAGAAAAATGACAGAACACCTGGAGTTTGCAAAAAGGGATGTAAAAGACTCTGAGATCATAAGGCAAAATATTTGGGGGTCTGATGAGACAAACATTTTACTCTTTGGCCTGAATGCAATGCACTATGTCTGGAGAAAACCACACACAGGTCATCACCCATCTAACATCATCCCCACCTTGAGGGGATGGTGGGGGCAGTCCCCACCTGAGACTGGTAAGGATAGAGAGAACAATGAATGGAGGCAAATACAGGCAAATCCTTGATGAGAATCTGCTTCAGAGTGCAAATGACCTTAGACTGGGGCGAATATTTACATTCCTACAGGACAATGACACCAAGCATACAGCCAGAGCAACACTGGAATGGCTTCAGAACAAGAATGTGAAAAAACTTGAGTAGCCCAGCTGAAGCCCAGACTTGAATAACCTTGATAATCTGTGAAAAGACTTGAAGATTGCTGTTCCCCGCCACTCCCCATCTAACTTAACAGCGCTTGAGAAAATCTGCAAGGAAGAATGGGAGAAAATGCCCAAATCCAGATGTTCAAAGCTGATAGAGACATACCCAAGACGACTCATAACGCTGTAATTGCAGCCAAAGGTGCTTCTACAAAGTATTGACTTTATTTCATTTTCAATAAAGTTGCAAAAATGTCAGAAAAACATGTTTTCACATTGACATTATAGGTTATTGTGTGTAGATGGGTTAGAAAAATTATCAATTTAATCCATTTTGAATTCAGGGTGTAACACAACAAAATGTGGAATAAGTCCAGGTGTATAAATACTTTCTGAAGCCACTGTAGCCCTGAGATTTCCCTGTAGTGTCACCATGCATTCTGGGTCAGCTTGTGGTCCACATCTCTGCATATGTGTATATACACTGAGAGTATAAAACATTAAGAACACCTGCACTTTCTATGACATAGACTGACCAGATGAATCCCGGTTAACACTATGAATCCTTATTGAATCCTTATCAATTGTTAAATCCACTAAAATCAGTGTAGATGAAGGGGAGGAGACAGGTTAAATAATGATTTTAAAGCCTTGAGACAATTGAGATATGGATTGTGTATGTGTGCCATTCAAAGGGTGAATGGGCAAGACAAAAGATTTAAGTGCCTTTGAACAGGTTATGGTAGTAGGTGCCAGACGCACCGGTTTGTATCAAGAACTGCAACTCTGCTTGGTTTTTCACATTCAACAGTTTCCTGTGTGTATCAAGAATGGTCCACCACCCAAAGGACATCCAGCCAACTTGACACAACTGTGGGAAACATTGGACTCAACATGGGCCAGCATCCCTGTGGAACGCTTTCGGCACTTTGTAGAGTCCATGCCCCGACAAATTGTGGCTGTTCTGAGGGCAAAAGGAGGTGGTGCAACTCAATAGTTGGAAGGTGTTCTTTATGTACATATGAGTGGTTCTATATCTTCAATATGTTCATTTAACAGCGGTACATGGAGAGCTCTCCTGGCCCTGTAATGTTGTTTCATTTTTCAGAGTTGCCAGACCTATGGTGAACGATAGCTATACTTGTATCTGCTCCTGCATTGAGAGCATGACAGGACTCATTGAGTTGTATTTCCTGAGAGCCCTATGCTGGTTAATTGGGATGACTATATGAGTACCAGACTTGGATCTTATTTCCTGCTGAGTTTCATCTCTTACTGTAGAATGGAGAGGAAACGTTTAACAGTCTGATGCAATTTGAACAATTAGTACAGATGATAAGATATAAATAGACTAGCAGCAGTGTGATTACCATTTTTTGTCAAGCCTTTTCTGTTGAGTAGAAGCACAGAGCCTATACCCACCTAGGTGAGGAGGAAAGGTGTTGAGGGTTACTGTACGCTGCTTCAGGTGCCAGTTTAAATAAGTCCTCCACTGAATTCTCACTTATTTTGGCTTTGAGCTTCTTCATTCACCTTGGGAGAGTTCTATTCTATAAAAATTGGCGGTGTTTGGTCTTTTTCTTCAGTTTGGCATAGACAAGGCCTATATGTACATTTAAAAACAGAGGCTAGGAAGAGCAATTGACTTTCAGCCTGGCTCTCAGATGGCACTTGGAAATCACTGCTTAATTTCACAAGACAGGATTTATTCCGTGAGTCACATTGATGGCTGTGTGTCAAAGAAGAAGAGAAAGAATGTGAAATGTCCTACAAGGACATCCAGAAACATGAAACATCGTTGCTGTCTTTTGATCACTTTTCTCTTTTTTTGCAGCAAAAAATCTGTTGCAACATTCCTCTTGACAGTTGGAGTAGGTTTAGTGACCATTTGGAGTAGGTTTAGTGACCATTGTTTGCTGAGTATGTTGAAAGTGATTTAATGAGAGTTTGAGTATGAGAGTTAGTGTGTGTGTGTGTGTATAGAGTACGTATGTAGAGAATGTATGTATTCAGTACCAGTCAAAAGTTTGGACACACCTACTGATTCAAGGGATTTTCTTTTTACCAATTGTAGAATTGTCACGCCCTGACCATGGAGAGCCCTTGGTTCTCTATGGTATAGTAGGTCAGGGCGAGACTAGGGGGTGTTCTAGGTTTATTATTTCTATGTTGGTGCTCTTGGTAACTGAGGGTCGTTGTCTCTAATTGGGGATCATACTTAAGGGTTCCCTGTTTCCACCTGCTGTGTGGGATATTGTTTTGAGTTAGTGCATGTAGCACCTCTGTTACGGTTTCTTTTTGTTTGGAAGTTTTGATTAAATAAATATGTGGAACTTTAATCACGCTGCGCCTTGGTCCGTCTTTCCACACAACCGTGACAAGAATTAAAGTGAAGACATCAATATATGAAATAACAGAGCAGGGGGAACTACTACTTCAAGGTCTCAGAGCAAGTGACGTCACCGATTGAAATGCTATTTAGTGCGCACCACCGCTAACTAAGCTAGCCGTTTCACATCCGTTACAGCAGCACTTCATCACTCTCCTTCTTGGTCAAATAGCCCTTGCACATCCTGGAGGTGTGTTTCTGGTCTTTGTCCTGTGGATAAACAAATGATTAGTCTCAGTAAGCTCAAACCAGATGGGATGGCGTATCACTGCAGAATGTGTGCTTTGAATTCTAAATAAATCACAGAGAGTGTCACCAGCAAAGCCACCCACATCACACCTCCTCCTACATGCTTCACGGTGGGAACCATGAAGGACAGATTTCCACCGGTCTAATGTCCATTGCTCGTGTCTTTTGGTCCAAGCAAGTCTCTTCTTCTTATTGGTGTCCTTTAGTAGTGGTTTCTTTGCAGCAATTCGATCATGAAGGCCTGGTTAACGCAGTCTCCTCTGAACAGTTGATGTTGAGATGTGTCTGTTACTTGATCTCTGTGAAGCATTTATTTGGGCTGCGATTTCTGAGGCTGGTATCTTATCCTCTGCAGCAGAAGTAACTCTGGGTCTTCCTTTCCTGTGGTGGTCCTCATGAGAGCCAGTTAGTTTCATCATAGCGCTTGATGGTTTTTGCGACTGCACTTGAAGAAACTTTAAAATTTCTTGAATATTTTCCTGATTGACTGACCTTCATGTCTTAAGGTAATGGACTGTAATTTCTCTTTGTTTATTTGAGCTGTTCTTGCCATAATATGGACTTGGTCTTCTGTTTACCAGCCCTACCTTGTCACAACACAACTGATTGGCTCAAACACATTCAGAATATATTAAATTCCACAAATGAACTTTTAGCAAGGCGTACCTGTTAATTGAAATGCATTCTAGGTTACTACCTCATTAAGGCGGTTGAGAGAATGCCAAAAGTGTGCAAAGCTGTCACCAAGGCACTGGGTGGCTACTTTGAAGAATCTCAAATATAAAATATATTTTGATTTGTTTAACACATTTTTGGTTACCACATGATCCCATATGAGTTATTTCATAGTTTTGGTGTCTTCACTATTATTCTACAATGTAGAAAGTAGTAAAAATAAAGAATGAGTAGGTGTGTTCAAACTTTTGACTGTATGTGTGTGTGTTCAGCCATGTGACTGTCTGTATTAATCACTCTGCTGAGCTGCTACGATACACCCTCACGTTCCTCCAGTGCACCTCATATGCTCTGTGTGTGTAGTACTATTAAAACAAATCTGATTAATATAACTAGCTCACCACACACATCAAATCAAATCAAATGTATTTATATAGCCCTTCGTACATCAGCTGATATCTCAAAATGCTGTACAGAAACCCAGCCTAAAACCCCAAACAGCAAGCAATGCAGGTGTAGAAGCACAGTGGCTAGGGAAAACTCCCGAGAAAGGCCAAAACCTAGGAAGAAACCTAGAGAGGAACCAGGCTATGTGGGGTGGCCAGTCCTCTTCTGGCTGTGCCGGGTGGAGATTATAACAGAACATGGCCAAGATGTTAAAATGTTCATAAATGACCAGCATGGTCAAATAATAGTAAGGTAGAACAGTTGAAACTGGAGCAGCAGCATGGCCAGGTGGACTGGGGACAGCAAGGAGTCATCATGTCAGGTAGTCCTGGGGCATGGTCCTAGGGCTCAGGTCACATCCAGGCCTTCTGTCATTAGACTTGATTTGGTGGGCTAATGGTATTTCCAAGTTACATCATGTCTGCAGTGGCATGGGACTGTATTTAGCCTGAGTCACCCATGATGATCTCAGAGGTGTGTGTTGTGTTGCCTTCCAGTTGTTGAACACCAGCCTACCGATTACTGTGAAAATTCCCCTAACTAACCTGTTTAACCACTGCTCATATTTCCAGGCAGATTAAATCTACTAGGTGGCAGTTAATGGAGCAGGGGAGACTGTGGCCTGGGCCCCAGAGACAGACTGGAGGCCCCTAGATAGGGACAGACATTCTCTGCCCTACTCTGTGGTCTGTGCTCCCACCAGCCCAGAGCCCAGGGCCCGTATCCACAAAGCGTCTCGAAGTAGGAGTGCTGATCTAGGATCAGATTAGCCTTTTAGATCATGATGAATAAGATTATATGAACATATCCTAGATCAGCATTCCTATTCTGAGATGCTTTGTTGATATGGGCCCAGCTCCTCTCTCTGCCTGTTCCTCTAGAGACAGTGGTTACTGGGTTTCCACCTGATACCACTGGGACCGTCACCAAGTACATTGGACTCCTAACCCTAATTGATCTGTAACAGATGAAAAAAACAGATTTTTTTTTCATAGAAAGTGTTTTCTCTGTCGATTCATTTTTTTTCTTCATATAATTCCTCGGAGGTAAGTGCTTTTTAGTTTTCAGGCCAGAATATGTGGAGACTAGGTTCCACAGTCTCCTTTATTGAAAATGTGAGGCCTTCTCCATAGCTACTTAACATAAAAAGCAGCCAGGCCTTGGACCAGTCTTAAAGTCTATGTATATGCTCAGGAAAAGTCCAGACCGACATGCTTTCGCTGTTGATAGATGGACGAGAGGAGAGCAGTGAAGGTGGAGTTTAAATCACAATCTGTCCTTGAAGGCCAGCCAACCCCTGTTAGTGTGTCCAAGACCACTGTGAACACGTGTCCAAGTGCATCAGTGCTTTTCATACAACAATTTCAATGTGGATGAAAGTACACCTTTTTTAAAAGCAGCATTGCTCAGTATCCTTGGAACAGATGAATATCACACAGTTTAAATTGAACAGTGTCCAAGAATAGTTTATGCTGCTTGCCTTATCTGGGTAATTAAAGCTGTAATGCTTGCTGTCACCAGGAAAATAATTGTGGAGCCCATGCAGCACTCGTTTCTGAGATTTGCATCCTCATTGCCAGCCTGCAGAGTGTTCTGCAGTTAGCCCTCCTCTCTCTCCTCCTCTCTCTCCTCTCTTCTCCCTCTGCTTTCTGCTAAATGAATTCTCCCTGCACAGAAGAATTGTTCTCATCTGTTTTTCATCTCCTTTTTATGAAACGTAATGGGTTTCCAGGAAATGAAATGATGCAGTCGTTTAGTGACAATGCAAAGTGTTCAGAGCATTTTGTTGCCTAGGGTTATGTGCATAAGAGGGGCCATGACAGCGCCAAGATGTATTCTCCCTGCCTTTTGTGCAGCGGGGGGGAAAATCAATCTCTCTCAGTGCCTCAGTAGTGTCTTTTTCTACTTTTTGTTTTTAATTGTTCCTTAAGGCTTATCATGGAGAGCCAAATCCCACATGGCGCTAGCATCCCGAGCGTGTTTAACTGGTGCAGGTGTCGGTGTGCTCGCATTCTGTCCCGCGAGGGCCCCTCCCCTGACCCAGGCTGTGATTGCGTCCAGGTGCTGCTCAGGTGTTCACCCGGGTACTTCTGCATTGTGGGTCACAGGTGCTGCCAAGGTTGCTCCCTCTCCTCTCCTCCGTCTGTCACTCACTCGCTCCTGCCTGCACCCCCCTTCTCTCTGATTGCGCCCCCCTCCTCTCTCTCTCTCTCTCTCTGTCTCTCTCTTCTCTATTTCTCCTGGTTACGCTCAAATTTGCCCAACCTCTGCAGCCTCCGCGGTAGAGGAGGATGGGGCACTGGTATGCCTTTGGAGTGTGGAGACACACACACACGCACAGATGGTGAGCTGTACTCACAGGTGTGAGTCACAGTAGATCATTAAGGACTGTGAGTGATTGTGGTGGTTGGTCCTTTAACCATACTCACTGTTAGCTCAACTGAACTAGAGATGGAATAGATGATATTATCCTTTTGTCTACTCCACTGGTTTGGTACCACACGAGGAGAGAAGACTGGTTTGTAATGAATCCACTCTTGTGTGAAGGCACAAGGCCTTAGCACAGTGAGAGCACATTTCTGCAACCATTTCAAGCATATGTATTGCTACTTGTGATTTGTTTACTGGTACTAAACAATAGGTGAATACATTTTTTTGTGGGTTGTTTTTCTGGGAATCTTTCAATGTGTCTGGTGTTATGCTATGTGTCAGGCCAGCAGAGGAGGAGAAAGAAAGAGAGTGGAGAGGGAGGAGAGGGGAGGCGCGGGGAGAGGAGGTGTGGTGCGCTGTAGTCTAGTGGATGTAGCCGGTCATTATGCAGAGCTGCAGGGTGCGCTTATCTGTTACTGTGCTCAGTGGAGCGTGAAGAGCTGAAGACGAGCTGAAAGGGCACAAATCCCTCTCCTCCATCCCACTCCCACACATCCCCCCACGCCCCCTCCCCGCCCCACTCACCCCCTCCCGGTCCCTGCCCTCCTCAGGCCCTGGCGCCAGTGCTGAAAGTGAGGCATTGCCCAGCCCAGCTGCAGAGGGGGCTACCTGTCCAAGAAGGAGAGCCAGGGGAGAGGTGAGGTGATGTAACAGGTCCCTGAGGGGCAGCTGCAGCAGCGGAGGGGCGATGACCGTAATTACAGGTCCAGCCAATCAGTCCAGGAACATCTGGAAATATCATCCTCTTCCACTGCATGTAATATTGTATCATATTGTACAAGATAGTCACCTCAACTCCACTGATTCTGACAGTACAGCATACTGTACATCATAGTGAAATATTTCTGGTGTTGGTTTGACTGTGGATTATAAGCATTCAGTAAAACCAGCTCTTCTTTTCATTCCCGTTTCATGAAATATAAGGGCGTTTGATTGTTCAGTAATTCACATCCTGTCTTTTCCACGACTCCTCTACCTTGTGTCTGCTGTTTCCCTTGGTGACAAAGCCAACCCACTCCTGTAAAGCCCACCTAAAGTCAGGCAAGCCTATTTCCATAGAAATCTCTGTAATGCTAAATGACACATCAAAAAGCATAGCTTGGTGCATTGCTCAAATGTGAGATACTACATCTACAGCAAGGAAGGATTTTCAGAATAGTGGAGGCAGTGTCTTACTAGGGTTTGACAACTGCCAGCATTTAGCCAATCCCTTTATACACATCCCTTTATACACACATCTAAAGAATCTGCCTACAATCACTATTGGAAAGCATCCATACTTTTAGCAGAGACTAGGCATTCTCTCTCTCTCTCTCTCTCTCTCTCTCTCTCTCTCTCTCTCTCTCTCTCTCTCTCTCTCTCTCTCTCTCTCTCTCTTTTCTTCATCTCGCTGTACTTTGTCCATGTCACACTCTCTTTTCTCAACCACATCCCTTTCCCTCCCTTAGCCCCCTTTGTTCGCTCCCCTCCCCCACCACACCCCTCTTTATCCCTCATATCCTTTCTTTCTTTCCGTTTTTCTCTCTCTCTGTCCCCTTTCTCTCTCTTGTAGATTTACTCTCTCCTTACACGAGCTGGCAGCTGACGCCAATAAAAATGTTAGTGATTGTTAAATGAAAACACAAAGTTGAAGGGCAATGATTCATTAGGAAGGAATGCTGCCAGTGGAACAGCTCAAGTCTCCTGACTCCACTACTGCACTGAATCTCCATCACAGACACACTCTTGGCTACTGTACCTCCATATATCTGTTGGAATGTGTCCGTCCGTCTGCCGGTCTCTGGCATTGTGCTCTATCTTGTTTCCTGATGGAGAGTCTTGCCATGCTCCATGTCCAGCCAGTTCAGTACCAGAGTTGTAACGCTGAAGTACTGCGCTGAGGTCTCTGTGACTCAGTGTTGCGTGAGTTGAGGTAGTCTGAGGTTTCACATGTCCTTTTATTCCGCGAAAGGGCAAGGCTAGGCAGTTTTACACAAAGCATCAACAATGGCTTTTTTAGGTACAGCTTGGGATGGCTCTTCACTATTCAGGGAGACCAGCCTTGAGAACTATTTACTGAGGTGGTCCTTCTGTGGGCCAGGTGTGTCCTTCTGTAGCACAGTTGGTAGAGCATGGCGCTTGTAACGCCAGGGTAGTGGGTTCGATTCCCGGGACCACCCATACGTAGAATGTATGCACACATGACTGTAAGTCGCTTTGGATAAAAGCGTCTGCTAAATGGCATATATTATTATTATTATATATTAGGTGATCCTCCTTAAAGGGCCAATCCGGTGTTGCTACATACATTATATCCAAAATATTTACTCCAATGTTTGTAAACAAAGTTAATGTAAACAAAACCTGTATTGCTGGGGCTTCCCGGGTGGTGCAGTGGTTAAGGGCGCTGTACTGCAGCGCCAGCTGTGCCACCAGAGACTCTGGGTTTGCGCCCAGGCTCTGCCTTAACCGGCCGCGGCCGCGACCGAGAGGTCTGTGGGGCGACGCACAATTGGCCTGGCGTCTTCCGGGTTAGGGAGGGTTTGGCCGGTAGGGAAATCCTTGTCTCATCGCGCACCAGTGACTCCTGTGGCGGGCCGGGCGCAGTGCGCGCTAACCAAGGTTGCCAGGTGCAAGGTGTTTCCTCTGACACATTGGTGTGGCTGGCTTCCAGGTTGGATGGCGCTGTGTTAAGAAGCAGTGCTGTCACCAGGTTGGGTTGTGTATCGGAGTTGTAGTGTTGAGATAGTAGCTACTAAACGATTGAATACCACAAAATTGGGGAGAAAAAGGGGTAAAATTCAAAAATAAATTTAAAAAAATAAAAATGAAGCTGTATTGCTTTAAAACATGATTAAAACTATCATTTTGATCTCATGGCTAGTCAGTCCTTGAATCCATAGCTCTGTCTATGAATGTGAGAGTGGTTATATTTTTCAAGCCTCAGCTTGAACTGGCCCTCATAACAAGTGGTGATGTGGCCATTGTTTGAACTCCAGATTGGCCCTTTAAAGTTTGATGAGAAGCTATATTTCTACATGAGATACAATGCTGTAAAAAAGTATTTGCAACTTTCTAGTGTTCTCAACTTTAGCACATTTTTGATACTGAATGTTATCAGATCTTCAACAAAAACCTAATATTAGATGAAGGGAACCTGAGTGAATAAATAATACAACAATTACAAACTTATTTAATTTATTTCATAAGCAAAATTATGCAACACCCAATGCCCCTGTGTGAAAAATGAATTGCCCCTTACACTCAACTGTTTGTGCCACTTTTAGCTGCAATGACTCCAGCCAAACGCTTCCTGTAGTTGTTGATCAGTCTCTCATGTTGCTGTGGGGGAATTTTGGCCGACTCTTCCACGCAGAACTGCTGTAACTCAGCAACATTTGTGGGTTTTCAAGCATGAACTGCTCGTTTCAAGTCCTGCCACAACATCTCAATTGGGACTAACTTGAAATTGGTTGCTTTTTAGCCATTTTCATGTAGACTTGATTGTGTGTTTTGGATCATTGTCTTGCTGCATGACCCAGCTGTGCTTCAGCTCACAGACAGATGGCCTGACATTCTCCTGTAGAATTCTCTGATACAGAGCAGAATTCATGGTTCCTTCTATTAACGCAAGTCGTCCAGGTCCTGAGGCATCAAAGCATCCCAAACCATCACAATGCCACCATTTGTAGACTCAGGTTCACTTTATCTAATATTAGGTTTTGGTTGAAGATCTGATAACATTCAGTATAAAAAATATGCAAAAATAAAGAAAATCAGAAAGGGGGCAAATACTTTTTCACAGCACTGTATTGCTGGCACTGTCATTGGCACTGTCCTTCTGAGTTTGCAGATATACCCTTGAGAGCACACATCCTGCGCTACAGTTGTCTAGCAATAATAAGTCTAGCAGGAATAAGTCTAGCAGGAATACGTCTAGCAGGAATAATTGACTTTGTCCCCATAACCCAGACTGACAGTGTGATCACACACCCATTCATAAACCTCTGTGTTTAATTACTTGTTGGGATGAGTCAGCCCAATTAAATTCATAGGACTTTATGAAATACAAGTCATGTTTAGAGTGGTGGAGACAGTTGTGTGTCTGTGCCCTGTGCTCTTACAGAGCCATGCAGGTGCGCTTCTCTGGCCCTCACACACTCCAGTCCACACACATACCACACACATACCACACACACCTGGCCCAGGGACCTCAGGTGGCAAACGCAGCGCCTGCCACAGCCTCCCCTAAAAATATCCACCCTCATTCCCCCGTGGATCCAATTCATGGAGAGAAATGAATGTAGCAAATGATTCAATGTAATCGTGTTAGTTTTCAGACGTGCTCGTCCCAGGAGCAGGGCAGCACAATCCCCTCTCCTCCCAGGATACGTAGGGAATCCACAGCGTCATTACCCTGCCTGTGTAATATAATCCAACCTGCAGGGTTTGGCAAAGAGCACGCACACACACACACCTCCACTGAGCACACACACACACACACACACACACACCAATCCCCCCCACTTTGTCCCTGTTCATCCATATTAAATCTTTCATTACACATATATCTTATTTTATTCATTGCTTCCCGTCCTAGCCTGGAGCGCTGTGGTTTAATGAGATATTAATCCTGTGTTTCAGCTGGAACATTTATATTTACCTGGGAGCAGGTCTGGTTCCATTCTCTTTGTCATTGTGTACTCACCTTTGTTATGTTTCATTAACTGTACATGAAAGGTTGTCTTTTATATAAATGATCATCCACCTACATGAGCTCTAACTTTGCATCTTTCTGTTATCTCTGTAGGTTTCAGTTAGCCACAGAAACAGGGGAACTGGAGCAAACACTAAGTGCATGTTAAAACACTAAAAAGCATGAAATAGCGTAAACTCTGCCACACCTGACCTGTGATTCATTTAGAGCCCTCACAGAGAGCTGGCTGAATGTCTGTCAGAATGTCCCATATTTCCCCTGCCCAAGCTCAGCCTCCCCTCCTCCCCTCTCCTTCTATCCACCTCCTCCTCTTCTCTCGTCTCCTTTTATCCACCTCCTCCCCTCCTCCCCTCTCTTTCTATCCCCCTCCTCCCCCTCTCCTTCTATTCCCCTCCCCTCCCTCTCCTTCTATCCTCTCCTCCCCCTCTCCTTCTATCCCCCTCCCCTTCTGTCCCCTCCTCCCCTTCTATCCCACTTCTCCCCCTCTCCTTCTATCCCCTCCCCTTCTATCCCACTCCTCCCCCTCTCCTTTTATCCCCTCCTCCCCCTCCCCTTCTATCCCCTCCTCCACTTCTATCCCACTTCTCCCCCTCTCCTTCTATCCACCCCTCCCCCTCTCCTTCTATCCCCCTCCTCCCCTCCTTCTATCCACCTCCTCTCCTCCTCTCCCTCTCCTTCTATCCCCCTCCTATCCCTCCTCCCCTCCTCTCCCTCTCCTTCTATCCCCCTCCTCCCCCTCTCCTATCCCTCTCATTCTATCCCCCTCCTCCCCCTCTTCTTCTTTTCCCCTCCTCCAACCTCTCCTTCTATCCCCCTCCTCCCCTCCTTCTATCCACCTCCTCTCCTCCTCTCCCTCTCCTTCTATCCCCCTCCTATCCCTCCTCCCCTCCTCTCCCTCTCCTTCTATCCCCCTCCTCCCCCTCTCCTATCCCTCTCCTTCTATCCCCCTCCTCCCCCTCTTCTTCTTTTCCCCTCCTCCAACCTCTCCTTCTATCCCCCTCCTCCCCTCATCCCCCTCTCTGTCTATCCCCTTCCTCCCCTCCTCTCCCTCTCCTTATATCCCCCTCCTCCCCCTCTCCTATCCCTCTCCTTCTATCCCCCTCCTCCCCCTCCCCTTCTATCCCCCTCCTCCAACCTCTCCTTCTATCCCCCTCCTCCCCTCATCCCCCTCTCCTTCTATCCCCTCCCTCCCCTCATCCCCCTCTCCTTCTATCCCCCTCCTCCCCTCTCCTTCTATCCCCCTCCTCCACCCTCTCCTTCTATCCCCCTCCTCCCCCTCTCCTTCTATCCTCCTCCTCCCCTCATCCCCCTCTCCTTCTATCCTCCTCCTCCCCTCATCCCCCTCTCCTTCTGTCCACCTCTCTCCCCTGCCAGGGAGATTTAACTGAGACCTCTTAAATGCCTGGCACACTGTACTATAATATCCATCCATTGACACACACACAGTGTGGCACACACACACACACATCCATCACATTGACACACACACACAGTGTGTCACACAGCTCTGAAACTATTATCAGGACTGGTTCCAGTTTGGCACACTCTCTATATGGCTGTTTAGTTTTTGGGTTGTTCTGTTGGACATTTGGGTCTCTGGGATTTCTGTGAAAGGGAATATGCCCAAACTGCTTCGTGACTAAGAGCCGGATCAAACTTCCTAACCTGTGTTATCCTTCCTGGTCCTTCATCTCTGATCCTCTGATGTCTCATTGTTTAACAGTTGCCTGGCATCTAATACCAGCCGTCAACACAAACACACTTTGATGTGGCACACTGTGTGTGGCACACTGTACTATAATATCCATCCATTGATGTGGCACACAGTGTGTCACACTGTACTATAATATCCATCCATTGATGTGGCACACAGTGTGGCACACTGTACTATAATATCCATCCATTGATGTGGCACACAGTGTGGCACACTGTACTATAATATCCATCCATTGATGTGGCACACAGTGTGTCACACTGTACTATAATATCCATCCATTGATGTGGCACACAGTGTGTCACACTGTACTATAATATCCATCCATTGATGTGGCACACAGTGTGTCACACTGTACTATAATATCCATCCATTGATGTGGCACACAGTGTGTCACACTGTACTATAATATCCATCCATTGATGTGGCACACAGTGTGTCACACTGTACTATAATATCCATCCAGGGACATGCAAGAATTCTCTCCCCTCCTTTTCCATGGCTTATTAAATGTATTCTTGTTTTTCCCTCGACACTCCTGTTGCCCGAACATGGCCGTCTCACATGCATGTCTGATAGGGGTGTGACTACGTGTGTGTTAGTGACTCTACTGTGGTGGCCTCCATCACAGCGTCAGTGTGAACCACGTGGTGGGAGAGTTTGTTAGGTACCTCATGGCCCTCCTGCGCTGTGAGAATGGATGCGTGATTATGAAGTCATCAGCCATGAACCAGTAGGGCTGGGGAGGCACCCCCCTTCTCGCGGGTCCTCGGGGTGCCATTGATTGGTGGCCATGTGTTTGTGCCCGATAGACTGTGAAATGGTGTGTTGCAGCACGGCTGTGTCGCACCTGCGTCCCACCAAGGTGATTGATTGGTTTGGTCATGTGGAATGTTCCCATCTGGTCTGCAGTAATGCATTTTTTTCATCCTGTGAATAGCAAGCACTGGCTGGAGAATAGTGAGGCTCCGAAAATGGGAAAGGCCAAACGAAAACATTTCCCCCCTCCCCTTTTTGCTTTTTACCAACGCGGAAAAATCAAATAGACCAAGCTTCTTGTCTGATTATCCTGCGTGGTGGGGGCTGGGGGTATTTGGGATAAATACAATCAGGAAATCCACCTCTCCACCTCTCCTTATACACAGGAACAGACCACCAGGGGAATCAAATCCCTTCTGTCTCTAGGTAGTCAGAGGGGCAGTAGTACTTCATTTTGAAAGGCATACTTCAAGGCTAAAAGCTGTGTGTTATAATGAAGGTCGTCTTTGATCCATCCTTGTCATGATTAAAAATCATTTCATGCTCCTCCCATCCTGAACTTGAGAGAGATGGAGGAAGCTTGTCTTTGCTGTTAAAAGAGAGCCTTTTCATTTTGTCGAGCATGACTCACCTTAACAAGTCTGTTTCATTTTGCTCTACTTAGATTCCTCCTCGTTTGATTCTGATTATTCTTAATCCCGGTCCCTCTCTTTTAATTGATCTATTCATTCCACCTAATGACTAATTACATATCAGAGCACATCAGCGAAGGCATTCATCATCGTAGAACGTAATAATCAATGACATTTCAACAAAGGAAAAAATAAATATGCAAAAGAACTCATTAACATTTTGTGCTGGCTGTTTGAATAATGCTGCTGCTGACAAGGCTGTAATTAACAGAAATTGATGCTGAGCTCAGGGTGGGAAGAGAGAGTTGTTTCCCCAGAGCTTTATTGTGCCCCCAGTGTGGGACACTGTCTTGCTGGTAGCTGGACTGGACTGGCTGGGCAGTGGGCACTGACTGCTACATCAGAGAGGGAGGAGGTGCTGATGTACTACCCTTACCACCCTGCTGACCTCTCCACAACCCTAGCCCAGCTCACAGCACAGCTTTTATTTACTGTCAAACACAACCTGGTGAATACATCAAAAGCCTGCAACAGGATGGATGTACACAAACACTTGAGAGAAGGAAACAAAAGGCTCCATTTTAAAAGCCAGGGAAACCAGTGAGTGGGTGTGCTGCTTTGTTCACGGCTGTAATGTCGCGCCAACCAGTGGATTGTGTTTGGGAGCTACTGAGCATGCCCAATGCAAGATTTCCAAAGAGACCAGAACTTTCCACTACAGGGTTATTGTAGAATATCAGGGTGGAAAAGGAGCTGCTCTGTAGTACGTGGTCTAAAATCAATTTCCTATGTTTTACTTTCCCACTGTAGGTCCCTGAGTCCACCCCTTCTTCACCCCCTGTCTCTCTCTTTTCCTGTTGGCTTTCCTGTTTTTGTCATGAATATCAACAGAAAATGCAGCAAACACAATAACACCGTACCCAAACTGGCCACAAGCGTACGCTATGTGCACAATTTAATTTTGTCCCCCCACACCAGATGCGATCACAATACGTATTTTGAAATGTCAAAACAAACTCTAAACCAATTATATTAATTTGGAGACAGATCGAAAAGCATTAAACATTTATGGCAACTTAGCTAGCTAGCTTGCAGTTGCTAGCTAATTTGTCCTGGGATATAAATGTTGAGTTGTTATTTTACCTGAAATGCACAAGGTCCTCTACTCGGACAATTAATCCACACATAAAACGGTCAACCAAATCGTTTCTAGTCATCTCTCCTCCTTCCAGGCTTTTTCTTCTTCAGACTTTATATGGCAATTGGCATTTAACTTTCATAGTTACCACGACGACTGACTGAACTCAGTTCATCTTTCAATTACCCACGTGGGTATAACCAATGAGGAGATGGCACGTGGGTATTTGCTTCTATAAACCAATGAGATGGGAGAAGCAGGACTTGCACCGCATTCAGCGTCACAAATAGAACTGACTTCTATTTTAGCGCTTGGCAGAACAGACGCCCGTTGGCACACAAGAGCAGTGTGGGTACAATAATTGAATAACATGTATGTTTGCATTTATTTTGCAACACTCGTGCACGTGAAGCGAGCGGTGTGGTCAGCATGTAAATCTGTTAATGTTTGTTTTTTGGACAGCTGAAAGTGCTGATTGTAACAAGTTGAAGGAATTTATTTTATTGCGTGTGTTAGCCCTGCCATATGGCTCAACATGGAACATTAACTTGACAGCGATAATGGATTGCGATGAGGTTCTTGGCTAGCACTCCTAACGCAGGGACAGGAGCATGGGTTGGGATACTTCACAGGCACAGCACACACTGGAAAGAAAGAGGGGGGAACAGATGTGTGATCTATTCATTTGGCTTTAGCATTACCCTCTATTTCCTCATGTTTACACACTGTTTTACCCACTTTATATGTATATACTGTATTCTAGTCATGGCTCATCCTATATAACTACTGCTGTACACACCTTTTCTATTCATATTCTGTCCATACTGTATATACACACCATTTATATATATATATACACTATATACACAAAAGTTTGTGGACCTCCCTTCATATTAGTGGATTTGGATATTTCAGCCACACCCGTTGCTGACAGGTGTATAAAATTGAGCACACAGCCATGGAATCTCCATAGACAAACATTGGCAGTAGAATGGCCTTACTGAAGTGCTCAGTGACTTTCAACGTGACACCATCATAGGATGCCACCTTTCCAAGTTAGTTCGTCAAATTTCTGCTCTGCTAGAGCTGCCCCGGTCAACTGTAAGTGCTGTTATTTTGAAGTGGAAATGTCTAGGAGCAACAATGGCTAAGCCGCAATGTGGTAGGCCACACAAGCTCACAGAACGGGACTGCTGAGTGCTGAAGCATGTAGTGTGTTGAAATCGTCTGTCCTCGGTTCCAACAATCAACTACCAAGTTCCAAACTGCCTCTGGAAGCAACATCAACTGTTCATGGGGAGCTTCATGAAATGGTTTTCCATTGCAGAGCAGCCGCACACAAGCCTAAGATCACCATGCACAATGCTAAGCTCGCCGCCATTGGAATCTGGAGCAGTGGAAACGCATTATCTGGAGTGATGAATCACGCTTTAGTACCTGGCAGTCTGACGGACGAATGGGTTTACTGGATGCCAGGATAGTTCTACCTGTCAGATGCATATTGCCAACAGTAAAGTATGGTGGACGCGGAATAATGGTCTGGGCTTGTTTTTCATGGTTCAGGCTCCCTAGTTCCAGTGAAGGGAAATCTATAGCATACAATTACATTCTAGACGATTCTGTGCTTCCAACTTTGTGGCAACAGTTAGGGGAAGGCCCTTTCCTGTTTCAGCATGACAATGCCCCTGTGCACAAAGTGAGGTCCATACAGAAATGGTTTGTCAAGATTGGTGTTTAATGTATTTGACTGGCCTGCACAGAGCCCTGACCTCAACCCCATCAAACACCGTTGAGATGAATTGGAATGACAACTGCGAGCCAGGCCTGACCGACCTCACTAATGCTCTTGTGGCTGAATGGAAGCAAGTCCCCGCAGAGATGTTCCAACATCTAGTAGAAAGCCTTCCCAGAAGAGTGGAGTCTGTTATAGTAGCAAAGGGGGGTCCAACTCCATATTAATGCCCATTATTTAGGAATGAGATTTTCGACGAGCAGGTGTCCACATACTTCGGGTCATATAGTGTATATACACTGAGTGTACAACACAGGAACACCTGCTCTTTCAATGACATAGACTGACCAGGTGATTCCAGGTGAAAGCTATGATCCCTCGTTGATGTCATTTGTTAAATCCACTTCAATCAGTGTCGATGAAGGGGAGGAGACAGGTTAAAGAAGGATTTTTAAGCCTTGAGACAATTGAGACAAGGATTGTGTATGTGTGCCATTTAGAGGGTGAATGGGCGAGACAAAGATTTAAGTGCCTTTGAACAGGGTATGGTAGTAGGTGCCAGGCACACCTGTTTAAGTGTGTCAAGGACTGCAACGCTGCTGGGTTTTTCAAGCTACAGAGTTTCCCGTGTGTATCAAGAATTGTCTACCATCCAAAGGACATCCAGCCAACTTGACACAACTGTGGGAAGTATTGTTGTCAACACAGGAATGCTTTCGACACCTTGTAGAGTCCATGCCCTGACGAATTGTGCCTGTTCTGAGGGCAAAAGGGGGGCTGCAACTCAGTATTGGGAAGGTGTTCCTAATGTTTTATACACTCAGTGTATATATGTTTATATTTATGTTGAGATATAGCTTGTTCTGATAATCAAAAAGTAAATATGTGTACTGTTTTGTTGCTAGGTATTACTGCACTTTTGGAGCTAGAAACATAAGCATTTCGCTGCACCTGTGATAGCATCTGCAAATCTGTGTACACAACCTATAAACTTTGATTTGATTCTGTGTTGTGTGTTTTTTTTATTTGGTCCGTGCCTTCCTTACCAGCGAGGCGAGTCGAGGGGTCTCAGGGTAGAAAAACAAAGAGGCCCTCGGTAGGAATGCATCGGAGATGCTGTAGAGCGGAGCAGAGCTCACTAATTGGCTGTTTTTGTGGCTGGGGTTTTGAATTGATCCCTAGAGATGCTTAGATCACTACCTCCCAGAGTATCAAAACAAGGCGCACTGCACAGCACCTCCATGCTCCAATCAATAGGGAGTCATACTCTGAATGACTCCTCACAACGCCTTCATTCTGAGGTCTCTGAGCTGCATCCCAATTTCATTTCAATATTTCATGTTGCAGATGCTGTTTATACCTCACTCACTCATTATACCCTATCTAAGGAAGTCATTCAGTTCAGTAAGGTTGAATTGTAGGGTGGAGGGCAAATCAATGTCTCCACTGCTGCACACTAGCATAGACATATCTGTTCTATTTTTGGTATTGATGGTAACTGTTCAACATAATGATTCGCAACTCCTCTATTGCATTGCATTCAATGTCAAAACTGTTTTCAACTTTAGGCGATCATAATCATAATGGCCATTCAAAAGGCCACGTGTATATTGTGGTACATATACATTCAGACAGTGTTAGTCGTATGCCAGAATTGAAGGAAGCCTTTTTCCGTTCAAATTGATTTTCATATTGAGCCAGTGTCATCAGTGCTATTGATTTGGCTAGGAGCCACAGTATTATCCAAGGTGTCTGTCCCAGTGGACTTCATTTCTATTTAGATCATCTGCTGTGATGGCTGTAATTAAGCCGGTTTATTCTTGTTGTTTTTGCATCATGTGTCTGGGGGATTGCGTCTGCGCCGGTGTCAACACTGTTCTTGATGGACACCTGGACAGCCCGGGCTTCTTCCTCGCTAGCAGAATGATGAATTTACTTACCATCATATCCATCAACACACACTGTAGTCTAGGGAAGTACAAAAATGTATTAAAAGAAATACAAAATAGAAACTGTCACAGACAAGAATCAAAAAATGAAACAGTTGGAGAGAATATTGCTTTCTGTAGACCGACTGCACCTGCTCAGAACAAATCTTGTAATAATGATATTAGCGCTGCTGTTGTGAATGCCATGCTGGCTGTGATAGGACAGGCCTGCTTGGGGAGATAATAAACAGCATGGCTAATGCCCTGGAAAGTGTCAGGCCTGCGACTCCTCTGGTGAAATTGGTCTCTTGTTCTCATGGTTTTCGTTCCTCTTTTCGCTCACAACGTTAGTGGGCTTTGATGGATGAGGTCTTGTTTCAGACTTCAGTGCTTCGTAAAGGAGAATTAAGATTTAATGGCTCGAGTCATGTTCTGGCTCTGTAAATATAGGTTATTACGGGGACCTATTCTCCTCAGATTGAGTTATGTCTGCTAGAGACAGAGGAGAGCGCTGTGTTGTGATGAGGGTGTATTTGTCGGGCTAATTTGGGTGCTCGCTCGGCTCTAGAAGAAAAACCTAAGTGCCAATCTGTTCCACCTGATTTATTATCACTTGTTCTTCACTGCTTCAGCATCTTGAACACACATCCACCAGACCTGTGATCAACTTCTCCATCACTTCACATGATTAGTGGCTTAAAAAACATTGAGTGATACCCTTGAAAGTACCTATTAGCTGTAAATTGCTATTCATTCTGATGTTTTCCTGGATTAACTTTCATGGCAAGACAGCCAGGCCATAGAGTTTAGGTGCTCTTTGATGGAACGCTAGCCAGTCTACCTTTTACTTTTCTGTTAGACGTCTTTTGTTAAAGTATTGTAGAAAACTTCCTTGGGTTTTCCTTGAGCCAAGTTTCCTTAAACCAAGTTTCTAAATGGCTGAGTTAGCAGTCTCAGTGGTAGCAGCAGCGGCAGCAGCAGCAGCAGTGCCCTCTACAATCAAAGCACAGTGATCCTGCCCTGGCTGTCTGCCTCCCCTCATCCACTGGCATGTGAGAGAGACTCTCCCAGGTCTTGTACTGTGTCCTCGACCAACACATCACACTCCACATGCGCTCTGCTCTTAAGTGTGATGATTTGGCTCCATTAATCATCCCAGTCAGAGGGTTTCTATAATGTATGATGTGTCCTATTACTGAGGGGAAGTGCCTGCTGGTGGCTTCCAGGGGGACAAGCAGGGGAGTGCTGGGCCAGGCAGGTTATTGATCACAGAGCCCCTCTAGCCTGTCACTCCTCTAGCAGTGCTAAGGAGAGATGGAGGATGTGATTAGATAAAACAGGGGTTAGAGGAGCATCCGCATCAGGCAGGCAGCAAGGCAGGCGAGCCGAGCCCAGAACCCTGTTAATCAGTGACCTCTACACCAGATCCCGAAGTTAATCTCTAGCCACGCTCCCACTTGGCCCTTCCCCTCGCCACTGCCCACTGCATCCTTCTCCTCCGGGTGACTCATTTTGCTCATGGAGGAGAGAGTGGGGGATGTGGGGGGTGAGTGAGGTTTGGGGTGGGTGGGCGACGGGGGTGGGGCAGTGGCCTCACAGCTGCGCTAGCTGGCACCGGTTCCTCAAACATCAGCGTCGCAGCCAGCAGCCTGCTTGGCACAAACACTCGCCAGTAACACTTAAACAAATTGCAATTGCAATAGCTGGGCTGTCTTACATTGTTGATATTTGACATTCCAAGACACTTTTTCTCTCCCATATTCCTTTTTGGAGGCTTTCATCATGTAGATGACTGTATGTTATGAGTGATCCCACATTGTTTTCTAATCTTTGTGTTTGAGCACCTATGGATCTTCTACAGCAGCTTCTCTTTGACACCCTGTTCTTTCTTTCAAACTGGAACATTCTTAAAGGTTTCTACATTACCCACTGAAAGCATTTCTATCAATGAGAATGTACAACCTCACCCCAAAATACAATGTGTGGCATTATATTTGAAACAGTCAAAAAAATAAAATATAAGGTTTAGCATTTGAATCATCGCTGTTTTTTGTGGTTTTCCTTTTGATGTACAGACTTTATTATTTTGTCTTGTCCTCCCCTCTAAAAATAAAAACACATGCTGTGGATTTCTATACAGTGTAGTAGCACACATCTTATACACATCTAATATATTCATACATTTTATATATATACCCCCACAACAAGATGCTGCCACCCTGTGCTTCACGGTTGGGATGGTGTTCTTCGGCTTGCAAGCCTCCCCCTTTTTCCTCCAAACATAACGATGGTCATTATGGCCAAACAGTTCTAATTTTGTTTCATCAGACCGGAGGAAATTTCTCCAAAAAATACAATCTTTGTCCCCATGTGCAGTTGCAAACTGTAGTCTGGCTTTAGTAGTCTGGCTCCCGCTGGGGCGGCAGCGTAGCCTAGTGGTTAGAGCTTTGGACTAGTAACCGGAAGGTTGCGAGTTCAAACCCCCGAGCTGACAAGGTACAAATCTGTCGTTCTGCCCCTGAACAGGCAGTTAACCCACTGTTCCTAGGCCGTCATTGAAAATAAGAATATGTTCTTAACTGACTTGCCTGGTTAAATAAAGGTAAAATTAAAAATTAAATATGGCGGTTTTGGAGCAGTGGCTTCTTCCTGGTTGAGCGGCCTTTCAGGATATGTTGATATAGGACTCATTTTACTGTGGATATAGATACTGTTGTACCTGTTCCCTCCAGCATCTTCACAAGGTCCTTTGCTGTTGTTCTGGGATTGATTTGCACTTTTCGCACAGAACGCGTCTCCTTCCTGAGCGGTATGACGGCTGCGTGGTCCCATGGTGTTTATACCTGTGTACTATTGTTTGTACAGATGAACGTGGTTCCTTCAGGCATTTGGAAATTGCTCCCAAGGATGAACCAGACTTGTGGAGGGCTACAATTTTATTTCTGAGGTCTTGGCGGATTTCTTTTGATTTTCCCATAATGTCAAGCAAAGGGGCACTGAGTTTGAAGGTGGCCTTGAAATACATCCACAGGTACACCTCCAATTGACTCAAATTATGTCAATTAGCCTATCAGAAGCTTCTAAAGCCATTACATCATTTTCTGGAATATTCCAAGCTGTTTAAAGGCACAGTCAACTTAGTGTATGTAAACTTCTGACCCACTGGAATTGTGATACGGTGAGTTATAAGTGAAAACATATGTTACTTGTGTCATTACATGTGTCATGCACCAAGTAGATGTCCTAAACAACTTGCCAAAACTATAGTTTGTAAACAAGACATTTGTGGAGTGGTTGAAAAACGAGTTTTAATGATTCCAACCTAAGTGTATGTAAACTTCCGACTTCAACTGTATATATACACTGCTCCAAAAAAATAAAGGGACTGTGGTCCTTCTGTAGCACAGTTGGTAGAGCATGGCGCTTGTAACGCCAGGGTAGTGGGTTCGATTCCCGGGACCACCCATACGTAGAATGTATGCACACATGACTGTAAGTCGCTTTGGATAAAAGCGTCTGCTAAATGCCATATATTATTATTATTATATTTATATATTATAAACAACACAATGTAACTCCAAGTCAATCACACTTCTGTGAAATTAAACTGTCCACTTAGGAAGCAACACTGATTGACAATAAATGTCACATGCTGTTGTGCAAATGAAATAGACAACAGATGGAAATTATAGGCAATTAGCAAGACACCCCCAATAAAGGAGTGGTTCTGCAGGTGGTGACCACAGACCACTTCTCAGTTCCTATGCTTCCTGGCTGATGTTTTGGTCACTTTTGAATTTTGGCGGTGCTTTCACTCTAGTGGTAGCATGAGACGGAGTCTACAACCCACACAAGTGGCTCAGGTAGTGCAGCTCATCCAGGATGGCACATCAATACGAGCTGTGGCAAGAAGGTTTGCTGTGTCTGTCAGCGTAGTGTCCAGAGCATGGAGGCGCTACCAGGAGACAGGCCAGTACATCAGGAGACGTGGAGGAGGCCGTAGGAGGGCAACAACCCAGCAGCAGGACCGCTACCTCCGCCTTTGTGCAAGAAGGAGCAGGAGGAGCACTGCCAGAGCCCTGCAAAATGACCTCCAGCAGGCCACAAATGTGCATGTGTCTGTTCAAACGGTCAGAAACAGACTCCATGAGGGTGGTATGAGGGCCCGACGTCCACAGGTGGAGGTTGTGCTTACAGCCCAACACCGTGCAGGCATTGATGCTATGGACTGGCCCGCCCGTTCCCCAGACCTGAATCCAATTGAGCACATCTGGAACATCATGTCTCGCTCCATCCACCAACGCCACGTTGCACCACAGACTGTCCAGGAGTTGGCGTATGCTTTAGTCCAGGTCTGGGAGGAGATCCCTCAGGAGACCATCCGCCACCTCATCAGGAGCATGCCCAGGCATTGTAGGGAGGTCATACAGGCACGTGGAGGCCACACACACTACTGAGCCTCATTTTGACTTGTTTTAAGGACATTACATCAAAGTTGGATCAGCCTGTAGTGTGGTTTTCCACTTTAATTTTGAGTGTGACTCCAAATCCAGACCTCCATGGGTTGATAAATTTGATTTCCTTTGATAATTTTTGTGTGATTTTGTTGTCAGCACATTCAATATGTAAAGAAAAAAGTATTTAATAAGAATATTTCATTCATTCAGATCTAGGATGTGTTATTTTAGCAGTGTGTATATATATATATAGATAGATATATATATCTCAAAATAAATGTATCTATATCTCAGTATTGTTATCATACTCTGTATCTGCACATTTGCTGTGGTAAACACAGGGATGTGCTGGTAAGTACAGTGACATCAGAATGGGAACATCTCTTTGTTTACCAATGCTGCGCTCTTAGCGCTGTGTGATCATGCGTGGCGGCACGCTAAACAGTTAAATGCCTGTTTACCGTCGGGTTCCTCAGGGATGTTTTCCCCTCGGTTTGGGCTGAACTGCAGCGTTGTTGACTGTGCTCAGGTCCCTGGGCGTGTTACAACGCTTGGCTTGGCCGGGTCGTGCTCCAGAGGTTCAGGTGAGCTGCCTGCCTGGCCGCTAGCTAGCTACCTCTCTCCCTGGCAGGTAGGTAGGTATTTAGGTAGGGCCAGACCTGGAGAGAGAGAGGAAGTTTTCCTGAGAAACAATAACACTCAGCCATCAATTATTCACGGTGGACAGAGAGTGTGTGACAAAACACATGCTGGGGATGAATATTTCACTGTGGGCACGAGCATCTCCTCACAGGGGAGAGACAGGGCGACTCAGTGATACCGATGGAGACCAAACCACGCTGAGGCTGAGGTGCAGCTCATGAAATGTAAAAAAACAACAACAGGTATAACCTTTTTAGTCAGCCAAGACAGATGTTCTCTCCCTCTGCGGTGGCTCAGGGTATGTAGTTAACCCACAACTAAATGCTCCTTCCTTTGTGAGAGAGCTAACCCAGAAATGTTATATCATTATGTGTTGCTACTGAAAGGGAAGCAGCGTTGTCAGTTAAAACCACCTTACCTGATTTCGGCAGCTTCCTCTCAAGCTCTCTGGAGACTGTGTGCAGATGCAGTGCGACTGTGCCCCGCAGCAATACTCAGAGATGTGAATCCTCCAACATGTGCCTCTGTTCACCTGGGCATGCCAGTATGATGTTCTGTTCAGTCAGAGCGTAACAGAATCTCCTGGCTATGCAAGTTTTAAACTCACTAGAATATCTACCTTTTCCCCAGAGTAAACCCAATGTTGTTCCAGGGCTGCGTCTGGTGCTTGCAATGTTTGAAAGTCTGACAAAAATAATGTACGATGTGGTTAAAGTTGTTTATCATTTCCTTGTAGGAACCTCTTGTTTTTTTCCGCCGGAGTAAAACTGCTGAGTTTAGTATATTGTGAGGAGCATGATTCATGTGCGTGGTGCGTTGTGTGTTTTATTTGTTTTCCTGATGGCTGCCGGGAAGCGTCTCTCTCAGGAGGAGTGCTCCACACCAAAAGTGTGACACTGATGGAGCAACTCTGTCTAGGAGGATCTCTTCTGGCTTAAAGAATACGTATTCTACATAACATTTTGTACAGATCTGCATTACGATATGGAGCAGTGGTTTATGTCCTAATGTGTGGCATCATATGTGACCTGTATAAGTGTGAAAGTGAATTAGGATATTACCTTGTTATTTGAAGACACAATGAATAAGAACGATGATTTCTAGACCATGATGTGGTGTCAATGGTTTTTGTCTAATCTTTTCTCTGTGCCTCCACAGGTAAATCAGCAGAGAGGGCTCAATTTCCACCCTATGGGAGAGAGCCTGGCGTGTCTGGCTGCCAGGTAAGTTTGATATCTGCTATTTACTGCTTCGTGTGGCTCCATTGGTAGAGCATGGCGCTTGTAACCAGGTACCACTAAGAAAATGTATGCACTCACTACTGTAAATCGCTTTGGATATGCGCGTCTGCTAAATGACTGTAATGTAAATATAGTGTGGTGAACTCTGCTTGTTTAATTTTCCTTGTTTGGGCATTCTCGATACATTGTTAAAACTAATTGGTGTGTCCAGCTCATCAGATAAAATGCCTTTGTTGGTAGTATAATTAGAGTGAAAAGGAACGTTTGCACCGGAGATGGTTTATGAAGCGAACAAGAAAGCTCATGAGAATATTCTGAGGTGTGAAGGCTTAGAGATAATGAGTGAGTGATTACAGTGGAGCTGCCTGGGCTGAGGAGTTTCTCCGTGCCCTGTGATGTCTAGTAGGGTCTATCAGGGGCAGCCCGAAACCACAGAGAAACACCACTTTCAGCACCTCCATTAAGCCAGGGTCAGTGAGCACAGCCAAGCTCAGCCCAGATCCCCTCTCACAGCCACACAGATGTTCAACACAAAGGGCTGATTGTGTGCACAAGCCACAGCTCTCTCTCTCTCTCTCTCTCTCTCTCTCTCTCTCTCTCTCTCTCTCTCTCTCGCTCTCTCGCTCTCTCGCTCTCTCGCTCTCTCTCTCGGTCTGACGTCAGCAAGTCAATGGGGAGAGCGCTCATATTCTCTCTCTTTCCTCCTCTTTCTCTCCCTCGTTCATTCTTCTCTCTGTTCTCCTCTTTCGCTCTCACTGACTGTTTTTCGGACTCTGCCCACTCTATCTCGAGTATCTCTTTATTTCCTTTCCCTCTGCCCTGGCTGGGAGACCAGTAGGAGAAGTTCCACGGAAAATGGCTTCCATCAGGGTCTGCTTCACCCTCCACTGTTCCCAGTACTGAGTGTTTATATTACACATTATGGTCAATGATATTGCGATTAGGGGTTTTTGTGAGTCTGGACTTTAAGATTAGGTTTAGGGCTACGTCTGAAAGATGTCTTTAAAAGATAGAGCCCACCTCTTTGGGCTTAACCCAAAGATCAAGGGAGCCTCTGACCTCATTGACTCACTTGTTAACCCACTCGTTTAACCCCAAGCTAATCATGTGTCAGAGTAGTACCCTTCACCTCTCTATCCCCTCACTGTACACACTGTACACATTACTACTAACAACTATGTGGTCATACAGAGGTCTGTGCTTCCAGTCAGACAGAGTGAAAATATAGCTGATGTGAGTTGAAAGCTCATTTAGTCATTCATAAAAGAGCTTTTGGAGATGGAATGCCAGTTCAGACATTTTGTGTGGGAACTGGGGAATTGATGCAGGCCTGCAGCTGCTGAGATCTGAGGCTGGCAGAGATTCAGTTTGTCTGGTCCTAGAAAAAAAACAGGAAGACCAAAAAAGTAATTTAATTCTTTAGAGAATATTGTGTAACCCTTCTAGTGATTATCAACAGGGCTCCACCGCTGAATCTTGCCCAGCCGAATCAAGCATGAGCAAAGCATCTCAGGTGCAAAGATTATCAGGCATTGTTTATCTTTTAATGAGCAGCCTGAATGTTCACAACCTCCAAATCCTGGAGATTTCATAATCCATCCACACTAACCTAATAAAAGGTAACATTGTATTTTCTTCTCGGAGGACCAAGAATGGAAATTCAAAACAAACAATCAATCTATCAAGAGGTTGGTTTTTGGAAACTACTGTAATAGCGCCAGATATCTGCCAAACAGACCGTCAGTTGTGGGCTTGTCGTCAAGTCTAAGCAAATTGCCTCGCTCAGCATCGGATTATTGCATCATTTGAACGTGATGAAGAACTCCCCATGTCTTATTGGGTTAGATATTCAGAGTGCTGTAGCCAGCTGTGGCCCCTTATTCCGCTGTTCCTTTTTTACACAGAACATGTCAGTCTCACCATAATCAACCCGTGTTTTAAACCTTCTGGCGTCATCTTTTTGGACAGTTGTTGTCTGCACACCAGTAAAAGAGAAAGATCCCAATGTATCCAGTCATTGTCTTTGTGGTATGGTAAGGTGTTATTCTGCCTTCATCATAATAGCAGGAAATCTGATTTAATTGAAGGCCTTCACCATATCATCTCTCTCTCTCTCTCTCTCTCTCTCTCTCTCTCTCTCTCTCTCTCTCTCTCTCTCTCTCTCTCTCTCTCTCTCTCACTGGGAGTGCGGGCATACTCTTCTGTGTTGGGTCTATGTCCCCAGTGGGATGAGGTAAGGAACAGGGCTGGGGTGTGGGGGGAGAAAGAGGGAGAACAGGGAAGAGACAGTGGGAGAGAGAGGGGTTGGCAGGTTGCCGGGTTGCTGTGTTGCCGTGGCGCCAGCAGCACTCTGTTCCGCAGGTAGCTCCTGTGTGCCTCCTGCGAGACGGATTACCCTGATTAAAGTGACAGGATGCAGTTGACAGACGACTCCCATTATCTCCTCAAATCTGCGTGACATTTCACAGTGGAGATGATCATTGAGATGTGAAGAGGCTTGGGCAGAAAGCCCTGTGATTCAGGAAATTCTTGACATAATAAAGCCTTGTGTCGGGTATTGGGCTTTAGCAACATGATTGACTGCAACGTCATTTGATGCAAGTGTGTTATTGGAGTACTAGGGGAGGACATTTTCTCCTTAGACAGTCACACACTGACTACAGAACAAGCCTTGGCTGTTAAACTCAATTTCACTCAATTCTCTGTCTGTTTTCTTCTTCGTCTCAATTGTCTCTTTTTTTTCTCTCCAGAATATCAAAGATTATGGGTTTAGTTTCATGAAAGCATAACAACATTTTCTGTCATCTTTAAATAGAATTCTGATGATTTGAAGATCTATGCAATCAACAACCAATAAACCCTGGCCTCGCTGAAGTTTCCTATGCTTTACTATGTGTACTGTAGATTACAGTAGTTTCTATAAAACAAACACCAGCTAATATAGCTGGAAGGATTCAATATCATTGAACAAAGGCAGCAGAAGTGAGTCTGGTCTGGTCTGTTGTGCCATGTCAATGTCAATGCAGTGGCCTCTGTGACAGGTTGTCAGTTTGCAGAGCCTGCTTCTCCCCTCATTTCTACTGCAGTAAAGCAGTGGCAAACTTGATTTTCACAGGACTTGATGGCCTTCATTCCAATCTGTTAAAATCAGAATCTATGGTATTTTTAGAGTACCACCTCACTGCCATTTTGGTGTTATTGTGAGGGGTTTTGATTTTGGGGAAATATTTTGTATTGATAGTACGTGAAATACCCAAGGAATCCAGATAATAATAACATTTTTGTGGAAATTGACCAAGGTCAAAGCCTTCCCTCTGACCTACAGTTGAAGTCGGAAGTTTACATACACCTTAGCCAAATACATTTAAACTCAGTTTTTCACAATTCCTGACATTTATTCCTAGTAAAAATGTCCTGTTTTAGGTCAGTTAGGATCACTACATTATTTTAAGAATGTGAAATGTCAGAATAATAGTAGAGAGAATGATTTATTTCAACTTTCATCACATTCCCAGTGAGTCAGAAGTTTACATACACTTAATTAGTATTTGGTAGTGTTGCCTTTAAATTGTTTAACTTGTGTCAAACGTTTCAAGTAGCCTTCCACAAGCTTCCCACAATAAGTTGGGTGAATTTTGGCCCATTCCTCCTTACAGAGCTGGTGTAACTGAGTCAGGTTTGTAGGCCTCTTTGCTTGCACAATCTTTTTCAGTATGATTGAGGTCAGGGCTTTGTAATGGCCACTCCAACAGCTTGACTTTGTTGTCCTTAAGCCATTTGTCCACAACTTTAAGTATGCTTGGGGTCAATATCCATTTGGAAGACTCATTTGCGACCAAGCTTTAACTTCCTGACTGATGTCTTGAGATGTTGCTTCAATATATCCACATAATTTTCCTCCGTCATGATGCCATCTATTTTTTGAAGTGCACCAGTCCCTCCTGCAGCAAAGTACCCCCACAACATGATGCTGCCACCCCCGTGCTTCGCGGTTGGGATGGTGTTCTTCGGCTTGCAAGCCTCTCTATGTAGATACATTTGTATCTGTTTCCTCCAGCATCTTCACATGGTCATTTGCTGTTGTTCTGGGATTAATTAGCACTTTTCGCACCAAAGTACATTCATCTCTAGGACACAGAACGCGTCTCCTTCCTGAGCGGTATGACGGCTGCGTGGTCCCATGGTTTTGATACTTGCGTACTATTGTTTGTACAGATGAATGTGGTACCTTCAGGTGTTTGGAAATTGCTCCCAAGGATGAACCAGACTTGTGGAGGTCTACAATTGTTTTTCTGAAGTCTTGGCTTATTTATTTTCATTTTCCCATGATGTCAAGCAAAGAGACACTGAGTTTGAAGGTAGCACTTGAAATACATCCACAGGTACACCTCCAATTGACTCAAATTATGTCAATTAGCCTATCAGAAGCTTCTAAAGCTATTACATAATTTTCTGGGAATTTTCCAAGTTGTTTAAAGGCGCTGTCAACTTAGTGTATGTAAACTTCTGACCCACTGGAATTGTGATACAGTGAAATAATCTGTCTGTTAACAATTGTTGGAAAAATGACTTGTGCCATGCACCAAGTAGATGTCCTAACCGACTTGCCAGAACTATAGTTTGTTAAAAATAGATTTGTGGAGTGGTTGAAAACAAGTTTTAATGACTCCAACCTAAGTGTATGTAAACTTACGACTTCAACTGTATGTTAGTTTAATGTCATTGGTTACCGGGTCAATCCACAGCCCTCTCAGTCAATGAAATGCGTTTGTAAAGCCCTTCTTACATCAGCTGATGTCACAAAGTGCTGTACAGAAACCCAGCCTAAAACCCCAAACAGCAAGCAATGCAGGTGTAGAAGCACAGTGGCTAGGAACTACTGTAGTGTTTCCTGGAAGCACATGAGGGCTCCAGTCTCCAGAGCAGCACTCTCTTCTGAGGTATCCTCACTCACCTCAACCCTCCATCCTTCTCCACTTACGATCCGCAGCAAATTAGACTAATTGGTCAACGCCCTTAATTGGCCTGTTTGCTGGGGACACAATGGTCACTGGAGTGGAGTGGATACTGGCGAAGCCTGGAGGCTGCTGGAACCTTCCAGAGGCTGCCTCAACTCAGTCACATGACACAGTAAACAGGAGAGGAGGGTGCTGAGGACTCAGGACTCCAGCCCACTAATCTGGGCCTGTCAGATCAGAGGCAGGTTTTGGGACAGCTCTGTGTCATCTCGGCTCTCCTCCACTAATTGGATACATGTGCCTGAGATCAGACACAGGTCCAGCAGGCTGGTGGCCTGGTGACTCCCAGGTCTCTTGGACGGACGTTTTGTCCAGTTAAGCCGGCGTGGTTTTCGGGGGAGCCCACAGATCCTGGGATCAGACTGATGGTTTAATGAGCCTTGAGCTGCCCTGCTCTCACCCCCTACCCCTGCACCTCCTCTCACCCCCCTGCACCTCCCTGAGCCCTCTCCCTTCAAAGAGCTGCTCCTGCAAGTCATGACATGTCCCTGGTTGTGTCTGAAGATGCCCTCAGGCCGTGATCGCTGCTGATCAATACCGTTCCACTGCAGGCTGGAGGAGAGAGAAATCACTAGGTCAGACTGATTGGATGGATTTCTCCTTGTAGTTCAGTAGAGCTGCTAACAGTGGTGCACACAGGAGTACAAAAATGACTGTGTGTATAAAAAAGAGAAACTGAAATGTGTATTAGATTTCTTATGCTGATGCTCCATAACAAAGCACCATTTACCAGTATTATAGAACAGTACCATTTTTTTCAGAATGTTTTCAAACGAACATTATACCTTTTGTCAGCTCCACAGGAAGCATTCATTAACACATATCTATGACATTTTGAAAAATAACTATTTTACTGCTAAGTGGACATGCATTAATTGAGGTGTCTGCGCTCATCTGCTGCTGTGAAAATAGTTATTTACTGTCTTTACCGTTAAAGAGATGTATTTTGTCTGAGGGCAGGTTGTTAGTGAATTATGGTAGCACAACACACAGTGGCCCCTTATTCCCACTGGAGCACATCTCCATAAAGCTGTTCAATGGATTGATTCATGGTATTTAATAGATCATTAGGGGAATGGCTGATTCATGGCCAAGTGTTTCACTGATAATATTTGACAGTACATAAGATCACCCCCTGACTGCATGAGTACCCCCCCTCTCTCTCTCACACACTCTCTGTCAGGCATATGTGTATAGGTGGCAGGGAAGTCAGGCGCAGGAGAATCAAACGGAGTGTAAATTGAGTCTTTTAATAATGTCCTAGTAACATGCTCCATAACACTAAACAGGAAAAGAACATAAACAAAATATGGGTACGAAGACCAGACGCGCACCTATACAACAAACAACACTACACTGACAATAAACAATCTCTGACAAAGACATGAGGGGAAACAGAGGGTTAAATACACAACAGGTAATGAATGGGATTGAAAACAGGTGTGTGGGAAGACAAGACAAAACCAATGGAAAATGAAAAAAGGATCAATGATGGCTAGAAGACCGGTGGCGTCGAACGCCGAGCACCGCCCGAACAAGGAGAGGCAACGACTTCGGCAGAAGTCGTGACACTCTCACTCTCCCACACACACACACACACACACACACACACACTAGTTTCACACTGCTGTTCTCCACTTATCTGTTGTTTCTCTGTTGTCTCCTCCAGGCCAATCTGCGGCCGGACATTGGTCTGGTAAGTCCTGGGCCTGTGACCACATCGGTGAAAACGGCCTCTCCCTTCTACCCTCCCTTCACCGGGGCCAACCCCAGAAGACGCCCCCTACCGGAACCTACTCCCATTGGTCAGTGACAATTAACCCATGCCTATAGATACAGAGCAGGGCAAGTTATCAAGTCCCTGACAATGGCATTTTAGTCTAGTATCGTGTTTAGAGCAGTATGTGCTGATCTGTTTTCACTAACTCCATGAACAAGCCTGCAGGAGTCCCTGTGTTTTTAACGGATTAATGACTTTTGCTTAGCCATTTAAACTCCTATTTTAACACTAATAATGATTATCCTGGTGATTTCAATAGATTGCACAACACGCACAAATTGTTTTGCATTTTACATGACAAATTGTTTTTGATTTGACTTGATTGTGTGCAAGAAAGAATGTTTAGGCCAGGGTTGGCATCCTCATGGTTCCCCTCTTTATGCCAGTGTGTGAATGAGTGTTGTGTTGTTTACATCCCACAAAGGCCCATTCTATTGCCTCAATCCTGTTTTATCTTTTCACAGATCCTCTACAAACAAAGAAAGTTCGCAAGGTCCCTCCTGGTCTGCCTTCATCTGTGAGTGGAAGATCATTTCATCTGCCTGCCATGCCTCTCATATATAAATAGATCTCTCAATGAGCTTAACCAAACACACACACACAAACAAACACACACACACACACACACACACACACACACAAAGAGAGCTGTTGACATCAATGTCACACAAACTTTGCTGGGATTTTACTTGTTTTCCTTGACTCTTCAAAGACGTCCTCTGCAGTGGTACCTGGTTGATGTGTAAGGGAGCCCATAGCCCTGCCTTGTTGTTTGTGTATTTGTATACTAGAGAGTGTGTGTATGTGTGTGTACATTCGGGTGATTGATTTTGGGGTCTGTCCTGTCACAGCGTGGTCTCCTCAGCTCCTCTCCTGGGACGCAGAGCTATGCGGGGCACGGGGTACAGAGCTGTCTGAGCGGATCCCCGGCGCTGCTCTTTTGATGTTTAATTAGTCATTATGTAGCCAAACAGGAGGACAGACAGAGATTAATAGTGCAGAATCAGAGACATTTCCATGGGTAATAATCCCGGTGGAGCAGAAGACATTAGAATGCAGAGGAAGTGTGGAGCTCAGCTTGCCTCCGCCTGGGTCGGGCCTCATTAATATGCATAAATCACTAAGTCAGATGTTCATTGTGAAAATCATGGTGGATTCTCAAAGAGGGCGATTAAGCCTTGCCTTAACTTCCCAGCCACTGGTACCAGCCGATGCTTTTAATAAAAAATGTATAAAATGGTTTTAGCAGAGATCCATCCCTCTTTACTTTTGTGCTGAAGTCTTCAGCCCCAGAGAACAAGGGGGCTTTGATGAGGGTGGCTCAGAGACTGGATTTGCTTTTGGGAGTTGTGATAATCGCGAATGCCACCGCTGTTCCTCTGAAATCAGATATGGAACAAGACACAGGACATAAAAGAGAGATGTGTTTTGTCTCTGAATTTGTGTTTGAATACTAGTTTGTCAGGAACAGAGGGAGGAAAGCAGCGGAGTGGGAAACGCACGCTGCCTCTCCCCTCCTGAAGTAGGTGAAGGGGATATGGGGGGGGGTGGTGCCAGGAGACAGGGAGGGAGGCAGAGAAAGATTGGTTGCTTTGCGGGGTACATCTCTTTGTTGTGTAAATGGGCGCAGGGCTTTTATTTGTCTCTGCTTAACACATGGGCGCAGGTGCACTATGTGACTCATAACAGTAGAATCAAAGCAGTACAATCCTGAGTGGAATAAGTAGAGGAGCTAATGCAGCTTCTTCTTCTTCTGTCACTCTGTGTGGAGAAGACGAGGCCTGGATGTTGGAGGAGTTAGTCTCTGATCCCAAGACAGAGCCAAGACTTTAACAGGGAAAAAGTGGCTGTTTTTCTCTTATTTCCTCTGGTTGCAGGGAAAGGTAAAGAGAGAGAGCCTGTGGTATGGATGGTGTGTGGGGATGGAGGTTGAGTAGGCGGTGATGGAGGGCTGGTCTGGAGGCTTTTAGGAGGTGTTGTATGGGCCTGGTGGGAAGTGTTGGGTGAGGAGGTGGAGGGGACATGAGCTGCCATAGCTTGTCTTGCAACTGATTATAGGTGTCTAGAGGTTATATACTGGCTGGTAGGAGGTGTGTGTGCGTGTGCATGGGCGTGCGTGTCCGTGCGTGTACAGTGGTTATCTGCAGGGACCTAGACTGGTTGTGGGCAGCAGACAGAGGAGGTGGAGTTTAGGGGTGTCGAGGGCACAGGCACACCTGGAGCAGGGTTGCCAAGGGCAGCTGTGCCGTACTGGGTGAGGAGCCTGCAGTGTACCTGTAATGCAGAAATGCAGCTGGCTGCTGAAAGGCTTTTGCGTGTGTAAGCACCCAGGCTTCACCAGAGGCCCGAAGAGCTGCTTGATTAACAAAGTGAACACAATGCTTCATATCATTATTTTCCCTACTGGGAATTCTCTTTTATTTATTTCAAACAAAAAAACATTTCATCCTCACCTAAAAATGGTTGAGGAGGTTTGGATTTGAAGAGCGGTGTGTTTTTAATGAGCGGCGGATGTGTGTATATATGATGTGTGTATATGTAGGATTTATATTGCAATCATAATATTTATGGGAGAACATCCTCTGTGCATTTAGGTTGTTTCCCTGCAGTATATACCAGGATGTGGAGGCCATCAGGGAGAGCCAGCCAGCTGCTGATTGCAAACATTCACATGTTTATACGCCAATCTCATCTCATATACACACTTTTTCCTTAACCCACTTTTGCAGTTCATTTTACGTACATGCTCCTTTTAGGGGACAGGAGCTACTGTACAGATGTAGGATCTTAATTTGATTACTCATTTGTTACTGAGAGTTTTCCTGCACAGCAGGAAATGAAAACTTGTAGTGTTTAAAGTCAATGTTTAAAAAGTCTAAAGTTTGTAATTTCCACTTTAAAAAGTCAAACATGATTTGCCCTAATGAAAAATGTATCAACCCCTACAAAACAGTTTCAAACATTTTTATCCACATACTAATTCACATTTCCTGTTGCTGCAGGATTATAATTGTATTAGTAGGTGTGTCACCAACTTTGTCAGCCTGATAAGCACCATTTCCCTCTGAACAGTAGATCAATAGATAAACTGTGTACATAGTGAAATACAAATAAAGTGAGCAATGTGGCACAAACATGATGTAGTACAGGGATCATCAACGAGATTCAGCCGTTGGTCAGGGGGCCAGAACTTAATTACAAATAATATGTGGACTGTAAATTGACTGCAAGAAGCCCAAACAGATATTTGACTAAAATATAATAATTTCAAAGCATGTTGTATATTGGGGTACCCTCATATAGTGTATATGTGCACTGGAGTCCACTAGTCCCAATTCAAACACATTATTTATTGCTTCTGATATTTATATTAATGTAGAACATAAATTCAGTACAATGAACACAAACACAAGCTCCTTAGCCATTGCAGATGATCAGAGGTTGACTGTATCGGTCTTCATGATACAGTGGGCTGACTGTGGTCATAGCTAGATGTATCACTTTGTAAACTGAGCATCGCTCTGAGTGAAGACATAACGGGTTATCAGCGGATGGACAGCATGCTGCGGAGCAGGGTTGCTGACGGGCAGCTGTACGGGCACCTGCGTTAAGGGTCCGTCTGACAGGAGGACAGAGGAGAGAGACGCGCCGCGGCGGCAGCTCTGTGGCTCGTGGGGAAAAGCTGTATCTTGTAGGATATTCATGTGTAGCTAGGAGGGCATTGCTGGTGTGTGTGTAAATAGCCAGGCTTTTTTTATGCGCCCTTGTCACTGGCACAACGGCTTAATGTGACACTTCCTCCATGGCTGTGGTGATGCTAGTCTGGAGGAGGGAAAGAAAGAAAGTGGCGGGAGAGGGAGGAGGTGGGGGAGAGAATCAACTCCCTTCAGGGACTTTTGCTAGCGAGAACCCTGGCTGTGAATGACAAAAAAGATTGTCATTTGCTTTTGACAGATCACTCAGACACCCTCGTTTCTGAGAGACTTTCACTTAGCAGGGAAACAGGGACTAGAAGAAAGGAAGTCTGCTCTGCTCCGGGCTCTGAGACTAAGACCCAGGATTTTGCCTCGCAGTGTTTGGGTGAATGACACACAGAGGTTATCTCCTGTGTGTGTGTGTGTGTGTGTGTGTGTGTGTGTGTGTGTGTGTGTGTGTGTGTGTGTGTGTGTGTGTGTGTGTGTTTAGCTGAACTCCGAGAGACTACAGCCCCCTTTCATCGATGCAGCTACATGTATTTTGACTAGACAGCCATCTGCAGGCAGAGCAGGATGGTGCAGGAAGCAGAGCTCATTTTGGGTTCTCTTTGAACCAGGGCAGGTCAGGACCTGGCAGAGGGCAGCTCTTGTGAGTAGACGTGCCTTTGGATGAAACGCGTCAGCAAAGCCTTCTGCAAATACAGCCAAACAATCATTGTTTGATGTGGCCCTTTCATGTATCGTCTCAAGTGATCTGGATATCCTTGTTGTCTGGCTGTTTCACAGCATCAGATGACTTACCAGACAACGGTCGTTATGCACTGTACCTCGACATTCTTGTATCATTTTTTTTTAAATTAAGCATTTATTAAAAAAAATCTATTTTTTAATTCAATAAGGGTTTTAAGAGTATGGTCATTGTGACATGGTCATGGAATGTGGGTTGACATGGTCCATTTCATTTTCTAAAATCAATTCTAGAATATTAATAGTACTAAACAGAACAGGACTGTCTTTCTGTCTACCTCTGCCTCCTGGCAACAGACCAGCTCCCATCCATCTCTGGGTTGGCATGATGTCCATTATCTCAACACCTATCAGGTCAGCAGGTCAGAGTCAGACCACCAGGGGGCAGTGTGCCGGGCTCTGCTGCTCTGCTCTGACCCCTGTCTGAAGACCCTATGGGGATGAGCTCATTAGATATATGCCCCTCGTTTGCCTGGGATGATCCTGAACAGAGATCCTCACCCCCTCCCTCCCCGGGGCCTTGCCTTGTTGTGTTTATCGGTCTTTGGGTTGCTCAGATTCAACAATGACATGAGAGGTGGAGATAAAGGAGAAGGCCAACAACTCCAGAGGTCCCTGCTGCTTTCATCTACAAGGAGAGAAACAGAGTTAAAAGAACATGAAGCTCAAATGAACGCACACATTAAAGTCATTACTCACATTTCGGCCTGTAGTAAATGATTAATGTAAGGCCTGGCTGCGTGAGTGCACCATGTTAATGCAGACCTTGGTTTTAGACTGCTGCCTGGCAGGCTTGGCACTGTGCTCTGTCAACAATCACTAGTGATTAGGTTAATAGAGTGTGTTAGTTGGAGGTTGTTTAACTCTAAACCACACCAGAGTGGCCAGTGGGGTATACTACAAAGCAGGATCAATGAGTTAGCCAGCTAACTTGTCTTTTTTGAAAGATAAGCTTGAAATGAGTATGGTCTAATTGGCTCAACAACCAAAAACACATATCTAAGTTTATCCTTCTTAATGAACCAGAAAATCAATAGTTATTTATAGTTGTTTATCAAAGTTAGCTGGCTAACTCATTGATCCTGCTTTGTAGTATCCCCTCTGGTGTAAGAGAGCGTCAGCAGTGAAGGGTTTCCTCAGAGTGTGTAAGTCAGAGCCATGTCAGGGTGCTTTGATTGGATTGGTCCTTCTTGGGTGCCTGGTTGTGCATTGGACCAGTGAAAGACTAGAGGACACTGGCAAGAACACTGACCTACTGTACTAGGCTGAACTGGATAGAGAGGCTCAGTCTTAATGTCGTGGCTCAGAGATAGCCTCCTTCCATCCAGCAGCTTTATTCATGCGTATTGGATCTCTGTGTTTGTGTAGTACACATTGCCGTTGTCGTGACACCCTTTATATTAATACAATTCATTGGTTCCAGAATCATTTTTGATGACTTAGAACAAACAAAGAGACAAGGGAGGAATTCAATGTGATGTTGCTATGTAGCTAGAGCAGTGTCCTATCACTAAATAACTTTATGAACAGTTGTTTGTCCAGGAGGATTTGGATGACAAAGGGCACAGTTGATGAAAGGGAGTTGGGTGGAGTGTTATTTTGTGGTTTGTAGGGAATGTGGTTCAGATCATATTTGGATGGAAGAGAGAGAGAGGGTCTGTGTTCCAGCCTATGTTGAATGAACTCACAGAAGTGTAGGGGTGTACTGAAAAAGATCCTATGAGGCATGTCTGTGGACTGGAGATCCATGTTAACTCTGGGGAGGGCAGGGTGTCTGTCTGCTTGTCTCTCTGTGTATTTCTGCATGTCGGTCTGTCTCTGTGTGTGTGTGTGTGTGTGTGTGTGTGTGTGTGTGTGTGTGTGTGTGTGTGTCTCCTATGCAGGTCAATCAGTCAGCCAGGCCAGGAGTGGCTCAGCCAGGATTACCATAGCTACATGTACGTATGTCTGGCAGAAGCAGCACTAGAAGAAGTGTATGTTGACTCAGTCACACAGAATGAGTGCTTTATAAATAACCGTAAAGCACCTTTCTGCTTCATACACACATGCAAAGTGTTAGGGAAATATGGTCAGGGGGGAGTTGGAAGAGGAGGAAACGTGTCTGTCGTTAGAGATTCAGAAGTTAGCGATACTCTAACATCTCAAACTGAAGCAGAGCCAGTAGCACTGCACTGTATGCCTGCTCTGGAACAGCCTACAGATGACAAAATGCCTGTTCTGTGCTGGTTTATGCAGTCGTAAATCATTGGAGTTAACGTGTAATGAATGTGTAACTAAGTCAAGGCAAAGCTTTGTGTTATAAACTTCTTGTGGGGTTTTGGGCAGATTAAGAACCCCCCTCAGCACCCCCCCCCCCGAATAAAAACCAGAGCTTCTTACAGGAAACAATCCCCCCATCCAGTCTTATGACATCATGGCTAAATCCATGCGTGAGATGGAGGTGACCTCAGTGGGTGGATTTGCAGTGGATCTTTTTTAACACCCAAACAAATCCCAGGGGAAAAAGCATGGCCACTGGCTCAAATGTGATTAGAGGGGGGAGTTGTGTGGACAGGTGCATGGCTGGGTGGCTGCCAGTGAGGTAACACTTTGACACAGATGCAGACTGGTCCTGTTTCTTGGTGGCCGATGGGTCAGGGCCCGGGCCCAGGTTCAATGTTGATGAAGTGATCGAGGGTGGTGGTCCTGGCTCTGTCTTAAGAAGATTAGTGTTTAGGATGAGAACTGACATGGTTCAGAAGCTCAAGAAATGAAGTATGACAACATGGGCGTCTTCTCAGTAATACAGCTAATATCTGGTTGTCTGTTAGACAAATGTAAATGATCCCAAAGTGTCCCTGTGTCACAGATCCCTCTGGACCTTTCATTGCGCACACCTGGCCCCTATTCCCACTGATTGTATCCGTATATATGTGCCCTTTGTTTACCATGGTGCTGTCCATTATTGTTAACATGTCCGTTGGTGTGTGTGAGTACCTGTGCTGTGTGTTTCGGGCTTTCGTGCCCTTGTGAATTGCGCAGATGTATTTATTCGAGGTACTCCTCGCTCTTTTGTTTGGGTCTCAACCCTGTGTTTTGTGTACGTGTTTGTTTGGTCTTCGTCCCCGTGCCTTTACACCGCACGCCGTAATTTGGGCTGAATAAAAAACCCTATTACGCATTCCTGCACCTGTCTCCCGACTCTCTTCATGCCAGCGTGACACCCTGTGTCTGCAGCTACATATTGTATGCTGTGTTTGTGAGTAGTAGTAATGCGTCTGCTTTTATCAATGTTGAGTCCATCTCTCTTTACTCATTCTCTTTGAGCTTTCATGTTCTTTTCTCAGCACGGCCTTCTGTGTCTGGACCCGTTTTTCGACCCTTCAAACGCACATTTTCCTTAAAGCATCAACTTGAAACGGGTCCAGATATAAAGTGGTACCAGCATGTGGACCCCAGTGCCTTGGAAGAGTTTAAAAGAATCTCAGAGAAGAAAGAGGAATACATAATAATAGTACTGAAGGAAAAACATAATAAAGCCTCGTTTTCTTTGGGAAAGAAGACTTTCATCTTTCTATAACAATAATGCTCTCAATGAGTGCACAGGACTGTGTTTAGTCCAGGAAGCTTCCACTGGCAGACATGAAAGGCTCCAGGGAGGCTGGATGGAGTGGGCTTTAAAGGCTCTGTACGGCACACGGGTCAGTCCTCACCTCTCGCCTCGCTCTTCCTCCTCTTCCCTTTCTCCTCCTCTCCTCTTTCTCCTCCTTCAATGGAGGCCGACATGGAACAGCAGAGTGGTCTGAGAGTGGCAGACAGTGAAATGAAATGGCTGTGGCTGTTTTGGTTGTACCCCTCTGCTTCCTTCTGGACTGTGGTGTACGTCTGAGCTTGAGGCCCCCGGGGGTTTAGGAAATGGAGCATCACAGTTCTGTTGCCTGTCTGACGTCAAGGCCCGGCCCCTCTGCAGCTGTGGCGTGTGTTTAACAACTCTCTCTGTTTACAGTCACCGTCGTGACAAGGGGGTTCATTCTGACTATAGGAAAAGTGTCATTGTTATGGAAGCACACAGTATACATGAACATTCTCACTAAGACGTTCTACAACATTCTAAACGTTTCTTTCTCCTTCTCCCTGTCTGTTTTTATGACTCTGTGTATTCTACCTAAGAAATAGAATCCACATTTAATTTGAGGTCTTATTTTCCCTTCCTATCTTCCTTTCCTTATTGAGAGTCCACTTTCCCATATTGGTTGTTAATTGGTATAACGTTGAGTGTGGGAACAGGTTCAGCTCCTGTCTAGATGGTTGTGTAGAAACCCTATTCCTTCATGTTACCATACCGCTAGCGGACTAATTCAGTTATTACAAAAACAACAGTTTAGCCTGTTTAGGATTAAAACCTGTGTGGGAGAGCATGCTTATTGCAGTTATTTACCCAGTAATTTGTTTGCTTTTGAATAAAGTATATGAATGATATCGTGCCCAAAGCTAAATAGTTTTAGTTCAATCTCCCCTGCAGAAAATCTAAATGTTTATTTTTGGGAGTTATCATTTTTTTCTCCTCTTTCTAAATCAACTCACACATTTGTTTTCTGTCCCACCTCCTCGCTTTAACTTTTTTACCCCCCCTCCCCATTCGCCTACCCTCCCCCAATCTGCTTTCCTCTTTGCCTCAGCACTTATGAAGCTTAGTGGGAAGAACCATATCAGTCCCTCCCCTTCTCTCTACCGCCCCCCCCCCCAACACTGTGGCGAATGGTTCAGCCCTGTTTTGCATAAGTTTCCTCTGAGTAGATCCATGTGTGAAGGGCCAGCCCAGGACTGAAAGAATTAGTCCCTTTTTAACGGGTTCGATGTATGTCTAGGGAGAAGGCTTGTGTGCTGCTGCTGCTGCCGTGCTCTGAAACAGTACACTTGCTCCAGTCATCAGTATAATAGCCGAAGCTATCATGTATTGCGCCTACCCTGTCCCTGGAATGGGCAGCAACTCCTTAATGTATTACTACAACGGGAAATCGGTGAGTTCTGTCTGCGGGAGAGAGAGAGTGTGTATCCATGTTTGTAATTGGCCCTCGGGTATGGAATTGCAGAACATTGTGTTGTCCGGCTGCACAGCATGTTTCTCGGCTATAGAGTATATCACTCCTCTCTGCTTTACTCTCTCTCTCCTTTTCTCCTTGCCCCTCTCTCTCTTTCTCTCTCTGTATCTCTCTCTCTCTCTCATTTTGCCTCTCTCCTCTGTGGACTGATTTTCCGTTGCCTCAGTTACAGCTGTGTGACAGTACCATTTGTTTTTCTTTGCAGTTCAACTAGAGGACTTACTTCATTTCTTTCTCAATATGTTCTAGACATGTTATAGCCTGAATCTGTTAGATGGTTCACTTCTTCTTTTTTTAGCTAACCATGTATGTCAAAACTTGCGCTTAATTTCAGCACAGACTTCTCTATTAGAGATAAAGCAGAATATAAGCAAGGCACATCAATTGTATTTAAGTAGGAACAAATCTCAATATGTGGATGTGTGTGGTTGAAAAAAAAAGTGAAACACATCATGTTTTTTGTCTCTCACCTCTGTTTGTAGACAGACAGACTGAAAATATTATTTTTTATCTGTGAATTTATTTTTACTGGCTGGTTGGTTCAGAACTGAGACTGGGTTGAAATAATAACATGTGGGAGTCTGGGAATGATTAAGGAAAAGAGGCTGCCTGTTAAGGTTAGACTTTCCTGTTTGTAGATTGAGCTCCTAGCACCAGCGTTGCTGTTATTCCATCTGTTTTTAATCACATCGGCATTCTGGACTCTACAGGGAGCCTAATGTGATTCCTGGATTGCTCAGTAAAAAACTCTTTGATTTCTGTGTTCCTGCAAAAACGTTTATTTTATGTGTCTGTATGTGGGAGTGTCTGTAGTGTCTGCGTGTGTGTGTGGTTGCGTGCATTTGTGTTTCGGTTTACCTGCCTCTGAGCTAAATTGAGTTTCCTCAGATGTTTGCAGTAATTGTGTCACAGGTGTAAAAGTCTCACTGGCACAGCTGCTGAATAAGAAATGAGCAGAGAAAAGTCTCTTCCTGTTTCCCAGCTTCTCTCCAGAGAGCAGAAACACTGAAACACCCAGTCAGCTCCATCCAGAAAGAGAACTCCACCATTCAGAGTCCGGGCCTCATTGGACCTCATTCTCTGATCTTCTCTCCAGAGAGCAGAAACACTGAAACACCCACCCAGCTCCATCCAGAAAGAGAACTCCACCATTCAGAGTCCGGGCCTCATTGGACCTCATTCTCTGATCTTCTCTCCAGAGAGCAGAAACACTGAAACACCCAGTCAGCTCCATCCAGAAAGAGAACTCCACCATTCAGAGTCCGGGCCTCATTGGACCTCATTCTCTGATCTTCTCTCCAGAGAGCAGAAACACTGAAACCCCCCAGCTCCATCCAGAAAGAGAACTCCACCATTCAGAGTCCGGCCTCATTGGACCTCATTCTCTGATCTTCTCTCCAGAGAGCAGAAACACTGAAACACCCAGTCAGCTCCATCCAGAAAGAGAACTCCACCATTCAGAGTCCGGGCCTCATTGGACCTCATTCTCTGATCTTCTCTCCAGAGAGCAGAAACACTGAAACACCCACCCAGCTCCATCCAGAAAGAGAACTCCACCATTCAGAGTCCGGGCCTCATTGGACCTCATTCTCTGATCTTCTCTCCAGAGAGCAGAAACACTCAAAAAAACCCCCCAGCTCCATCCAGAAAGAGAACTCCACCATTCAGAGTCCGGCCTCATTGGACCTCATTCTCTGATCTTCTCTCCAGAGAGCAGAAACACTGAAACACCCAGTCAGCTCCATCCAGAAAGAGAACTCCACCATTCAGAGTCCGGGCCTCATTGGACCTCATTCTCTGATCTTCTCTCCAGAGAGCAGAAACACTGAAACACCCACCCAGCTCCATCCAGAAAGAGAACTCCACCATTCAGAGTCCGGGCCTCATTGGACCTCATTCTCTGATCTTCTCTCCAGAGAGCAGAATCACTGAAACACCCACCCAGCTCCATCCAGAAAGAGAACTCCACCATTCAGAGTCCGGGCCTCATTGGACCTCATTCTCTGATTTAAAGAAACCAGGAAGTTGAACATTTCTATACTATTGTGAGATTCACTTTTATGAAGTAAACATGTTCAGGCTCGTGTTTTAGCCCTCCTCATACCCCATTAGGACAATGCCCATTGTTTCTACAGCACCACAGATCCCTTTGATATTTTTACATTAAGGATTACCAGGAATGTCTTACAGGCCGGCAGAGGGAGAGAATTGGGAACGTGTGGGCAGCATGGGTTAACTTTATGATCCAAAGCAGTCGATAAATAACCAACCAATAACAAGCTCTTTATCTTCTCTTCGTCTTCGGAGGAGAGATAAATAGTGTTTATTGTGAGCATAAACAAAAGTCACATTTACTTGTTGGAGTTTTGAGAGGGATTATTGTTTTTATGGCACGAGCCTTAAAGTCTTTGATTTCTGTCTTTTTTGACGTATTAAGTGTTTTCTATTTCCGTCGTTTCCTCCAGTTCCATAGAAAATGAGTAACCCAAGATTTAGAGAATTCAGATATTTGGGAGGATTTGGTGGGTGGAGTGTTTTTCTAAGGTGTGGCCTTTCCTGTCTAATATCCCTCAAGTGCACTGAGGACTGGACCAAGGAGGCATCCAGTAAATGACTGTTTTTCTCAGGAAATATGGAATAACTGTTTACAGGACAAGATAACACCAGGAGTATGAGTTTTGCCTCAGAGTATAAAATGAATGTTGACAGCTTCCCACGTATATAACACCTGATATCACCTCATTTATCAGAGTGCAGTTGGTCTTTGAAAATGGTGTTTCTTGAGACCTAAATCTTGGAGTTTTTAATCATCAACAGCTTGAGGCTTGAGATGTCTCCGTTAAAGGGTTGCCTGGTACCAGGCTGCAGCGCTCAACATGCCCCATCAGGAAGGTGGTTCTGGGGCTGTATAGCAGGGGACCATTGTTTTGGAGCTGCATGTGTGCCTTTTAGCCTCTAAGTGTGTTAGATTTAGACTTGAAAAGAAAGGCCCTCGGGCATGGCTTGATTCCGCATAGTGACGTGCAGAGACAGGATACTGTGTTGACACCAGCAGCCCACTGCTCTCAGCTGTTCTCTTTTGTGAGTTTTTGCTGCGGTGATCATTTATTTTTAAGAGGTTATTTTCGCCGTTGTCATTTGGTGTATCCATATGTTGACAATATAATGTTTTTTTCCATGTGCTGTTTTGATTGGTGTGGTGTTGAGATCAAAGGCGGGTGCTGCAGGCTGGTGATGTGTGGAAAGATGTGGAGGGACTCATCAGCCCTCTCAGATCAGCCACAGAGACGAGAGAGTTGCAGAACGAAGCTCTGCCAAGAACCTACTGTCCCCATTCTCTCCAATCTGACAGTGAAATCTGATGCTTGTTGATATTAAGTCAAACATGAGTAAGCTCAGTGTATGAACCACAAACCCTGAATTAATGGATTATGATGGCTACAGATATTCTTAAATTAAACGTGATGCGGAAAATATACAGAAACTAAACACCCAAACTCCAACAACTGTGCTGGTCCTGCTGGCCCTGCTGGCCCGGGCTCTGAGTGATGTCTCTTTAATTCATGTGGTAGTAAAAGGAAACCCAGGCGGGCCCTCTCCTCCAGAGGCTAGGGGAATGAGGCGCCCGGTGTTTTATTAATGCCTTGACTGGCTAGCCCAGTGTGAAGAGGACAATTAGCATCATCCACCACCATATGCTGCCCATTGAGGCTCAGACTGGGACAAAGCCAGGGCTCCTGTGTGAGGCTAACCTGGATTCTCCACGGGAGTCCCCACACCCTGGGTCACATGTGCGAGCCAGAGGACCCAAGAGATCCCCTTCCTGCTAAACGACATGTACAAAGGGTGCTGGAGTTACACACACAGCTAATCACATGCTCACACACACTGCTTGTGGCCCTGAGTGTTGGCTAAGCTGACTGACTGATATGTTGTTCACGTGAGTGAGTATGTGTGTGTCTTTCTCTTGACGTACGTAGTAAAGTGATGACGAATGAAATTTGTTGGGGTTGTGTCTCGTAAATAAGATGATTATACTTCAGTAGGACAACAAAACATTCTCTCCAAGCCCACTGACACATCTTGTTGCATTAGGAAGCAAACTTTGAAGTTCTTGAAGAGCTCTGTTCACGCAAACAGATGAGTATGCCATTAGGTCATTAAAAAAGGAATTTATGTTGCTGGTGACTAGAGGAGGGGGGCTGGGTGGCAGGTCTGGTAGTGATTTGTGCTGCATGGTGATAGTGTTAGGGTTGAGGGACCGGCTCTCTTTGTGGCGTGGTGAGTTCACTAGCTCTCTCTCCCTCCATCTGGAGTGGATGAAGTCAGAGACCACATCACTAATGTTTGGCCTCACGACCCTTTGATCCTCCCACCCAGCCTGGCACAGCCACAGCTGCACAACAGCCCTCTGTGCCTCACCGCTCATCCCCTCCGTCAATTCCTCGCCAGCTCACGACCAGGTAGCAAAATATAGAAAAGCACAGGCTCCATATTTGATTTTCTGATTTGATTTGATTCTTTGGCGAGCTGCAATTTGCAGTGTTTTTATGAACGCTTGTGTGTGCTGGTGTCATTATAGTTCCATTAAGAGCTGAGACAATCTGAAATGCAAACACCCCCTGATAATCCAGTCCTCCCTCCACGAGCCTTCCAAATGAGCCCAGCTGCCACACCACTGGCTTCTTAAACTGGCACGCCTCAGTTTGTTCACTACATTCATTAAAGTAGACATGATTCCCGCTTCAACATACAGCGCTACTTTACAAATAACAGTCGTGTGAGGAATAGGGACAAATTTAGGCGAAGGTACTCGTTTGCATCTAATGATGGTTAATGAAGCCGTCCTTAATGCACCGGCTTTAGATTGTGATCAACCCACCAGGCAGGGTGGTGGGGCATTAGAATTGTTCCTCTTCAACATCATCCTAATAACTCAACCAAATCATCATTATGCTCCTGCCACATACAGAGAACAGTCACAAGTTACATCTTAGAGGATAATGACTTTGACAAAATGCTAGACTGCCCTATGCACCTGCTGTTGTTATTCATGTTAATAATGTCTGTTTTCTTTTGGCAGGTGTATGCCCCGTCTCCCAACACAGAAGACTTCAACAGAGATTCTCCCTCCTACTCATCTCCCAAACCCCCCAGCAGTATGTTTGCAACCACTTTCTTTGGTAAGTGATTCTGACTTAAGACTGTCTCTGTCATGGAGTCTAAAGAAGCCAGTATTATCTGTTTGTTCAATCTGAGGCGCTGTCTTTGTCAATGTCTTCGCCTGCCTGTTGATAGACAGTGGACCCATGAGAAAATATTTCTGGACAAACATCCTAACATCACACGCAGTTACTCTCTCTGTAGTCACTCTCTCTGATGTTGCTAAACAGTTTTAAATGTTCAGCTCGATTTAGCAATTTCTTTCTTCTGGTAGACAGTATTTCACTGAGCCTGGTCTCAGAGTCGCTGGTCTTTGAAGGGATCTGGTTGGTTTCTGTTAGCCAAGGGAGGCTTAGTGTTATCTCAGCTGTGTCCAGGACAGGGCTTGTGTTTCAGTCCTAAGACCAGACTGGGAGAGTGAACAACCCCCTTGTGTGATCCAGAAACTCAGCAGAGAGGAGGGGGACTGCCCTCTGTGGAAAGGTCTCTCTGGGCTCTCATAATCAAGCTGTGTGTTGTGGTTTGTTGTTGTGGTTTGCTTCATGGCGGTTCAGGCATATTGCATTTTATGTAAACTTGACTGGTTATTAAACTAAAGCCATTAAAACGTCTTTGCTCCCTTCTGGAATCAAATCCAGGATGTCTATTCAATTGGTTGATCCTTTTGTTACATGAGTCGTTATACTGTAAAGAATAGGGATGAAACTCAAGACGGATCAATTTCAACTCAACTCTGTTTGTTGTCATTAGATGGGTCCCACAACTCTTCTGATCCGTGGAATTCCTCCAATGGGATCAACCAGCCTAGTTATGGAGGAATGCTGGGAGGATCTTCATCTCACATGCCGCAGTCAGGAAATTACGTCAACATGCACTCACATGACCGCCTGGTAAGCAACACAGCTAGTGATGTCTCAATGTTTCCCCTACCTATTCTTAGACAGTCTACCCCCTCCCTGTTAAGCTCTATTGCTCCTTGCTCATTAAACATTTGGCTTGCATTGGTTTCAATTGAATATTTGTGGTGTGCAATATTGCAGCCCATAATATTGCCCACCCTGCCTACAAAAAAAGTCTGGCTACGGGAAACACTGTGACTGTGTATTCAGCCTCCGTGTCCTGTTCTGCCCCATCAGAGCACATCCCCTCTCTGCTGAGCCCGTAGTGAGAGTGATTGTTTTGAGCTGTGGCCTGGCTATCTCTCTATCTGATGTTGCTGTCTGGGCAGTATCTGTGTAAGACACGGCTGACCCCCTCTATCAGTGTTTCATCTGCTCTGCTCTGTCTGCCCAATGTGTCTCACTGGGACTCACAGGGAGCCTGCAGCTGCTGCCCAAACAAAGCCCTCTGCCTGTCTGGGCTCCACATTCATATAACCTCTTTTATCAAGTGATATTTTTTCACCATGCACAATGCTATTCTTACCACTGAACAAGTGTATGCACACACAATATTGCATTGTCCTGATGAACAAGTGTTTTGTCCTCTTTCTCTTTCAGAATTACCCTCCACACTCTGTATCGCCGACAGACATCCATGCCAGTCTTCCTCCAATGTCCAGCTTCCACCGTAGCAACGCCAGCACTTCACCATTCGTTAACCCAACACACACCCCGCCCGTCAACACCACCGACGGGGTCATGGGTATGGCGAATATTTGGTTGATCTACTCTTAAATATTAATAGGCGAGATAAATTCCTATAATGATGTTCTCTTCTTTAATCTATGCTCTGTGTTATAAATGTCCTCTCCTTGTTTCTGTAGTTGCTGCAAATCGGGGGAATGCCACTGGAAGCCAGCAGACTGGAGATGCACTGGGCAAAGCTTTGGCTTCGGTGAGTATAGCACACCCCTGTTGTCCTCTGGGTAAATGGGAAAGCCTCAAAAGAGATAGAAACCATGTTACAAATCCACAGAGGTTGTTTGTTGGGAGTAAAGCCCTATTGGTTTACTGGTAAATGGAGGCACAATCCATGCAGCACTTAAAATTGCACTCTCTCCCTCTGAATGGCAGTTTGATTGAGGCGTTAGGCTTACATGGATGGTTAGGAATCCTCCGTGGATATCCCCTCTAGGTTGGTCCCCTCTCTGGGTGTGCATCCTGTGTTCTTGACTACAGTACCTTCTCCACTCACTTTAATATCAAATATATTTTTTATTCCTGTGTTAAATTGAGATGCATTATATTAATGGCCCTCTTCAGTCTGTAAAGGAAGTGACCTCGGTGGTCACGATGGGTATTAAGTGCTATAGGGAATGCTGATTATATAAGCCCAGAGGGATGTGTTTGCAGTTGTTTCTGGGCCTAAGCCTGGATAATTGTAGACTTAATCTCTGAGTATACAAGAAAGGAAATTGTAAAAAAAAAAAAAAAAAACATTACGCACCAGTTTGAATAATCCAGCCTTGGTATTTGTTCCATTTTTGATCATGTTTGACAGACAGTAACTCATAAACCTTTGTGCTACTGAGGATGAGTATGTCCTCCTTCCAGTTAGAGCCCTCTTGGTTTCAACAGCCACAGAACCTCACAGAGAGCTCTTCTGTCCCTCCTCTTACTGATTATTTCTCATTTGAATAACTCTCAGAACTCATCTGTAATCCGGCCTAATATACACTACATGACCTAAGGTATGTGGACACCTGCTTGTTGAACATCTCATTCTAAAATTATGGGCATTAATATGGAGTTGGTCCCCCTTTTGCTGCTATAACAGCCTCCACTCTTCTGGGAAGGCTTTCCACTAGATGTTGGAACATTGCTGCGGAGACTTGCTTCCATTCAGCCACAAGAGCATTAGTGAGGTTGGGTGTTCCAATTCATCCCAAAGGTGTTAGATGGGGTTGAGTTCAGGGCTCTGTGTAGGCCAGTTAAGTTCTTCCACACCAATCTCGACAAACCATTTCTGTATGTACCTCGCTTTGTGCACAGGGGTATTGTCATGCTGAAACAGGAAAGGGCCTTCGTCAAACTGTTGCCACAAAGTTGGAAGCATAGAATTGTCTAGTATGTCATTGTATGCTGTAGTGTTGATTTCCCTTCACCGGAACTAAGGCCTTCGTCAAACCATGAAAAACAGCCCCAGACCATTATTCCTCCTCCACCAAACTTTGCAGTTGGCACTATGCATTGGGGCAGGTAGCATTTTCCTAGCATCCGCCAAATCCAGATTAGTCTGTTGGACTGCCAGATGGTGAAGCGTGATTCATCACTGCAGAGAACGTGTTTCCCTGCTCCAGAGTCCAATGGCGGCAAGCTTTACACCACTCCAGCCGACACTTGGCATTGTGCATGGTGATTTTAGGCTTGTGTGCTGCTGCTCGTCCATGGAAACCCATTTCATGAAGCTCCTGATGAACGGTTCTTGTGTTGACGTTGCTTCCAGAGGTCATTTGGAACTCTGTAGTGAGTGCTGTCCCCAAGGACAGACTATTTTTACGTGCTTCGCTCTTCAGCGGTTCCATTCCGTGAGCTTGTGTGGCCTAGCATTTCGCAGCTGAGCCATTGTTGCTTCTAGACATTTCCTCTTCACAATAACAGCACTGGGGCAGTTCTTGCAGGGCAGACATTTTATAAACTGACTTGTTGAGAACGGTGGCATGACTGTGCCACATTGAAAGTCACTGAGCTCATCAGTATTTGATTTATTTTATCTTTATTTAACAAGGCAAGTCAGTTAAGAACAAATTCTTATTTACAATGATGGCCTAGTGCAGGGGTGTCAAACTCAAATACCCAGTGGGCCAAAATGTAAAACCTGAACAAAGTCACGGGCCAACATTGAACAAATTAACCTTTTAATATGGACCCAAACAAGTTTTGCTTTAACATTGAATATGGAACAAGCATCGCTTATTACCATACAATATATAATTTAATAGTGGAGACATGCAAAATCGAATTTCAAATGAAAAAACGCATCAATGGCTTTCATTTATTAAATATATAAAATTTAAATAAAAATTGTATGCCTCTTTTCTATTTGCAGCCTTCTGATTTAAATACCAAAATCAACTTTTTCCACTGGCTAATAATTTGACAAATAAAATGATAATAAATCAATCAACCATTCAAGCCCATGCCTTGTAGCAAGAAAAAGTGCATAAAGAAAACGTTAATTATTGCACACTGGTCTAATCTGATGTGCCCAAGCCAGATACCTGGCATCTCTTCTTGGATGCTAGTTCATCAATGTCTGGGCTCAAGCTCTGAGCTGAAGAAATCCTCAGTATCGAGTGAAGATGTTCATCAGTCAGACGTCTCCTGTGAGTTGTTTTGGTCATCTTCATCGAGGAGAAAAGTTGCTGCCGAACATGGAGAGCATCTGAGCAGCTTGGGTGCGGAGCTGAGGCATTGTGTCAGGGATGAACCGTGGAAACTGTGCGGCGCCCACAGCATCATACTTTGACTTCAGCGTGTCGTTGCACTGGAGTTCAATCAGCTCCATTTGGATGTTGGTTGGTGCATTTTCCACATCAACTGCGAAGGGATTACTAAGCAGTTCAAACTTGCATTTCTGGGCATCGAAGTCGGCAAATCGCCGGCTAAACTCAGCGGCGAGAACACTGAGTTTTTCAGCAAACTGTGCGCATGGGAACACGGCGGTAGAGATCTGCGCTTTTATGGATTGGCAGCAGGGAAAATGTCAAGGGTTTCCTTGCAGCATCTGATTCTCCCACAGGCACAGTTTAGTTTTGAAGGCCCTCACTGCAGCGTACATGTCTGTGATGATGCGCCCCCGCCCCTGAAGCTGCAGGTTCAGCGCATCGAGATGGCTCGAGATGTCACAGAGAAAGGCCAGCTCACACAGGAACTTTTGCTCCCGGAGCTCTGCTGTATCCTTCCCTTTGGTTTCCAGGAATTGACATATTTCCTCACGCAGCTCGAAACATCTGTTCAGTACTTTTCCTCTGCTTAGCCATCTCACCTCTGTGTGATACGGCACGTCTGCGTATACCGAACCACACTCCTCCAGAAAAGATTTAAACTGGAGGTGATTTAGACCTTTGGCTCTTATAAAGTTAACTACCTGTGTTACTGTGGTCATAACATGTTCCATCTTTAGGGCTTTGGCACACAGTGCTTCCTGATGTATGATGCAGTGGTAAACAGTTAGCTCACCTGCACAGTTCTCTTCCCGCATCTTCTCCCGAACCATGCCCACCAGTCCACTCTTTTTACCGCACATCGCTGGCGCACCATCTGGCGTTAATCCAACGAGTTTATCCCACGGCAGCTTTATTTCAGTTACACATTTGGAAACCTCCTCAAAGATTTCCTTTCCTGTGGTTGTGCCATGCATTGATTTGAATCCTAATAGCTCCTCCGTAACACACAGATTTGAGTCCACTCCACGGATGAAGACTGACAGCTGAGCAGTATCAGATGCGTCGCAGCTCTCATCCACAGCGAGGGAGAACGCAACAAAATCTTTTCCCTTTTCCATCAGCTGGTCATACAGATTGGTGGCAAGATCACATGTGCGATCAGCTACTGTGTTCCTGCTCAGGCTCACGTTTGAAAATGCTTGTTTTTTCTCTGGGCATACGAGGTCACAAACCTTCATCATGCACTTTTTCATGAACTCTCCCTCATTAAAGGGCCGGGCTGATTTTGCGATCTCTGCTGCCACTATATAACTAGCCTTTACAGCAGCCTCGCTTTGTGATGTGGCTTTTTAAACATATTCTGTTGTGAAACCAAACTTCTTTTCATCTCCTCTACTTTCTGGCTCCTTTGAGTCATGTCCAGGTCCTTGTATTTGTCATGGTGTTTCGTTTCATAGTGTCGTCTAATGTTGTACTCCTTACTTACAGCCACGTTGACTCCACAAACAAGACAAACAGGTTTGTCTTTTACATATGTAAACAGATATTCTGCCTCCCACTTGTCCAGAAAGCTCCTGTTTTCTGCCTTTCTTTCGCCATTTTTGGGAAGGGTTAGCTCGCTGACAGTTGTAGCGTCTATGTTGCTATGACTACTGTCACAGAGGAGAGAGCGTTTCTGGGTCCTGTCCTGATTGGCGCGCGAAAACAGCAGAGCATTATGGGATTCGTAGTATTAGTGGTGAATGCGCTGTATAATACCGGCGGGCCAGCTCTAGTAGTAATTTGGTATTGTCTCGCGGGCCAAATATAATTACCCCGCGGGCCAAATTTGGCCCACGGGCCAGAGTTTGACACCCATGGCCTAGTGGGTTAACTGCCTTGTTCAGGGGCAGATTTGTACCTTGTCAGCTCAGGGATTTGATCTAGCAACTTTTCGGTTACTGGCCCAACGCTCTAACCACTAGGCTACCTGCCACCCCAAGGGCATTCTACTGCCAATGTTTGTCTTTGGAGTTTGCATGGCTGTGTGCTCGATTTCTATACACCTGTCAGCAATGGGTGTGGCTGAAATAGCCGAAGCCACTAATTTTGAAGGGGAGTCGACATCATTTTGACTATAAAGTGTATCTTACCTCAGAGAAATGAAACCGACAATAGCTTTTATTTCTAGCAAAAAGTGAGAGAAGTAGGATGTGTAAAAGCGTAATGGGTTTACATTTGGGAAGTGCTATGGCTCAGTGGTGCGCACCCGAAAGAGAAAAGTGTGTATGATAATCACAAATTAAGTATTTTTGTATTCGCAGACTCAATTCTATTAGCATGACAAAGCTGCAGTGAAATGGACACGGTTGGGCTGGGGTGAGACGAGAGGGGTGGGGAGGCCAGGGGGAGCAAAGGGAGTTCCTAACTGCTGTGGCTCAACTCTGCGGGCCGCCCTTTGTGGGCCTTTTGTTCTCCGGCCTTTTAAACGGGCCATGCTTATTGGCCCCCCGCTGCCCGGGGGAGCGTGACCGATGAGGAGGCGGAGCCTCATTTGTTGTTGGTAAAATGAGTCGTGTTGCAGTTTGAATACAGCAGAAGTAGCCCGGGACAAGAAGAATGGCCCGTTGTATATTGCAGGGTCAGGAGTCACGGCTATAGACGGCCTGCTTTGGAAAGAGAAGAGATATTGGCTAATTCGTTTTGAGTCCCATTGATTTGAGACATACACTCGTGATCACAGTTGATGGTCATTACTTCTCAACAGGATTGAGTGTCTCAGGGTAAAGATACTGAACAGTGACAAATCCTTTTGACTGAGAAATGTGATTTTAAAAGAATAGAGAAGAAGAAGCATGTGTAAATCCCCACAGGGAAAAACATCTCTTTTGGTACACGGAGTGACATGCAATAGCCAAACCACTTGGATTTTCAAAAGTTGATTGAAACACAAAAGCTTGGTGATCAAGCTTAAAAGAGAAGATTATTAATAACGGCGTTCCATTGTGTTTACTGAAGTTAAACGGTTTCCTATGAGTAGGATGTGATGTTTACTTGGAGGACTGAGAAATCCTTCTGGATCTACTGCCTCTGCTAATTAATGGGAATCAAACCTCTAATACCCTGGTTTACTGGGAGACACTTTCCATTATGGCACAAACTATCCTCTTAAAGGGAACAAATCAGGGATGTGTTGTCAGCTTTAATCCAGCATTTCTCTAAACAAATGAAATCCCCGTGAAAGTTTTAAAGATATAATCTGTGTGCTTCAGAATCACATCATCCTCTCTCTCTCTTTCTCGCTCTCTCTTTCGCTCTCTCTCTTGCTCTCTCTCATGATAGTCATGTCGCCCTAAAACCTCATTGACCCAAGCTTTACATTCCCCACAAACACAGTGGAAGGTCTGTACATGCTACGGTATGGTAACAGAGCTCTTCTGCCATTGAGGAGACATTGTTTTTTATAGTCCATACATGACACCTCAACTGGTCCGATTTGAGTGTATACTAATCTTCCACTTTTAGTTGTTCTCTCCCTTCACTGGGGCTCAGTTCAGGGCGTGGTCTAGCATGGAGAGGTGCGATGGTGCAGATCATTCAGGATAACCCCCTCCGCTCCATCACTATTGGGGGATTAATACTGGCCTTTGTATTTCTCCCTGTCTATGGCTGGGCATTCCCTCTCTCGTCACCTCCCTTATCTAGCACTCCACCCTGGGTTTATACTGGAGTTATATAGCACCATGTTAGAAAGATATTAATGGGATTTAGGGCAGATTTTAGTCCACTTTAGCTGTAAAGGATTTCAACCACTTTGTTCCTGTTTCCCCCCCCAAAGTAAAGACTTTGAATTTCTCCTCTAATAGTGTATCAGCCATATTACTGTAGATACAGTATTTGTACGATATGATCTATGTTGTGGCCAGTGGGGGAGATCTAAATAAAACAACACTAATCAGAGTTGGAGGAGGACACCTGACTGGTCAGAGCCTTCAGGTGTCGCAGTGAATATGGTTTGCGCTACCCTTTTCTTTTGTTGCTTTCACTGAAGCCACTGCTCACCGTTAAAGGCCCATATGTATGCTCTGAACATTTTTATGGGCTCCCTGGTTGGAAAACCCCCAGAATTGATGAGCCAATTTCGGCCGTGCGCCGGCAGAAAGATGGTGACACAGGCTATAAAAAGTATGGGGAAACGATAGGTTGTGATTTTAAAGAGCTGCATGTTCTGCCTTACTGACAGATCTTTCTCTTTCTCCCTCCTTCTGTCATCCCCCTCATTCTTTTCCCCTCCGTTCCTCTCCCTCTTCCCCTCTCTCTCTCCCCTCTCTCTCCACAGATTTACTCACCTGACCACACCAGCAGTAGTTTTCCATCCAACCCCTCCACCCCTGTAGGATCTCCGTCGCCCCTGACTGGCACAGCAGGTGCTGCTGCCTCAGCAGGTACAGTGGTGACCACCGGCACCCCCTCTGGCAGGGCAGGTAGAACATCAGTCTGCACTCTGATCTACTGCACTATAGTAATATACCAGCCTGAACTAGTGCCTAAACCAATGCCATGGAGAGATGTTGGTTATTGCTTCCTCAGAGCATTCGCACTGCTTCCTCTATACATTGCAAGTGATGTTTATCTCACAATGGTTTTCAGAGTCTCTGACTTTGACGACATTGCCTCATGGCGACAGATGATGCAGTTTTCCCCAGACAACCCCCAGCTACATAGTGATAAGGAGTCAGCTCTCTTCAGTTGCTGAAGGGGCCCAAGAGACTATCTTAGAGTTTGACATCCTCTCCTCTCAGTCACTGCATTCATTCTACCAGATAATTCAGATAATCAGTTTCTATAAGTAGCAGAGCAATATGGAGGGGACATTTAATGAGAGAGAGAGAGAGAGAGAGAGAGAGAGAGAGAGAGAGAGAGAGAGAGAGAGAGAGAGAGAGAGAGAGAGAGAGAGAGAGAGAGAGAGAGAGAGAGAGAGAGAGAGAGAGAGAGAGAGAGAGAGAGAGAGAGAGAGAGAGAGAGAGAGAGAGAGAGAGAGAGAGAGAGAGAGAGAGAGTTTTAGTGGGCAGTTGTGGTGATGTAGTGGCGACAGCTGTCTCCACGTATGCCCCCCTCGTCCTCAGCTGTTCCTCTGGTCTGTGGACAGCTGTTCTCCCCATGGCCCGGCCTGCAAAGGGCCTCATTTTTCTGCCCGTGGAGCGACAGTGACTCAGCTGATGAGGAGGGTTATATTGGCTTCACACAGAGGGATGTCAACCCCTCACGCACCCTCTTTACACCTCAGCCAGCCAGGCCTCAGGGCAGCATGCCCTACTTGGGAGGACGGGGATAGAATGCCAACAGCCATTTAGATTTTATCAGTGAAGTTCCTGTCACCTGGAGATTGTGAAGCAGGTACAGTGGTTATTTGGGTGTGGATTGTTTTGTTATACAAATAATGATACAACATGATACCAAGGGCACCAACTTTTGTTACAATGTGAAACAGAGTTTCTCTTTACAATAATCCTCAGTGAATCTACAGTTTCTGTTCAATTTACAAATTCAAAAAACAAATACTCCACATCCATGACTTTCCATATGAATAAACATCTGCCTTTGTCCAAAACCCTTCCCAAAAGTCCATTTCCAAATCTGTTGCCATTAGTTTAATAGAACGCCTCCATAAAAATGTAATGTAATGTAGCTTAAAAGGGCAACCGGGATGATTGAAAATGAATTTCTTGTTTCATGTTTTGCGATTTAATATCCATTTATTTGTTTGAAGTTTGTTAATTAGAATAGGGGGCATTACTTCGAGATCAGTTGGGGCATGATTTGGCATGATGTTCAGATTAACCACAAATTGCTCCATCTGTTCATTAGGATTAGCTACTTTCATAACCTAACCAGGCAGGCACAGATATACACCCTGGTGCTGCTCAACTCAACTCTGGCTGGTGTGTTCAATAAGCTTTCTCCTCCTCCTCTCCTCCACGTGGGGACCAGAGGCCCAGGGAGGCTTAGTTATGAGTACTTCCTGTTTGGTTCACGCCAGGGAAATGCTGAGGTTGAGCAGAGAGGCTCCCTCATTTCCTGTTCCAAAGTTACTTTTAATAGCCTCTTAATTAAAGCCGGGCTTTTCCAGGACCTTTGCGTGGAGAGACTTTCTTTCAGAAGACGACTAATGCTTAGTTGACACTTCTGACGATGAATCGATGAAAACAGTTCCCCGGGTCAAGTGGATATGTAATCCTAGTGTTTGTCAGAAACAAACTAACATTAGCTAGCAATCTCCCAGTTCCCGATCTTTCTCTCTCAAATACTGAAATACCATTTGAGAGGAGAACAGGGAGAAAATGGGGCCTGCTGTTGGTTTTGACAAACAGCCTAAATGAGAGAATGAGAGGTAAGCTAAACAATGTATCCATCTGTAGAGTATGCTAGAGTACGTGGGCTGAGTGTTGACCTCCTGCCACAGTAATGGAGACCAGGCGGTATAGTGAGGGCCCATAGCTGGGGCTGGCCCACTAACACAGCCCAGTATAAATAACCTGGGAGGTTTCCTCGTTGTCACAATCGATTAAGGAGACTTGAACTGTTCTCATGTGCACACAACAGGCTTGGTGTAATGGATTACCTCCTGGTGCACTGTTGTTTGTTAGTTGGAATATTTCACACAACATTGGCTAAGATAAAGAGACAAATAAAAATATATTTTGTTGCATTGGATACCTCAATTTGGTACGCAGATTATTTTAGTTTCACACTAATCAAATTGAGTTGATTTGTTTTGTATGTGCCATTGCACATTTCATGTACTGATTATAACCATTCCCACACATTGCGATCCCCTCTGCTTAATGTCAAATTCAAATGTGCTCTAGAGATCACCCAGTCTGGGACAGAATGGAATTCCTTAATTAGATGTTTCCACCATTTGTTTGGACTATTGCCGTCTCTTGGTTGTCTCTAGAATCTCAGAATGGAAAGTTAATTCAGGTCAAGTCTCGGAGTCTGTCTTGGCCTGTGTGTTTTGGCAAGCCACGGAGCTGTTGGACTGTTACACTATACCTCAGCTTGGCATGTGATTGGTCAGAGGATATTTGTGTCGTGAACCCTGGAAGCCAATCACATCGGGCTTAGATCAGCGGACAAGAGGAGCACCCATGAGTGCAGCCTTGCTAGAGCCTTCTGGAACTTTCTGGCTCATTGGATGGAGTAAGGGAGTCCTTTTGACATGGAAGAATCACTCTGTCAGTGGAAGACAGCCTCGGTCCCAGCCGGGCCTCTTATCACTGTTCACTTTGTTCCCTGGGCTATTAGCTCATTAATGAGCGGATGTACATGTAGGCCATGTCCCAGTGTGCTGGTGTATGTTGGGGCCTTCCACCCACGGACCTGGCTCATGTTGCAGGATGCAGCCCAGTCACCAGGAAATGATGCAGCTGAGCCCCAATGCTGAAAATACCTCTCACAGCATAACAACAAGAGACCAGACAGGATGTGGATGTGCAGTGTGTCAGTCAGTCAGTCCCTGTAGAGTGGAGCAGGATGCAGGTCTCTAATCATTGGCCATGTTGGGATGTCTGAATCAACCATGTCAGGTGGATAACTGTGGTTCTCCCGCTCTGTCTCTCTCAGGTAACAACCAATGGTCGCGTGGTACAGCCGGACAGAGCCCCTCCTCCCCCAACTATGAGAACTCCCTGCACTCACTGGTAAGTCTCCCTGCCTCCCCCTCCTCCCTTCCCCCACACCCTGAGCACATTTTAATGGACAAGCACACAGTAGATAGGTTCTCTCACGTAGGGCAGGGTAGCATTACATGAAGATTCTTGGCTGACAAATGCGTTGGGGGGGTGCTGCTGAACAATAACCGTCCCTTGGGGCGTGTCTCCTGCCATCTGTCCCCTACTCCGTGGGGTTGGGGGGGCTGGTGTTATGGGGGCTGGGGAACCTGGCAGCTGTTGCGTTGACTGAACCACCACTGCTCCAGGATTCCAGCTCTAGCTGCCTGCGGACCAGAAACACGACTTGGGATCCGTTTTCACCCCACGCCGCCTGACGCCCACATCACACATTCACACCATCGGCTGTGGGGATAAATATTTACCCACTATATTTGAATGCCACCTACAATGGGATTTTTGTGAAGCGACCAAATCTATGATCAGTGTGAACTGCGAATGTGTGGGAGGGATGGGACGTGTGGGAGGAGAGGACGAGGGGTCAGGAGTTATTATCTACACAGGACCACAGTTTTGATGCTGCCTGACACAATGATTAGTTACCATATATCTGTCTCTGTCTGACTCTCCTCTTTCTGTCTTTCTATCTCAGTCTACACTATCTCTGTCCTTTTATCTCAGTCTACACCAGGGGTTCCCAAACTCCAGCATTGGGGAACATCCCGCGCACCCCCCCCCTGCGTACGCGCGTGCATGCCATGTCTATTTCTATGTGCACAAGCACTGTTCACACCCTCTTGTTTGTGGAAATACGTTTTAAACCTACAAAATGTTATTTCCTGCTATTCATCACATTTTCTAATAGGGTGCAGAGAACATTTTTGCAGTTTTAAAGCAAATTGTCTTGCAATTCTATACATTCTACCATGTCTAATGTGTATTCGTGTGATATTTGAGTGACTCGAACATGGGCAAAAAAATCAAATCAAATCAAATTTTATTTGTCACATACACATGGTTAGCAGATGTTAATGCGAGTGTAGCGAAATGCTTGTGCTTCTAGTTCCGACAATGCAGTAATAACCAACAAGTAATCTAACTAACAATTCCAAAACTACTGTCTTATACACAGTGTAAGGGGAAAAGAATATGTACATAAGGATATATGAATGAGTGATGGTACAGGGCAGCATAGGCAAGATACAGTAGATGGTATCGAGTACAGTATATACATATGAGATGAGTATGTAAACAAAGTGGCATAGTTAAAGTGGCTAGTGATACATGTATTATATAAGGATGCAGTCGATGATATAGAGTACAGTATATACGTATGCATATGAGATGAATAATGTAGGGTAAGTAACATTATATAAGGTAGTATTGTTTAAAGTGGCTAGTGATATATTTACATCATTTCCCATCAATTCCCCTTATTAAAGTGGCTGGAGTTGAGTCAGTGTCAATGTCAGTATGTTGGCAGCAGCCACTCAATGTTAGTGGTGGCTGTTTAACAGTCTGATGGCCTTGAGATAGAAGCTGTTTTTCAGTCTCTCGGTCCCAGCTTTGATGCACCTGTACTGACCTCGCCTTCTGGATGATAGCGGGGTGAACAGGCAGTGGCTCGGGTGGTTGATGTCCTTGATGATCTTTATGGCCTTCCTGTATCATCGGGTGGTGTAGGTGTCCTGGAGGGCAGGTAGTTTGCCCCCGGTGATGCGTTGTGCAGACCTCACTACCCTCTGGAGAGCCTTACGGTTGAGGGCGGAGCAGTTGCCGTACCAGACGGTGATACAGCCCGCCACGATGCTCTCGATTGTGCATCTGTAGAAGTTTGAGTGCTTTTGGTGACAAGCCAAATTTCTTCAGCCTCCTGAGGTTGAAGAGGCGCTGCTGTGCCTTCTTCACGATGCTGTCTGTGTGAGTGGACCAATTCAGTTTGTCTGTGATGTGTATGCCGAGGAACTTAAAAATTGCTACCCTCTCCACTACTGTTCCATCGATGTGGATAGGGGGGTGTTCCCTCTGCTGTTTCCTGAAGTCCACAATCATCTCCTTAGTTTTATTGACGTTGAGTGTGAGGTTATTTTCCTGACACCACACTCCGAGGGCCCTCACCTCCTCCCTGTAGGCCGTCTCGTCGTTGTTGGTAATCAAGCCTACCACTGTTGTGTCGTCCACAAACTTGATGATTGAGTTGGAGGCATGCGTGGCCACGCAGTCGTGGGTGAACAGGGAGTACAGGAGAGGGCTCAGAACGCACCCTTGTGGGGCCCCCGTGTTGAGGATCAGCGGGGAGGAGATGTTGTTGCCTACCCTCACCACCTGGGGGCGGCCCGTCAGGAAGTCCAGTACCCAGTTGCACAGGGCGGGGTCGAGACCCAGGGTCTCGAGCTTGATGACGAGCTTGGAGGGTACTATGGTGTTGAATGCCGAGCTGTTGTCGATGAACAGCATTCTCACATAGGTATTCCTCTTGTCCAGATGGGTTAGGGCAGTGTGCAGTGTGGTTGAGATTGCATCGTCTGTGGACCTATTTGGGCGGTAAGCAAATTGGAGTGGGTCTAGGGTGTCAGGTAGGGTGGAGGTGATATGGTCCTTGACTAGTCTCTCAAAGCACTTCATGATGACGGAAGTGAGTGCTACGTTTCGCTCAGTTACCTTAGCTTTCTTGGGAACAGGAACAATGGTGGCCCTCTTGAAGCATGTGGGAACAGCAGACTGGTATAGGGATTGATTGAATATGTCCGTAAACACACCGGCCAGCTGGTCTGCGCATGCTCTGAGGGCGCGGCTGGGGATGCCGTCTGGGCCTGCAGCCTTGCGAGGGTTAACACGTTTTCAACTTACTAGCTAAAGAACGTTATCTGACATGGGCTAGTTGATCTGGACATTTCTGACAAGTTATAAAAAGCTCTCTAAGGTATGCAATGACTGACATGACAAAATAAATACTGACGATGCACTACCCAATTTCGACATTTCAAGAGTAAGTTGAAAACCGGACAGAGTTCCCCAAAAGTTTGGGAGCCACTGGTCTATACAATCTCTGTCCTTCTATCTCAGTCTACACAATCTCTGTCCTTCTATCTCAGTCTACACAATCTCTGTCCTTCTATCTCAGTCTACACAATCTCTGTCCTTCTATCTCAGTCTACACAATCTCTGTCCTTCTATCTCAGTCTACACAATCTCTGTCCTTCTATCTCAGTCTACACTTTCTCCGTCCCTCTATCTCAGTCTACACAATCTCTGTCCTTCTATCTCAGTCTACACAATCTCTGTCCTTCTATCTCAGAGTACACAATCTCTGTTCTTCTATCTCAGTCTACACTTTCTCCGTCCCTCTATCTCAGTCGACACTATCTCTGGCTCTTCCACTACTGTTTATTTGTGCTCAAATGCTTTCCTGTTCTATCTGATTTTGGCAGAAAACTCGAGTCCATCAGCAGCTTCATGAGCATCTCCAGGATGCCATGTCATTCTTAAAGGATGTATGCGAGGTACTCCTGTCCTTTAGATGGAGACTTTACCCATCAGTGTTTGACACCTTTTCACATCCTTAGTTGTTTTTCTTTCTTTCACCAGCTTGGCCACCGTTCCGTTCCATTTAATTGGAGTTTAAAATGTTTTGTTGCCATGCTTTTTATTGTTGTTTATTATTTCTATTTTGACATTTCAGCTTGCAGTAATCAGCTTAGGAGCATAAGATGCTTTAATACCAAATGAATAGTCATGGTGCTCCAAATGAGTGGTGTGCCAGCCCGTTTATCAGTTTCTATAGATACAAATGAGGATGCTTGTCTGTTATGAACACATGCATCCCTTGTGCCCCTCCTCAGGTTGAAATGGCTTATCTTCATCTGTTTTTGAGTGTCTTTCTTTTATGCTTTTATTATCCCTGTGGTGTTTTTTCACTCCAAGATCACGCCATAAAATCACAATGTCCTCCATTTTTTTGTCCTAATGTGCTTATAGTAAACTGCTCTGTCCTCTCTCCTGTTCTTCTCTCCCCTCCCCTCTTCTCTCTCGGTCCTCCCAGTCTCGGATGGAGGATCGCCTGGACAGACTGGATGATGCCATCCTCGTCCTGCGGAACCATGCCGTGGGCTCCACCACCAGTCTGCCCAGCGACATACACAGCCTGCTGGGACAGAACGGGCCAATTGCAACCCTCGGAGCAAACTTCCCTGCCGCCGGATTGGTTGCTAGTCGGACAGCAGCAATGGTATGAATTAACTTTGCAGAAGAAAAATATCTTGAGTGTTTTAGATGTTAAGGATATTATGTTTCATGTTTTTTGCAACTTAAGAATTGACTTTGAATACTTAAAAGAAAGTCTGTTTTTTCGACTGAGGAGAGGCATATGTGCTTTTGCATTGCGTTTCTCCAAATAGGCTAATAAACAAGCCGTGGCCACCTGTTCAGAATGAGTCCACAGCCATGTGCAGAAATGCTGCCTTTTTCCACAGAGAGCAGTTTAATTTAAACTCACATACTTTCCATATGTGTAATGGTTGGCCTGAAGGCTTACTCTCCTTAAGAAAGAGCTCATATACAGGTTTGAATGAGAAAACCAGGCAAAACGGAGTGAAGTTCTGCTTTGGTCTGGAAAGTGTTTGTCAGTTGCACTCCTATGAGGCGGCTCCTGGGGAACGGGGGGATGCAGGTCTCGGTGCAGAGCATAATGTGTTTGCCCATCCTCCATCTGAACTATTTCATTTCGGAGAGGAGAGGGATTTGAGCACATCTGTAGTGGAAGTTTCAACAGAGGGAGACAGTTCTACACTAATCCCTAGGTGATGGGAAATAATTTAGGCCATATTTTTCCTGAATTTTCTGAATCAGTCCTGGCGTATGTGGGTGGAGGGTTGGATTAAGATCCTCTTGGATTAAACTCCCTTTTCTAAGAAAATGGATGGAGGCATTCAGGGGATGTGATGGAGGAGGGGAGGATGCCGACGACTGAAACATGCTCAACATTTCCTTACCTCATCATTTACTGTCCAGACCTCAGCCTCAGTCCCAGCTCCTCACAGGAACCTGTCCCCCTACCACTGGCTGATTAGTAAACATTCTTGCTGTGGAGTAGCATCTGTGAGACTAGTCCTTGCATTACTCACATGGTAATCGGGCCAACAAACCCACAAGAAAATTGGGAGGCATTTGATCCCTGGTCTGTGGTAACAATCATATCCAAATTTCAAGTGGACAAGGTTTGGATGTGTTCTGTGTTTCTGCCGTACTACTTCTCCCCTGACTGTTCATTTATTGGAGTTGGTGCTCCTGTATCTGTACTGCCAAAACTAAAACCAGTGCCATTTTACAGACAAGTTTACAGCCTTTCACAGCCTTCACAGCATGCAAGCTTGCAGCCTGTGTCCCTTTTGCCCAGAATAATTTAAATACAGGGACTAGTATTTCTGGTTTGTTACTCTCTGTAGAAGGAAGAAAATGTCCCAGCGCACCATGTGTTTTCAGTCATGGCCATTTTGATATTGGTGTTGTGGTCCTTGGAACTCTCAGGATAGTATTTACTGGTCTGTGACTAAAAAATATTTTTTAGTGCTTCTCCCATGGTGCAGTTCAGTTTGGTGTGCTCGTTACAGAGTGTTAAGGGACTATAGTGATGATGTTGGTGAGCTGTGAGACTAAAAGAGGACTGGCTGTGTCTGCATGAACACAGAGCTTCCTATGTGGTAGAGAGAGAGGGTCCCCTCAGACTGCTGCTCAGACAGAGCTCAGCCACCTCAGCATGGCACAGCCACAGCCGTTTACTCAGGACAGCCCTTTTCACTCGTTCACTGCCTCTTTTTAACCAACTCAACAAATCTGAATGGTAGGAAGCGCGCGCCTGAGGCCAGTCTCCACCCAAATAGAGGTCCTCAGCTGTATGGTAATCAGGCCCAGCCAGGAAAATGGCAGCGTTCTTCCCTCGCCAGCACCCCCGCGCCCCTCCTCCTCCTCCTCCTCCTCCAGACAAAGACTTGTTTGGACACCTGTTGAGAGCGCTGCAGAGATTAGCGTAGTGAGGAGGAGGGGGAGGGTTTGGGGGCAGTGGGTTAACAGAGGCCAACAGTGACTTGGGATCACATTCCATAAGAAAAATGGAAGATACACCCCCCGCCCCCGTACTGGTTTCCTCTCCTCCTCCCTTAGTTCCCAGAAGAGAACCAGATAGCTGAGTGGGGAACATGTGGTAAACTCCAGCGAGCATGGTGATGCAGCATGATGGGAGGAACCTGTTTCACAAGCAATATGGAGGGAAAATAAGGAAATGGTATGTCTTTGGAGTGGGTTTTGCCTTATATTGCTTCCAAATAGATCAGAGAAAGATATATCTAGAAGAGGAAGAAGAACCCTCGGAACATGACCATGGCTAACCCAAGAGAGAAAAGCAATCAGAAAGAAAAGAGAGAAGAGGATAGGTTTACCATCACATCACTGCATTCGTTATTATGAAGAGATTATACAGCAATGCAAATGTATGTTTGTGTTTCCCTTATCCTGAATATGAATTATGCATTTTGTTATGGTGAAGTACAGCACCAAAGCACCCCCCAGTGTCAGAACCGAGGGACTTGGGAACCATCATTAGTTCTCATAAACGGACTCCTGTACTGCAGCTCCACCTGTATATCCTGCTTTTAATATGAGGAAATATGATTGTTTAGCTCACCAGAAAGGTCAGGCATTGTGTTCAATTTGTCATGACAAGTGTTTAGAAAAACCTGTTGTGAAATCCAAGCCAAACATGCGTTTTTACAAGTGTTTTCAATGGACAGTTTTCCACCAAGGTTCTCATCATCGGCTTGTAGACTACAAAATCTCCCTCAAAGCTCTGAGCCAGGCTCTGGGAGGTTGTTATTTCTTTTTTGAACAGACAGCAACAGCATTCCATTTGTGAAGGTCAGTCTAAAGTGAAGTTGAACAACAAAGTTCTCTTTCTATCTCTCTCTGCTTTTCAAGTGTGAGATATCTGAGTCATAAAAGTATTCTCTCTGGTTGAATAGACATCGTTCCTTCCTTTCCAGGCTCATTCAGACCAGAACCCTCCCCTACAGCTGAACATGTACTGTCTCTCTCTCTCTCTCTCTCTCTGTGTTCTGACAGGGTGGTTCTCACCGGGATGAGGCTGGCAGTTTGATCAACAGTCACGGAGGGCCGCCCAGCGTGGGCTCCATGTCCAACATGTCCAGCATGTCCACCGCTGAACTCAACCACCAAGTGGAAACCTTCAGAGGTATGACATGACACACTCCCAACTTTACCCATGACCATCTCATCTCTGCACTACACAACGAAAATAACTACATGTGAAATGTCTGTTGTCTGTAAATGATTGGAGATTCCATTTGAACTGACTCTCTACCTTTATGTCTGCGTGTTGCAGGTCTGGCTGCAGGTCTGGCTGGTCAGGTGGCTGCAGCCCTGGAGCTGAAGGTAGAGAACCAGGACAGAGACGACATGCATGATGGCCACTCCTCCGACGACCTCGGCTCTGGAGACGAAAGCGACAAGAGAGACATCAAGACTCCCAGAGGAGGCACAAGGACAAGGCAAATGAACCTAATAACCACAAACATGAATCTTTCTGACCTTCTGTCTAAAACATTCCATTTTAGAATGTCCCTAAATCTCCCTGGAGCCCAATCATGTGAATAGCCAAAAACAATCAGCCTCAGTCTTACTGTTGCGCCTCTGGGCCTCTCTCCCTCTGCAGCAGCATCAATGAGGATGATGACAACCTGAACCCAGAGCAGAAGGCTGAGCGGGAGCGCGAGAGGAGGATGGCCAACAACGCCCGCGAACGCCTGAGGGTGCGAGACATCAATGAGGCTTTCAAGGAGCTGGGCCGCATGGTTCAGCTGCACCTGAAGAGCGAGAAGCCCCAGACCAAGCTGCTCATCCTGCACCAGGCTGTGGCCGTCATACTGAGCCTGGAGCAACAAGTCAGAGGTCAGCATTCCTACACTCTCACATGTAACGCACAAGAGTTATTACACCTCTTATGAAGAGTTATAACACCGCTAATGAAGAGTAATGACACACGTTAATCTGTTTCTATACACGCAGAGCGGAATCTGAACCCCAAAGCAGCCTGCCTTAAGAGGAGGGAAGAGGAGAAGGTGTCTGGCCATGGGATCTCTGGGGACCAGCAGGCCCACCATGGGGTCCACCCCGGCCTCACCGACACATCCAACCCCATGGGCCGACTCTGAGGAGCACACAGGTACAGTAGTACATCTCCATGGAGCACCATCCACACACTCTCACTCTGTCAGTAATAGCTGTGATGAGATACTACATGACTTACTTTATGAAGTATCAAAACAGTTATTCCTGTTTTTGCCCCTTCAGATCAACATGATCCAGATCAATTCTGTAAGATAGAGATGGTGCCCTTGCTTCCCAATGGCAGACAGGACTCACAGTTTGTGACACAAATTGGAGGCGACAGACCACTTGAAGCTAAACCCCAGACTAACGCAATCCTTAGATTGAAGAAAAGCCCAGTGTCCAGGTCCCTGTGATGACATCCAACATATTTCTGCCCACGAGAAAACTTCAGCACATATCACTGTCTGCAAGCAGCGTGTCGCATCTGAACAATCAGAGACTGTCGCGATCTCCTCCACCCTCCCATGTGGAAGTTTGCCTTGTGCCTAAACTGAATTGACGAATGCATTGTAACAGCAATTATGTTTATTTGTTTTGTATTATTTTTTTATATTTATTATGTTACTGAGCTGTAAAGTATATGTCTAAAGGGAAAGTTATGAATATGCTTTAAGAAGCCTGTGGCTTTTCAGTTGATCTACAGTTTGCCAGTGTCACTAGTATTGCCCAGCCCTTCTCCCTAGCCAGTCTCGGGCTAGCCTGAGCTAAGATTAAGATACTCAGGCTCCTGAGAAAGATACAAATTAATATATTCGGCAATTTAAAGTGATCTTTAGGGCCCAACTAAAAATAATTTGGCGGTATTTAGTACTAAAAGACTTAAGCATCCCATTTAGAAAAAGGACATATATTATTTATATTTTATTCATGCCGCAATGAACAGCATGTTTAAACCAAAACGACCTGCTCATGTGTCCGTTTGGTATAGCTCAGTCTTCATGTTACTGACATAATTAGAGGAAGAGGATTAGACATGAGTGGTGGGTATGAGCCCAGCTAAATAGTGTTCCACACATACACTAGCCTGAACACTATAAACTCTGTGTCACAGGTGACAGAAGAATGGCAAACTCTAGTTTCCCTGAAAGGTCAACTAAAGACTTATAAGGTGTTTATTATCAGGAGTGAGCAGTTCAAATACAGAAAGCAAACCATTTACAAACCTTAGCATTCCCTGCATATTTCTTAGTGTCTTAACTAAAGGAAAAGGGACTTCACTGCCTTTTCATTCCTATGCCATATAGTGTTAAATGTAAACAATGACATATTTCTGATAATGCAGTTTGCTTTCTATTATTACAGTATGGTCTCTGGTTAGTTGAACAGCCGTGGTCATGCTCTTTGTAATAGCCTAGCACTGTCTTATCAAAGATTGCTTAGTGAAAAAGTAGAATCAAAACGACGACCACAATATCACCTGGCCTGAATTACATTTTCACATAACTTTTTTTTTGTTAAAAATAACTAAAGAAAAAAAAGTTAAAAAAAAAAAACATTATTCAAAGTTATCAAAAGTTATATGTTTTTTATTTGTAATTGTATACAAATAATTTCTCTAGGCTTCATAGTAAAGCATATGATGTCAAGCGTGAAATAGCAGAGAGGAGTTCTAAGTTATTTAGAATGGCTTTGTTTTGATCCAAGCAGTGAAGTTACTGGTGAAGGAAAGGGAAGGGGGAGCTTTAAGAGTTCACATTCTGTTAAACATCACAAGCAGCTGGTCCTTCAGATAGGTATAGTATAATGATGAACAAACGCGGTTTTGAGCAGATTTTTTTTAATGTTTCAGGATGAAGAACAATGGTCACCACTTACATTTTTATCTGTGCGCATGCTTTACTTTCTTTAAAAAAAGTATTTTGGTCTTAACTCCTGGTTTTTATTCCATTTGTTTCCTTGTATACTGTCTTCCATTATTATCCACCTTTAAAACAAGGCTGCCACATCCAGAGACAAGTAGCCTATTCTGTGAAAATATAGTCATAGAACGAAGGATGCCATTGAGAACCACTCCAAGGAGTTTCTACATTTTTGGGGGGATTTTACAATCATTTTCTTTTTGTGATAAACTTGGAAACGTATTGTCGTGTTTTCTCTGACTGTATGTGGCCTTGTTCATCATTTCAGTATTCATGAGCTTGTATTCATGTTACTGGCAGACTCTGATTGAGGTTATAATGTATGTCACTGCCTGCTCTCTCATTTCCCCCGTCATTTTCTAATGTTCTGCTGTCTGTCTCTTTGCTCCTATGTTAGACTTTTCTGTATTCCCAGCTGATTTTCCTCGTATAATATATGAAAAAATAACAAAAATAAGATTTTAAAAAACAAACATTTGGCTTATTTTTCACTGTAGTTATTAGTCTTTTATACAATAATATTGTAAGAACATTTCTTGAATTCTAAATTTTACTCTTTCTAGATTTTTTAAATCGAAAGTTTTGAGTAAAAAGTTTCTTACTTTATTTTACTATATTAGATAGTAAAATGTATGGTTATTTACCATAACCTGACCATTATTATCCGAAACATACAAGTAGCCTCCTAAAACATAGTAGGATTGTAGCTGGCAGTCTAGTACATTGAGGTATTGTACAAGCTCAAATGTTATGACGGTGTGCTCTCCATCTTGATCTTCAGTCTCCATTGTTGGTGGATAAAAGATATGTACTTCTGTCCAAAAAGTCTAGGTATTGTTGATGCACATCAAAAACTAGCAGCAAGAAATCTAACTATCTGTCTCTGTAACAGAAAACACAGCATGTAAATAACATTTATGTAGCAATAAATGTGCCATCTTTTTTTAACACAATTGTGGATATATTTCGTTCTTTGGACGTCATCTTTATTTTCTGTTTCTCCACCTTTCATTTTTCAGTTATTTACATTCACTTTCGAATTGTGTGATTGTTTTATGAAATGATGTGCTGGTGGTGCATTTGGTTGAGCTCAATACAAGTACAGTCCCATGATGTGTTCACTCAAGTGAGCTACTGACGCAACAACCCTTCCCTGGTTTTCCCCCTCAGAAGACTTTTCTACAGTGGATCTTAGCCAAATGAGGAACTCTGTGCAAGAGTGTGTTTTATAGTATGTTACTAATTTTTAAAACAATATCAGTGGACCATTGTAGTCTGTATGGAATATATGTTTCTATTTTTAATAAAGTGTGATAGCAGCATATATTTAGTCCCTTTTTTCTAAAGGCTGTTTTCTTTTTGAAATTCATTTTATGGTCACTTACAGAATAACTTTGAGGGGGGTACTTTTGTATTGAGTATTAAGGCATCACAGAATAGACAACACATTTTGTCAAATTCAGCTGCTGTGTGCGTCATTTACACGTATGAAATACAATAAAAATGCCACACTTGTCATTCACAAATAAGAGCTTAAATGGAGCCCATTGCATTTAAACAAAATGTCAACAGGCATGCAGGTCAGTGCATCCTATAACATGAGGATATTTGCATGGACATTTGCAGAAGCATAGTGTTGGCTGTCCTCTCCTAACTAAGAACTCATATGCACATATTTGTGCTGTGACATCAGTGAGCCCTCCTTGTCCAATTATAAGACAGATTTAAATCCCAGAAGTTGTCTCAGTGACCCACCACATCTGCAGAGCATTATCCTTTTGTATGTGAGATTGTGAGACAATTCCTCACGGTATCCTGACAGGCCAGATCCAAGTTCAGAGCACTGACAGGGGTGACAGACAAGAGAAGATGCTGACTGCTGTAAAGTCTGTGGATCGCTTAAGTTATGCACTCTGTGTGTTTCTGCCTGTGTGCGTGGGTGTATTTATTCCTTCCTGCTTTTATCATGTCCGGGGGTGTTTATTTGCAGTCACCTAGAGTCATGGGCATGTTTTATATAAGAGTGGGACCACCTTGTTTGAAGGCTGACTTCCTGTGGCTCTGGCTGCCTGTGAGTGAGCCATGGTGGGCCTGCTGACAGATGAGTCCTGGCTCATGTCTCTGGAGCCAAACCACAGGGCCTACTGCCACGCAGTGGATCCCAATTCTATCTCTGTCTGTAGGTCTGTCTGTCCTTCTGTTGGTCTGTCTATTTGTTGATTGTTCCTTCCCACAGAATGATCTGTCTCCACTCCTCTTTTATTATTAAGTATCTCTTCTTCGGTACATTTTATTTTCTAAACCCAACGGACAATTTCCCCTCTTACATAGAAAGATGTTACATAAAAACATCAGCCACACCATCACAAGAGTCAAACTTGACCGTGACCTGACTGTATAGCCATTGTGTTCCATTGCCATTCTAGAACGCCTCCAGTTTCCCTCAGCCAGGGTCAGACAGCGCACTCTACTGAGCATGCTTGGAGGTCCCAGCTGCTGCACCTCGGAGGAGAACAGAGCCCCTATTGTGCAGCACTGTAACTAACACAACATAGCGCCAGAGAGTTGAGATTAAAGACACATATACAGTCCACCCACTCTCAGTCCTCTCACAGTCACAGAAATGAAAACACAGTGGGCCACAACAAAGGGAGGAGGCAGCTGAGGCCACAAATAAAATGTGGCTGATGCCCTTTGCTGTCCTCTAAACGAAAGAACTGCGATTTTAACGTTTATTAAAGTCCTTGTGTGAGCCATTGAAATGCCTACTCTGTGCCACAACAAGGACTGAGGGCAATTTTTTTTCTCTCTCTAAAGGTTCAGAGTAACTAAAGAATGATAATATTTTTTTTAATCATCAAGCTTCGGAACCAGGTGTAAAAAATAACGGGAAGTATTTTAATAGAAATATAAAAATAGCTGTTGTTATACTGTAATAACTCTGTAATGTGTTCTTTTATACCACTGTAATGTTCACAAAAATCAACGTCAACACTGCACATTTTTTTGCATTTCAATTTCAACACATTTGGGAGGTTTCTCGTAAATTGGACATCATCCTGTATAAAAATGCAGTATAACAGTGTATAACTGCAGCATTTACCCAGAGTAAACTCTGGGCAAATTGCATAGAGGTAAGTAATTATCCACTAGATGACGCTGTTGGTCTTAAAAATAGATTAGCAAATGGGAGTGGTCCACACGGTGCAGTGAATCCATATGCTTCAGTAAACAAACATTATCTGCGTACAAAAAAATAAAACCAAACAACAACATCCAAATAAACAAGTTATACTATTAATTGCGGACATTTTAGTTATAATTTCTTTTGTAGCTTTATTATAACCACAAATTCCTAGTAAGGCTAATGGAAAACCCATTAACTGGGCCTGAAGGATTTTGTAAAATAGCTCACCAACATTTTCATTTATGATTAATGAGAATGATATAGAACGTGATGGGCCCTGCCATATGACGTGTTCCATACAGTGTACATTTTAATTTTAATTCACAAATTGCAATCAACATCAGTATGGGCTATTCATATCAGCCACATCAGTGGCTCGCAACAGAGTATCTTTGATAAACTGATAAAGGGACACTTTGTCAAACAGGTTGACTGACAAAAAGTTGGGAGTGTTAAGGTTGACATTGTCAATCTGGTCCAAGATCAGTGTTTTGAGGTTTAGTGTTTGGTAGTAGGGTTTGAGATGGGCGGGTTTACAGAGTTCTTAGCAGGGGGCGGGGTATTGCAGAGCTTCAGGCGTCTCTAAACTGAACTGATTCAGAAAACATGACCTGCAACAAATAGATTTTGAACAATTCCGTGGAGTATGCCACTTAAACGTTTGTCCATCATTGAACAACTAATACGCGATTATTGTTCGTAAAGCGCAGCTGGTAAGTGACAAGTTTCTCGTCTTACACTTTTTGTTACAGTAGTCATTGAATGCGTCATAGCGTGGGAACTTTAGGTTACTGACTGGGCAGTGGCCGCTATAAACACATATATATGCAGATAAATTGTTTACTTGTTTGAAATAATCATCATGGAGAAAACTACATTCAAAATCGAGTTATTTCATGTTAATGTAAATAAGAAGTTAAACCACCTGTTGTACCCTAAACTAATGCATCAGTATAAACTTTTGAAAACTTTGCTTATCTTGCCCTTTTCCAATTAAAATATCAGTGCCATTTTTTTTACACAGTACTTCTATTCAGTCAATAGATATTAAAGAGGAATATGTTTGTATACAATTTATAAATTGTATAAATTACTTACAGTATTTAGAATTTGAAGAATTGTTGTATACTAAATGAATCTATTTTGCATTCAATTTTTTTTTTAATCAAACATGTTACACATTCTTTAATATCATATACCACATTCTGTAATATGAATAGATTAATTCATCTATTCAGTATGGAACAATTATTAAAACCATGCATGGCTAACTTTACCCAAGAGCAAATTCCTTGGAATAAAATGTCCACCTCTTTTCTCCTGGTTTTCCATTACTTGCTGTTATTTACTTGGTATGAATGCATGAGATCTACATGTCATAACATGCTATTAGTAACTGATATTCTTCCATAAATAATCTGTTTTATGGATTTTGAATTATGAATTACATCATATCTCTAAGGCTTAATAGCTCTCCCTGGAATATGAATAAACTCAATCTGTCATGACTACAGTAAAAATATCAAATCTGCCGTGAATGTAACTCTTTTCTATTCAGTTTTTAATCTGGAATCAAGGCAGTGTCCTAATGTGCTCTCCTATAGTTGTCTTTTACAGGCCTGAATGGTGTATTGTGATAACAACACACCCCCAGGATGTAGAGAACGAGCCAGTGCACTGCACATGTAGATTATTCTCATTTTTTTCTGTTCTCAATGTTTCCCTGGAAAGATCAAAGGCAGGGCCTTGACATCCTAACCCACTCAGCACTGACCTTTGGTCTGAGGTGTAGGGGGACCGTGGCTAGGGTAGTGCTCTAGTTATGGATTGCAGGGGAGAAGGGGGGAGAAATTGGCTCAGCAAGTGTTTCCTCCCTTGCAGAGAGTAACACAATGAGAGGAAACGAGCTGCACTCAAACCTCACAGCCCCTGTGTTGTTGGATACATGTGATACTTAGAGTGAAAGAGGCTATTGTGTCATCTTCTGCTGCTTTCTGTCCTCCACAGTGCCTTTCCTTTTGGATAAGGGGCTAACTTGGCCTCATTGTTCTCCCTTCCCTTCAATGGCTGGAAAGTATGAGGTTCTGTCCTCTGAGTATTAATAGAATCAGGAAGAGCCTGCTGCATCGCTTCTATATCAACATGTTGGTTCAGTTCTGTAGAGCAGTAGGCAACACTCGTTTTCAGTTTGAAAGAGTGATTTATTGAGATTTCCTCAAAGGCCTTGCGGGCATGTCTGTGCATTTCATTACAAAGTGACATTATCTGCTGTCACCTTTGTTTCCTTATCATAGCCCTCCCATCCCTATCACCATTTGTCCTGCTATTGTAACACCAGGCCATTCATGACATTCACCTATGTATTTGTTTGTTTGGGGGTGGAATAGGACATTATCAGCTGAGCCTACAGGACTCTGATAAGAGCCCATTGTCTATACAAACACATGGTGCCCACTGATGTCTGTGATGCTGTGTGTCTCTGCTGGCCTTCCTGTTAGCTGATACAGACTCTGTCCTCAGCTTCAGACTACACACTACTTGTAATCTGGCAGATAATTCACAAATATATGTCTTTACTCAGAAGACACTCAGATACTTGAGTCAAAGAACTTGATCCCTACTTTATCTGTGTGTTATAATGTGAATACCCAAAAGTATCAAGGTGGTCTAAATATTCAGTTACTTGTGTATATTTTTGGCAAGTATAGTAGAAAACAGTTGAACCTATCAGCACGAGTTCCTGTCCTCAGTGGTATAGTACCTCTCTTAATGCTGTGGTGTTAAGTGGGGTTGATGACAATGGCCCTGCTGTAGGTCTATTACCCTGCTCCTCCTATGGTTACACCGACCAGGGCCCTCTACAGGGACTGCGAATCACAGTGTATTGTACAAGGATTGGCAGAAGTTGGTTCAATAGTTTCACAGATAGACAGACACACACACACACACACACACACACACACACACACACACACACACACACACACACACACACACACACACACACACACACACACACACACACACACACACACACACACACACACACACACACACACACACACACACACATTCATTAGCAAAGACATTCAAGAAGGTTACTGTATAGGCTACAGCTACGCACAGTCATGGGATTTCCAGGTGTAATGTGACATATCGTCGGAGTCTGTCACTAAGCTGTAATACCATATTGTTATTGTCAGGCCATTAGACCTGTTTACACCTTTATGTGCAGTAAATATTCATTCACACCATGTTTAAAATTATTAATTTATGCCTGTTAATAACAGCCAATTACAGCGCATTAAGATGCCAGTTAGTAACCTGCTTGTTATGGTTTCGTACACAGTACCTGGTCATATTTGCCCTTCAAAAGAGTGTAGCAAATGTTGATTCACTGTTTTTCAAGTTCAGTGTGTTGATAAAGACTGGGCTCTCTTATGTTATTTTAGGGCAGTGCAGTGTCTCACTCCTTCATTTAGCAGGAAAAGGGAGTACCTAGTCAGTTGCACAACTGAATGCATTGAACCACATTTAAACCCAGCCCATCTGAATCAGAGAGGTGCTGGGGGCTGCCTTTTTCGGCGTCAACGGTGCCCGGGGAGCAGTTGTTGTTGGGGGTTAACTGCCTTGCTCAAGGGCAGAATGGCAGATTTTGCCACCTTGCCGGCTCGGCAAACCATCAACCTTTTGGTTACTGGCCCAAAGCTCTTAACTGCTAGGCAACCTGTGGTGGAGCTGAACAGTTAGGGTGCTCTCTGTGGAACCACTCTCTACCACAGAGACCATTAAGTACAGAAAAAAGGAAAATTAGACCAGATGACATAATCAAATGTTGTGAGGCTTTAACTCTCATTAGCAGGCCATGGAGCAGTGAAACATTTGCTGACGTTATTAAATCTGATGGCATCTCATTTCTGACTAAATCAGATTGTCCTTTTTTGCAGAGGTGGGCCTGATCCAGGGAGAGGGATTTATTATCTTGCTCATTTCCTGATGGAGTCGTACAGAGTCAATCAACCGGCCCGCTCTTCCAGGCCTCACAATGGAGCTGGCTCCTATGGCCTCAGCATTAGGGTCCAGGGGATTGATGGACACCCGTACGTGGTGCTGAACAACCAGGACCGTGGGTCCAACTCCTATACAGATCCTAATAGTAACGGCTACAATGACACACAGGGCTCCTTTATTGACAACTACCATGAGTATGATTTCAAAGGAAGCAGGGAGGCTGTTTCTGACAGCCCCTTTGTTGAGTACAGGTCCCAGAAACAGATGCAGTTTGGGGGCTCTCACAATGGAGTCACAGAGCAGGGGAAGAAGCCAGCGTCCACCCTGCTGAACTTCCAGAGACACCCAGAGATCCTCAAGCCTTATGACCCAGAGAACAACACCTTGAACCTGGATGGTAACCACAGCCTGCCTCCCCGGCCGATGTCCCTGGCGGAGACTGGGAGCACCTACCAGGGCTCTTCTCCCAGATCCACCTCCCCAGTAGTCGCCCATGCCGGGTCATCCAGCCTGGATCATAGGAGGAGTCCTGCCCTGCAGGAGAGAACACAGCCCCAGCCCAAGCCCCAACCCCAGCCAGCCCCCTCTAAGCCTCAAACCAAACTAGTCCAGTCTCAATCCAAGCCTCAAGCCCAGCTGGCTCAGCCACAGTCTAAGACTCAGACCCAGGTGGCCCAGCCCCAGTCCAAACCCAAGTCTCAGCACCTGTCCAAACCCCAACCCCAGTCTCTGCCACAATCTAAACCCCAGTCTCCACCCCAGTCTCAGTCTTCACCCCAGCCCCAGCTGCCCCAACGTGTCCCCATAACCCAGCCCTATTCTGTGTCCAGCCCTCCCAGTGAGCAGACTAAGGCTTCCTGCCGGTCCGCCAGCTCCATTAGCAGTGCCAACTCTAGCCTGGAGCGCAGCCACCATGAGCCAGACATCCTCCCCCTGCGCAGAGTTGACTCTAGCGGCCCCGTGCTGCAGTCCTCGTCCCGCTCCCGCCACTCCTCTACCTCCTCTACCGACCAGCTGGAGGCGCTGTACGCAGATACCATCAACCGCCACCAGAACCGACGCTACATCCCCTTCCAACCCGGCACGGGCCGAGACATCGACACAGGCTCCATCCCCGGCGTGGACGAGCTCATCGGCAAGTTTGACGGCAAAGATGGTGGTCACCAGCGACGGGGCAGGGCGGGCCGCAGGAACAGGATCAATCCAGAGGACAGGAAGCGCTCTAGGAGTGTGGACAGCGCCCTTCCCTTTAGCTTCCAGGGAGAGTCGGAATACATGGATGCGTTTAGCAAGAACCAGGGGAGGTCCACGGAGCACGTCCTCCGCCCCTCACAGCTGCATCTGCAGAAGGTGTCTGGGAGAAAAAACTCATGGTTGACAGCGGTGGAGGGGAAGCCAAGTGCCAAAGCTTCGGCCTGTGGTAGCAGTGCTCCAGGCTCCCCTCAGAGCATGACCTCTAAAGCAGCAGGCTCCATCCAGGGGTATAAGGCGGTGCTAAATCGCTCCTCTACGTTACCCCTGGACAGTACAGATGCTGAGGATGGTCAATCTTCACCAAGCACAAAGATTTTAACAAGTGTGGCTACAACCTCTCTATCCATCCCTTCCTCTAACTTGGGCAAGAAGCCTAATGCAGAGATGGATGTGCAGGTAAACAATACATTATTTATGATTACAGTTAGGTTAGTTATTTAACTAATCATTCTCTATTACTGCATAGCTGCATGTGAAAGTATCTGTCAGAACTCTGATGGCTCTCTGTTTCTTTCCTCTTGCATCCAGGTGACACCTGATCTTTTGAAAGGTCAGCAGGAGCTTTCACAACAAACACATGAAGAGACTGCAAAACAGATTTTGTTTAATTACCTCAAGGATGGGTGAGTTTTTACCTCACTGATGTAATGTTCCTGGTTCACTTTTTATCGCAGAACATTTTCCAGTTTTACAGAAATGTCTATTATATTGAAAGGGTATTAATGGAATAATGTTTTGTATGAATTGCTAATACATTAATACACTAGTAGGCAACATTATGATACCATGAGTATCACTTTCACTATGCAGCGGGCAGTAAACTGCACAGTCTAAACATAACATGTGCCAAGTTACACTCTTAAAGCTGCGATATGTAACTTTTTGGGCTACCCCACCAAATTCACATAGAAATTCACATAGAAATATGTGTTATAACGCTGTCATTCTCATTGAAAGAAAGTCTATGAAACGGTAGATCTGTTCTATGTGCGCTATTTCTATGCTCCCCATTCTAGAGTTTTGTTTTTGCCTTTTTTACTTTTGGTTTTGTACACCAGCTTCAAACAGCTGAAATTACAATATTTTTGGGTTATGTAAAAAAAAAATAACAGTGGTTTAGATGGACAATGATTCCATACAGTATACTTGCTTCTTTTGCCACATAAACTGAAATTAAGCAAACTATTAAACATTTTGCAAACAGGAAATGTAGGAACTATTTCTGCATAGTGCATCTTTAAGGAAAGCATCATTTGAAAAGGAAAATGCCCCATGGGAGCACTGAAATGTTTTTGATTTGAGTCTGACTGTTTGTGATAAAAGGGAAGGAATTTATACTCCCATTCAGTCTCCACCTCCATATCTAAGCTGTGGTCGATGCAGCTGCTTAGTGGTGTTCGTTGCTCTTCCCATTTCTCTTTCTCCCTGTCTCTCTCTCTCCCTCTCTACTGAGGAATGTAAGGTATCAACCCTGCTCTGCTCATCACCTGATTCTTGATGTTCACCGTTCACCCCATGCTATAAATCCCATCACTTACAGTAAGGGGAAATGGAGGAGTTATCGGTGGGAAGCATCTCAGATTAGTATCTCTGTCACGCCTTGGTCTTAGTATTTTGTGTTTTCTTTATTTATTTGGTCAGGCCAGGGTGTGACATGGGTTATTGTGGTGTGTTTTTTGTCTTGGGGTTTTGTGGGGTGTCTAATTAGTCTATGGCTGCCTGAGGCGGTTCTCAATCAGAGTCAGATGATTATCGTTGTCTCTGATTGGGAGCCATATTTAGGCAGCCATATTCTGTGAGTGTTTTCGTGGGTGATTGTTCCTGTCTTTGTGTTTGCACCAGATAGGGCTGTTTCGGTTTTCACTTTTCTTTATTTTGTAGTTTCCGCTTGTATTGTTTTTTCCTTCATTAAAATTATATAATGAATCATCATCACGCTGCATTTTGGTCCGATCCTTGTTCTACCTCTTCATCAGAGGAGGAGATAGAAGAACGCCGTTACAGAATCACCCACCACAAATGGACCAAGCAACGTGGTAACAGGCAACAGCGGCAGCAGGAGCAGCGCGACAAGAATTTCTGGACTTGGGAGGAAATCCTCGACGGGAGAGGACCCTGGGCTAAACCAGGGGAGTGTAGCCGCACCAAGGTGCAGCGAGAGAGGGACTGGACATGGGAGGACGAACTGGACGGTGAAGGACCTTGGGCTCAGCCTGGAGAATATCGCCGCCCCAAGGAAGAACTGGAGGCGGAGAAAGCGGAGAGGCGCTGGTATGAGGAGGCAGCACGGCGACGGGGATGGAAGCCTGAGAGTCAGCCCCAAAAATGTATTGGGGGGGGGCCTCACAGGGAGTATGGCTATGCCAGGTAGGAGACCTGCGCAAACTCCCTGTGCTTACCGGGGGGCTAGAGAGACCGGGCAGGCACCGTGTTATGCTATGGAGCGCACAGTGTTTCCAGTGCGGGTGCATAGCCCGGTGAGGTTCATACCAGCTCTTCGTATTGGCCGGGCTAGAGTGGGCATCGAGCCAGGTAAGGTTGGGCAGGCTCGGTGCTCAAGAGCTCCAGTGCGCCTGCACGGTCCGGTCTATCCAGAGCCACCTCCACACACCAGTCCTCCGGTGGCAGCTCCCCGCACCAGGCTTCCTGTGCGTGTTCTCTATCCAGCTCCACCAGTGCCAGCACCACGCATCAGGCCTACAGTGCGCCTCGCCTCTCCAGCGCTGCCGGAGTTTCCCGCCTGTTCAGCGCTGTCGGAGCCTTTCTCCTCTCCTGCGCTGCCGGAGTCTCCCGCCTGTTTAGCGCAGCCAGAGCCTTCCTTCTCTCCAGCGCTGCCGGAGTCTCCTGCCTGTTCAGCGCAGCCTGAGCTGCCAGTCTGCATGGAGCAGCCTGAGCTGTCAGACTGCATGGAGCAGCCAGAGCTGCCAGTCTGCATGGAGCAGCCAGAGCTGCCAGTCTGCATGGAGCAGCCAGAGCTGTCAGTCTGCATGGAGCACCCAGAGCTGCCAGGTTGCATGGAGCAGCCAGAGCTGCCAGTCTGCATAGAGCTGCCAGTCTGCATAGAGCAGCCAGAGCTGCCAGTCTGCATGGAGCTGCCAGTCTGCATAGAGCAGCCAGAGCTGTCAGTCTGCATAGAGCTGCCAGTCTGCATGGAGCAGCCAGAGCTGCCAGTCTGCATGGAGCAGCCAGAGCAGCTAGATCCGCCAGTCAGCCAGACTCTTCCAGATCTGCCAGTCAACCAGACTCTTCCAGATCTGCCAGTCAACCAGACTCTTCCAGATCTGCCAGTCAACCAGACTCTTCCAGATCTGCCAGTCAACCAGACTCTTCCAGATCTGCCAGTCAACCAGACTCTTCCAGATCTGCCAGCCAGCCAGGATCTGCAAGAGCCAACTACCTGCCTGAGCTTCCTCTCAGTGCTGAGCTTCCTCTCAGTGCTGGGCTTTCCTCAGTGCTGGGCTTCCCCTCAGTGCTGAGCTGCCCCTCAGTCCCGAGCTGCCCCTCAGTCCCGAGCTTCCCTCAGTCCCGAGCTTCCCCTCAGTCCCGAGCTTCCCCTCAGTCCCAAGCTACCCCTCAGTCCCGAGCTGCCTCAGTCTCGAGCTGCCCCTTAGTCCCGAGCTGCCCCTCAGTCCCGAGCTTCCCCTCAGTCCCGAGCTTCCCTCAGTCCCGAGCTTCCCCTCAGTCCCGAGCTGCCCCTTAGTCCCGAGCTGCCCCTCAGTCCCGAGCTGCCCCTCAGTCCCGAGCTGCCCCTCAGTCACGAGCTGCCCCTCAGTCCAGTGGGGTTCTGGGTGAGGACTATTAGGCCATGGTCGGCGGCGAGGGTGGATTATCCCAGGACGCGAGGGGGAGGAACTATGACATTTATGGAATGGGGTCCACGTCCCGATCCGGAGCCGCCACCATGGACAGACACCCACCCGGACCCTCCCTATGGTTTTGAGGTGCGTCCTGGAGTCCGCACCTTAGGGGGGTTCTGTCACACCTTGGTCTTAGTATTTTGTGTTTTCTTTATTTATTTGGTCAGGCCATGGTGGGACATGGGTTATTGTGGTGTGTTTTTTGTCTTGGGGTTTTGTGGGGTGTCTAATTAGTCTATGGCTGCCTGAGGCGGTTCTCAATCAGAGTCAGGTGATTATCGTTGTCTCTGATTGGGAGCCATATTTAGGCAGCCATATTCTGTGAGTGTTTTCGTGGGTGATTGTTCCTGTCTTTGTGTTTGCACCAGATAGGGCTGTTTCGGTTTTCACTTTTCATTATTTTGTAGTTTCCGCTTGTATTGTTTTTTTCCTTCATTAAAATTATATCATGAATCATCATCACGCTGCATTTTGGTCCGATCCTTGTTCTACCTCTTCATCAGAGGAGGAGATAGAAGAACGCCGTTACAATCTCTATGGTGTACTTCCAGGTTTAAGATAGATTAACTGGTAAGAGTAATCATGATACATGATGGTTTATATTGTTAAATAGTAAGATGAGGCGCTAGACAGTTTTGTTGTTGTTCAGTACCAAGCTACACCAGCTGAAGCTTACTATAGCGTAGCTGGTTTCACTCTCTGAAAGTTTTATAGCTAGACTAGGTTAAAAGGCTTTGGGGGGGGGGGGTTACAAAGCTTAAACCAAGTATGTTCGTCAAGAAGCCAAGTCTGAAAGTCCAGTGCATATATCCAATAGGATAACATGTCAATCACAGCACCAGTAAAGATGGATCTTGGAGTTCCTATCCAATCCCAGGTCAAGTTCTGTGTTTCTCACAGAGCATTGTGTCATGGTTGGACTGTACATTTGTGTCCATAGTTTTAGAAGATTTGCAATTTAAATCCTAAACTTCTAAAGTGCCTTAGTTCCTAAGTGTCTACATTCCATGTGTGCTCCAGTTCAGGAAACTGCTTTGGGTGTGTCAGGTCACAGGTCAGGGGTCAGAAGTCAATGGAAAGGAACACAGATGGAAGTGGTGTGCTGAGTCATCAAAGAAAGGACAAACATTCACTCGCTGAAGTTATTCAACTTTAATGAAGGAGGGGGGCTAGAACTCCCCTGTCAGGTAGTGGAATTGAATGAAACCATAGAACCTTCCCCGGGTTGTGGCAACCCGATGTTCTGTTCATTTTCTGTCCCAATATAGGAAAAGAGAGGGTGCACCCTGCATACAGCCCAGTTGTATAGCAGGGCCAGGCATGGAGGGAGACACATTCTTCTGAATGTGCCTCCTAATGGATAGCTGTAATGAGGTTGAGCGGGTTGCGAGGTGACACATCAAAGCAGTTGGCCCCCGGCAGAGCAGGAACCAGAACAGTCTGGGATTAGACCTTGATCTGATCCACCTACCACACACAGAGACCCCTCTTAACCCTCAGATCAGTCGAGTGTGGGAGTGCACCTGTGTTCTGACTATGTGTGTGTGTGTGTGTGTGTGTGCGCGCGTGTGTCCCCGCAGGAGCACTGATAACGAGGACACCACCAAGAGGAAGGTCAACCTGGTGTTTGAGAAGATCCAGACATTAAAGTCACGGGCGGCGGGGAGCGACAACAAAGTGAGGCATTGTTGTGGAGTTGTTGTAATTAAACTCAACAAACAGCTAAATCTGTGAGCCTCTTATCTTAGCCTTAGGCCAGAAGCTTTCGCTTAGTGAGCAGCATACAAGCCACAAGGCTGTGTTGACCTAGCATTGACAACAGCCACTGTGGTTACCACCTCCAACAGTGGAGGCTGATGGGAGGAGCTATAGGAGGACGGGCTCATTGTAATGGCTGGAATGGAAAAAATGGAACGGTATCACACACATGCTTAACTCCGTTCCATATATTCCATTCCAGTCATTACAATGAGCCATTCCTCCAATAGCTCCTCCCACCAGCCTCCATTAACTGCCATGTGTAAACCAGTGCAGTATGGAGAGAAACTAGTCACCACCCTTCCTTTTCTTCATTAAGATCTGCCATGAACCAAAGCAACCAACATGTTTTTGTATTGTACGAAAATGCTATCATACAAATATATTGTGAGTTATTTTGAAAAGGGAAATGGAGTCAAATTTAACTCCTGTCTCTGTTGCCCCTCCCAGTCTCCTGACATAGCTACCCAAGCCAAAGCCCTACAGGAACAGAGGGTGGCACTGGAGAAGGATGTTGTTGAACTGAAAAAGCAGCTGGAGGAGCAAACCAAGGTAATACTATGATGCCATGCCATACATGTTGACTCTAGCTGCTATCTTGGATGTCTGTGCAGGACATGAGAATCCCTAGCTCCTGCCTCTTAAGACACAATAATCCTATTGGTGCTAATAGCTAACTTAAGCAGACCAGTAGACATCACAGCCACTGAGTTTATTGGTTAGATAGTTCGTAGTCAAAACTGTAATTCAGATTCTATACTATGAGCGCCATGCATTTCATATTGATTTGGTGTGGTGAGAGGAATGGTGTTTTCTTAAAGTGTGTGTGTGTCCTTGCGTGTTAAAGAAGCAGATGGGTCTGACTGAGGCCCATGAAAAGGCCGGAGCGGGGGTGAAGGTCCTGCAGAATGAGCTGGAGAGGAGCCAGGAGGAATGCTCCCGACTGAGGGACAAACTGGCCAAAACAGAGGCTGAGCTCCGTACCACACTGGAGGAGTAAGTGACTGACCACCAGACCAGAGCATACACTGTGAGGCAAGGAGTGACAGGTCGACAAGGCCCGGGTTAAGAAACCAGCACAATGGGGATAATCCTCAGATTTACAACTCTTATTGGGAGAAAGTAGTTTTATCTATACCTTTTATTACTTTTGTGGAGGAGAAAGTTGTAGTTTGTTTTCTGTTGTCACAGGGGGATTATATGTTCTAATGTGTTCCTTGGGCTTGCAGTCTCTTTTCGGCCATTAGAGCTTCTGTCTTTGTCTGAACATAATGGCCTCCTATAGTTCTCCTTCCCCTCTGACATTTTGTGTTAATGTACACTGCAGAGTCCCACCAAAGCCCCACAAAGTGAGGAGTGTATATCATCATGGCTTAAATGTCTGTTGATGTTGGACTATTTAACCCTCTGTTCCCCCCATGTCTTTGTGTGGAATTGTTTGTTGTAAGTGCTTGTGCACATTGTTGTCTGGTGCGCGACGGGTTTTGTACCCATACGTTGTTATTCTGGATGCCGGTGGTTTTGTATTTTAAACTGCTCCGGTTATGACCCAGTTCTTCTCCCCTGCGTCTGACTTGTCTGCCACCAGTTACGCACCCCTTACAGTTGGAGTGGGGGTGGTGTGAGGTGATGTGATTGGTAGATCAGTGCCCGGGTGCTCATCATAGCCCCTGTTAGCCTGGAAAACAGACGTTTCTGACAGAGCGCAGGTGGTATCGTTCCATTTTGTGAAGCAAAGTGCAGGTGTTCAGGTCATGGCGTGTGTGTTGTGACTGTATGCTGCTCTGTGTCTGGCAGGCTGTTCCAGGTGAAGATGGAGAGGGAGCAGTACCAGACGGAGATCAGGGACCTGCAGGACCAGCTGTCAGAGATGCACGATGAGCTGGATGGCGCCAAGACGGTGGTGGCCGACAGAGAGAAGGATGCCATGATGGAGGTAATACACAGGCCAGGTCCCACAGCTCTCAGGGGAGAGAGCGTTGCCATATAGGAGCTTAGTGGCTTGCGTGGAAAAGGCTTTGCGGTCCCATAATAACCACCATGTCAATACCATTGTAGTGCCAGTGTTGATAATGTGTAAACATGTTATTCTTCCTGGCACATTTTCTGAAGCAGAATTTCCAGGCAATAATGGCAGTGCTGGAGATTTCTGTGCACGTCACCTGTTGAGGTAGCAGTTCATCTCAGGGTGAGATTTTAGCGAGACACTGTCACCACTTCCTCCTCTCCTGCTGTGTAGGACCTGATGCAAATGAAGCGGGACTTACAGGAGGTGATGCTGGCCAAGGAGGAGCAGGAGGAGGTGCTGAGGAGGAGGGAGAGGGAGCTGACTGCCCTGAAGGGAGCACTGAAGGCAGAGGTGGCCACACACGACCAGGAGGTGGATAAACTGAGGGAGCAGTATGAGAAGGAGATCCGCAAGCTGCAGACGTCTGTGGAGAAGGCCAAACAGGTAATGGATGTTCCCCAGCCACCCATGGCCTAAGGTTGTCAGAACGTTGTATCATGGTCCCCTGGAGGTTTTGTCTAGTTCCCAGTTGGTCTCGGTGACGTCCCTGAGGACGTTTTAGGTCGTTCTTGGGATGTTGTGTCATGGTGCCTTGGTCGCAAAGAAACATTCTCCCTCACCCAAAAAAAAAAAACATTTTACCCAGGGCACATGCACCCTACTTAAATTACACATCACCTCTTGTTACTGTTGCCAAGCCCATCAAGACCCTGATTGGTTGACCACTGATCCAGTAACAACGCTTTGTCTTTTTTTTAAAACTTTTTTTAGGGGGTGCGTGTTTTTATCTTTTGGCAATGCTTGGGACACCCACACCACAAACAGAGCTTTTAACATACAGTGTTACATATTTGACATACATGATTACATTGTGTATGTTTATTCATACAGTAATTATTTCTTAGCATGTCCTCACCTGGGATTTGAACTCACAACATCTTAGTTCATGGAATTCCAATCTTCCTGCTACGCCACCATGTCTATATCAGTAACTGATTTCACCTGTAGCAGGTGTAACATTCTTAGACCGTCAGTGGGATAACGTTGTGTCGAAACCCTTTCGGGATTTAATGGGCACATCGCCAAATGTCCTCAGGACGTCACCTGTTTGCTGGATGTATTGATGTTAATGGGAGATTTGGGCAAACCTTAGTGGATAGCATCACGTGCGTTTTGGGTAGTAAAGTGTTTGTTTAGAAGGTTTGTTTGGGATTGTATTTGTTGCCATATGTTCGGCATCAGTAGATATTCGATAGCTTTGAAGTGAAATTACCAGGAGCTTTCAACCAGCTTCAAAGTTGTGCCTCAAAATTAAGCTCAATTTTAGTAACTAACACAATACGGCCGTTTTACCTCGAACAAAAACTCTTTAAGTTGTTTTTGTTATGACTACTGTGTATTGGAATTGGAAAAATAAGATTACGCCCAATCATTGTTCACCAGTTGTTAAGATATTTTGTTTGTTTGGAACAAGTAAATAATGATTGCTATCCAAAGGCCATTGAATTTGTATAACTTTAGTGTTCCATTGTTTATTTACTGAGGAAATGAAACCCTCATTATGTGTTATTATAAGGAAATCAGGCTTTTGTGTTTATTGAGATGACAATGTTGTATGCAGTATGCATACTTGAATGAATTTCTGGAAAGTCCTCTAGGATTTAGTGAATCATTGACTGCATGGTGCCAGTGTTAGAGAATGTCATAGTTCTATACATTAACTGCTCTACTCCTCTCTCTTCTTGCACTTGCCTAACTGCATTTCACTGCACACACTGTAATAACAACCCCAGCTGAAGGCTGAAAAACAAGTCTAAAAACTGTTAAACAGTGCTGGGCAAAAACACGCCCTTCTCTGTAGTTCAGCTGAACCAACCAAGATAAAAAATACTCAGCTATCTGACAGTTAAACCAGCTTGTCATCAATTTTCATGGGAACTTATTGGACTCTGTTTACCCTAGATGACATATAGTGTCATTAAAAAGCTTGAGGAAGTATTTAATGATGTTGAGGTGTTGTTTTGCTGTAAACACGTTTTACTGGGTGGCTCAACAGGAAGAAAAATAGGACCAAACAAAGCCTTTAAAAGACTTGGGAGAGGGGATGGGGAGAGCCAAATGGACTAGTAAAGAGAAGACAGGGTAGGGAAGTGGTAGAGAGGACAGTGAGGTAAGAGCATACATAGGGCTAATGGAGGAGAGAGACAAGAGGACCACACTGACAAGGCTAGAGGAGCATTGTGTTGACTAGGTGTTGCCTGGCTCACATGCTTCCTGTTTGTGTCGGCCTGGAAGTCCTCTCCTTGTCCCGAGCTTCCTCCTGCTGTTGTGGGGGTCTACACAGCAGCCAGCCCCTTCTGAGATCATTTTCTTGCTTGAAAATAATTACTTCCATTTCTGGGGAAGATTTTGTCAAGAATTCGCCACCAATCCTTTATATACAAGTGACAAGATTGTGAGATTCAAGATTCTGACCTTATTGTTACTCAGTATTCAGGCACTTTGGCTGCTATCAGTTTATCTTCAGTAATTTGGGCCTTTTCCTTAAAATACCAATCCATTGTTAGGTTGTCACACACAAAAACTATTTATAGTGGTTACAGCGTACTGTACTTTTATCCACCAGGCATTGGCAGGATTGAAAGTAATGATCATTTCTGCATGTGTGAGTGAGCGACCTCACAGCCTGCTGAATTGCTTAGTATTAAGTGTGCGCAGTCAACCATTCATCTGTCCTGTCTCCCATCGAAACGCTGCTCCTTTCTCCTTCAGCCATGAAATGTGCATTGATAGGGCTGCCCCATGCAGAGAATAATGCTGGAACCTGGAGCGCTAAATCGTTCCCGTTGCCTGTTAATTGCAGTGGCAAGCCGTCACTAATCTAATGAGCTGTAGTTCATGAGTTGTGCAGTGTTCCTCACTGTTCCTCCTCTCTCTCTGTTCATCCATTGAAAGGGCAGGGATAATTGTGGACCTCAGTAGATGAATGATGAGTTTGTTTCACACAATAATAGCAGCAGGGGTTTGGGATATGGTTGGGACATGCTGAATAAAGTGGGTCAGAGGAGTTATGGAGTGGACATCTCCCTGAAAATATGTGTGTTTGTTTTGTGTCATTGCATTTTAGGTTCAATTGTATTTTTATTTAGTTGTAGCTTGGGCCAGTTTTTAGATGTTAATCTATAGAGGTAGAAACTATAGAGGTCAAACAACAATATTCATAGAGAATCTATAATCAGACTGTAGTCTACTTACTATAAGTTACTTATTGTAGATCAGTTCTGTGTAAATCAGTTTTTTCACAGCAGTGAGACTTGAGGGAATGTGAAAAATGTGAACTGATAAGGTGCAGAGAGAAGGGTGTGTCAGAGAATGTTCCTGGCTGGTTAGAGTGTGCACCCAGCAGACCCCCTCCGTCCTGCATATTCTGTTACAATGCTCCAGCTCTGACCAGTGGGTGGGGTCGGGAGGGGTGCGACGTGACCATGCCTCTTCAGGGGGCTGCTGTTATACCCCCTCACAGGGACATTCCTGATTCTCAACACTCTCAGAGGGCCACAACCCCAGGCCCCAGACAGCCCCAACCTGTAGTAGTCCCAACCCCACCCTCTAGTACCAGCCCTAGCCCCTAGTACCAGCTCCAGCCTCTAGTACCAGCCCAGCCCTAGCCCCTAGTTCCATTTCCAGGCTCAACCCCATTCCCAGCTCCAGCCCACTCTCATCCCTCAGCCTTGATCCCCGCACCCTACCCATACAGTCCCTGTTGTATTTTCATTCCTAAATGAATTAGCCCCAGTCAAAAGCCTCAGCCCTTATAGCCCTATCCCATACATCCCCTGACACACTGGCAGCCCCATCCCCCAGCTTCTAGCCCTCCACTTGAGTGATCCCTGCCTGTCTTTATTTTCTCTGTGACTCACTTATTTTTGTGTGTAATCATTGAAGCCATGTGGCCTGGTGAGCACCTCCTCGGGGCTGTTTGAAGGTAAAGAGTCCCACAGGAGGCAGTGTGTTTCCTCAGTTGATGATAGCGCTCTGCTGTGTTCCCTTCCCGGCACAGCTGGAAGGTGAGGATTTACTGGGAAGGGAGGGAGAAATATAGGGATTGATAGAGGGAAGGGATTTCTCTGGAAATCTACCAGCAAAAGAGAGGAACGGGTGTCATAGCTAAAGTTCAGCGCTCTTTTTTTGTCCATCTGTTTGCTATCATGTTCTTCACTGTTTGAAGAATTTGTCTTCAAAAAGACTTGGGAGTTAGGACGGCTTCTCAGAATTGTTTAGATGAACTGTGATATGCTGCTGCCTGTAATGTTCTGCCCAGAAATAGTTTTTCACTGGCTCATTGGATGCACACCCATTTTGGTTGCATCTCCTTGCACAGAGCTGGTTGTTTGTGTGTGTGTAGTGAGACAAGTTGTTCCCCTGCCATGTGAGGGTCGTGCCTGTGTGAAAGGAGGCTGTGGCCTGAATTCACGGGCCTATTGTTCCTCTGCTGCGTCACTGCCTGGCAGAGCTGAGCTGGTGGGGAGGGAGCCTACTGTGCCAAAATGCATGCAAGGCTTTGGGGATTCCAACAAATACCCCCAGGAGTGTGGAGGAGAGGGTTAGTGTGCTCAAGACTGTGATGTACCGCAGCTTTAAGACCAGGGGCAGAAAGCTAAGGATTTAACTCACTCACACCGAGACTTAGGAAATATGTGGTTTCTCCACTCAATAGGCCGTTTTGTGTTGGTACATTGCTTTTAAACATCCAACAGAGTAGGGAGTACTGGCAAGTACAGTCAAAGTATTTAACATGGACTTACTGTCCAGTGGTGTAGTCTGCTCAGGTTGCAAGTGGCACTGGTCACTCTCCCTCCAGCAGGATCTGACCTCAGCTCTGACATTCAAAGCCCAGTCATTTGACTGTGATTTTTCCCCAGCCCGACCAGGCATCATGATTCCCCAAGGTCTGGCTTTAGTCCAAGAGTGAAAAGAAGTACTATGCTCAATGTGAGTGTTTTGTCCTACCATAATGACTTTCTGAAGTGTCTTTTGATATTATAAATCACTCTGGGTTGGCCTCACATCAACCATTTAAGATCATAATAGAGGCCTCCCGGGTGGCGCAGTGGTCTAAGGCTCTGTCGCAGCCGGCCGCGCCCGGGAGGTCCATGGGGCGAAGCACAACTGGCCCAGCGTTGTCCGGGTTAGGGGGGGTTTGGCTGGCAGGAATATCCTTGTCTCATCGCGCACTAGCGACTCCTGTGGCGGGCCGGGCGCAGTGCACGCTGACCAGGTCGCCAGGTGTACGGTGTTTCCTCCGACACAGTGGTGCGGCTGGCTTCCGGGTTGGATGTGCGTTGTGTCAAGAAGCAGTGTGGCTAGGTTGGGTTGTGTTTCGGAGGAAGCATGGCTCTCGACCTTCGTCTCTCCCGAGTCTGTACGGGAGTTGCAGCGATGAGACAAGACTGTAACTACTACCAATTGGATAACACATTAAAAAAAGATCATAATAGAGTACTGTGTGTGTGGACTTTGACATTGTGTCATCCCACTTCCCAGTGGCCTTCTTTTGAAGCCACTGGTCTTCTGGCGATGTGCTACACAATAATAATGCCACATTCTGGGGAGGCTTGGAGTTTTGTGACAGTAAATGTTAATTCTCTGGTTCCATTTTTTTGGACACAAAAGGGCCAGTTTCTCACAAAGGTCTACTGTGACTGCCTTCTCACTGCACTGGCCTATTTCATTCTCTATTAAACCCAAACATCCCTGAAATCCTATCATTTGGCCATTTAAAAAGGTTTCTGTTTTCATGTCCCGAAGGACAAGACAAGATTTGATGGCTGGCATCTTATTGTGACTGGTGAGATGCCAGTGCTCCTCAAGCAGCAAGTTTTCATTTCCACTGCAAGCTTTTCTCCCAAGCCATCACAAACCTGTCTTTACTAGGCAGACACTAGTCTATGTGCCTTTTGTTGGAGAGCGACGCTATTGTAATGCATACCTTCTTGCTGGTGAAACAAACTAAGGCTTATTCATTGCCAGAGAAGAGCTTGAGTGATCTGTGGTGCTATTTATTTTCCTTGAAGACAGAATGCATGGTGTTGAATACCATTAACCTGATATCACACAGGATATGACCCGTTCCTGGAAGGACCTTAGGCAATCGTGACTAAATAGAAGCACAAAGATGACCATCTTGACTTCCCCTCTTATCCCATGTTTACGTTCCATTGGGGAGAGCACATGAATGGAAGTCATTTGAAAACAGGACCATAATGCTATGAGGCTGCATCAACCTTGGCTCACAGTACCCTAACTAAGGTAGTCTGAAGTAAACAATGATGAATTATGTGATGTTGATTTTATTCACTTGTGATTGTGGCCAGTATGTGTCTGTTTGAACAATGTCACCACCAGTGTGTTGTTGTAGCTGGGGTAGGGGGATATCCTGTGTTTCTCTGCATCCTGGCCTATGTCCTGGGTTAGGTAGGGGAAACACTCTGCCCCTCAGCTCCTAACTAAAGCCTTTTTGTCAGGGATGCTGCAGGGACATTATAGCAACTTGACAATGTGTCAGCTCAATCAAAGAAGTGTTGCTTTGTACCTTTCCCAAGGCCATTGTAGAGCAGAGGGAGCAGAACACTGTGCTCTACTATAGTTACTTATTTTCGATTTACTGCAATCTTACACTGTGAGAGTTACTGTCTGAAATGGGTATTATTTCTAAAACCGTGTGAATGCTTCATGCCCACAACAGTGCACTCATATAAAAGGTTGTGTTCACTGTTGTAAATGCTTGTGATAGTAAACACATAAAATGTGTTATGGGGTGTGCCAGGACTTTTACATTCATCTCTGTAGTATAGATGACACCAGTTTGTCTGTGACAACCAATCAGAGGGTATGCTACTCACTGACAAGGGCATGAGTACACCACTATCTTTATTTCCAGGATTTGTTTAAAAATAAACATTTTGATTCAGTTAGTCAGATTATACTTTTTTGATGCATTGTGGATTTAGAGTGGATTAACTGCCTTGTCATTTAAAAAAGTTATATTTATGTGCCTATAAATGTGATTAGAAGGGGGCCCTGCTGGTTGTGGGATTACCCTGGCAGCTTTCTTATGGACCGTAATTGGTGCAGGAATATCAGCACACTCCATTGTTTGTTCCCTGGGCTCCAAAGCAGATTCAGCAGGGGTTTGTGTGTGTTCCCAGTGACCCGAGAGCACCCTGAAAAAGCTGCTTGATTTGAATCTGAGTTCACACACTGGGCGACGCATACTTCACTGCATTGTTAGTGCCACTCTTTTTACTGGCCGCACAATGGTAGTTAATGCCTGACTATAGACAAACAGTTTAAGAGTGCACAAGACAGCCCTTGAAATCAAACTCCCAAATTGTTAATTTTGAGGCTTTGTAACAGTCTGAGTGAGTACAAAATGGCAAACACAAGGAACAATGATCACCAGGTCACCCTGTGAATTTCCACCACCCATGGGTCTTTCTCCCCCTCACCCTCTGAGTGGTAGTGCCCAGACTGGACTCTCAAAGAACCCAGGGTGGGAAATGGGACAGTGAAAGAGGGAGTGAGGTGATGTTTGTATGAGAAAAAACTGAAAACTCAACTCTACATTTTCTGTATGTTCACCTCCCCCTCAACCTGCCCTCTACCCACAGCCCCAGTTGATTACATTTTGAATACAGAGATGATACAACAATCTTCACATATTCCAGCTAAGTAGGCTATGTTTTTCACAAGCTTCTACCCCCTGCTGTCCTTGGATTCTGTAAAGTCCTAGACCGGTGAAAGATGCCTAATGTTTTGAAAGAGATAAGACTGCCTTCATTGACACATTTTAAGGATTTTTTTTGTGTGGGAATATCCTCGTCTGGTTTATAGGTAATTCCAGTGACATCTGTGTCGTGTCTTTGGCTATCAAGTGATATGACATGCTATTATATAAAATAATTTCTCTGCAATTAATATCACCTGATTGAGCTAATCATGTAAATATAGTTAACTAGAGTCGGGCACCACAAAATAATATTTATTGAGCTGTTATCTTCCGAATAAACTCGTAAATACAAAATTGGGTTTAATCATTTATTTACTAAATACCTAACTAATCACACAGAATTACACATAATTAAATCATAACTTGATTACAAATTACGTCATAAAGGAAAACGTACCTAGCGGCGGAACGGATATGACAGCTTGTTACACAAAGCACAAAGGAAAAGGGGCTGGGTTGAGTGAAAGAGCGGGAAGACTGAGGAACAAAGGGAAGAAGCTGTGCTATCGTAAATACAGTATCTTATGCATTCTAAATTACCGCCCATTTGGAAAAGGAAAATGCAATCAATATTTACTCTGAGCTGCGCTTCGATAGGTTGGTGGTAGATGGAAGGCCGTGTTGCCCAACCGAGTCCTTTGAAGAATGTCTCTGGTGGTCAATTGGGTACGTTGTAGTAACGTCATTGTGTGGTAGACGGGATACTCTGTCTGTTCCTTCATAACCTGCGGTTGCAGCTGCGGTTGCTAACTCAACGGCTCAGAGGTATCACTTCTGTAGTGAATAAGAGTTCAAATTTCATACCATTTGCAACCAAAGCTCACGCTGATGTTGGCTTCGTTCTGTAGTTATTATCAGAACCATTCTGACATAGGACCGTCGTCCTATATCCCCGGAACAGGAAGTTCTATTGTCGTCAAGGACTTATATAGGAAGGGAGAGGAGAGTTTTATAGCCCATGTCCCTTCACAGGGCTGCTCAATCAGTGGCCCGCCCTATCTTCTGAAAACCCAAATCTCACATTTTAGAAGCTAAAATCACATTTCAACCCATCACAAATAATTTGATATTCAAACATTTAAATTGAACAACAATTCCATGTGAATCCGATAACTCTGATGTGTAGACTTTCCACTGTAGAGTTTGTCATCTTATCATTGATGAGCATGTCTCAGATGACAACCGAACTGACATCATATTCATTAAGTACCACCGCATATGTTCAGATTACCAGAATATAGTTCATTTCACCCCACCTACTGATGTTCCCAGAATCTCTATGTTAACCAAGAGTTTTGCAAATGTAACCTCAGTAGGGTAGAGAGAGGAAAAAGGGGGGAAGAGGTATTTATGACTGTCATAAACCTAACCCCCAGGCCAACGTCATGACAACTGCATATCAGTGAGTCTGTGTACTTGCAGGCTCCCCCTGTGCCCCAGCTGACCCAGGCAGGGATAAGGGTGTCGGGGAGGGGAACAGGCCCAACAGGCCTCAGTGGGTCCTGGAGGTGGTATGGTTAATTATCTGTCTTCTCTCCTCTCCCCTCCACTGGGTGACCTTAACCCCTCACCTACCACCCTCCGCTCAAACACTGGAAGACCAAGCCTGAGTAACCAATGAGGGTCCTCCACTTCACCCAGTGGTGAGGGGATGAGTGAGGGGGCGAGGTGGTCGGACTTTGGACGCTTTCAGCTCTGTGGACAGATAATGAGTCACTAAGGGACCATAGTACAGTGGTTCTAATGACATATGAGGGGATTCAAACACATTCCCAAGCACTAAGTCAGATTCCTTTTAAGACACCCATTTAGTAAGATACATGTATCTAAACCTATGACTGATGACCACAGGTCTTGTAATTGAAGTTGTTTCATGTTATTAGCTGTCTGCTATTTATCATGCTGTTTCATTAGTGAATGGTTTTCACTCTCCACTGAGGGAGCCAGCGTTGGTGCTCACCTGGAGCACTGTGTGTGTGTGTGTGTGTGTGTGTGTGTGTGTGTGTGTGTGTGTGTGTGTGTGAGAGAGAGAGAGAAACAGATGCGTCAGTGTGCGTGCGTCAATTGGGAGTGGAGTATGTGACTGGTACGTGCACCAGGTGTGTGCAGTGTGTGTGTACACAGGCTTCTCTTGGACCTGTCCAGTGAGAGGTGCCTGCCTGCTTGTCCAGGCGAGGCTAAGGGGAATTGAACCACAGTGTGCTAATCTGCACCGTTTCCTCTAATCCCCCTGGGAGCAGACATTCCTCCTCATAATGAAAATGCTAAGTCCCTCCCTGCCTGCATACTGTATAACAAGAATGGGGAGAAAACTGATAGCCTATATTATAAACTGGGTGGTTCGAGCTCTGAATGCTGATTGGCTGTATACCACGGGTATGACAAAACGTGAATTTTTACTGTTCTAATTACGTTGGTAACCAGTTTTTAATAGCAATAAGGCGCGTCAGGCGTTTGTGATATATGGCCAATATACCACGGCTAAGGGATGTGTCCAGGAACTCCGCATTGCATCGTGCATAAGAACAGCCCTTAGCCGTGGTATATTGGCCATATACCACACGCCCTCGTACATTATTGCTTAAATATCACCTGTGTTTACAGAATCATATTTAGTCAATTACATATAGGCCCAGTACTGTAACGAGAAAGGCCAGGAGCCACGTGATCTGACTAGGAAAACATCTGGGCCCTGGGTATAACTTTTATCTAGGGCTTCCAGTTTTTCCTGGTTAGGGAAAATTCTGGCCCTTTGTATCAGTAATGAACCCATATGGATGTCAGTTCCTGGTTGTTTCTGTGGAGGCGTGCAGCACGGGCATTTCTCACTGTAGTAAACAGAACAAGAAACTGTCAAACCTGTTGTCTGGCATTCTGTCAAGCATAGCCTCATTTCCAGATATTCTCGTTTCTGAACAAATATGTGGGAGCCTGGCTGCTACTATATCTTCATAAACTGTCACATTCAGGATATAAAGTACATCCCTCTCTGACAGCGTCATCACAGCAAAACCTGCTATCTGTTTTTCTATGCAAAACTTAATGCGGGCCTGGATAGAGTGCTGTGTGTTGTTGTCAGCTAAGAGGTTACATGAAGACAGAATTCAGGTTTCCCAGAGTGCATTGACTGCTCTCCCTTAGGACAGCAGCAACCCAGACAGGCTAGTCAGGGCAGGCTCTCCATTGATAAAACTGGGCAGAGGCAAAGCACACAGGGACCTCCTTTCACACTGTCCTGCCACAGCAGCCAAATTCATACAAAGACAGGCTGCCACCAACAGTGGGTCATCTAATTATGGAATTTGATCCTGTTTAGTGACAAGCGTTGAACAAGCGAGAGCCATGAGGCTTAAGCAGCAGCCCCACAACTGTACAACTCTGGCAGGTAAAGCCATGGAGACATTGGTGTTGGGCCCCAGGGGGCAGATTTACTGGACTGGACCATTCACATCAATCTCCCCAGCCTTTTGCGGGTGACATGCTGTCTTTGTGTGGGCCAAGCTACATCAGTTCAATGGGAAGTGAATAGATTTATTCGATTTATTGTCATGCATCCACCTCTTTAATCCCCTTGAGCTTGTTATGAAGGAATTGTTTTGAGAGTCTCTTTGCAGAGGAGTTGTGAAGGATTTTGAGTTGCCTTGTAAATAAGACCGTAGACTTTTGTTTTTAACCAGTTGTCAAGCCAGTATTGCGTCCTTTTCTGTGCAACGGTGCATCTTTCGACCCTGTATTTACTTTGCACTGACCCTTCTGTTTGCTCTCCAGAGTAGTGCTGCAGTGGGCAAGGAGAAGGCTGAAGTGGAGGCAGCCAAGGGGGCAGTGGAGGGCCAGGCGGGACGTCTTAGCCAGGAGGCCGAGAAGCTGAGAAAGCGGGCACAGGAGCTGGAGAACGAAGTGGCCAAACTCAACCGCATCATCGATGATGCCAAGCTACAGGAGAGCAAGCTGGGGGACAGAGTCGGCCGGCTTGAGGTGAGGAATAGAGAAACCCAAACTTTTTGAATTTGTATAATCAATCAGATGTTGACTGAATTATAGTGCATAAAACATTTACTGGCATGGACAAATAATGAATGGAGTTCAGAGATTTTGGTTGGAATGCAGGTATAAAATGTATTGCCAAACTCTGTCTACCCTATACCCTTGGATTAAAAATAAACACGCATGGCTCTAGATTACACCTATCTAAACATACTTTACATTGTTTGCGAGATTGTTTGCTAGATCAGACATAATATCACAATAATCTAGAGTGTTCATTTTCAGAAGTGGCTTTCATTCCAGTGCATGTAATTTGTTAACATTTCAACTGTATTAAATTCTTTCTTTCTTAGCTTTAGTTTTCTTATCGATTCAACGGAAAGACAATGTATTCCATTCAGCCCATTTCAGAAGTTACCGGAGTGTGTTTGACAGGTCATTACAAACACTTCTGCGGTCGGTAACGTTAACCAATGAAACAAATAGGCACAAGCAAAGTATGAAAGAGTCGTAGGAGTAAAATGAAAGCAATCAATCCAGCAAGATTTAAGTTACAAGAGGATTTTGCGTTCCTCTAACACAGAAAATAGATGTCTGAAAAAGACAGATCCTCGGGTGTAACATGAGCTGCTAGTTATATAAAGGAGACCCACTCTGCACAGGAGTGTCAATCAGATTGACAGTAATAAAACTTTTCACATTGAAGACCAGATCTGTTACCTATTGTCTAATGCTGGTGTGTGCATATGTGTATGTGTGAGCTCACAGAGAGAGAAGAGGCAGCTGGAAGAGTCTTTGGAAGAAATCAAGGAGCAGGAGGAGGAGATGTCACGTGCCAACCGTGCTCTGACCACGCGGTTAGAGGATGTACAGGTAAGATTGACCGGGCTTTGACCACGCGGTTAGAGGATGTACAGGTAAGATTGACCGGGCTTTGACCACGCGGTTAGAGGATGTACAGGTAAGATTGACCGGGCTTTGACCACATGGTTAGAGGATGTACAGGTAAGATTGACCGGGCTTTGACCACATGGTTAGAGGATGTACAGGTAAGACTGACCGGGCTTTGACCACATGGTTAGAGGATGTACAGGTAAGACTGACCGGGCTTTGACCACATGGTTAGAGGATGTACAGTTAAGATTGACCAGGCTTTGACCACATGGTTAGAGGATGTACAGGTAAGACTGACCGGGCTTTGACCACATGGTTAGAGGATGTACAGGTAAGATTGACCAGGCTTTGACCACATGGTTAGAGGATGTACAGGTAAGACTGACCGGGCTTTGACCACATGGTTAGAGGATGTACAGGTAAGACTGACCGGGCTTTGACCACATGGTTAGAGGATGTACAGGTAAGATTGACCGGGCTTTGACCACATGGTTAGAGGATGTACAGGTAAGACTGACCAGGCTTTGACCACATGGTTAGAGGATGTACAGGTAAGATTGACCGGGCTTTGACCACATGGTTAGAGGATGTACAGGTAAGACTGACCAGGCTTTGACCACATGGTTAGAGGATGTACAGGTAAGATTGACTGGGCTTTGACTACAAGCTCGGGAGCATTTACTGGTGAGAATAATAAAGCATAAGTGCTGGTCCTCCTTACCATTCTGACCCATCTTTCTAAACTCTTTCTGTTACAGAGGAACTTGACCAAGCTGAACCATGACCACAGAGAGCTGGAGGAGAGGCTGAAGGAGGAGAGGAGTCAAAAAGAACAGTTCAAGAACACTAAGAATGAGATAGAGGACGAGAGGAGTCTGCTGGACCGCACAGTGGAGAAACTACAGAGGGAGGTGAGTGGACCAACTAAAGGCCTTCGGACATCCTTGCTTTAGTCAATCAAATATCACACGACAGGCATGTGTCAGTGTGTGAATGCATGTCTGTTTTTTTAGCAAAGCTAACTCTACCTTCTCCCTGTAGATGAGTGAGATCGTGGAGACCTCTCAGTCGTCCACCCAGGAGCTGCAGGAGCAGATAGACGTGTACAAAGAGAAGAACCGTCGGGAGATGGCTGAGCTTCAGAGGCAGCTGAGGGAACGGGGTGTGGAGCTGGACAAGTCCCGTCTGGCTGCTAAGTCCCTGCAGGAGGAGGTGGGTTGGCCAGTGCTCCCCATGACAATGGAGGATACCCCATTGTCCTGACTCAGTGTCCCAACTCAGGGTTTGTACAGTGAGGTCATGGCTTTGGAATGTGTGTCCTCTCCCCTCTTATACTTCCCCTTTGCCCTGAACTGGACCAGAAGGTCACAGCTGTAGAGATGCCTGGTGGTATTACAGGGTTAAATAGGTTAGATAATGTATCTTTTCATAGATATCTGTGGTTTAGCATGAAGAGTTGGAGCTCTGGAGGGTGGGAAGATAAATCTAAATCATTGTTTTCTATGGGTGAAGCATCAGAATGTTTCAGCGATCTTGAACTTCAGACAATAGGATGCATTTATGAACCTCTTTTAATTGAACAAAATATTAAAGTATTAGCTGTGACTTTATCTTAGATCACATCCATTGTTCTCATACATTAAGGGAGTTGTAGCTAGGTAGGCTTATGGAATTTGGAGTGAGCCTCTGTAACGTTCTTCATGGCATTTTTCCTCAATTGAAGAATTCTCCAGCTAATGTTTTTATAATTTACTATGGTTCATTTTCACAATCTAGCTCCAACCCCTTAGTAGCTGTGGTCTGCCCCACATAACGTTGTTATAACCCAGAGCCACTGCTCATTGGGTGTGGTTTGACCTACAAAACACTTTGGAATGTTTTTGTTGAATATGGGATAAGCATGGCTTATTTGATCTAATAATGTCCTCCCTCATTGTGTATCTGAGTTACTAACCCCTGCAGAATGTCATTAAATAACCTATTTCCTACAGCAGGTTAAAGACAGGTGGCCAGACTCAGTCCAACACGGTCCAAACTCCATTGGAATTGTGTTCACTTTTTTCATGGAAACGTGTCAGTTTTACAGAAGAGAGATGCCTTGCTGCTAAGGGTTCATCTTTGTGTTGTAGTCTACCCAGTGTAATGTATATGCACAGATGGGATATGCTGATGTATCTTTGTCCAGCTGGTCTACAGGAAGAGGGGGATGTCGTGTCTTAGTTGTGAGAGCTGGAATGACAGACCACACATCCTCCTCTCCTCCCCGCTGATCCATACACTCCTCTAAGGCCTGGTGATGAGGTCACTGTTTCATCTGCTTCAGATCTCCAGTCTGTCCCAACCCACATATATTTATTTCATTTAAGTCATTTAGCAGACGCTCTTATCCAGAGCGACTTACAAATTGGTGCATTCACCTTATGACATCCAGTGGAACAGCCACTTTACAATAGTTCATCTAAATCTTTTAAGGGGGGTGAGAAGGATTACTTTATCCTATCCTAGGTATTCCTTAAAGAGGTGGGGTTTCAGGTGTCTCCGGAAGGTGGTGATTGACTCCGCTGTCCTGGCGTCGTGAGGGAGTTTGTTCCACCGTTGGGGGCCAGAGCAGCGAACAGTTTTGACTGGGCTGAGCGGGAACTGTACTTCCTCAGTGGTAGGGAGGCGAGCAGGCCAGAGGTGGATGAACGCAGTGCCCTTGTTTGGGTGTAGGGCCTGATCAGAGCCTGGAGGTACTGAGGTGCCGTTCCCCTCACAGCTCCGTAGGCAAGCACCATGGTCTTGTAGCGGATGCGAGCTTCAACTGGAAGCCAGTGGAGAGAGCGGAGGAGCGGGGTGACGTGAGAGAACTTGGGAAGGTTGAACACCAGACGGGCTGCGGCGTTCTGGATGAGTTGTAGGGGTTTAATGGCACAGGCAGGGAGCCCAGCCAACAGCGAGTTGCAGTAATCCAGACGGGAGATGACAAGTGCCTGGATTAGGACCTGCGCCGCTTCCTGTGTGAGGCAGGGTCGTACTCTGCGGATGTTGTAGAGCATGAACCTACAGGAACGGGCCACCGCCTTGATGTTAGTTGAGAACGACAGGGTGTTGTCCAGGATCACGCCAAGGTTCTTAGCGCTCTGGGAGGAGGACACAATGGAGTTGTCAACCGTGATGGCGAGATCATGGAACGGGCAGTCCTTCCCCGGGAGGAAGAGCAGCTCCGTCTTGCCGAGGTTCAGCTTGAGGTGGTGATCCGTCATCCACACTGATATGTCTGCCAGACATGCAGAGATGCGATTCGCCACCTGGTCATCAGAAGGGGGAAAGGAGAAGATTAATTGTGTGTCGTCTGCATAGCAATGATAGGAGAGACCATGTGAGGTTATGACAGAGCCAAGTGACTTGGTGTATAGCGAGAATAGGAGAGGGCCTAGAACAGAGCCCTGGGGGACACCAGTGGTGAGAGCGCGTGGTGAGGAGACAGATTCTCGCCACGCCACCTGGTAGGAGCGACCTGTCAGGTAGGACGCAATCCAAGCGTGGGCCGCGCCGGAGATGCCCAACTCGGAGAGGGTGGAGAGGAGGATCTGATGGTTCACAGTATCGAAGGCAGCCGGTAGGTCTAGAAGGATGAGAGCAGAGGAGAGAGAGTTAGCTTTAGCGGTGCGGAGCGCCTCCGTGATACAGAGAAGAGCGGTCTCAGTTGAATGACTAGTCTTGAAACCTGACTGATTTGGATCAAGAAGGTCATTCTGAGAGAGATAGCGGGAGAGCTGGCCAAGGACGGCACGTTCAAGAGTTTTGGAGAGAAAAGAAAGAAGGGATACTGGTCTGTAGTTGTTGACATCGGAGGGATCGAGTGTAGGTTTTTTCAGAATGGGTGCAACTCTCGCTCTCTTGAAGATGGAAGGGACGTAGCCAGCGGTCAGGGATGAGTTGATGAGCGAGGTGAGGTAAGGGAGAAGGTCTCCGGAAATGGTCTGGAGAAGAGAGGAGGGGATAGGGTCAAGCGGGCAGGTTGTTATCTTATAAGCATGCCTATTAAGACCTGCTAAAGACAACTGTGTTTTCTTCTTTCATCTTCTTCACTCCCCAGGCTAGTGTTTGTGAAAGTTTCTCTTAAGTCACTATTGTTAAAGGAACAGATGGCATATTGTGGCCACTGCTGAAATTGCATTGCTAAAGCAGACATGACAGGTATGGCTGTTACTGTAACAGTATGACAGGTGTGGTTTATTTGTTCGCTGTGGCGTACTACTAAATGAGTAGAAGCCATTCACAAAAGCTGTTGTTCATTCCCATTCTGTTTTAAAAGTATGTGTGGTGTGTGTCCTGCAGCTGAGCCACGTGGAAGAAGATCTGAGGCAGTGTAAGAGGGAAAGGGATGATGCGGTCCTCAAGGAGAAGGTCCTGGATCAGAAAGTCTACCACCTGGAGGTGGAGGCAGAGACCAAAGCCCACTCCAAGGATGACAACATCCGACAGGTCAAACTCATGGAGGTATGGAGGAATATCTTAGTTATTAATTTCACATTGTCTCTAAATTATATACTTTATACATGGAGACTTTCTTCTGCCATTTAAAGTGTCAGCCTTTTTGTGCTGTATTAATTGGTTATCTTTGAGTCTTCAGTCTATGCTAGTCCTTCCATTTCATCTCTGTTTGTACTCCAGTCCTGAGGAAGGAACAGTTCCCAACTAGCACATAATGTTCTGAGAACCATGTTTCTCAGAGCTTGGTGAGAGCAGGTTTGTCCTATAGTTATTTTGCATACAACCTTCCCCTTAGAACATTCTTAGCACATTTAAGGAACTTAACAAGATAACATAATTTTCTTGGTATCTCATTACTTTAAAACAGAATGTTTCCTAAAAGTTAAAACATGGTTACATTTAGTAAAAATTCTCGTAATGTTCTAGGAAAGTTCTCCAACTGATTTGATATTGGGCATGTTCTCAAATAGTTCAGAGAACGTTAAGAAACAACGTTGTTCTGTGGGTATTTCAGTACTTGCTGATTGGGCTAATTCCATTGATGGAGAACAGAAGATTATTGAAGTTTTTGAGAGATAAGCAGCATGTTATTATGCACATCTGATTAAAATTGTATGCACGTGTTCAGTGATATTGGAAATATGGATCTGATTGAATGCGCATAGCTTAATTGGCAGGCCCTCATTGGTTGTTGGCCAGGTTATTCAAGTGTGCTACCTTTGAGCGGGTGCAGATGGACTCAGCTTGGAACCGGCTATGTTGTATTCGCTGTCATGTTGGAAATAACCGTTTCTATTATGTTAATGCTTTATACTCTCTAGTTTCTCTGTGCAATATCTAAAAAGAACCTACTTCCTTCAACAATTTATTGTTTCGAATCTCACTGATGCCGTGTCACAATAAAATAGGACACAAAAATTCATTTAGACAGTAATATCTGTGCTTGGAGATAAAGGGTTAAAATAAGATAGCAGTATTATTAAACGATTCAGTGAATATTTTAATTAAATTATTCAAAAACCTCCAAATAACCTAGAAATTCCTTTTTCAGACCGTTAATAAAACCTCCTAGGAAAGCATTCAAGGAACCAGAGTAAAACATTCTCAGACCGTTAATAAAACCTCCTAGGAAAGCATTCAAGGAACCAGAGTAAAACATTCTCAGACCGTTAATAAAACCTCCTAGGAAAGCATTCAAGGAACCAGAGTAAAACATTCTCAGACCGTTAATAAAACCTCCTAGGAAAGCATTCAAGGAACCAGAGTAAAACATTCTCAGGAACTCCTTGCAACCAAAAAAATGCACGTTCCCAGAACAGGCAACATTTTTACTTCTGTTCTCAGAATTCTTTCTCAGAATTGTATTTTTAAAGTTTCGTTTTACCGGTCAGGAAACGTATGGCTTTGTTCCCATAACCAATGTGAAATCAAAAACATACAATCCCACAACTTCCAAGGAAACACATGTGCTAGCTGGGTTCTTACCTGAATACACAGAAGTCATGTGTACTCTGCTGTTGACTGTGGTGTGATGGCAAAACACTGCAGAAGGAAATCTAAAGCTGTCATTCAGAAAAGCAACCCCATGTTTACAGCAAGGTCAAATAATAATGTCATTGGTATTACCATGTCAATGTTGATGCTGTGTACTGCAGGACAGGATCAATCAGCTGGAGCTGGATCTGGATGAGGAAAAGCAAAGTGGAGACCTGCTGATTGCCAGGATAGACCGAGGAAGAGAACAGGTGAGTCTATTACCACTATCACTATGACTGACCACTCGAACTGACCTCCAGTCAGTGGGGCATTCTAACATTCATTTACAGTGGTTCACCAAGGTCATTCACCAATTTGTCTCTTGACTCTCCTGTGACCGGGAGTCACACTCCTAAACTCCATTAACTTCATTATCATCTGCAAAAGGCAGAAAGCATTTCAAGCACAGTCCTTCCAGAGCAGCTTGGCATAATGTGACATCTAAGCTTACACCCCGTATCAGTTCTTTGTGCTTGTCTGCCATCCCCTCCCGCCATTGACAGCTCAAATACCCACACACACAGACCCACACACCGAGCCATTCTTCATTGCGTGTGTGTGCCCCCCTCCCATATGGAACAGCCGCCCAAAAATCCCACTATCCCAGTTAATTTGTGTTCTAGAGAGAGCAGAGTGATTATTGCCATGTAAGAGGATCTTGCATAATCGTTCAGTTTGGCAGGCTGCCTGCTCGGTGTAAAAGCGCCAATCCAATTTGCATGCATCAGTCACAAAAGACCCCTTTTAATGCAACACCTCAGCCAAAATATGCACACTGCCAAATGTATCGAGTTTATGGCTATGGAGTTCACTTAGCTGTGACTAAGGGACAAATCCAGGGACAAATCCATTTATTGTGGCTGATCATAGTTCTCACATCCTGAGGGAGTCAGACCTCAACACTGCAGCTTTCCTTCCCCTCTGATAAACCTGCTGATGTGGCCATTATAAACTCAGATTGAGATCAGAGTACATGCTCCCTGAAGAAAGGGTTGTTGTCAGAAAGGGTTGCTAACTCAGATCAGGAGACTGTTGGTTCGGTGCTTTTTCATGAGGAATTATTCCAGATACAATTCATGTACAGGACAAGCTTTTTCCTCGAGGATTTATTTTGTATTATTCAACACGTGCTAAGGGCATTTACCTCCAAGGTTCTGCCCTGTTGCAATACCTCTGCAATTCACTGTGCTCTCATTGATTTACATGCTGCCAGTGCAATCATGATACATTCTTCATGTCTAACAAAGGTAGGACTAGTTATTTTACAGTCAGGCTCATTGTTCCGCAGTAGTAAGATTAAAGGGCTAAGTCTGCACAGTCCTCCAACCTTGAAATGGATGGAAATGTAAAGACCTGAACAAAGTATGAGAGGCCTAAAGGAGTGAACAAGTACTTACATTTCCTTAAAGGCAAGAAACTCCTGGCACAGAGAAAAGAGTAGCACTAGACAAAGTGGCATCACCGCAACACTGGGTCAAGGTGAGTTGCCAAGGCAACGGTGGCATGGTATACAGTCATAGTGAAGTGGATGGGGTTAGGATAGGAGGATGTGGTGGTCAGTGGGAGAGGGGGGCGGAGAGAGTGGGGTCTGCATGGCCATGATGGCTGGAAGTGAAGGGGGGCGGGGGCGGCAGGAAGAACACCTGCGCCTCTCCTGGCACCAGGTGCTCTTCCCCTGTCTAAATGAGAGTAATCTCTCCTCCCGCTGTCTCTCACAAAGCAGATTAGTTTCTGCTGTATGTTCCAGTCTGCTGAATCAGCTCCCTCAAGCACTGCACCGGGCACACCAGTTATGTGGCCCATCGCTCATCAGAGCAGCCCACTGTCACACACTAATTGGCATAAAATATCACCCATACTAAGCTCCCCTTGCAAAAAAATGTGTCGATTAGTTGTCTTTTTTTCATCCTCATCTGTATTCCCTTCTCTTGAACTAGCCTCTCTCTGTCTCTCTCTCTCTCTCTCTCTCTCTCTCTCAGAGACGGTGAAGTAGTTTGAGTTTGTAATCATAATTAATTAAAGCAAACCAACCAGGAGTCAAAGGTTGTTTATTATTCTTGGTTGCTAATCTTTCACATAAATAGTCAAGCTTAAAAGCTAACATTTACATTTTTCTCTGTCTGGTTTTTGGAGAGAAGTTCAACTCCCTGAGAAATTGTGGGGCTTAAGTGCATTCCTAGCACTAGCTATGATAGGTTCATCTAAATATAACTGATTTACCACTCTATCTGAATGTACATTACTGAGAGCTGACGTGAGATCAGTTCAGGGGAATGCAACCAAATAAGAATATCCAAAACCCCAATTAGCTACAGGAAGGCTCCTTCCACCTTGAGTAAGACACTACAACAACTGCACACCTACACATACAGGAAGGGTTCTTACTACCGACACAAGCAGCCTCTCATAATAATTGTGTTCTCAGAGTGTGTAACCATTGTGATGACAGTCCTCTCTGCTCTGGTTGACAGGTAGAGCAGATGAGGAATGAACTCCTGCAGGAGAGGGCTGGCAGACAGGACCTGGAGTGTGACAAGATGACTCTGGAGAGACAGGTACACACTGCTCTGTTCTGCCCACTCCTTCCTCCCTTCCTGTCTGGGGGGAAACAACAGCAGTCTATCTGTGAAAAGTACATTAGGCTCATACCAAAACATGCACTCATCTATTCCATCTCTGTCTTTTATCTTTCCTTCTCTGTCTCCATCTCTATACTCCTGCTCTGAAAATGGTCTTGTTGACCAAAACATTAGCTAAATAAAGTAGGATTAAGACTGCGTATCAAAGTTGTTTCTCACACTGTTTCTAACAGAACAAGGACCTGAAGAGCAGAATAGCCCATCTGGAGGGCTCCCAGAAGTCTAACAAGGAGGGCCTGGTTAGCCAGCTGGAGAGCCGGATCCAGGAGATGGAGGAGAGGCTGGAGGGAGAGGAGCGGTATGGTTAAGGTTGGGGTAGGGATGGGTTCGTAGCGAGAGATGGAGTTGGGGTAGGGATTGGAGGGAGAAGAGAGGTCCTGCTACAGGGACCAGTGCTGCCTACAGACTCATTACAGAAGCTGTCTGGCTTTCATAGTAATTAGGTCACATTGCACTTAACCTTGGTTCATTGGGTTGGTTAGTTTAGTTTTACATTCTTAGGTCATACTGCATACTATGTGTAGATGTATGCAGTATGTGGCATATGGCCAATTACCTTGTGGTTTCCAGAGAGTTCTATGTACTGCTACAGTATGTGACATGTAGCAGATCGGTAGTTTTACCCATGGTGCTCTGTTTTCTAGGGACCGTGCCAACCTGCAGCTGGTGAACCGGAGGCTGGAGAGGAAGGTGAAGGAGATGATGATGCAAGTTGATGAAGAGCACCACTCACTGCAGGATCAGAAGGACCAGGTGAGGATGCAACATGCATATATATATACACACACACACACACACACACACACACACACACACACACACACACACACACACACAGCTGTGTTAACCCTTGGTGTTCCTCTTGCAGCTGAACCTGCGTCTGAAGGCCCTGAAGAGGCAGATGGACGAGGCGGAGGAGGAGATTGACCGGCTGGAACACGGCAAGAAAAAGCTGCAGAGAGACCTGGATGAACAGCAGGAGGCCAACGAGCAGCTCCAGAGCCAGCTCAAATCCCTGCGTAGCGAGATGAGGTAAAAATGCTAAATACACATGGCTAACAGAAGACACTAAGAACATGCTCATTCTGCTTTGGTATTTGTTCACCTAGTTAATTGTAATGCAGCTCTAGCCAGCTGAAGCTAACCGCATGGCACCAAGAGATTCCACAGTGTAAAGCACATGTTTATGAAGTTTCACAGGGGCACGCACATTATGTAAACCCACTGTAAAACATCTGAACATATTCCCTTCCACTGCTCTAGGGTTTTACTCACACCTTCCTGAACAATGTAGTCTAACACGAACATAGTCAAATGCAATGTGTGTAGGCTTTAGCCCACTTTCTCTCAAACTGTAACTCTTTCATACTGTGTAAACTACCTCACCCAGCCCTCCACCCAGAATAACACTAGTTTCCCCTCCCTGAAGGCGTAAGACTAACTCTGCTCCTCTGGACGACGATGATGAGGATGACATCAGCACGGACGGAGAGACCTACTTCCGCTCTTCATCTGGCTATAAACGCTCCTCTAGCCAAGACAACATCATATCAACATTCTCTTTGTGAACCAACACAATGAAGAGAATGTCACTAAAACTACACAAGGACCAAGTGGACTGACTCCTATTCAGAGAGACCACTTTCAGGTCACTATGTGCTTTTGGAAAACCGGTCAAATAGCATAGTGATGTGTGTTTGCTCTTCCTTTCACAGTACATAGATTGACAGGGAATGGTTAGATAATAGTTATTGATTAATTACAATGTATTGTAAATGATTGATTATAATTTAGCAATAGTTGAATTATCAGCACAATTTCTAAGTGAATCATTGCATGTGTCTTCTTACATCTTATGAATGATCCAGCAATGAGGTGTAAAGGGAATCCAATTATTCACCGTGTAATGCACTGTGAAGGACAGCATTCTGTAACCTCTTATGCCTTTTTGAAATGTATTAATCCCTCACTAGATTTTATATCCTTAATCAAATATATCAAGCCGCTTATCAAGTCTGATAGAAACAAATGTCATTTGAAACATTAATTTTTGTATTGTGCATTAGAATATCAATTCAATTTTGTAATGAAGTCAGGCAGAGTGTAAGGCCTTACATTGATTTGAGTGAAGTATTTGCTATTTATTTACTGTTGAATATATGAAGAAATGGCTGAATGAAGGGCAATATGTTTTTAGGGACATTTGTATGAGGGATTCCTCTTTATACAGATGCTTTTTTGTTTCTTAAAAAAACAACCTGAATAAGGAATAGTAATCCATCCATAATGTTAGCGTGGTCTACAGAACACATCTCGGTTTTATCACTTCTGTTTTCAGGTTTATGACTCCTGACTTATTGCAGTATTCAACCCTGCCTTTATTAAAATAAGATGCAGTAGAACTTTTATAAAGACTGGTTAGATCACTGTTCTCAAATCAAGGTTCTACTGTGTATTTTTAGTTGGGCTTTTCTACTAACTACGGGGACTGCTCTGTTACTCCTGAGATTATTGTTTAAATCGTCTTTTTTTTTGCATTATAGTAATTATCACATTCCTTACTTTTGCTTAAAAGTGATTCATCTCTGTATTTCATAGAAATATGACTTTTACCAGAAACATGTTACAATGTGAGAAGAAGCTATTTATGTTTATGGTATATCCTCCAAGAACTAAACAGTGTTAATATTGGACATGCGAGTCAATCTACTGTAAAATGAATAATATTTTTTGTTGTTGAATACCTGTGTTTGTATTTGCTATGTGGATCTGTGGGGAGCATATTAATATGCTATATGACCATACAGTCAGTACCTGTTATAAGCATCTGTTGTGCCTATATATTGTCTGTTGGAGGGGACTGTCCTCTGTTATGCAAGTTTATATGATGAGGGACTTTCTACAGGTGAGCTGTATTGACAATCGATCTGTTTAGCTACACTGTGATTTGCACTGTCTGAGGGATTATTTCTGAAGGCAACCAAGGCTGTTGCCATATGGAATGAAGAAGAGGCCTTTGGCTGTGTGCCTCCTCCGGGCATTTTGGAGTGGGGGGTTGAGAAGAAATACTGCCTCTACCTCTGTATGTACACATCTGTACTTTGCTGAGACTAAAAACCCTGCTAAAATGAAATAAAGTTATCCTTAGTTAATCTCACATGCTTATTGTCTCTGTAAATCATACTGCTGATCACATCTGTCTCTTCTGATCTATTTAGGTACACAAAATAAGCAACTTTGGAGAGTGTTTAGTTGTATGAGGAAGTTGAAAGGATTGACCTCAGTGGTGCGTGAATGCTTTATGATCCTCTCAGTGTGACCTCATTCATCCTACTTATTATTTTATCGTCTGGCCAAAGCAGCTGTGTCAATATCAGCCCCCCATATTTAATATGGAACTCAGTGGGCCAGTATTTTCCTGCTGAAGCCTATTGATCCTGTGTCCAGCACCTGACACCAAAGTACAGCAGGGCAGGTCCTCCAAGGTCTCAGGGGTAAAGGACATGATTGATCCCTTGTGTTAAAGAGATATGCACCCTCCCACCATATGTGGAAACCAGGCTGCATTAGGAGATATGACTTCATTATTTTTTTTAATGTATTTTACAGTTGACTACAGAGGAAGAAAGGGAGTAGAGACAAGGCTTTCTTATCCTCTCAGCAAGGCTGGCAGGTCATTGTTCCCAGGTCGTGACCTGCATTTGTCGCCATTCTGTGGAGAACAAACAAATCAACCTTTTAAATGCGTGGGGATCATCTCTGGCCCCTCTGTCAGCCCAAGCAGCATACACACTGGGGGTGCACTGCTCGGGGTGGGGCTTTTGTGAGGGCTTTACAGAATGACCATTCTTGAAATTCTTGTCCTGTGCTTGGTTGAACTCATGCAGTAATTGGTGAAAGAGGGAAGTGGGGAGCGGGAAACTGTCATGAGGTAGTAGCTTTACAATGACAAAATATTAAGCTGTCGTGGTTGGTGGCAGTGGTGATTTTCTGTTAAAAGTATTGTACCATGATTTCAGACACTATTTTTTTTAGCTCAGGTCTCAATTGTATAACTTTTACCATTTTTTAGTTGAGATTGAAGAATATCTTGTTCTTTCAGATAATATTGAACAATGACGAGAAGTGGTCCGACCAACTATTTATAACTTTCTCAAAACTGTACATGGTACTCTGCTGACCTCTAGCTGTAGAAAGGCACACGTTAGAAGGTACAGCATCCGGAATGTTGGCTTTGTTTTGTCTGCTGTAATTTGTGTTCTCACATCCTCTTGATATTATTCTCTAAACTGGTCAAATGCATGCTTGCCTGATGGTGAGATAGGAAGGAAGCATGACATGGTAAAGATGAAGAGGGGCCATTGTTATTCACCCATTATTTTAGAAGGGGCAAGAAGTACATGAGTATGGAGGGAGGGAGGTCCAGATTTCAGAGAATGTTTCATTTTTCAAATGCCTGAAACAGCTTTTTCCTGCAGTCTTGTCATTTTAATAATGCACATGTATTCTTTAAGAACTTTTATGCCTTAGGAGTTTAGTACAACTACCACTGGGATATAGTATCATAACCAAATAATTAAAGCAATTTTAGTGTCTTCTAAAGTCTAGAAACCTTGCCAGCAGGCAAGATAGTTAGACAAGCTACTCTAACTTCATTGATAGCCTGATGGCTTGGTAGCGAGTTACGAAGTTGGGAGATTGGGAACCTATCTAGCTGGCTAGCTAAAGTCAACTTCATAAAATTGCTAGGTGGCTAGTATTACAGAGAAACAACACCAATTTTTGTTTGATTTATTCATCAATAAAAAAATCAATAGGCTACATAGCTTGATCAAACTAATTTACAGACATACAGTACCAGTCAAAGTTTGAACACGCCTACTCATTCCAGGGTTTTTCTTTAGTTTTACTATTTCTACATTGTAGAATAATAGTGAAGACATCAAAACTATGAAATAACACATATGGAATCATGTAGTAACCAACAAAGTGTTAAACAAATCAAAATATATTTTTGATTTTTGATTCTTCAAAGTATCGCCGTGTCTCCAGCCAGCTTTACTCACTGGAACCATATGATCACTCGGCTATGCATGCCTCTCCCTAATGTCAATATGCCTTGTCCATTGCTGTTCTGTTTAGTGATTATTGTCTTATTTCACGGCAGAGCCTCTAGCCCTGCTCAATATGCCTTAACTAACCCTTCAGTTCCACCTCCCACACATGCAGTGACATCACCTGGTTTAAATTATGTTTCTATAGACAATATCTCTCTCATCGTCACTCTATGCCTAGGTTTACCTCCACTGTATTCACATCCTAATATATCTTTGTCTGTACATTATGCCTTGAATATATTGCGCCCAGAAACCTGCTCCTTTTACTTACTGTTCCGAACGTACTAGACGACCAGTTCTTATAGCCTTTAGCTGTACCCTTAACCTACTCCTCCTCTGTTCCTCTGGTGATGTAGAGGTTAATCCAGGCCCAGCAGTGCCTTGCTCCGCTCCCATTCCCCAGGCGCTCTCATTTGTTGACTTCTGTAACCGTAAAATCCTTGGTATCATGCATGTTAACATTAGAAGCCTCCTCCCCAAGTTTGTTTTAGTCACTGCCTTAGCATACTCTGCCAACCCGGATGTCCTAGCCGTGTCTGAATCCCGGCTTAGGAAGTCCACCAAAACCCCTGAAATTTCCATCCCTAACTATAACATTTTCGGTCAAGATAGAACTGCCTAAGGGTGCAGAGATAGCCTGCAGAGTTCTGTCATACTAAACCAGGTCTGTGCAAAAAAACAATTCGAGCTTCGACTTCTAAAAATCTGCCTTTCCAGAAACAAGTCTCTCACTGTTGCCGCTTGCTATAGACCACCCTCTGTCCCCAGCTGTGCCCTGGACACCATATGTGAATTGATTGCCCCCCATCTATCTTCAGAGCTCGTACTGCAAAATTACCATTCCAGTGTTTTACTTGCTATATTGTATTTACTTTGCCACCATGGCCTTTTGGCTTTTTTTGCCTTTTGCCCTTACCTCCCTTCTCACCTCATTTGCTCACATTTGCTCACATTGTATATAGACTTGTTTATACTGTATTATTGACTGTATGTTTGTTTTACTCCATGTGTAACTCTGTGTCGTTGTATGTGTCGAACTGCTTTGCTTTATCTTGGCCAGGTCGCACTTGTAAATGAGAACTTGTTCTCAACTTGCCTACCTGGTTAAATAAAGGTGAAATAAAATAAATAAATAAATAAAGTACTGCTAGGTGACCTGAACTCGGACATGCTTAACACCCCGGCCATCCTACAATCTGAGATAGATGCCCTCAACCTCACACAAATGATCAATGAACCTACCAGGTACAACCCCAAATCCGTAAACGTGGGCACCCTCATTAATATCATCCTAACCAACTTGCTCTCCAAATACACCTCTGCTGTCTTGAACCAAAATCTCAGCGATCACTGCCTCATTGCCTGCATCCTTAAAGGGTCTGTGGTCAAATGACCACCCCTCATCACTGTCAAACACTCCCTAAAACACTTCAGCGAGCAGGCCTTTCTAATCGACCTGTCCCGGGTATCCTGGAAGGATATTGACCTCATCCTGTCAGTAGAGGATGCCTGGTTATTTACATTTACATTTACATTTAAGTCATTTAGCAGACGCTCTTATCCAGAGCGACTTACAAATTGGTGCATTCACCTTATGACATCCAGTGGAACAGCCACTTTACAATAGTGCATCTAAATCTTTTAGGGGGGTGAGAAGGATTACTTAACCTATCCTAGGTATTCCTTAAAGAGGTGGGGTTTCAGGTGTATCCGGAAGGTGATGATTGACTCCGCTGTCCTGGCGTCGTGAGGGAGTTTGTTCCACCATTGGGGGGCCAGAGCAGCGAACAGTTTTGACTGGGCTGAGCGGGAACTGTACTTCCTCAGTGGTAGGGAGGCGAGCAGGCCAGAGGTGGATGAACGCAGTGCCCTTGTTTGGGTGTAGGGCCTGATCAGAGCCTGGAGGTACTGAGGTGTCGTTCCCCTCACAGCTCCGTAGGCAAGCACCATGGTCTTGTAGCGGATGCGAGCTTCAACTGGAAGCCAGTGGAGAGAGCGGAGGAGCGGGGTGACGTGAGAGAACTTGGGAAGGTTGAACACCAGACGGGCTGCGGCGTTCTGGATGAGTTGTAGGGGTTTAATGGCACAGGCAGGGAGCCCAGCCAACAGCGAGTTGCAGTAATCCAGACGGGAGATGACAAGTGCCTGGATTAGGACCTGCGCCACTTCCTGTGTGAGGCAGGGTCGTACTCTGCGGATGTTGTAGAGCATGAACCTACAGGAATGGGCCACCGCCTTGATGTTAGTTGAGAACGACAGGGTGTTGTCCAGGATCACGCCAAGGTTCTTAGCGCTCTGGGAGGAGGACACAATGGAGTTGTCAACCGTGATGGCGAGATCATGGAACGGGCAGTCCTTCCCCGGGAGGAAGAGCAGCTCCGTCTTGCCGAGGTTCAGCTTGAGGTGGTGATCCGTCATCCACACTGATATGTCTGCCAGACATGCAGAGATGCGATTCACCACCTGGTCATCAGAAGGGGGAAAGGAGAAGATTAATTGTGTGTCGTCTGCATAGCAATGATAGGAGAGACCATGTGAGGTTATGACAGAGCCAAGTGACTTGGTGTATAGCGAGAATAGGAGAGGGCCTAGAACAGAGCCCTGGGGGACACCAGTGGTGAGAGCGCGTGGTGAGGAGACAGATTCTCGCCACGCCTCCTGGTAGGAGCGACCTGTCAGGTAGGACGCAATCCAAGCGTGGGCCGCGCCGGAGATGCCCAACTCGGAGAGGGTGGAGAGGAGGATCTGATGGTTCACAGTATCGAAGGCAGCCGATAGGTCTAGAAGGATGAGAGCAGAGGAGAGAGAGTTAGCTTTAGCAGAGCGGAGCGCCTCCGTGATACAGAGAAGAGCAGTCTCAGTTGAATGACTAGTCTTGAAACCTGACTGATTTGGATCAAGAAGGTCATTCTGAGAGAGATAGCGGTAGAGCTGGCCAAGGACGGCACGTTCAAGAGTTTTGGAGAGAAAAGAAAGAAGGGATACTGGTCTGTAGTTGTTGACATCGGAGGGATCGAGTGTAGGTTTTTTCAGAAGGGGTGCAACTCTCGCTCTCTTGAGGACGGAAGGGACGTAGCCAGCGGTCAGGGATGAGTTGATGAGCGAGGTGAGGTAAGGGAGAAGGTCTCCGGAAATGGTCTGGAGAAGAGAGGAGGGGATAGGGTCAAGCGGGCAGGTTGTTGGGCGGCCTGGCCGTCACAAGACGCGAGATTTCATCTGGAGAGAGAGGGGAGAAAGAGGTCAGAGTACAGGGTAGGGCAGTGTGAGCAGAACCAGCGGTGTCGTTTGACTTAGCAAACGAGGATCGGATGTCGTCGACCTTCTTTTCAAAATGGTTGACGAAGTCATCTGCAGAGAGGGAGGAGGGGGGAGGAGGATTCAGGAGGGAGGAGAAGGTGGCAAAGAGCTTCCTAGGGTTAGAGGCAGATGCTTGGAATTTAGAGTGGTAGAAAGTGGCTTTAGCAGCAGAGACAGAGGAGGAAAATGTAGAGAGGAGGGAGTGAAAGGATGCCAGGTCCGCAGGGAGGCGAGTTTTCCTCCATTTCCGCTCGGCTGCCCGGAGCCCTGTTCTGTGAGCTCGCAATGAGTCGTCGAGCCACGGAGCGGGGGAGGGGAGTACCGAGCCGGCCTGGAGGATAGGGGACATAGAGAGTCAAAGGATGCAGAAAGGGAGGAGAGGAGGGTTGAGGAGGCAGAATCAGGAGATAGGTTGGAGAAGGTTTGAGCAGAGGGAAGAGATGATAGGATGGAAGAGGAGAGAGTAGCGGGGGAGAGAGAGCGAAGGTTGGGACGGCGCGATACCATCCGAGTAGGGGCAGTGTGGGAAGTGTTGGATGAGAGCGAGAGGGAAAAGGATACAAGGTAGTGGTCAGAGACTTTGAGGGGAGTTGCAATGGGGTTAGTGGAAGAACAGCATCTAGTAAAGATGAGGTCGAGCGTATTGCCTGCCTTGTGAGTAGGGGGGGAAGGTGAGAGGGTGAGGTCAAAAGAGGAGAGGAGTGGAAAGAAGGAGGCAGAGAGGAATGAGTCAAAGGTAGACGTGGGGAGGTTAAAGTCGCCCAGAACTGTGAGAGGTGAGCCGTCCTCAGGAAAGGAGCTTATCAAGGCATCAAGCTCATTGATGAACTCTCCGAGGGAACCTGGAGGGCGATAAATGATAAGGATGTTAAGCTTGAAAGGGCTGGTAACTGTGACAGCATGGAATTCAAAGGAGGCGATAGACAGATGGGTAAGGGGAGAAAGAGAGAATGACCACTTGGGAGAGATGAGGATCCCGGTGCCACCACCCCGCTGACCAGAAGCTCTCGGGGTGTGCGAGAACACGTGGGCGGACGAGGAGAGAGCAGTAGGAGTAGCAGTGTTATCTGTGGTGATCCATGTTTCCGTCAGTGCCAGGAAGTCGAGGGACTGGAGGGAGGCATAGGCTTAGATGAACTCTGCCTTGTTGGCCGCAGATCGGCAGTTCCAGAGGCTACCGGAGACCTGGAACTCCACGTGGGTCGTGCGCGCTGGGACCACCAAATTAGGGTGGCCGCGGCCACGCGGTGTGGAGCGTTTGTATGGTCTGTGCAGAGAGGAGAGAACAGGGATAAACAGACACATAGTTGACAGGCTACAGAAGAGGCTACGCTAATGCAAGGAGATTGGAATGACAAGTGGACTACACGTCTCGAATGTTCAGAAAGTTAAGCTTACGTAGCAAGAATCTTATTGACTAAAATGATTAAAAATTATACAGTACTGCTGAAGTAGGCTAGCTGGCAGTGGCTGCATTGTTGACACTACACTAATCAAGTCGTTCCGTTGAGTGTAATAGTTTCTACAGTGCTACTATTCGGGGGCTAGCTGGCTAGCTAGCAGTGTTGATTACGTTACGTTGCGTTAAAAGAACGACAATAGCTGGCTAGCTAACCTAGAAAATCGCTCTAGACTACACAATTATCTTTGATACAAGGACGGCTATGTAGCTAGCTATGTAGCTAGCTACGATCAAGCAAATCAAACCGTTGTGCTGTAATGAAATGAAATGAAAATGTGATACTACCTGTGGAGCGAAGCGGAATGCGACCGGGTTGTTGTTGGCTAGCTGTTAGCTGTTAGCTATTTTTTAAAAGTGCCTTCCTCACCATCTTAAATAAGCAGGCCCCATTCCAAAAAAACGTAGAACCAGGAACAGACAGTCCTTGGTTCACTCCAGACCTGACTGCCCTTGACCAGCACAAAAACATCCTGTGGCGTACTGCATTAGCATCAAATAGCCCCCGCGATATGCAACTTTTCAGGGAAGTCAGGAACCAATATACACAAGCAGTTAGGAATGCTAAGGCTAGCTTTTTCAAAAAGAAATTTGCATCCTGTAGCACAAACTCAAAAAGGTTCTGGGACACTGTAAAGTCCATGGAGAATAAGAGCACCTCCTCCCAGCTCCCCACTGCACTGAAGCTAGGAAACACTGTCACTACCGATAAATCCACGATAATTGAGAATTTCAATAAGCATTTATCTACAGCTGGCCATGCTTTCCACCTGGCTACCCCTACCCCGGTCTTGCACCTGTATATAGCCCATCTGTAAATAGCCAATCCAATCTACCTCATCTCCATACTGTATTTATTTTGCTCCTTTGTACCCCAGTATCTCTACTTGCACATTCATCTCCTGCACATCTATCACTCCAGTGTTTATTTGCTATATCGTAATTACCTCGCCACTATAGCCTATTTGATTGCCTTACCTCCCTTACCTCATTTGCAGACACTGTATATATACTTTTATCTCTGTTATATTATTGACTGTATGTTTGTTTATTCCATGTGTAACTCTGTGTTGCTGTATGTGTCAAACTGCTTTGCTTTATATTGGCCAGGTCGCAGTTGTAAATGAGAACTTGTTCTCAACTAGCCTACCTGGTTAAATAAAGGTTAAATAATAATTGGATTGATGTTGGGTGATTGTGAAGGACAGGTCATCTGATGCAGCACTTCATCACTCTCCTTCTTGGTCAAAAAGCTTTTACACAGCCTGGAGGTGTGTTTTGGGTCATTGTCCTGTTGAAAAACAAATGATAGTCCCACTAAGCACAAACCATATGGAATGGCGTACCGCTGCAGAATGCTGTGGTAACCATGCTGGTTAAGTGTGCCCTAAATTGTAAATAAATTACAGACCTTTTGCAGAATATCACTCTTTCCCTGATGTTTTTCCTGGAGAGAAGTGGCTTCTTTGCTGCCCTTCTTGACACTAGGCCATTCTCCGAAAGTCTTCGCCTCACTGTGCGTGCAGATGCACTCACACCTGCCTGCTGCCATTCCTGAGCAAGCTCTGTAATGGTGGCGCCCCGATCCCGCAGATGATTCAACTTTAGGAGACGGTCCTGGCGCTTGCTGGACTTTCTTGGGCCCCCTGAAGCCTTCTTCACAACAATTTAACCGCTCTCCGTGAAGTTCTTGATAAATGGTTGATTTAGTTACAATCTTACTGGCAGCAATATCCTTGCCTGTGAAGCCCTTCTTGTGCAAAGCAATGAGGACGGCACGTGTTTCCTTGCAGGTAACCATGGTTGGCAGAGGAAGAACAATGATTCCAAGCACCACCCTTCTTTTGAAGCTTTCAGTCTGTTATTCAAACTCAATCAGCATGACAGAGTGTCTTCATCAACCCTCACACCTGCGTTAACGAGAGAATCACTGACATGATGTCAGCGGGTCCTTTTGTGGCAGGGCTGAAATGCAGTGGAAATGTTTTGGGGGGATTCAGTTCATTTGCATGGCAAAGAGGGACTTTGCAATTCATCTGATCACTCTTCATAACATTCTGGAGTATATGAAAATTGCCATCATACAAACTGAGGCAGCAGACTTTGTGAAAATGTATATTTGTGTCATTCTCAAAACTTTTAGCCATGACTGTACACACCCCTGAGGGGCCCCAGTGTTAACGATCAGCGTGGCAGACGGGTTGTTGCTTATTCTTACCACCTGGGGGCGGCCCATCAGGAAGTCCAGGGAGAGGCTCGGGAGAGACGAAGGTTGAAGGTCATGCGTCCTCCGATACACAACCCAACCAAGCTGCACTGCTTCTTAACACAGCGCCATCCAACCCGGGAAGCCAGCCGCACCAATGTGTCAGAGGAAACACTGTGCACCTGGCAACCTTGGTGAGCGTGCACTGCGCCCGGCCTGCCACAGAAGTCGCTGGTGCGCGGTGAGACAAGGATATCCCTACCGGCCAGGCCCTCCCTAACCCGGATGACGCTATGCCAATTGTGCGTCGCCCCACGGACCTCAGATGAGACTAGAATTAAGCTTTGGCCATCAAGGAAAACGCTATGTCTGGCGCAAACCGAAAACCTTTCATCACCCCGAGAACACCATTCGCACAGTGAAGCATGGTGGTGGCAGCATCATGCTGTGGGGATGTTTTTCATTGGCAGGGACTGGGAAACTGGTCAGAATTTAAGGAATGATGGATTGTGCTCAATACAGGGAAATTCTTAACGGAAACCTGTTTGTCTTCCAGAGATTTGAGACTGGGACGGAGGTTCACCTTTCAACAGGACAATGACCCTAAGCATACTACTAAAGCAACACTCGGGTGGTTTAAGAGGAAACATTTAAATGTCTTGGAATGGCCTAGTCAAAGCCCAGACCTCAATCCAATTGAGAATCTCTGGTATGACTTAAAGATTGCTGTACACCAGCGGAACCCATCCAACTTCAAGGAGCTGGAGCAGTTTTGCCTTGAAGATTGGGCAAAAATCCCAGTGCCTAGATGTGCCAAACCTATAGAGACATACCCCAAGAGACTTGGAGCTGTAATTGCTGCAAATGGTGGCTCTACAAAGTATTGACTTTGGGGGGTGAATAGGTATGCACACTTAAGTTTTCAACTTTGTATAATTTCTTGTTTGTTTCACAATAAAAAATACTGTATAGCCTTGTTATTGCTATTCTAATTGAGTTACTTTTTATTATTACTTTGTATTTGAGTCTACTTGGTAAATATTGTCTTAACTCTTATTGAACTGCATTGTTGGTTAAGGGCTTGTAAGTAAGCACTTCACGATAAAGTCTACACTTGTATTCGGCGTATGCAACAAATAAAGTTTGATTTGATTTGAACCAAGTGGCTTCCAGAAGCAAGACACTAAGATTACAATCAACACCTTACCTGACATATAGTACTCATGGGATAGTGAAATATGGCATCTGAGTTTGATACATGACTGTGTTACTTTAAGAAGTGATCTGTAAAGCATGAAAGGGTGGCCATACTAGGTGGCTGGTTGCCTGATTGCAGAAGTTAACAAAACCATTTGTTTGTTGTGTGGTTAATGGTTTACCTAAACACGTGGAAATAACACTCATACTATTCAGAGAATTGACTTACTTTACATATTGGCACATCTTTGTTGAAACATATTTCAGTTGAAGTTTTTTATGCCTCCACTCATTGCCTATGTATAACATGACCTGTTACACAATTGGTTTTACTATGAGACCAAAGAAAATACCCTGAACATTAGTTTAGTTTCTATGTGTCTGTTTCTGCTGAGGGAGGACACAGAGTTGTGACCATATCAATTCCAGGAATGTGATCCCCCATTGTGACATAGAGAAATACTTCATGCATTTTTCTCAAGGAAGGTACAGTAGTATATTTATCTGTATTTTCACATTCACTGCAAACTCTGGAAGGATCAGCAACCCCTCTTTGTCATAACCTCATCCCATAATGATCAAATATCCCCTGTCACATTTTAAATGAGCAGCCTACCATATCATCAACACATTTCACCCCAAGCCTTTAATAAAACACTATCGAAACCTGAATATAAGCAAACAGATCTGTTTGTTTATATTCAGGTTTCGATACAACCTTACTGTAATTCAACTGACACATGATTACCCACAAACCATTCAATGTCTATACTGCAGACACTCAATACTGCTACAGAACCAGAAGCAGTCCTGCCTAGCCTGGCTACCTACAGTAATGACCTGCCATGAGAGAGAATATAATGTGTCTCTCTAGCCCAGTTTACACCTTGTGCTAACATGCATCATTTGTCCTGATCTTGTCCACATTCTGATTGTGCACACATTTTAAAGATAGGTGTAGACGATTAAAGGACGCATTGTGATCTGATTGCGATCAGATCTTTCTGACCACCTTTGGAAGTAGTCAGGGACCCATTGTATCTAGATATCAGTCAAGTGTAAACAGATCTGGATGGTCAAACCATTTACCACTAGAAAGGGCCTGGCCTCGAGGGACCCCCATTCGAGCCAGTGATTAGTCTTTTGGACGTGAACATTCTGACAGTCTAATAAATACATTTCATATATGCTATTGCAAAAATAATCATTGGTTGTGTTTATAAAGGTAACATTAAAATATGAAAGGAAATCTATTTAAAATAAAACAATTTAATGTAACTGCATACAATAAGTACAAATGAACAACCACTTATACACCACAATTCAATACACCACAACAAAGATCATTAATTAATTATTAATTTGTTAAGGGCAGGTCTTCAACAACATTTTTAAACATTTTTTTTCTTCTGAAGAACAGAATGGCATATTTTGAATTTAAATATATTACAGTACTTTGAGTGTTTTCCATACAGTGAGGCCCCAATAAATCTGATCACAGTGTGTACACATTGGACGGATAAGAGACACACTTTAAAACCATGTGTAGATCTGACCAACTTTGATCAGATAGTGATTTGATCATATTGATCAGATCACAAAACCCACAGGTTTGGACATGGTGTAAACGGGGCTTTGTAAACAGGGCTATGTGCCATAGAGCTCCACCTGTCCATGATTGTGAGGGCCCACCCTGTGACAGCCCAACCCAGGTGGGAGGCGCAGAGCAAGAGAGTGGGTGAAATGTGGCTCGACAGGTCTGATGGGAGGCTCAGGGAAAGAGAGAGAGAGAGAGAGAGAGAGAGAGAGAGAGAGAGAGGCAGTCAGCCAGGTAGAGTCAGGTGCTGTCTACAGTCTGGGACAGTGTCATAGTTCTATACAGTAGTAGAACAGTAGGGATTGTGTGGAGCTGGTCTGTAGTCTAGCCCCTGACTGACTGGCACTCAACAAGAATACCAGGCCTTGTTCATCAACTGGAAAATGAATTCTACATAACACTGAAGAGAGAAACTTGTCAGAGTGGATCTTTCTTTCCCCTCCCCTCTTGTTCATTCACTCTCTAGTCTCTCACACAGTGGCTGGAGCTGGGGGCTGTGTGAGTTTGTACTGTAGTCCAGAAAGAGAGTGAGAGGAAGAGAGGGAGGGAGAGAGGAAAAGAGATAACAGGGGAGTGGACAGAGGCCAGGGGAGACATGCTACGCTACAGCTCACCAGGATCGGTCACCACCACCGAGGACAGTCCAGAGCAGCCCAGTGAGGTAAGGAGCCCCAGGGGGCCACTCTGTCCCAGGATAGAACCCAAACATCACTCATTCACCTGTCAGATGAGTAGCATGGCGTGTTGGTTTGTGTAAGTCAGTGTGTTTGTAGACTATCTGGTGTTTGTTTGCTTTTGTCTCTGCTCCCCCCACTCCCCGTTCACTTTTCTCTCTCTCAATCTGTTTTCCTCACGTCTGGCTGCTCAAGGCTAGTTTTCGTAGCATGTCTACATCACAACTAATCATTCTCACTTTTTGAGTGTTGCCGGTATGTTGGAATTTTGCATGTGGCTCAGGGATACGTGTATCTGTTTGAGCTTGTAATGAGAGCCGAGTATCTGGGAGGCAGGGCTGTCATGTTTATTTGATCAGCCCAGAGCGCAAAGCAGACAGCGTCTTTAAACTGCCAATAAAAGCCATTCTCACAGCTAATGAAGTGACACCAAAGGATTTATAGCCAACATAAAAGCCAACATGGAGTTGGATTAATCCTTATGATGATTACAGCGTCATGTTTCACTCTCAACCAAGAGATTGCTTTAGCAATTACAGTATGTTAATCAGCTCCTAGGGCACCTTGGTTCTAAAGGGATGTGTTGAACTTGTAAACAAGATAGTGCTAGCATGAAGTGGTATAAGGCATATTGATGCAGTTACCTCATTGCAGTCACATTTGCATCATTTTTGTTTGTGGTTTCACAGTCTATAATTATAAATACTGATGGTGACCTGTTGTATTTGGACCCCATCAGAAACATTGCTCTGCTTATTTTAACACAACAGTCAGGCTCATTACAACACAAATGTTGTGTCTCACATGCTTATCACATTATATATGAACCAATCCATTTTTATGTCGTAAAGAGTGACACTGGGTAACACAACACATTTCAATTTTCATCCAACTATGACATTGATTACTGGTGCATGAGCTTGAACTGAGTGACATTGACATTTTATTTTTTATGTCTGTGTGTGTTTCTATCTGTTTTTGATTGTCCCAGAGGAGGATCCGGCGCCTCAGACTAACTCTTCATACAGGAGACAATGGACAGAATGAGACCAAGAAACCAACCTCAGTGAGTCTCAAAATGCACACCCAGTCAGCCTCACACACCCAGGCAGCCTCACACACCCAGTCAGCCTCACACGTCTTCATCTTCACCACCCTATGGAGCCTGGATTTATCTTTTCTCTCTCTCTCCCCTCCCTTAATCTTTGCTTCCTCAACCTGTAGTCTGTATGCTCTGCCTCTCTCCCTTTCTTATTCACAGCCCTCTCTATCCCTCAAACACACTCAAGTCAGGTGAGAATTGTGAAGTAGGAACCAGCTTTGATTCAGTTCTAGAAACATTCCATGGACTGTAGCATTCGGGGCGGCAGGTAGCCTAGTGGTTAGAGTGTTGGACTAGTAACTGGAAGGTTGCAAGATTGAATCCCCGAGTTGACAAGGTAAAAATCTATTGTTCTGCCCCTGAACAAGGCAGTTAACCCACTGTTCCTAGACCGTCATTGAAAATAAGAATTTGTTCTTAACTGAATTGCCTGGTTAAATAAAGGTTAAAAAAACTGTTTACACAATACAGAGACGAGGAAAAGGTGGAACCACTGAGATTTACTGCTGTTACATTATCTGGGCTGTTGGTTATGCAATTGTATCCACACAGGGGTGTGTACAGTACATACTGTAACGAGTGCACTGAGAGTCGGGAAGCAAGTTCAGGGAGTGAGTGTTTTAACAACGCACAGACATGAAAACAGAGTCAATAACACCTGAGGAAAAGGGAGTGACCGATATAGAAAAGATAATCAAGGAGGTGATGGAGTCCAGGTGAGTGTCATGAGGCGCAGGTGCGCAAGACGATGGTGACATGTGTGCTGGATAATCAGCAGCCTGGTGACCTAGAGGCCGGAGAGGGAGTATACATGACACATACACAGCTGTGTCTGATTTTCACAGTACGCTGCACAAGGTTAGGAGCTGCGTGTCCATTTTCATCTACAGTAGAACTCTCTTCAGCATGCACAAGCCTAGCTGACAACAGGATTACACAGAACCGCATACTGTTGTCTGTTTTCAGATGCCGTATGTCATATATAATGTACACGACACATGATAACATCATACTGTAACATTTTGTTGGTCGTCTTATACAAATGTTTAGCCAATAAACAATCACGGAATTCTTTTTAATTACATGGTACCTACTTAGTACACATGGGTAGCCTACGTCATAATAAAGGCAGGCATGTTGTTTGCCAGAGGTGGTTCGCCGTTTTGCTCTGTTTGTGTTGAGAAGCTGTGGTCTGGCAAAGTTACATCAGCTAGTTTGTAATGTAAGTGTTTGACAGCACACAGTGTGCTGCTTAGAATCACATTGAGGTTAGGTGAAGAATGATTCGGTCGCTCCTCCACAGAGACTGAGATAGTGACAGAAAGCAGAGAGATAGGTCCATGCTGTTCTTTGTACCTTGTACACTGTTTCTCTAACCTGCCCCACCCCTTTGTCATCACAGTTCAGCTGATAGCAGTGTGATTAATGGTGTCATCTGATGGTGTTTCCCTTCAGGAAGCTGTGCATGTTTACAGCATTACTAATGATGAAAGACGACAGCCAGGTCAGGGTTGAACAGAGAGCAGCACAGAGAAGAACAACGTTGGGCCCTAGTTAATTAGGACCCAGAGTTTTTCCTGGTTTAGTTATGTGGTCTGGAAATACTCAGGGCCCTGCTGATGATACTTCACATCTGTGCCAGTCATATGAGGGCCGTGCCACTCTGCCATGGCCAGCTGTGCGCTTCAGACTGCAATGTGGTATCAGTCTGTGCTGAAGCTAGGCCCACTTAACGAGCCACCCAGCACTAACAAGAGCAGCGCTCTGGAGCGGCCAGGACACATCGCACATTACATGAATAATTATCCCAGCCCATTAACTTCAGAGACCTTACAGATAGAACATAAACAGACGATTAGTATGTAAGGATGTACAGTGGGAAATGAGGAGAGAAGGATGATCAAAGTGCCTCCCCTCCAACCACATCCCCTCTAGCTTCCCTTTATCTATTGACTTAGCAGGCATGTTGAAGGCAGCTGACATAACTCTTCCCTTGTTGTCAGGGTTTCATTCAATAATGCCAATTCAGTATTCATCAGTACAGTACTTTGAGTGAATCAAACAATAAGCAGATGATGTCACTACGACCTACATCTGAAAATAAAGGTCAGCATCAAACATGGAGAGCGACTATCGTAAAAGTCTGTGGGCTGTCATTGACACTATATTATTTGATGGTTGAACTCGCTGTATGTAGATGTTATCTTCAGAGGAATTGAAAATATACGTAACAATAGGGAACACTCCCATATTGTGCACATATTCTTGGTTTGTTAGTCATTTGGAAGTGAAACCTGGGTAGCAGGAGACAAAAAGACTGTGGTGTCGCAAAGAGATGGAGAAGACGAAGAAAGAAAACACATATGACAAGATAGTTAAGTGAAGGAGGGAGGAAACATCTCACATTTAAGTCGGAGATATCATGTTTTGGAAAAGGACAATGACGAAAGTGGTGATCTACCATGAAATTAAAAAGGGTGTGTCCTGTAACCCGACACTCCGTGTGAGACAGGCTTATCAGTGACTCTGACCTGGATGTGGTGTAATGCATCTGCTCCATGTGAACTGCCTAGAACTGTGGCACAGAGGTGCTAGACTGAAAGTTTATACGCCTGCAATGTAAGACCCCCACTGCCACAATGGGCTTGAGTCAAAGGATGGTGTTTTTGAAGTTAAGGCATTTTAATCAAATGGGTTACAAAAGCAAATCTTTTTAATTCTACATGACATGTACTGTAAGTTCCATATACAGTTGAAGTCTGAAGTTTACATACACCTTAGCCAAATACATTTAAACACAGTTTTTCACAATTCCTGACATTTAATCCTAGTAAAAAATCCCTGTCTTAGGTCAGTTAGGATCACCACTTTATCTTAATTAAGAATGTGAAATATCAGAACAATAGTAGAGAGTATGATTTATTTCAGCTTTTATTTCTTTCATCACATTCCCAGTGGGTCAGAAGTTAACATACACTCAATGAGTACTTGGCAGCATTGGCTTTAAATTGTTTAACTTGGGTCAAATGTTTTGGGTAGCCTTCCACAAGCTTCCCACAATAAGTTGGGTGAATTTTGGCCCATTCCTCCTGACAGAGCTGGTGTAACAGAGTCAGGTTTGTAAGCCTCCTTGCTCGCACACGCTTTTTCAGTTCTGCCCACACATTTTCTTTAGGATTGAGGTCAGGGCTTTGTGATGGTCACTCCAATACCTTGACTTTGTTGAAATTAAGCCATTTTGCCACAACTTTGGAAGTATGCTTGGGGTCATTGTCCATTTGGAAGATGCATTTGCGACCAAGCTGTAACTTCCTGACTGATGTCTTGAGATGTTGCTTCAATATAGCCACATAATTTTCCTTCCTCATGATGCCATCTATTTTGTGAAGTGCACCAGTCCCTCCTGCAGCAAACCACCCCCACAACATGATGCTGCAATCCCCATGCTTCAAGGTTGGGATGGTGTTCTTCGGCCTGCAAGCCTCCCCCTTTTTCTTCCAAACATATATTTTTATTTATTTTTTATTTTTTTACCCCTTTTTCTCCCCAATTTCGTGGTATCTAATTGTTCCTCCAAACATATCAATCAATGGTCATTATGGCCAAAAAGTTATATTTTTGTTTCATCAGACCAGAGGACATTTCTCTAAAACGTACGATCTTTGTCCCCATGTGCAGTTGCAAACCGTAGTTTGGCTTTTTTACGGCGGTTTAGAAGCAGTGGCTTCTTCATTGCTGAGCGGACTTTAGGTTATGTCGATATAGGACTCGTTTTACTGTGGATATAGAATTGTTGTACCACCTTCCTCCAGCATCTTCACAAGGTCCTTTGCTGTTGATCTGGGATTGATTTGCACTTTTCGCATCAGTATGTTCGTCTCCAGGAAACAGAACGTGTCTCCTCCCTGAGCGGTATGACGACTGCGTGGTCCCATGGTGTTTATACTTGCATACTATTGTTTGTACAGATGAACGTCGTACCTTCAGGCGTTTGGAAATTGCTCCCCAAGGATGAACCAGACTTGTGGAGGTCTACAATTTCTTTCTGAGGTCTTGGCTGATTTCTTTTGATTTTCCCATGATGTCAAGCAAAGAGGCACTGAGTTTGAAGGCAGACCTTGAAATACATCCACAGGTACACCTCCAATTGACTCAAATTATGTCAATTAGCCTATCAGAAGCATCTAAAGCCATGACATCATTTTCTGGAATGTTCCAAGATGTTTAAAGGCACAGTCATCTTAGTGTATGTAAACGTCTGACCCACTGGAATTGTGATACAGTGAATTATAAGTGAAATAATCTGTCTGTAAACAATTGTTGGAAAAACGACTTGCGTCATGCTTAAAGTAAATGTTATAATCGACTTGCCAGAACTATAGTTTGTTAACAAGAAACTTGTGGAGTGGTTGAAAAACTAGTTTTAATGACTCCAACCTAAGTGTGTGTAAACTTACGACTTCAACTGTACATGTCCTAAGGAAAGGAAATAAAGCTCAGGGCACAAAGCAGAATTACAGAGGTATATAGCACAGTGGAGTCTTTCATTATGCAAGCAATTTTGATACACAGCCAAGCTTAGATAGTGTTATGTAAATTAAAGTAGTGAATAGTACAAGGTGCTATCTAGAACGTAAAATTATTATTTGGCTGTCCCAATAGGAGAACCCTTTGAAGAACCCTTTTTTGTTCCAGGTAGAATCCTTTTGGTTCCAGGTAGAACCCGTTTGGGTCCCATGTAAAACATTTTCCACAGAGGGTGAGAGTTCCCAAAAGTTCTACCTGGAACCAAAAAGGGTTCATCCTGTGGGGACAGCCGAAGAACCCTTTTGGAACCCTTTTCTTTCTAAGAGTGTAGAAGCAAATATTGCCCATTGCTTTACAACAATTCTATATCAATTTTGAGTTCTTCAGACTAGGCCTCTCTCATCTGGTTTTCCATGAATACATAACACTGACAGTTCAGTAAGGGTCAAATTCCTTTGGCAGGACATGAAAACTGTTTTCACAGCCCCTTATCTGACTGGATAGAAGAAGAAAAATCTGTGTCTGTTGCAGCTACAACTTCAAAGAATCCAGGACAAAACTGGAATAAATGCTCCCTCTGCAAACATGCTGAAACACCTATATTGTAATATTTAAAATGCAATAGAGGCTGACATATTGAGTTATTTCAGAGGGTGTGTACAGTACTGGCCATAAAACATAATGCCGGCCATTCTTCTCTCCCATCTGTTGGAATTCACATTGGCTATTTGGAGCGCCTCATAATTTCTCGTCAGCCTGCTCTCTCTGTGGATTATCTGGTGTGTAAATGTGAAGCAACGTCGAGCTCAGGAGGCCATGAAACAACAGTGGCGTCATTGTTCCCCATCTCTTATCTCTGCTGGATGGGCGAAGGACACATTCTCTCTCTGGCTTGATGGGCTGCAGAGTAGATGTTTTGGCTGAAGTTCCTCTGAGCTAATATTTATTTAGTATGGAAGCTCCTATTTTCTCTTCTTAGAAACAAGAGCTTTTTTATACAGTACCAGTAAAACGTTTGGGCACACCTACTAATTCCAGGGTTTTTCTTTATTTGTACTATTTTCTACATTGTAATAACACATATGGAATCATGTAGTAACCAAAAAAGTGTTAAACAAATCAAAATATATTTTATATTTGAGATTCTTCAAAGTAGCCAACCTTTGCCTTGATGACAGCTTTGCACACTCTTAGCATTCTCTCAACCAGCTTCATGAGGTAGTCACCTGCATTTCCAGGCGTGCCTTCTTAAAACTTCATTTGTGGAAGTTCTTTCCTTCTTAATGCATTTGAGGAAATCAATTGTGTTGTGACAGGGTAGGGGTGGTATACAGAAGACAGCTCTATTTGGTAAAATACCAAGTCCACATTATGTCAAGAACAGCTCAAAAAAGCAAAGAGAAACGAAAGTCTGTCATTACTTTAAGGCATGAAGGTCAGTCAATCCGGAACATTTCAAGAACATTGAAAGTTTCTTCAAGTGCAGTCGCAAAAACAATCAAGCACTAAGATGAAACTGTCTTTCATGAGGACCGTGAAAGGAAATGAAGACCCAGAGTTACCACTGCTGCAGATGATAAGTTCATTAGAGTTAACTGAACCTCAGATTGCAACCCAAATAAATACTTCACAGAATTTAAGTAACAGACACATCTCAACATCAACTGTGAATCAAGCCTTCATGGTTGAATTGCTGCAAAGAAATTATTACTAAAGGACACCAATAAGAGGAAGAGACTTGCTTGGGCCAAGAGACATGAGCAATGGACATTAGACCGGTGGAAATCTGTCCTTCGGTCTGATGAGTCCAAATTTGAGATTTTGGGTTCCAACCATCATTTTTTTGTGAGACGCAGAGTAGGTGCACAGGTGATCTCCGCATGTGTGGTTCCCACCATGAAGCATGGAGGAGGAGGTGTGATGGTGTGGAGCTGCTTTGCTGGTGACAGTGATTTATTTACAATTCAATGCTCACTTAACCAGCATGGCTACCACAGCATTCTGCAGCGATATGCCATCCCATCTGGTTTGCGCTTAGTGGGACGATCATTTGTTTTTCAACAGGACAATGACCCCAAACATACCTCCAGGCTGTGTAAAGGCTATTTGACCAGGAAGGAGAGTGATGGAGTGCTGCATCAGATGACCTGTCCTTCACAATCACCCGACCTCAACCCAATTGAGATGGTTTGGGATGAGTTGGACCGCAGAGTGAAGGAAAAGCAGCCAACAAGTGCTCAGCATATGTGGGAACTCCTTCAAGACTCTTTGAAAAATATTCCTCATGAAGCTGGTTGAGAGAATGCCAAGAGTGTGCAAAGCTGTCATCAAGGCAAAGGGTGGCTACTTTGAAAATCAAAAAAATATTGTTTAACACTTTTTTGGTTACTACATGATCCCATATGTGTTATTTCATAGTTTTGATGTCTTCACTATTATTTTACAATGTAGAAAATTGTAAAAAATTAAGAAAAGCCCTTGAATGAATAAGCATGTCCAAACTTTTGATTGGTACTGTATATCAATTACCATCCCGTGTTGTTGATGTCTGTCATCAAGGAGTGTACAGAAACTAGGCTTCTCCTAGCTCTTTCCCCACAAAGCTTTGCGGTAGTCCAAACCATTCTTTAAAAAATAAATGTATGGATTATGACTAAGATGTGGTCTAAAAATGAGTATAATGACTGTTCCCAGTGATCAAAACTACAGTAGACTATTTTCAACAAAGATGGTAAATCTGTCATCAAGTTTGATGAGAACAGGTACATGACCCATGCATTTAATGATCTACCCTTTAGCCCATATCATTATCTGAAAGAGGGGAATGCATTGTGTACATTGAACCATATCATTTGCAAACAAAATATTACAAGCATTCAGTGATCATCAGGTTACAGGGTTGTGAAATATGTCCATACATTGTGAACACACAGTTTGTTTGTTTCTGTTTGTCTTCTCAGCAAGAGAAGGTTGTCAACGGAACATGGAAGAAGAAGAACACACTCATCCAGAGAGAGAGGCCAGCTGGCAGTGAGTCACCTGTACAGGTAAACTACCACAACCACAACATAAAAAGCTATCATGGTTTCCTACATAGAGGCTTTTGAAAGGGAAAGTTACAGAATGTTATGGTGAGAATATGGGAAGTGACTTCCTGAATTTGTGGTCAACTCTGCTATTGGCGTGTGAAACACAAATATGCAAACTATGCACTGTATGTAAACAAGAACATTTAGAACCTTTTGTATTATCCTTGATATAACCTATCCTCAGATAATTATTGATTAAGTATTGATTTCTGTGTATGTTAAACAAATGTTGTCGATGTGTAGTATTGGGTACAACCCTCTGCCTCTGGTAGAAACAGAGGTCATATGGACCTATGTGCACAACCTGGTCACAGAGCATTTCGTATTATTCTGTACGTGAATTCGAGTCTCTCAATTTTTGTATGATATGTTATGTTTTGTATGGTATGTATTAATTTGGGGATATCCATCACCCACTTCAAATTACAATTCATATTATATGTTGTGAATTTTCAAAACCTACAATATGTTAGGTATTTACTAAATGTATGATATGTTACGAATTCTAGCTAGGTGGCTAACGTTACCTAGCTAGCTAATGTTAGGTAGGCTGGAGTTAGGGTTGGGGTTAGGGTTAAAGGGTTAAGGTTAGGGTTAGTGGAAGGGTTAGCTAAAAGGGCTAAAGGGAAGGGTTAGCCAACATGCTAAGTAGTTGCAAAGTAGCTAAAATGTAGTAAGTAGTTGAAAGGTTGCGAATTAGCTAAAATGCTAAAGTTGTCCGTAATGAGATTTGAACTCGCAATCTTTGGATTGCTCGACATTTGCGTTATCCGCCCACCCACAATACTTTTGTGTTTGCCATCTGACTTATGTAACCATACCAAACGTAACATATCATACTAATTTGAGTGTCCCAAATTTATTGTCAAAGGCAAACAGATTCACCTTCCATCGTTTATACTGGAGTCTGTGGCATAGTAGGGCGGGCCATTGTTTTGGCTCCTCTATTGTTGAATAATGTAGGGTAGATAACAGACTCAAATGTGGGCTGGCTGCCTGTCTGATCATAACAATGGAAACATATTGCTTCTTCACACAGTAAGACTTATTCATCGTGAGACTGATAAGATTCTGTATCTGTGTCACCCAGTGGATTCCTCTCATACTGTATGTTACTGTAAGATAACATAAAGGTGCTTGAGTCACTTCTTGATACTGCTGAGCTACAAAGGACCTGTGTCAGTGTGCACCTGTGCTCCTTAAGAGCCCTGTTGGAGAGGAACAATAGCAGGGAGACAGCAGGAGCTCATGTACTGGGTTGCAGAAATATGACACCCTCACTACACCCTGTTTCCATCCCTGCTTCCCAACCTCCAGATTCAAGTGCTCAGCAGCAATGCTCGAAATACCTGGGCATGCGCACATATGCAAACGCACAAACACTCACATAGAGGCGAACACACACACATCTACAGGCTGGTAGAAAGTCTGCCTAGATAGAAACCTGACCGGGTTGATCCTGTCTCCCTCAGCACCTCAGTGCAGCGACCAATGGGGAGCTAGAGACGTCGCTGCAGCGGCAGCACGGGCCCAAGGTGTACGGTGTGTTGCAGGGGACAGGCTCGGATAGACAGCAGGAAGTGATGGCGTGCGAGTGGTCTGTCAATCACCTGAGGGATGAGATGAGTTACATCAAGGAGGTGAGTGGAGATGGAGAAGATAACGATGAAGCTGATCCAAGTTAAGGAGTGTAAACAGAGCAGAGGTCTATAGTACAGTACACCTGACAGGCCTGCAGGGTATCCAAGAGCTAACACCAGGATTCTGTAACATGGACAATATTATAGATTTGCTAATTAAGCACTAAGGATGGATTACTCGAATCGTGTGTTGCACAGGTGCGAGATTCCCTGGAGAAGGTCAGAGAGCGGATGTACGGCCAGTTTGGAGGAATGCAACATTCGATGCAGAAACTATCACAAGACATCAGGGTAAGACAATACACAAAGGCACACATGACTAATAAGACAGCTAACAGCTTCTTATAAGCACAAAATGGATACAAAATCTGAGAATTGGGTGTGCCATGTGTGTCTCTCCAGACTGCCAACTCCCAGAGGAAGACTCTGGAGAAAGAGGTGAGAGTTCGGACTGCAGCCATGGACAGCTTTGACCAGATGAACAGCTCCCTCATATCTGCCAACATCGACCTCCAGGTACAGGATCAACAACACTGTCAAACAGGCCTGTCACTGTCTCGTCACGGCCATCCCACTGGGCACCTACGTCAGTTCAATGTCTCGTTTTGATTTACATTTGTGAATTCAATGTGAAATCAAACAAAAATGTCACCCTGTGATTGGATTTAAGTTAAAAGTTGGGGGTTTTCCACTTTGATTCAACATCATCACATAGAATTTTGGGGTTGAAATCACGTGGAAACAACATTGATTGAACCAGTTTTTGCCCAGTAGGATGTCTCATAACCCCCCCATGGAAAGTCTTAATCCTCTTAAACAGAGATGTGCAGCACTATACTTACGGATATCCTGTCTGGTTCATTATACATGTTTGTTTTATAAAGTAGCTCGAAGCTGTTAATCTTAGTTTCAGTGTATGACTCAATCTTTCTGCTCATGATTGCTGCATGCAATAATGCCCATGGTTGGTATTAGGAATTAAAGAACTAGCTTCCTTTGCAGAAATCTCTACTAGAGAGCTGTCACAATCGTGTGGACACCCGGGATGAGATGAAGAGCCTGAGAAGCTCATTTCAGCAGGCTGAGGAGAGGCTGAAGGAGAGGGAGAAGCAGCTGGAACTTGCCCAGGCTGAGAACCACACACTCAAACTGAAGGTAGAGTACTAATGTAAACACAGCACACCAGCACCACACAGTGGCACAGGCCTGGTAAGTGTTTGCTTTTTGTTTATGGGGCACAGTTTACTCTAGTCATTAGTGATCACAGGATACACAGGATACACCATGAAGTAGCAATGGTCATCACAATTGTTAAAAGGTTATAAAAACAATTCCAATAAATGCAAAAGTTGGACACCGGATGAAAATACTCAAAACATTTTGAATTTTTAAAATCAATTTGATGGATAGTCTAGTCTAGTGGGTAGGATTCGGTGCTCTCACCGCCACGGCCTGGGTTCGATTCCCGGTCAGGGAACACACTATTTGGCTCCCGAGTGACACAGCGGTCTAATGCACTGCATCTCAGTGCAGGAGGCTTCGCTACAGTCCCTGGTTTGATTCCAGGCTGTATCTCATCTAGCCGTGACTGGGAGTCCCATAGGGCAGCGCACAATTGGTCCAGCGTCGTCCGGGTTTGGCCGGGGTAGGCCGTCATTGTAAATAATAATTTGTTCTTAACTTACTTGCCTAGTTAAATTTTAAAAATACATTTAAAAATTTGACAATTAATGAATGTTCAGGGATTTTGGTGGGAATTCAGGTATTAAATTGGTCAAATTTGCAGTTATATACACATTTTCTAATGGTATCAGTTTCTTATGTGTGCTAAAATAAAAACATCAATCCAGACACCCAGGTATTTATATTGAGAAACAACCTCAATTTGGGCTCCATTTGTAGCGCAAATATGCAGGTCCTCAGGGTCAACATTCTGTGAGAACAGCATGAGCTTGGTTTTACTTGTATTTAACACTAATGTAAGATCTGTAATTGATTTCTGAAATGAATCATTGCCATGCTGAAGTTCATGAATGGCCTGCTGCACCGAGTTGGCCCAGGAATACAGAACTGTGTCATCTGCATAGAGATTAATGTTACAAGTATTAACAGTGTGTCATTAATATACAAGGTGAACAATAATGTCAAACCCTCAAACCCTGAGGAACACCTTTTTGAATCTCAATAAATTCTTAATTAACCCCCTCTGTCAAGCTGACCTGAGTTCTGTCGCTAAGATAATTCTGAAACCATAAACAGGCTGTATATCCCAGGCCATTTCTTGATAACTTCTTCCGCAAAACAGAATGACCAACAGTGTCGAATGCTTTGACAGGTCAATAAACAAGGCAGCACAGCTCTTTTTAGCATCCAAGGCATTGACAAGATCATTAACAACTAGCGTGGCTTCTGTGGCAGTACTATCTATGCCCAGACCTAAACCCTGATTGGTTTATATTAAAAATACAATTATCAGATAAAAAGGAACGAGGTTGTACATTAACCAAGGATTCAACAATCTTAGCTAAACAAGGTAGTGTTGAATCCCCACCGTAATGGAGTGGCAGCACATATGCAGATTTCCATGCCTTTGGAATAGTTCCTGGTAACAATGTTAAATAAAAAAACGTGGGCTACTGAGCCAGCAATAAAAGGAGATGCACACTTAAGCAGACCAGGCTACAAATGATTAGCCACTGTGGATTTTTGTCTAATGTTAGCATAGTGTAACTTTTCCCTGTGCATTCAGATAGTGTATTAACATAATAATCAGCTTTGGCTTTTTAAACTAGTTTTACACACAATTTCTCAATCCCCTGACAGACTGCCAGTCTGGGCTGAGTCTGTGAATCTAGTTTTGGCCCAGGCAGCATCTCTGTTGTGTATGACTCTGATAGCTCTGGACTGAACCAGGGGCAAGTCCTATTTTTAATTCTCCATTTTTGCGGCACAGTCGGTAGCGCGCTGGACTACGGGCTAGAAGGTCAGAAGGGAGACCTGCTCCCTGCTGTTTCATTACATTGCTGTCAGAAGTGGGATCGGACCTTGCATCCACGACAGTGCGTGTGCTTGGGACTCCCAATCACGACCAGTTGTGATACAGCCCAGGATTGAACCAGGGTCTGTGATGCAGTGCCTTAGACTGCTGTGCCACTCGGGAGCATTGGGTCTATAAGGAGCCCTCGGCATTCTATGGAAAATTCTCTTCGCGCTATGGCAAAATGTGAAGAATTGCAGTAAAGAATTGTGAATAATTGCTTTAAAACGGCAACTTTTTCTGTACGCCCCATTGCAAAATGTGCAGAATTGCATGAAAATAACGTAAAAATGTTCTCTCCACTGTCAAGAGGGTGGCTGCTAAAATGTTTTGCTTGCAATGTGGTAGGAGGCGTTGTACGCACATGTGGATACTTCGGCCCCTTATAATAAGTTCAGAATTTTTGTGGCCACACCCCCATCAAAGTTGACCATCCCTGCATTGTATGATTGATATCTCTCTGTGGCTTACTCCGTTCTTTTAATTTACCTCTCTACTTCAGTCTCAGAATGCTCTGCTTGATTTCACACATTTCATGTTCTGGTTGTTTCATTCAATGTTCGATTGTGACTCCCCTGATCCTTTGACTGATTGGCCTTCTCTGACCTGTTTGTCCGCTCTGACCCCTGAACACTCAACTGCAATTCTATGTGATGATGAATGACATGTCATTGACAGATAGTTGAAGCTCAAAGAACCAGTCCTCCAGATTTGAACTATTAACATTCATGCCGGACTCACTAGAAAAATACAGAATCAACAGACATTTCTACATGAATGTTCTTTAGCAGGTCTTTGTATCGTCACAGTGTTGTTTGAAATTAAATTGACTGATAGATGTGTGCTTGTGTTGTCCAGGTGGAGTCGTCTCAGGAGGCCAACAGCCATACAGTGCAGGAGGTGACAGCGAGGCTACAGAGACAGTATGAGGAGAGACTTCAGGAGGAGCAGAGGAAACACAGAGAGGAGATAGAGAAGCTACAGGTACTGCTGAGTCTCCTTCTGATATCACTTCGCACAAGCCACTGCCTGAAGAGAAAGGGCGGTGATCGATTAATCATGCGAAAACCAAGGCTGGTGATGTTTTCACCATCTTACATATGAATGAAAAGTGTATATGTAAACCACAGGAGGCTGCTGATGGGAGAACAGCTCATAATTATGTCCGTAATGGAGCAAATGGAAGGGAAACCATATGTTTGATACCATTCCACTGATTCTGCTCCTGCCATTACCATGATCCCGTTCTCTCCAATTAAGGTGCCACCAACCTCATGTGATGTCAACCGTATGAAAGGTTTCAGTTTCACTCTGCTCATACAAGTGGTATGAGTCTCCCTCTAGTGGTACAAGTAACTCACTATGGTACTGTTAAATGTAGAGTAGCCTAACTTCCAAGTGTTGATATGATAATGAGCCCAGATTAAATTGTATGTTCTCTGCCTTAAAGCTTTTAATATATTTTGTTTACCGTCAATGTTTTTCAACTAGGCCCAAATTGATGAGTATATTAGGCGATTAGAAGAGGCAGAGAAGAATGCTAAGATTGCGGAGGCCAAGATCGCTGAAAGGGACCAGAGGATCAGTGAGGTGGAGCGCCTGCTGGACTGTATGGGACAGGTAAGACCCAGAATAACGCATCCAATAATGCAATAATGCATGCAACATTATCTTTATATCTATAGTTTTTAGGTGTAATATGTCCTTTGGGCAAGAATACTATAATAATATGTATTTTTTGCAGGAAAAGGGCCATCTTCAGAAGAAACTGCAGGAATGTGAACAGCGTCTACGCTTGATGGAAGTGACATACAAAACAGATGCAACTGCAGCAAAGAGGTACAAATGCCAAAACAAAAATAGCATTTTATATGTTCCATCCCATTGAAATGTATATACTGGAGTGATAGCACTATAATTAATTATTACAGTTCTCAAAAGTTGGAAGAGGAGGCAGGGGAGCTCCGTGAGAGAATCAAACACCTGAATGACATGGTGTTCTGTCAGCAGAGGAAGGTCAAAGGCATGATAGAGGAGGTGAATGACTAAGATATGTCTCTCTCTCTCTCTCTCTCTCTCTCTCTCTCTTTCTCTCTCTCTCTCTCTCTCTCTCGCTATGTCTCTCTCTCTCTCTCTCTCTCTCTCTCTCTCTCTCTCTCTCTCTCTCTCTCTCTCTCTCTCTCTCGCTCTGTCTCACTGTCAATGGAAACATGAGTACACTGACATATGAATGTTATACTGATATGCAAAGTTTGTTTATTTTTTTCATCTTGAAAATGTAAAGGTTGAATCATTACGAGCTAAAGTGGCACAGAAGGACATGTTCATCTCAGAACTTCTGGACAGAATTGCTATTGTGGAGTGTGAGGTAAGACTGGACTGCGACCACACTATGTACTGTCCACTTCCCGAACATTATGAATGTTGGTGTGGTTTTCAAAACTTTAACTTCATGGATGCATTCATGTCCAGCGTTCTCCTACGTTTCAGATCGTCAATCTGTGTGTTGTCCTTTGACATGACTCTACCTCTAAATTCAGTGTTGCACTTTTTGTGACATTATCTGTCTCTGTCTGGTCCACTTGGATTACATCACATCCACCTCATTTGCATGATCTGACTTTGTTCCTTCCTCCTAGAATAATGAGTTAGAAGACAAGCTGAAGTATTTTATGTCTGTACAGAGTACGCCAAGGGAAGTTGTGCAAACCAGAGAGATAGGAGTGGGCTGTGATCTGCTCCCCAGGTATGAACCACTGGTTCTACTATACACGTGTCTTCATTTCCTGTAGTTGGGTTTCTCTTTTAAGTTTCTTATTCTGTTTTCTCATTTTACTTCCACAGACTTGAAATACAAGGGTATGAGATTGAAACTAATGTCCAACCTCCAGCAGCACATTACCAACCCAGACAAACCCCAATCCATCCCACTTCTACAGAATACCTAGGACAGTCTAGGACATTCAGATCAGGTCTACCGCCACCCAGCAGACTGGAGTCTAGTTTACTGAGATACACTCCTCCTGAGTACAGCAGGTATCTGTCAACCAACTCCTCAAGGTCCTTTGGAACACTAACCAGTCCAACGCTGTCTACGTCTGACCCTCTAAGCCCTGATCAGTCCAGTACAGAAGAGCCTGCCTCAGTTCCAATCACAGATAAAGCCTCAAGTCCAGAGACGGACATTTCAGCCCCATCCTGTTCTCGACCAAGATCAAGCCCATCCAAAATCTACACACCTTTCATGAAACTTATGGAGATAACAGCAAAGATTAACATTGAGTAATCACATGAATAAATACTTTTTATGAAAGCTATTCAGTATACTGTATAAGGGAATATGTTGCATATTGCGTAAATAGTCTACTGTTCTGTAAATAATACTTGAAAGTATTCAATTATGTTTGGTTTTGTTTACAGTTAATGTTCTTGTATGGTTTATGGAATTCTGAATTCACTATCATGTATGAAGGTTTAAATTTATACTGTATCTTTTTCTAACATTTTTAGTTTGCTCTCTATAAATTAGATGCAATATTATTTTATTATTAGTCAAATGATGTACAAATATGTAAAATACATATACTTTGTGCCTTTATTAACAGCTTCATCACTGATACTCCACAACTGTGATGATAATCGTTTTTAACATTTTTTAAAAATCTATTGGATAATATTTAACTATATCTGACAAAACTGAAGAACTGTATTTCTACTGACTGCCATCCCTGAGCCACTGGTATAAGTAATTTGTCTACACTGCCAGGACTGTGTATATGAGAAGTTATGATAAGCATGATGTGCCTTTCTTGAATGATACTCATCCAGCGCATACTAATGAAATCAGTGTATGTTTTATTATTATTATTCATTATTATTATATGACCCTGCTCGTCGTCTTGACCATGTTCTGTTATAATCTCCACCCAGCACAGACAGAGACAGAAGAGGACTCCTCTTCTGAAGAGGACTCCTCCCCTCATAGCTTGGTTCCTCTCTAGGTTTCTTCCTAGGCCCTGGCCTTTCTAGGGAGTTTTTCCTAGCCACCATGCTTCTACACCTGCATTGCTTGCTGTTTGGGGTTTTAGGCTGGGTTTCTGTACAGAACCTTGTGACATCAGTTGATTTAAGAAGGGCTTTATAAATACATTTGATTGATTTGACTTTGGAAATGTGACATTGTGGTGTTTTTATAATCATTCATGAAAATGGTCACAGTCCAGTGGCTGAAATTGTTCATTTTGTGAAGCTTTCAGTGAGGTTATATGTAGCATCCAATTGTTTATATATACACTAGATGACTATAGAGGGTTGAAGCCACCATGACTCCATCTTGGCACTACATAGCTACACCGTTTAACATACTATTTTTGGAACCTATAGAAATTAATGTATTAATGTCTACATTCGTTTTTGCCACAATTATTCTATTAGCGACACTGTAATGCATACTTTTAAATTATATTGTGTGAGCTAAACGTAAAACGCTCATCAATAATTGACTGTAGGTAGGCCGTGAATGGCCTCACACACCAGTACAGTAGGTGGCGGTGTATGCACCTAAACGTTGGATGCAATCCGCCAACCAAATCCTAAAGCAAAAGAAGAACAATATTGAAGGTATCATACTTCCGTACTACTTCCGGTTACAATTACAGCGCGCGAGCTACGTAGCTACCAAAATACAAGTTCTAGCTAACAGGCAGCTGAATATGAATGTATATTTTATCGAACAATATAATCCCGTTAAGTGTAAAGCTAATGGACTAACTAAGTCATGTTTTATAGGGTAATTTGAGCTATTCGGTAAGCTTATTTGGGCGGGTTTTAGACTAGTAGCTACTAGCTTGCTAACAATGTCCTCGTCATCGTGGGCAGCTCCATCAGAACGCCAGGGGCAAGTGGGGGATCTCAAAACCAAGAGCAAAGAAGAACTTGGTGAATTACTGTCACGCCAAGATAAATTATTATCTAACAAGTAAGTAACTTCATATCATTCATCTGACAGAAGTGAACTCATGGTTAGTCTCTACAACAACATTACATTATTCTAGAAACTTCCAGCAGTTGCGGAGACAGTGGTGCCAGTTTTGGCGCTTGTGTGTATATACTATCCACCTGTAGGCTAGCTAGCTGACGTTACTTGAACTAGGGAAATGCCTTTTACCCTGAACCTGACAGAACCTGACATTCCTTTGTTTTACTATCACTGCCAACTACATTTAAAGTTTAGCTGAAAGCAGTAGTTAATTATTGACTATCTCTTGTTGACAGACAGATTTGATATGTTATCAACAGGAGGTTTATACAGACCCTTCCAGACAAAGGGAAGAAGATCTCAGACTTTGCAGAGAGAATATGCCTTGCTCTTGCCCACAATGAAGAAGAGGAGAGGAAGCAAGATATGCTGTCTTCTGTCAGGACAGAGCTGCAGTCTAAATACCAGCAGGCTTTGACACAAAGACCACGTGGTAGCCAGAATAAACCAGGAACTTCCCAACATAGGAGACAAGCTGGGGACACAGCTCCTGGAAATGTCCAAGAATTGGACGTCTCACCTCTGTCACCTAATGTTCAGGAGAGCAAAACAGTTGACACGCTGAAAGAAGACAGTGTGTCCAAAATATCTGCTGCTGGAACCATGAATATGGCCCAGGCTGGTGATGATGCAGAGGTCTCTCCAGACTCTGACAGGACAAAAGAGAGCGACCTAGCGGAAGCCTTGCAGAGGGTCACTCTGTCTGACCACTCAACTGGCTCGGGTGGATCCCTCAAAGACACATTCAACAGACCTGCTACAGGCAACCCCTTCCTTGGAAGGCAGCCACAGAAGAAACCACACTACATAGAAGTCCTGGAGAGGACTGAGAAGGACCCGGTTACGAGGAGACAGAAGTACAAGCCTAATCAGTAAGTCCACATTGTATGAAAGTATGAGAATACTGTATAGTTCAGTGATGCTGCCTTTAGTTATGGAGATGCACTAATATTTTCACCTACTAACTCTTATATTAACTCTTCCTGTAATGTTTGCAGGTTTGCCCACAATACTGATGGCTCCCCGTCAGGGTCTCTGTCACCCAACCAATCCCCTGGAGGCTTATTACCATCACCGGTGCTCTCCGTTGAGGCCAGGAGGGAGCGAGACAGGAAGCACATTGATGACATCACTGCGGCCAGGCTCCCACTGCTACACTACGGCCCTGCCCAGCTGCTGACACTGGAGCAGTCAGCTGACCTGCTACACGAACAGACCAGGAAACACCAGGTGAGTGGCCCCTGGGTCTGTCTGACACATCACACCACAGAGCAACATTTAAGGCATGTCCAACAACACCAAAATGCTCACTGCTCAAGGTAACAGTTACCCCACAGATTACATGAGGGAATGAAATGTGTTATAAGTGTTGAGGCAACGTCTACCTAGCTATTCCATTATCACCACAAAAACATTGCTCATCTGATGAACACTCCCTATGCTACTTCCGTTCATGGTATAGCATAGCAGCCTAATGCTTACTGCTAAGCACTTGCTCATTTTCCAGGTTAATTACCCTTTCAATGTAAGCATCTTTCCTGAATTGTGTGTTTCCCTCAGGAGTTGCAGGCCAAGCTGGCAGCCCAGAAGCTGTCTGAGGGGCTGAGGTTCAGCACAGGGAGCTATGTTGTGGAAGGGGGCTCGCTGGGCGCCTACAGGGAGGTTCATGACGACGGAGCCCAGCTCTCCTCAGAGGAAGACTAATCCAGGGGGCCGCAGCAAGGAAACTCTGGTGACCCCTGACCTCTGAGACAACAGTCTCTGTGCCCTGCATCAGGACCTATGGAAGGAAGGGGATTGGCAATTCAAAGACTACAGCCCTGCTTGAGGAGATGGAAAGGGTCATGGGCATCGGGTGGTTTTGAAGGCACAGTGGGTGTCCCTGTCTTGTCTATCCTGGGAGGTAAATTGTGCGGGTCTTGGTTCACCATCAATGATTCACTGAGTTGTCACCCAGTCAGCATCCTGTCCAGTTTATCAGAGCTGCCACAGAACCTTAGGCCTCCTGTTGGGTGAGGATGTTTTAGCCTCTTGCAGGGAGCATTAGGTATGCTATCTCACCATGTTTTCAGAGAGTAAAAGATCAGTTGTGTGATGAGGCTGGTATTGTTGACTCACTTGTTGGTTGCATTTCCAAAAGACTGCAAAGTAATGACTGTCTACATGTGAGAAACATAAAGAAATTATTTTTGGGGTGATCTTTTTCTACAGTGTTTCTTATTGAAAATAAAACTCTGTTCTTACCATATTTTGGTTGATCTTATTCTAGAAATGGGAACAAATCATCATAGCCCTAAGTTCTGCGAGCTCTGAAAATAAAGGTGGAAGCGGTTAATTGCGATGGAGCAGTGTGCTGACATTTTCCAGCAGAATGTTTTCTTAACCCCGCCACAGTTTGATGAGAGCTATGACTCAGCCATCATTTAAAACCTGTGATGTTATCAGTGGAGAAATCTGTGACACGCTTTAGAAGATTAATATACGGTCTAGTGAAATATTGCAGCTTGATGGAATTGGGCCCAATGGCTGAAATACATCTGGCTTGCATTTGGCTCATGTTACTTCCCGGAGTGGCAGGGTATGATGGGATGGCAGCAGACTGACATGCCATTTT